>NC_140591.1:1025783249-1026383249 GCF_964204655.1 Triturus cristatus | reverse complement strand
AGCCAGGAACTTTGAAACCCAGCCCCTATGTCAAGTTTTCAGAGCAGGACACTTTGCACTTTATAGTTGTTTTGTGATTTTTATTGTACCTCGAGGCGTATATTTATTATCCCACTGGTAAGAAAAAATCAATTTGCACAAGTAAGGCCTGCATTACTTTTCTTACAAATGTTATCTTCCCCTATGATCTGTTTTGAGATCGCAAGTTTCCTTTCAGGACCCCTCGACACAGGAAAAAGTTTATTTCAGGACTAGAGGGACCCCTATCAATTCTATAATATAGGTCAATACTTGTATATATTCATATGTGATACTTTATTGTAAAGGTCTGAGCCTGTCTAATATGTTCTAGTTAATGCTTTGAGGCACTAGAACCTTGTATGCATATTTTATCCGTTTTTTAATTCGACTTTTGTATAAATGTTTTTATATCGCTTCCTTACCTGTTAAAATGAACTTGTATAACTTCCTTTCCTTGTTGTAATCATGTACATAGCCTGATTTTAGGTGATATGTATGTTTTATGTGCTTTTATGGTATCTACTGACCGAATAAAGAACTACTGAAGATAGGAACTTGTGTTTATAAAGAAGCAGCTGTCAATTAAATGAACCTAGACTGCAGCGTAGTCACAAACCAAAATTGATCCGAACATAGCCATGGTTGACCCACAGCATGGCATGTGATGGATACAGGCTACCCATCTTGTCACATGATCTGAGGTAGTCCGTAATCAGATGACTTGTTAAGTAGCAGTATCGTCAGAAATCACTTGGTACTCATACCGATCACTCTGCAAGATTTGATGGAGCAATTGCATGAAAGAGAATCTCTGCCTAATGATCTGAACCTTGACTGTTTCGAACCCCAATTCTCACCGAATGCCAAATTACTTGGATTCACGCTGGACACCAACCTCTCCCTCAAGGAACACATTGAAAAAAAGAAACAAAGATGGCTCAGTGCCAGTTCTCTCTTCTAAATGTCAAACCTATTCATCAAGAAACCAACAATAAAACGTGCTGTTACCAGGAGAATAAGTAACAGAAACACTGAAAGAATGCGCACCATGTTGCACGCCGAGCATTTAATGAGAATAAATACAGCATCAAACTACAACTAACTGTATACAGGGAGCAACATTTTTGCTACTATAACAATAAAACGCGCCGATACCTTTAAACTATGTTACTAGAGGTACAACATACATGTGGCATATGTGCGCGCAACCTAAAGCAAAAATAAATGTAAAAGTTTTCTTCGTACGGGAACATTTTGTTACGTTAAACATTGGAACTTATATATTACCTAATAGAATATTATGTGGTAAAAAAGTTTGCACATAACTAAAAGTAACTTATCTTTTAGTTAGATTCAGGCGCCGCCAAGCTAATGTTCTGGAACATAACAAAAGAAACCCACATTAGGAAACACATATACGAGAACGCATATAGGAGTAAAATCGTGCACATACAATGTGCAAAAGAACCCCCAAAAATAATACACCTTTATTCTGTAAACTTACCTGCGTACTGAAAGCGGCATTGTTAAGAAACGGCAATGAATAACGGCAAGCTGCAATTAATAACTGCAAGCTGCGTACTGAAAGCAGCATTTTAAATTAAGAACAGGCGCCCATAATGATAAGTAATAACATCAAGCTGCGTGCCGATTAATAACAAAAGCTGCGTACTGAAAGCGGCATTGTTAAGGAATGGTAATTAATAACGGCAAGCTGCGTACTGAAAGCGGCATTTTAAAATAAGAAGGAACGGCAATTAATAACTGCAAGCTGCGTACTGAAAGCGGCATTTTAAAATAAAAACAGCGGAGTGAAAACTGCACGAACCATGATCCACAGGAAACAGCATATTAGTTGCTAGGACACCTTCCACGCTTCCGTTGCTAGGACACCAAAATGCAACGCGCAAAATGGCGTCCGGCTGTCCACAGTCACTGTAGACACGCGCACACTGTTGCTATGGACACATAGCAAGAGCAGCCATGTTTTTCCATGCAGACGCGCGCTTACAAGCCCTCCGCTGAATTGATTCCAAAAGGTACTCGCAATAGCGAGTGCAGCGCATGCGCTGCTTTCGCTAGGCGAGACCTAAAAACTGAGACCATATTGTAGTAATAAAACATGCGTACTAGTCACAGCTTCAGCTATCCACCTCGCTTGCAAGATAACACTTAGGAAGGTAGAAAACAATGCCTGTGTTGCAATGTCAAGGTTTAGTTAAAACAACATAATTATATGTGGTGGGTTACAAACAGTGGTGACTGACAGGTAACTTGAGTGGCAGGGCAGGGGGGGTTTGAAAAAAACAAAAAAAACAGTTCTTTCTTCGGCCGGCCGTGTCTCTTCTCCGTTTCTCTGCCAACGTCCCAGGATGGAAGCAGGAACTGGAAGCACACACAGGCTCCCTCCCCTAAGCCAATCACAACGCTGCAATGCAGCATTGTGATTGGTGTGAGCACTGTGGTTCGGCGCTCAGACGGGGAATGGGAGTCCGGGCATGTTCCTCACCTGGCTGTGTAATGCAGCCTGGTGGGGAACATGTAAAGTGTGCATGACTGTTTGGTTAGCCCAAGACGGACGGCCAAACAGAGTGTGCCCACAACTCCTCCCCTGTGACCCCAGCACCGCCCTATCCCAGCCCCATAGCTGTCAAAAATAAAATGATAATGAAGTTATCATTATACTTTTTTATTTCTTTACTGCTTTGAAAGCAGTGGGGCGATGCTCCTCCGCCTAAGCGGAGGAGCCACCGCTGATTAAAAATTGAATTGTCTTCAAGCCTGTTATGCTTGTGGTAAGAGTCCCAGTTGACCGACTGGCCCCTGCAAGGGGGAGTTTTGAACTACATGTGTGGTTAAGCATTACTTTCAATTTCACAAATGCACACAATTCCAGGCTCATCCATTACATGACAATAAATGGACAGAGGATGGACGCTCGACAGTGAGGTGATGTGTTACAGCCAGAGCTGCCAACTTTGAATCTGGGGACCAGATATCAGTTTTAACTTTGGCTCCACATCCTGTTATTCTGGGCAAGTCACTTAATTTCCCCATGCCAAAAAAAAAATGAATGTGAACTTGTGTAATATACCTGGTGCTCGTGTAAAGCGCTATAATATATTCAGGTCGAGTTTGCACCTTATAAAACTGCAAAAATAAAAAAATCCAGCGCCAAGTATTTTAGCATAAAGGATATCAATGTGGCATATCAAAGACTGAATGTAGCAAAACATAATATGGCTTAGACCAGTTATTCTCGACTTGTGGTCTGCACATCCCCGAGTGTCCACGACAGCAGCTCAGCCACTACTTAGAAAATGAAAAATTAACAGATTAGTATAGTGTATATACATAAATAATCAAAATGTAAAATAAAACATTTGAAAACCTTCAATAAATGTGAAGGAATTTGAAATTGGGGGCTAAAATTTAAGCGGATGTCCTCAAATTAATGGAAGCACTACATGTGCATCAAACAGAATATAGTATGAATGATGGGTGGTGATGGGTGGCCTCAATTGAATTTAAAAAAGCTTCAAATTATTTCTTTTTTTTAAAATATATTTTTTAGTGGTTTGAATGAAATATTTAATCATTTGCGTATGTGTTTGATGAATGCTTGTTTCCATATTTCTGTTTGTTTTGAGGTTCATATCACCAAAATTCCACACCAGTACCCGGACTTTCCGGTGCCTGGAGCGGATCCGGCACCTTATCTCAATGCCATGTTTGAGGTAATCGTGTGTGCTTTGGTTCCCTCTGGAATGCCTTTAGGCGACACGGGTCTTGCGGAGATGCCATATGGGTTCACGCTTGGGGACCTTCCCTCAGTGCCATTTGCCCCCTTTTTGCCTCCCCCAGCAGCACCAGTGGTTCCTTCTAAGTAGCCCCTGGTGCATATCTGTCAAGCTGAGACCATCTCCACCTGCAGTACCACCAACACCAGTTTTCCTCACACCACTGATGCCGTTAGTCTTGGGCCCGGCTTTGGAGGAGACCGCTTTGGTGTTCCAGCCTAGGCATCGATACATAAGTTAAAAAGAAAGATGCATTGTCAACTGGAGGAGTGACCGTTTTTAGAGCATCATAAACCTCCAAGAGCTCTTAAAGGATTTCTACGGCTTGCTGAGGCTAGTTGCATAGATATTTCCCCTGAGTTGGAGTTCCTGGACCCATTCCTTCTGGAGCAATGTTATAGCAATGACTTATTAGAAAGGTGGCAGAGATTCGTGTGTTGCCCTATCCCGCTGTCGCAACTAAGGCCAATGTTCTGATCCAAGTCCTGCAGCCTTCTGCCCACTCTTCAGGGCCAATGCTGCCATTGAATGAGGATCTCGTACACTCATATTGGTTACTTGGACAAAACCATCCTAGATGCCTGCGGTCAGCTTACAGGTCAATTGCATGACGGTATAGACCAGCCACGGGTGGTGATCATTCCTGTTGGAACAGAAGCCCTGGTGATTGAAGCCTTTTCTTCATTGAAGCAAAAACCTGGAAATGTTCCTACCACACCTGCTGATAGGGAATCTAAAAGGATTGGGGCTTTGACCAAAGAGATCTTTGCAGCCTTGAGTATGGCCTTTAATTCCCTCAGTGCCAGATTCCTGCTTGTGAGCTGTGTGCATGCCCTTTAGAATATGCCCAATTTAGAACCATACCATGCCAAACCATCTCCACCAGATGATACCACTGCATATCAAGCTGTCATTCAGAGGACCACCCTCCACCATAAATGTGGCATGCATGTCCTACAGGACAAGGACGTATTTTTGAAGGAAGATCTCTCCAAGACAGAGTGTACTGTCTGAGTTCAGTCCATGGCCCTGGGCATGCTCAAGTCTGCCCTAGACAGTTTCCAGGATCTTGTTAGGGCAGTGGTAGTCATGCCAGGGGTCGATAAGAGAGTTAAACCTTCTCCTAATGACCCTCCCTACACCAGTATCTAAGTCCCCCCAGATTGCCTGTTGGTATACTTAATAAGAAAGCGAGCCTCCACTCAAGCAACCCTGGACTCCGCTCTGCCTGATAAGTAGAGAAAGCTCCACAACGCCACTGGCAAGCACACGGGGGTTAGTGCATCCAGCCTGTTGCAAATTCTTCTTGCCAATTTGGTTGGCTGGCTGTTTAGGGACCATAGATTCCACTGTCAGGAGATGGGGGCACAGGTAAAACACCTCCTTGAGACCTACAAACAGAAGGGCTGAAGAACTAGTTATTGAGGGAAAGATTATTTCCAACACAAACGTTCACTGTGCTCTCAACACTGTAGATACTGCTTGCTATAATGTAAACACCAGTATCCTCTGCCGCTACCATACATGGAGAAGTGTAACACTGGGTTCAAACAAAAGGTTCAACAACAACCCCTCACCATCCCATTTGAGGTAGAGCTTAGCTTTGGATGAGATGTTGGAAAAGATTTTTTTAAAACCCATCAATATGACAAAGACCATGGCCGCCCTCGAATCTGCCACTTCGGGAGTAACATCCGTAGGCAGCAATCCAGAAGCAAGAACAAGACCACACCCTCTGGCCAAGCACAAATATACCAGTGCCAACAGGAAGGCTTTCACATTTCTTAGGGAGGCAGAGGATACTCAAGAAGTGCTTAGAGGGGTGACAATGGCTAGGGCAGGGGCAGTGGTACCACTCACTGGTTAATGAGCTTTTGCTCCCAGTGACTCACCCATACCCTCAAACACCTTTCCGGGGGGAGGGGGTTTGTGCTAAAGGACTTCTGCTCTCAGTACACCTCAAATCCGTGGGTGCTAGGAGTATTTCAACAGTACTACAGCTAAGAATTCCACCCCCAAACATACAACCAAGCTGTCACACTCAGCCAAGACCACCTCTTTCTCCCAGAGAAAGAGGCCCAAGTGCTCCTCCAAAATGGTGCAGCACTGCTTATGCCCCCACACCAAGGAGTAACAAGTCCATGAATGGGAACTCCTCCAGCAAGTCCTCGACCGGTACATTCAAAGGTGGGGAACCCCAGCCATGAACCGCTTCGTCACTCAGAAAAAGGCTAAATGTCCATGCTTCGTCTCCAGGTACCCACACCCACGGTCCATGGCACATATGCAGAATAGCGAACACTCATCCCTTTTCAGGTGGTTAAGGCATTTATGTAGGATTGTAAAGGGGTGGTACTCCCAAGAACACCTCCAGCCCCATGTGGAACATTAACGTAGTTCTCTCCAGGATTATGGGGCTGCCTTTTGAACCCCTCCACTCTTGCAGCTGAGTTTCTTTCTGAAACATTTGGCTTTCGTCGCTAAGGCTCATTGGCGGGTTACAAGCACTCACCATTCAGGCACCAGTCATTCGGGTGCACAAGGAAAGGGTAGTTCTTAGAACCAATCCTAAATTCCCACCTAAGGCAGTATTACCTGTCCATATTAATCATTCCTTAGTAAAAAAGGTGTTACCCCACTTGACAACTAAGGTGTGCATTACATTGACTGGACTTGGTTGTTCTGCAAAGCTAACCAGTTCTTTGTAGCTTTTGCAAACTCCCTCAAAGGTAACCCCATTTTCAAGCAGATATTACAAGGCAGATTATCAAATGCATCCAAACCTCCTATGCCAAAGCTAAAAATGCACTCACTGCACCTTCAAGGCACACTGCCCGTAAGAAGGCAACCACCGTAGGTTTTGTAGGTAACATCCTATTAACAGTCATCTGAAAGACAGCTACCTTGTCAACACCACACACCTTTGTAAATATTACAGTGTGGGGATACTACCTGCCAACAGGTTGTGGTTGGAAAGACTTTAAGAACATTCCAAACATCTGCATTATCTTCCCGTTAGCCATTGCTTAGGAGGAAACTGCTTTACAGTTTATGCCGAGCATCAGTATGTACAGCCACAGATGTCTACGAACTGAAGATGTTACTCAACCCTGCAAGCATCTATTTGAAGTGTGCAGTGCTGTAGATTCACATAGCCTACCCTCTTCCACGGGGGCCCGCACCGATGCAACATGTTTCTCACCTTCCCAATATTTACGAACGTACACATCAGTGTAGTCTTACTCTACTCTCCCCTTGCCACTATCAACTTTCACCAGGTAAGCAAATAAACATGCGCCATGGGGACTGCATGAAGGAGCACAGCAGATGTCAGGTGTATGGAGAGTATGTGAATCCGCAGTATACACGCAACAAACAAATGCTTACAGAGTAATAAAAAATAAATTCTGGAAGATACTCTAACCCCAGATACCTCACTGCCCACTCCTGTCCCCATTTTATAGAGTGGAATTTCGAAAATAAGATTCCAGGTTAGATGACACCCATTGTCAATGTTTCCAAATCTTCAGTTGCACTCTCATGTGAGGGTGCGAAAAAATGTAATTGGATAAACTGCTGTCAGCGCATGGGTGTGACTTCTATATGTGGCTTCATGTTGTAATGTCCAAGCACTGGACAGTTGTGACAGAGGCCTGTGGAGTCATGTGCTAGTATGCAGGAAACATTGTCTTGAGTTTTCTGGATGCAGTCTGGTACCTAGAGAAATTCACACTTTGAAGAATGTGCAATTAGAGTATCCACCAGAAAAAAAGAGCATTAACAAAGGCAAGACACATGTTTGTCTGGTTCTTTCAACCAAATTTAAATCATGGCTTTTTAGTCACTGACCAGAATTCTTTCCTGGTCCCATCCTAGAGGTTTTCCTGTTTTTTTGGGAGCTACTTTATAGACCACATTGGGGCTGGCCTTTCTTGTGATATTGTGTTTTTGGCTCTTCACCTAAGTGAAAAAAGTGTTTGGCAAAGCAAACATTTGAAAAACATAAAATATTATTCATTTCATTGGTGATCGTTTCAGTTGCTAGGGTATTTTTTAAGCTCCTGTTTTCTGCGTCTGACCTCTGTTGATGGCATACAAAACTTGTTTTGATGTCTGCTATTTCAGGCATGTCTCCGGAAAGAGACAGTATTTTCTTCATTTTTACAATCAGCAGCTCGATTTTCCTCGCACAATGTGTAAAAGTGTCCCTCTGTAATATTGTCTACTGGCGGTCGCCAGTAGATAGTTATAGTTAGGTCCTATTTTCCATAGGAAATTCGCAATATTCTATTCCCAATAACTTTGGTGCCGGTTGACGAATCTCCGCGAAATTTTCAATACTCGTGGGGCGCTCCGGTCCGCTCCTATCTTGAAAGTTTTGGGGTGATAAGTCAAGCGGAGGCCGAGAAAAAAGGGGGTCCCAAAACGTGTTTTCCCCATGCAATTTCCCATAGGAAACTTTAGCCGGCGCTACAGCCCGAACTGCTGAACGGAATTACACCAAATTTGGCAAAAAGGTAGTTCTTGGTTCAGAAAGAACCCTTTTTTTAAATGGTGTAAATCCGTTCAGTAGTTGCTGAGAAATTCAAAAGTAAAAACACTTCTATATCTAGGGCCGCGGATCCTCCCGAGCACGAGCTTTATGCTAATTGGCTGTCAACACTCCAAACCAGGAAGTGTTGGCAGCCATCTTGTGCCTCGGTAGAAAAACAGAAAAAGTAATGCGCAAAACGCAAAAAGGGGGCAGGGTAGAAACACCCTGACCCCCTAGGCCTGCTCAGGGGGTCCCACAAGGACCCCCAGAGCCCCAAAAAGTATATATATTTTTTTTTTAAATCGGCGACATCCAGCGCGAATTTCGGCCAAAATGTTTTTAAAAACGAAGCGTGGGCTCCCACGCTTCGTTAATATTTAGCCTCCGGGTGGGCCAAGTCCCGGGGGCAATATTGTTATGTAATGGGGGGCCCAGAGGGGCCCCAGGGACCGCCACCCCCTGGGGCTTTTTGCAAATATGTGGGGGGGCTATGAGCCCCCCCCCAGCCCCGGGACCGCCACCCCCGGCGCTTTAAAGTTTAACGTGGGGGGCATCAAAGCCCCCCCAAGCCCCTGGGACCGCCACCCCTGGGGCTTAAAATAAATTGTGTAGCGGGGTGCACACGGCCCCCCGCTGCCCCAGGGACCGCCACCCCTTGGGGCTTTTTTTTTATTACATAAAACTGTGTGGGGGGCTTCAGCCCCCCCCCCACACCCTGGGGACCGCCACCTCCCCGGGGCACTAACTCTTTAAATTTGGGGGTCCGTTAAGGACTCCCAAGCCCCAGGGACCACCACCCCCCGGGGTTTTAAAAATGTTGGAAGGGGGGCCGCGCAGTTTCCCTCCTGGAGCCCTTGATGGCCCTGGGGACCACCACCCCCCAGTGCCGGCTCCTGCAGTGTCCCGGGTGCCCAGAGCTGCGTTGCTAAATGTTGTAAAAAGGGGCGTGGCCTCTGAACACCTTTCTGCAACGCAGCTCCATGGCACATACTGGAGGTACCTGGTGGGCTAGTTGGCGCCCAGGGACCCTCAGGATTGAAGAGGAATTAATTCTCCAACTTAAAATGCACCACAGGGCGTGTTTGCACACGTCACCTCAAGCCCCGCCCCCTTCCTTCACCATTATGCAAACGTGCCACCTGGCGAATTGTAAGTTGGGGAATTAATTCCCCTTCAATACTGAGGGTCCCAGAGGGCCAACTAGCCCACCAGGTATCTCCAGTATGCGCCAGGGAGCTGCGTTGCAGACAGGTGTTCAGAGACCACGCCCCTTTTTACACCTCAATGCAGCGCTGCTCTGTGGCGCTTACTGGAGGTACCTAGTGGGCTAGTTTGACCCTAGGGACCCTTAGGATTCAAGGGGACTTAATTTCCCCACGTAGAACGGACACAGGGCGGGTTTACACAGTGGTGAAGGGAGGGGACGGGGCCTGAGGTGACGTGTGCAAACACGCCCTGTGGCGTGTTTTAAGTTGTGGAATTCATTCCCCTTCAATCCTGAGGGCCCCTGGGGGCCAACTAGCCCACCAGGTGCTTCCAGTAAGTGACACTGCGCTGCGTTGCAGAGAGGTGGTCCAGGCCGTGCCACTTTTTACACCTGTGACGCTAACTGGAGATACCTGGTGGGCTAGTTAGACCCAAGGGACACTCAGGATTCAAGGTGACTTTATCCCCCAAATTAAAACGGCCACTGGGCATGTTTGCACACGTCATCTTAGCCCCCCCTCTCCCTTCACCAGTGTGCAAACGCGCCCTGTGGCGCGTTTTAAGAGGTAGTTTTAATCCCCCTGCCCTATTATGTACTAGGGGCTTACAGAGAAGGTCATTCTAATCACAGGGGTACCCCAACGCATAGTGTTCCCTAGTGTATGTAGGTGTTTTAACTGTATTCTAAGTGTCTTTTAGCATAGCACTGGCTCTAGGACTCACTTCCCTTGCACTCCTCTAGTGACCCATTCAGCACCATGTACTAATCCATTCACTGCGCCAAAACCCAAACACTTATAAATTTGCCCAGGTGCACTCTCCTTGCAGTACTCTAATCATTGTCAGTACCCAAGTACTCATGCACTGAGCCAGGCCTTAGCACATGGACTGCTTCAAATGCCTATCCACTATGCATGCAGTCCTCTAACCACCTACACACTTGTCCTTTCACACCTTCAATTTCCCAGTTAGTATCCATTCACTTCCAGCAAACACCCTGTCACTCCCCTTGCACTCCTGTAGTGACCCATTCAGCACCATGTACTAATCCATTCACTGCGCCAAAACCCAAACACTTATAAATTCACCCAGGCACTCTCCTTGCAGTACTCTAATCATTCAGTCAGTACCCAAGCAGGGCTCGACAAATTCACTCGACCGCTCGCATTTCTGAGTCAGATTAATTCAGGACAAGCTATTTTTAGGTCCTACTCGCCCTTACTGGCCAGTAGGAATACAAACTGACACTTGACCTCTGCCGCTAAAAACAGGGGAAATGTGACAAGATAGCAAGATTTAAAGGCATCTTTATTGCTCACAAAGTAAATGAGCAATAAAAATGCTTTTAAATCTTGTTAACATGTTACATTTGCTCAGCTTTTAGATTAGAGGTCAAGTCTATTTCAGTTTGGTCGAGGAGATTTTGTAGGTTACTAGACCTGCAGGTCTAGTGCATTTTTTATGATTTTTCGAGCCCTGCCAAGTACTCATGCACTGAGCCAGACCTTAGCACATGGACTGCTTCAAACCCTTATCCACTATGCATGCAGTCCCCTAACTAACCAACACACTTATAGTTCTGCACTTATACATTCACCATACACTACTAATGCATTCTTTCAGTCAAATAAGCTATATGCATACATTGAAACAAACTTTCACACATTAACATACAAATATAGTTATTTCTTTAACCATAGAAGTTAGTTCTGAGATTAACTTTTATATTTCTTTTATATTTTTATAAACGATTTTGTAATTTTTTTGTTGTTTTTTCAAAATGAAAAAAGAACGACAAAAACAGGAAACTTCAGGAATTAACAGCCATTCCCAACAAAATAAAGCAAACAAAAGTTTAACAACGATGATTTTGTTGCGCCGCACACTCTGCTTCAACACACTGCTCTCCATAGGATATTAGTTTGTTGCACTTTACGCAGTGCTGCTTCAGTAGAGCAAATTCAGGACGTATGTCCAGTGGTGATGGTGATGTAGAACTGCCAGAGGTACCAGGCACTGCAGGTGGAGGGTTCTGTTGTGCTCTCCTGCACTCCTCCCGAGCCAGATTCACTGGATGCAGTGTCTTCAGGTGCTTATACATCGAGGCAGTACCGCAAGAGTATTTTTTCTCAGCACTACCTCGGCAGAAGACACACTCCCAGATATTGCAGGTTACTTTGGTGGCGTTCCGTTTCTTCTGCCCCTCCGGAAAGGTGAAAAACTTCCACACCACCGATACTGGCCTTTGTGGGCGTGGAGCTTCTGGTAAAAATTCTTCCTCTGAAGAATGTTCCTCCTGGTCCTGTGGCTGTTGTCCTGAAGCCATGATGTTGGTTTTATTCTCAAAAACACCCCCCAAAAAGTAATGGGAATAGGTTCTTCCAAGCTCAGAGATCACTCTCCAAAGAAGCTCAAAGAAGAATGATGGAAATGGGTGGGGTCCTTCAATAGTTAGAATTGGAAATGTTATGAACCAATCAAATCTTTTTTTTTTCAGGTCACATCGGGTCCGCGCACCCTGCGCACAGGCAGCACGCACCCAATGTGACTTGGCAAAATTGCATTTAAAAGTAATATAAGTTTATTACAAATAAAAAAAATCTTTTTATGACTAGCTTAGACAATATCTTGCCCTAATATGTGTATTAAAGACATATATATATCATTTTAGACCTAAATAGCTTTTGCGGGAGTCGCGCACCCACTACGTCGAACAAGTATATGACGTCACTCGAAAGCGCGCGAGCGTCACGTACAGTAATGCGCATGTGTCGCGAATGCGTGGGAGCTGGAGTCGCGTACCGGTCACATAGCGATCGCGCACATCTCACACCCTACGCAGATCCTTCACAACATTTCTAAAATGGCGGCTAGGTTCCGCGTAGTGATCGAGAAAGGTACGCTATGGGTGCGCGACTCCAAAAATAAATTTGAAAATAAAAAAAACAATAAAGAAAATAATATAAATATATTAAAATTAAAATATAAAACAAAAAATTACAATATTTCAGTTTCAATATTTTAAACATTTTTATTTCCATTTATATTAAAAATATATAATGTAATTTAAAAAATAAAATTTGTAAAAATAAACAGTTAAAAAACTGTAGAAAATCAGTATAAAAAAATACATATAACTATTATTACATTTAAAAATTATCATTTAAAAAACCTTTGAAATTCACTGAAAAAACCATAAGTTTCAGACATGTTATAGTTAGCAATTAGCATTTAAAAAACCTTAGAAAGTCACTGAAAAAAACCATAGGTTTCAGGGCTGTTATAGTTAGCTGGACATTTCACTCGTACAAAACCATTGAAATTCCTCCGCTATAGTTAGTTCTGCTAACTATAACTTGCGTGCCCGCAATCCACTGCTGATGATGTCACATATTACATCATTCATGACATGGTCAGTGACATCACTGATGACATCTCAAATGACATCACTGATGACATCATCCACGTGACAATCAGATACACCTCATCATACACTAGTATAACCTTTCATCACTCACTGTAAAATGCAGAGTACCATATTTGAATCCATTGACACACCAATACAAGTTTCTAAAAACCCACTCAGTGATTCCTAGATCTACACACACATCTAATCACTTACCTATAGATTTACCCATACATGCTGACAAAGATCAATAGAACACTATCAAATATACTTATACACCTATATCGACATTACACACCAGCACACATCCTATTCACTTATGCAGTCATCCTACTCACTACACGGTTATACAAACACCCCTTCATTTATTCATATAGATAGTAACTCATACTTAGTGTGTTATAAAATCACTTTTACAAGTAAACAGTTATCCATACAGTCACTCATACAATCACTGAGTCTAATGTAAACTTATTTATATACAACAACTGTCACATACACTGCCTTTTATTTTCTAGTTTGTTGGACATGTACCATTGAGAGATATATTTGCTCATCACCACACCCATAAAGATATTCACTCACCCAAACAACTGTTATAACATGCAGTCTTAACCTCATATACCTACTGAATCAACTATTTAAACAACTTTGGGCAGTCACACACCCCCACCGAACCACACACACATTCACTCTCCCATACAAATACTCAGTTAACTTATCAATAACTAATATAGACTTTCACGTAGCTAGTAACCAACTGGTGCAGCAGTTTACACAACAACTGACAAAGTGATACAGATATTCACACAGTTTAGTCACTATCCAATATATTTAGTGAGACACTATAAATTAGTCAAGTAAACAGTCAATCACACTGCTACTAAATCCTCCATCCAGATATTTATATATCCACTCATTCTTCAATGCAGATTGCTATATATATAATACATATTTAAATAACGAACCAAACCACATTCACTGGGTGATGTCATCAGTGATGTCACTGACCATGTCATGAATGATGTGATATGTGACATCATCAGCAGTGGATTGTGGGCGCGCGTGTTATAGTTAGCAGAACTAACTATAATGGAGGGATTTCAATGGTTTTGTACGACTGAAATGTCCAGCTAACTATAACAGCCCTGAAACCTATGGTTTTTTCAATGAATATATATATAGATGGATGAATAGATAAATAGAGGGAGAAAGAGAGATCGAGATAGAAAGATTATTTATATGAGACTGTTTCTTGGCCAGGATTAATGCCACGGTTTTCACCAAACTACATTAGAAACAGCCTAAATTCACTTAGAGTAAATTTTGAAAATCGGCTGATAGAGACATGGAGTCGTGGTACACACGAACTGCATGATGGGACTTGCAGTTTCCCACAGAGAACTATGTGGCTGTCTCCCGAGTAAGTTTGGCGCAGGTGTGCTCCAGGAGTTGAGAAGGGAGGAGCACATTAAAAAAATATGGCAAAGTAGACGTAGAGCATTCAAGGCATTTGAGAAAGGCTTATTCGCCGAAACGCATCATACCATAATCTCCATTAAACGGTCTAACAAACCCCCTTTGTGTCCCCTTGTCTGCTTTTAATGGAGAAGACTGTGTGTTTGATATATATATATTTCCACCAATCGGTCCTCTATAGTTTGCTCTCTTTCACAGGGAGTGCTGGTGTCGAGGGTGGACTGTCCTTCATGTATAGATTTTACACCAAAAGCTTCTGTGAGAAATCACCGCACACCAGGAGTTTTGTCAATCTTTGGACTATTTATTTGCAGGCGTGCAAATTTTCACCATTACCTCCAACTGCTTTCAACCTCCACGGGTCTTGTTCACGGCAACAAGACTGATGAGGTTGAAACGCGTTGGTGGTGGTAATGGGTGAAAATTTGTACGCCTGCAAATAAATTGTCTAAAGATCGACAACTCCTGGTGTGCGGTGATTTCTTACAGAAGATTTTGGAGTGGAATATATATATATATATATATAGGTGTATACATAGATGTAAATGAAGCACTATACGAGAAAATCTCTTTGTGCACTTCTACCAAGCCAGTTGGCAGATTCTGTTGGTTACAGCTTCATCTACGTTGACCGCTTTCTGTTTCCAGCATGTGGTCAGTACGTTTTGCGTGCATCTGTCTATACTTTCATAATTTGCCAGTTTCAAGGTATCCGGCAAGTTCACCGGTTCAACCCTAACTGTCTTGAAGCTTGTTGGGTCGTCCCACATTTGGCTTCCTGTACATTATTTAATACTTGTGGGGCATTAGGACTCTGTGACAGTGATGCAATGGTTTGGTCTTTCTGTACCTAGCTGCGGGTGGGGATTTGAATAATTTTATTTCATGTGCCACAAGATATGGTATAGAAGCTTCTGGGTATTGAACACCATGGCGGATCTGTAGCCCCGACCTCCCAGTTTATAGGGATTACCTAATCCAGGAGGTGGCATCTTGTTGGGCTAGTTCCCAGTAGGTATTTAATTGCCAATTTCCAACTACTACACTCCTAAGAATCACCAAAGTACTATCTTACAAAATAAATATTAGAGATTGTGCCTGTGTTATTATTATTTTTTTTTAATGAGTTCAGCTTTTGTGTTTTTTGTCAAATGGTGGTCCCTTCACCGTATGCAAAGTGGCGAGGGAGTGTTAACTAAACTTAAAATGCTATCAGTTTTCATGCCCAGATTTGTGGAATTGCTGTTAAAGCCCTTGGGTCTTCTGCCAGTTTTTAAATAAAATTGGGTAGTAAAAATGCATTATTTGGCCTCTTTTGTAAACATTTGTCTATAGTGAGAAGCAAGTTTTTAAAGCTGCCCATGTAGGGCCACGTGCAGCAATACACGGTGTTTACACCCCACTTAGTAAGGCTAAAAGCTGCTACAGATGGTGACATCTTCCTTAAAGCTCTCCGGTGGAGAGGATGCGCTTGCTCTGCTGATCTGGTTATTTCTTGGTTATCCTCTCAGAACCGCTAGTAAAACCTATGTATATGAGTACATTTCTTTCCATTTGCATTGGATTTGCTCTTTAAAGTAGTAGATGTTACTGTGAAATATGCATAGTAATAAGGTGTACTAATGTTCACAACATTTGTATGGCTTAGTGTGATCTGTATGCTGTGACTGGGGGTTGGGGGGAGAGGGGTTGTCTGTGTAACAGCTGAAATGGTGCTTTCTCCTGTGTGTTTAATGGCCTTTTTGTGCAGATCTGTATGCACCGTGCACTCTTACAGAAATGGTTGCTTTTATGCGTTTTATCTGCTGTGACGGTTATGCATGTATTTCATTTATAGAAATGGTTGTTTGAGGTTTGTCTAGATGTATGTGTATTTATTGGTAGTATTCTGAGATCTTTGTTACAAGAAAATAGTACATTTTCATTCTGCTGCTGGGTGATTATGTGCAGATGTTTGTTGTATACGTGATGTGTGTGTTTAATAGTGTGTTGTGATGTTTGTAATTTGTACATTTTCTGCGCGTGAGGCAATCTGAGCCATTGTTTCAGAAATTGTGATTTTGTGGAAGACTGGACTGTGGAGTGTTTTGCATATAATTATATGCAGTTGATCCTGAAACAAGTTCGTTTTCACTTCCTCAACTGCCAGTTAAAGTATAACGTCCCCCCCTAATGATGATATGAGCTAAGCATTTGGGCCATTCCTCCCAGTCTTCTCCCAGGGATTTAAACAACACAGAACACAGAAGTGACACATCACTTTGCTTCCCAATCCAGACCTGGAACGTTTGCACTTGAAGTGCAGCCTAATAGACCCACACTTGTACACACAAATCCTTGTGACATCTAGATGCGCATGTCTCAGACAATGTAATGGGTTAATTGGTATTTTCTTAATGATCATGTAAAACATGCATCTAATTACTTTGTTTTCTATTTTTCAGAGATCTCATTAAGAAACTTCTTGTTGTTGACAGAACAAGGCGATTAGGAAATATGAAGGTTGGTTTGACAAGCTTATTAACAAATAATTAAGCAAATAACGTTTCATGCACTATTTTGTAGGTCTGGCTTACAGGCAGATTTAGTTGTTTCACCAGCTTCATGTTTTCTTTTTAAAAAAAAATACATTTATATGAATATTGCACTTCACATTTAGGCTGATTTTTTACGGTTTATTGCTTGTACAGTTTTAAAGCCTATTGTATGTTTAATATAAAAAAATTAAAAATCACAGGCTTGCAAAAGCCAGAAAAATCGAGAGGGCTAATGTTTGTTTGACAACCATCCCTCTTCAAATATTGCATGTGTGGTAACCTAAAAGAAGTAGAAACTTACTCAGCAATTGTGGCTCTTCCAATAAAGTCTTGTCTTCATGGGTCCACATTGACTGCCTCCTTGATGTATCTTCACCAGGTTGTGCATTGTTTTGAGAGGATAAAGTTATATGTTTAACACGTTAGAATCCTGTAGTATGGCTTGAAATACCACGAAGGGAAGTGTGGCAATGCATAGTACTTTGTGAGGTGCCAACTCTGAAAATCAGTGAGATAAGAAACTAAGACTTTGTTAATTAAAATCTTAACAGTAAGCTCAGCTGAAACCAACATTATGGACATTAAGGAGTCTACCTTCCCAACACAGAAACTAAAAACCAGTTAGCATCTCATGAAAATTCCAGTCTGCATTGATTAGCTTTATTTCTTACAGTTTATCATAAAATTCATTCATTTTTACAAAGCACCCCACAATTCTCAAGTTATACCTGCTACAACAGTCACAATCATCCCAACCAGCACAAATTCACACTTTCACAAATATAGGACTGAGCCATTTTCTTCAAACCCCAACAATAATATAGGAACCGAATATATAAAAATTGACGCAATATCTTGGAATGGACAGAGACTTGGTCCCTGGTCTGTATAACTCCTTTATGTCCTCTTGTATTACCCTGGTGCACTGTATATAAAGTGTTCACTAACAAAATCACAGTGCACTCCGCCGTCAACATTTCACATGTGTTTGAGCCCAATTGTCTCATGATTAACACATTAATACACATTTCTCTCAGCATCGAGTTTATTTGTTTCACATTTGTACGTTTTTGTCACTATTCAGATAACTTGCTAATTAGTGACAGTCTATTTATACAACTTATTTAACCGGTAGTCTACAAGTCGGTCATTTGCTCTTTTGAACAACTCATTGGGGTCCATTGTTTTTGTTTTTCCCAACTAGGCCTTAAAGGCAGTATGCCCTTTCGTCTTTTCTCTTTCTATAATCACGTCAACCACTGACCTCCTTCCCTTTGTTGAAGTAGCTTGGCCAAAAACAATAACACCTGAGTTTGATTGACTACAAGCCTATTGGTCTAACTGTAATAATTCCGAACATCCACTATGCACTGAAGGCTGATAGTGGTGCTAGATGGTGCAGTATCTTGCGCGAACTCTAGGAATGGAAGATGGTAAGCTACCCAGCGTTCTTCTCTTGTATACATTTTGCCACATAGGCGTCAGTTCTCACTTAATGCAATTGTAACCCAGGTATCAAGGTTTAAAAACCAAATTGCCTTCAATAGCAGGGATAGAACACGCCAACTATATAACTTCTTTCATAACAGACCTCCATCTGCACTATCGAAGGTCATCTAGTAGTCATTAGAACTGGCAAATAAACTCATCAAGTGGAGCAGTAGGAAAGCATTGGATGTTGACTTTGAGGGGCAAAGTCTGCACCAAGAGACTTCCTGCTGCTGGGTGCTGAGTCAGGAAGGCTTGGTCACCTGGGGCTGGTCTGCGACACCTGTCTTTTGGTTGACTGGCAGCACCTAGCATGACTTAGCCCAAGCAGAATTCTGTGTCTATCAGGGTTTCATTGAAAGGCAGTACTGGCGCTGAAGTTGCAAGACCTGGCTGCAAAGTTTCATTAAGATGATTAGCGTTGGTTTCAACTGTTGGTAACTGCAGTTCTAGTACCTCTGCTACCCTGTGCACCACCACAGCAAAGGGGACACTTTCCTCAGCGTGGGACTCCAAAGGGAATCCAGTTACATCTCTGGCAAGGTATGACGCAAACTGGCATCTTGAAAGTCTAGTGCATCATCAGTAAAGTGAGGGGGTAATACATTGTCTACCTTCTCATTATCCCCATCATTTGGAACATCCTGAGGGTCCTGTAAGGCATCTGAGTCAGAGCCAAATAGTCCGTGAAGATACTGGTGCCAAGGTAAAGGCACTGCTGGAGAGTCTTCTAACAATCTGCCTAAGCCTTAGCAATCTCCTAACAAGGCATAAGGCAAGAACTAGCTGAATACTGTTCCCGATGCAAAATCAACTTCTTTGTTGGATTTAGGACAGGCACCAATTAATCCAGGACAGACCCTGGCCAGACTCTAACCAAAGTGGCTTCCATCAAACGAATGGCGGTATACCCCGGCACCAGTGAGGCGCCCGAACAGAGGTTTAACTGAGTCAGTGAGCTCTGGGGCAGTACCCACTGTCAGAGGTCAGACTGGCAGCCCTAGTGGATCCATGAGGCCCAAAGGTGCTAAGAAGGCTCTGGAATCATCCAGAAAATCTTGGGCATTGATTATTTGCAGGCTCTACCCTGTGTGGTGTCAAGAAGGACCCTGGAAATTTTCTTCAGCTATGGAATAGAGTCTGAATGTGACAACTGGGGCAAAGTTGCGCCTTTAAAATTCAGACTGCAGATGCAGTAGGTGGAGGACTGTCTTATGGTCTTCTGGTGTTTGTGACTTGATTTGTCCTTGGATTTCATCCTAGACTTACCTAAGGGTTGGGACCTCAGCCGGCACCAGAACATGGAGCAGGAATCTGTCCTGTACCTTAAGTTGGACCTTTTATTATGCTATGCAATATACAGCTTAGTTGCCTCTTTCTTAATGGCCTTTGGATGCATCAGGGAGCATTTATTGCATGACCTCAAATCATTCTAGTATCTGAGACACATAAGAACAATGACATGGCAGACCATAAGCAACATCTGCTTCCTGCAGTTGCAGCACCTCTTGAAGCCTGTGAGGATGCGGTCTTCACGGGAGACATCCCTAGCACATTCACTAGAAACATCGATACAATGTAGACCTGTTTCCAGCTGAGCCGCTCTCTCAGTGAGCAGGTCTTCAGTGACTCAGGTGTCCTCCCCCCAACTACTCTCTATAGTAAGTTTATTTTCTGCAATTGGAGATTTAGAGGAGACCTAGTCAGAGAACTCACTTTATAATCCAAGGTTTCTGATTCTCAGAAAAAACTACATGCTCAGCTCTTTACCTAAACCAAAATAATTTGATCGTTTTTTGGGAGCTTTGGGGGAACTTAGAATGCCCACATTGTTCCACAGGCCATATAGCATCCCATTTCATCAGATAGGAGCTTTGACATTCAGTATGCAGAAGAACATACTTAATGCACTATGTTTGCCACGTTCACGCCTCTCCAACATTTCTTGCTTATCAGTGCATTATCCACCAACAGGAGCCAAGCCCCAAACACAGTTTCTGCCTCCCTTTCCACCAACCTGCTACCTCTCACTATGTGGGATAGGACTTTACTAGAGGACGGCGCACAGAGCAGTGAACTAAAAGGCATAAGGAAATGAACTACAATAGGTAAAGTCCACACGACGAGTCTAGCAGTATAAATGTCTTGCTTATCGGGGGCCTCTTGACTAATAGGAAATAAGATCCAAACAGTCCGCCTCATTCTTTCAGTCTTCACTGACCAACTACTTCTCACAAATTGGGATCGGATTTTTCTGTATGGTGACATGCAGAGCGGTGAACTAAAGTGTACAAGCAAATTAGCAGCAACAGGTAAAGTGCACACAAGGTTTCCAATTGTAAAATCACCAGGGGTGTTCAAATGGCCATAATCCACTAACTGTTCTTAGACTGAGCAGTTAACGCAAATAGTCATTTATTAGTGTGCAAGTAAATAGTTCCAGTACAGTTAGCATTAAGGTGGTCCTCTGCAAATGTGTGGTCGTGTTTTTGATCTGATATTAGAATTTCCTGCTGCTTGAATATTTAGGGATCATTTTTAAAAGAGTATAATATAAACATATTAAGATTTGAAGGCGCAACCTAAATGGAAGCATGGATGTTGTTGTACTTCATCAATTCTGAATTGTTACAGTGCTTTTTCTTTTTGATATTTTAACAAACACACAAAATCATGTTTGGCAAGTGTTAGTCTCTCAAATATCTTTGTGTATCATTTTTAGAATGGCTCAGATGATGTGAAGCGACACAGATGGTTCAGATCTATAGACTGGGATGATGTCCCTGTGCGAAAACTAAAGGTAATTTATCAAATTTATCATGATGCACACTTTTAGAATTTGCCAATGTTAATGCTGACAATTTTACTCCTTGATTTTTAGCATAATGTCCTACTATTAAATTAACTAGACAATATTAATAATATTTTGCTTTCCTATCTGCGGTTAAATGTATTTTACTCTTTTCATACAAATTTTATTTCAAATAATGACAGTGGATGAAAAGAAAATCTTAGTTGCCCTTGAAAGCAAATATCCTTCAATGCTTGCAATTGAGATGGCAGCTCTGCACACAACTTCTGATTAATCGGTTCACCTACAAGTCATTAGCCCTAACCATATGTCATTATTTTGCAATAGCAAGAAAAGTTTCAGGTTATGCCGCATTTTACATAAATTGAATCCTATTCAATGTTGTGATCCTCAATCCTTGGCCATCCTATTTTTCTTGGTCTTTGGTGCACTCAGGGCCTGTCTCATTAAGAGGACTTTGTAATTCTCAAACTTCAGTCATCATAGAACATTGCCACTGTGCTTTTGATGACTTTCTTGTGGCTGCAACTGTCAGATGTGTCTTGGTTCTTTTAGAAAACTGCCACTTGTCCACCTTGCATGCTCATTAAGGCGCACTTTGTCCATGGTTGTATATCCAGGTCTGCCAGTGCTTCATTGAATGCTTTTTGAAAGTACTGTGTGCTAGCTAGCCCCTGCTCCTCACTTCCCCCGCCCCCCAAAAACTCCTGTTAGTTGTGAACTGCCCAGTGCAGATTTACCTTATTGCACCACTTTGTTAACAATTGTAATGTTCCTGGTCTTTATAGTGCGAGAGCTAGCTCTCGGTCATCACATGAATTATGGCGCTGGTCAGCCTTAACTTGCGACAGAACTTCACAGATAACTCATGATAACTCTACTCTGAAATGGATTGATGCACCCTCGCTGTTGGACCTCAATGTTAATAAAACTATTGGGTTCTGCCCATTTAATAAGCCCAGATTTTTTGCTTTTTTGATCGTCCGGTTATGGATATTTTACTGTGTGTGGTCTTACTATTTGTGGTTCATCCACAGTAATCACATGGTAAATGTACTGTGCTTGCTTACCACCAGTGTCTACCATTTTAGATAAGGTCACTGTGACGCAGCTAGGTTAATGAGCAATTGGCTGGTTACACAAAAACATGTATTTGCTGACTGCACTTGTGAGACTGTCACGCGCAGCCCAAAAAATGCGCACAGTTGGCCTGACCCAGAGTGTGGACTCTGCAAGGTCAGACTTTGACTTGGGGTAAGCCTTATAATATTAGTGGGCACACCTAAGTAAAGTCGGTATGGTTTAGTGTTTTATTTGCAGTGTTACTGTGTTATACACATGGGGGGAATCTGCATTAGAATGCAGTTTTGTTACCCTTAGGTCAACAAAGTCCCATTAGGTAAGGAAGTGGGGTGAAACACGCGGAGGAAGGGGTGGGGCGGAAATTATGCATCTGCTAATTAGCTGTCACACTGTACCAGGGTGGGACAGCCCTGGCCGACTGAACAAAAGACGAAGCCCAGACAACTGGAACAAACACAGGAGGAGGCTCCCCTTTGAAGTTTTGGTGGGAAAGTCCCTGGCAGTGATATCAGTGAAGCCGGAGCTGAGGTACCCAGAGGAGATGTGAACAGTAACTTCATGGGTACCAACTTGAATTGTCCCAGTATGCTGTCTTACCTGGACCGTAAACAAGCATCCTGGGACAGTTTCGGGGTATTGCACCTCATCAGCCAGGCTAGCTTGAATCCAGTTGCACAGTGGACACAGGACCCATGCCTGGGCATATCCTTCCCTCTTAAGTCAACAAAGCAAAAAGAACAAATGATAGACCAAATGCTGAAAAATGCAAACATTCTCCCCTGGTCACAGATCTGGGTTTAATCCATAGTTTTTTTGCTCACCACGCCACCATACCTTGAAACCGGTCCCCGGGCGCATTTTTCCTGCCCAGGGAGGACTTGACCTGGCAGTTCAGGCTGGATTTTCCCATGGGGAGCAGGGTCAAGACTGGTTTAGTTATGGCTGGGTCTAGATTATCCTTGTCAGAAATAAAATCTACATATCACCAGCCTGCTTGAACTATATACATTTGAATCTTAAATAACTTCACCAAGTTCTCCAGGAAAACGCGGTGCCCAAACGCATGTTCTAGCCTAATACACATGAATGGTGCCAAATCCCATTTCCTTTGCTGTTCACAAATGTTTTGGGGGCAAGTGTTCAAGTACAACAAATCTCTTGGCTCTGAGGTTGGGTGGGATCCATCATGCTTTCAAAAGATATCAGGCATATAGGCAACTTATTGATAGTCATCGGGTTCATAACCTAGAATGTCACAGGATCGAGCCATTGTGTTTACTTTCCCTGGAGCAAGCAAGCTCCAGGATTGCAACTGGTGACCCGAGAACTGCAACATTTCAAGAAAAGACTGGTCGTGGGCATGCAAAAGCTTCACAACTACCCCAAGAGAGGGGCTGCCCTCCCATATGCCATATACTCAGATCAGCTATGCCTGAAATGTCGAGACCCACAAACAAATAGCCTCTGACTGGACAAAGGGTGTTTGGCTCTAATATGCAAATTAGAGTAAAGGTTCACCTTGGTAGTTAGCTGGCATGGAGGTGCATCGGATCTGGGAACAGTTTTTAAAATAATTTGCTCAATCGAGATGGTTTGGGTCAAATTTAAATTTGATTGGTCAGTGGGCTAGAGCCCAAGTACCACTGTTTCTTGCTGTGACTGACCCGATTGTCTTTACCAAAGTTCACATTGTACGTACTTGGAATAGCTCTGTACCCCTGTTAAGAAAATGACTCAGACCAGAGGCAAGACGTTTGGTTAGCTCCTGCCTACATACTCTGACTGACAAAAAGTCTTTGCTGTTGTGTCCATATCCCTGGCAGAGATGTGTACAGGGTCTTTGGTTGTATCAATAGGTTATGCTTGGGTTGGTGGAGATACCCGTAGCATGGGGTGCAGAGAATTTGTTCTGCGTTCTTTATAAATACCTGGTTAATGGGGAGTGGATCAAATGCTCTGTGACATCTATATGAAAGATGTTTTCACTATTGAATCCGTAGTTTGACATATATTGTGGACTAGAATATGAAGATGGTCCTATGGGAAGCACGTTTTTGGCTTTGTGTGTTAATTGATGACACATCTGAATGAGAAAATCAAGACTAATCTTACAGTGGCGAGCCCATTAGTGGTGAAACGTGCCGGCTGTTACAATGTGTGACAATGGATGTATGTGTAAAAGAGATGAATAATTGAAACTGAGAATTTGACGTTGGATGTTCAACTCCGAGAACTAAAACACCTTTGATTGGAAGAACATGGATTTGAAGACTCAATTTTTCTCAATGTTTTCTGAAAGAAAAACAATTATCTCTATATATACATGCATGTACATAGGCACTGGAGGTAACCAGTGATCCGGAAGGATAGCGCAGTTCAGTTTTCTCATCACCTACTATAATTTTGGCCATTAAGATTCAGAGTGTCTCCGAATAATTACCCGAAGTGTTAATTTATGCCATTTGATGACTTGAAGTTACTAAGCTAATTTGCCTCACTTGGCACAAATCTTATCCCTTTTTAGGTCTCGCCTGACCCAGCGCTTGCGCTGGTCTGGCGAGACTTTAAGTAAGGGCTTCAAAAAATGCTACCGCCGGCCACAGCTTGCAGTGTATGTGCACCACTCGCGAACATGCACTGCAAGCTGTGGCCGGCGGTAGCATTTTTATTAACTCTAGCGTACGATGGCCCCTCCTCCCACCACTCGCGGAATGGGCCTTGTTTGTTGCTGTTTTTTTTGTGTTTTTTTTTACTCTAGCGTACGATGGCCCCTCCTCCCACCACTCGCGGGAGGGCTTTTTTTTTGTTGTTTTGTGTTTTTTTTTTTTTTTTTTTTTTAACTCAACGGAGCTATTTATGTCAAATACAAATAGGCTATTTTATAAAATTGAGCTCCTGACATTTGCTCATAGCTCTGTAAGTGATTGTGGTTCGTGGGCTTTACAGCCAGTTCCCGTCAGAGCGCTGCGCTCCGGGTTCAAGGCGCTGTGGTTGGCTTGCGCCTTCGCAGCAGCTTGGGAGCGGGTGTGTTTTTTAATTTGCCGTGATTTCGAGGTCTACTTCTGTGCCAGTGCATCGCGCCAGCCTCTTTGCCGAGGATCCAGACTGTGTTGGACAGGGCACGGTGAGCAGCGATGGCTGACCTTTTAGCAAACCATGAATTATAGCATTGGTTTCCGATTTATTAAAGCCATTTCCTGTGCCTTTCTTGGAGATGCCTATTTCATGCAAGCTCTCTCCTGCACATACAGGCTGCGGAGAAACCTGCACACATCTAATGTCCTTGTTATCCTTCTACCGAGAGAGCGTTGAGACTAGCTGTTGTTGACTTTTTAATACAATTATGGCTCCTCGTTTGTGTGATCTGCTTGATACTATCACATTGTGGTTCATAATTACTCGACAGTGGAAGCTGTAGTGAGGTGAGACACCAAAAAGGGTGTGCATTGGAAGCAGTCTCCTCTGAAGCCCTCCTGGCCCCCAATAGGACATTTACATTCGGTTGGGTAATATTACATAAGGGCATTTGCACCGTTGCCATTAAGGAAATGCCAATTTTATCCCACCAATAACTTTGGTCTCTCTGACCATTTTTCACCAAATCGGGAGTTAACGCCAGTAAAATATATATTTTAGAGCTGTCTGATGAGGTAAATATTGGTTGAAGAGCTCTGAAGTTACAAAGAGATGCCCAAAATGTACGATTTTGTTTAAGTAATGTGCGTTTTAATACAGTTTTCTTTCTCAACCAATAACATGATGAAGGAAACTGCTTCGATTTTCCTTTCCGCTATTCGGTGCCTCTGCTTGGATGGGTGACTTTTCCTTCAGGAGTTTTGGAGGTAAAAAAGGAAATGTGACTGGGCAGTGCGCATACCCCATTTCTGTATATATTGCACATCTTATCGTCACCTTATAAAACAAGCATTGGCATAGCCAATAGGTCTAGCTTTTGGAACCTTATAAGTATTTAGTTATGCAGCACAATATCCTTGGTGCAACAACATCATCTGTTGCATGGCTAAACACTTATAAGGTCCCAAAAGTGAGACCTATTGGCTATGCCAATGCTTGTTCTAAAATGAAATGCACTACCCGGAATAACGTCTGCATTGTAAATAATACATGATGCAGAACTAGCTTGTGTGACCCGCTCTACCCTCCAAGAGTAGTAAGCCTTGACTGTTAGACTTCTGTATCCCCTAAAAATCAAAGCACAAAAGAAGATACTTGGCAGTTTATTTTGCAGACAGAAATATTTGTGTTTTTGTGGTTGCAGGACCAGTGGCATTAGTTGTCATAAGGGTTGCCTATTTGCCGTATAGTTCATCTGACCCTGGAACACTGACAGTTTTTTAAATGCAGCATAGGTAGTTTCTGGCTTTGCTATCAGTCCGTGCATGTTCTCGACTGATGGCTTATGATGAATCCTTGCAAATAAGCAGTCCTTAAAATTTGCATATGTTTTTTAGGGCAATTTAGGTTTTTTGTGATTATTTTTGTCATGCATATGTTTGTTGAATGTTCGAAGTAAGCTGGTTTCTCCGTAGTCCATATTTTAGCAGCTGCTGCCGTCACTAACCACTTTCTGACTTTAATGAAGCCACGGATAAGGAATGAAGTTACTTAAATGTGTTTTTTTCCCCTTTCTTCTTGACAGCCCCCTATCAAGCCCAAAGTATCCCACGAAGGAGATACATCAAACTTTGAAGCTTATCCCGAAGATGACTGGAACAAGAGTCCTCCAGTAGCTCCGAAAGATTTAGAAATTTTTAAAAATTTCTAAAAATGGAAGGCATTTGTCAAGACATGTCATGAAAGGTAAATATATGCATAGAATGCAAAGCATGGGTCCGGATATGACCACTATTCATAGGTAGACTTTCTTCCTGCTGCTCTTCTATTCTAGTAGCCATTCCTAAAGGGCTGCAGGGCGCGCTTACTAGCAAACATGAAGCAAAACATAAATTTGCCATCCTGGCCAGATGCTTTGCTTTACTGAACTCTAGCTCTGTCCTAACACTTTCCCAAGCACACTTTATGTAGTCAGGCCTCCACTTCCATGTTTTTTCTGTGGCACCTTACTGTTTGTTGGGGTCTTGAGTTTGGCAACTCCCTTCAACTCTTTCCTTAGCACTTGTTGATGCCATGTTTAAAATATACTGAGTCTTTAGATTACATGCAGATCTTGGAAGGTAGTCCTCACCAGTTGTATAATCATCACCAATGTGTAGGTTCCCGCAAGAGTCTACAATGAATATTTGTCTCCTATTTTTTATCTCTGCCATTCTCAGCCTGTAAATACCAGGCCATCTACTGAAAGGTAATGATGAAGCATGTCACTATATGGTGAATGAGGGTTCTCATCCTAAAAGGATGCCTTCACTTTCCTTCCTGGTAGTTTTACAGACTGCCCTAGCCAGACGTACATTGTGTGAATTTATTGATTAGTAGGGATCAGTGCATTTCTGGCATTTCAGTTCCCGTTAGATCCTGTCTGTGGAGACCATCTACTGAAAGGGCCAGACACTTCCTGTGAAGCTGTTTGTGTAGAGCAGTGCATGCCTGGTACTATTCAGATTGACAAATGAGGGCAAAACACATTTCCCTGTGTGTGTGTAACCACATTCCTTTTTTGTGTTTCAATCCTTCATTGTAAAAAGGGGGAAGGAACTGAGTTACAGATTCCGCAGCCGGGTCATATAGACACGAACACGCTCAGGTAGTACATGGGAAAAAAGCACATTTACATTGTAAACCTCATCATTCTCAAAACCTACAGGTCAGGGTACAGCGTGCAAAGCATCCAATGTAAAGTACAAAAACCAGAATGAAAAACTCAAGATGCAAAATGTCCCACGCTCGAGCTCCAAATGAATACATGGATCTGCTGAGGAACTAGTCAATCACTGTGTGACAAAACCTTGTCCTCACAAGGGTGTACATTGAACAAGAAGTGATTTTGCAGAACGGTCCCAGAGTGTGGACAAGACAGTAATAACAAGTAGTACATCTCAATGCAAAGGAAGAACAGAGAGAGGTACAGCAAGTGTATGGAAACTGTTCACCAAAACCATACATACAGCAACTGGTGGGGGAGAGGGGGGAACAACCGAGAGATATGTAAAGCAGTAAGGAGCGAGACAGTGCCTCAGAGACATTTCTAGTGGGTAATACAGTTCTGCATCCGGCGAGATGCAGTACTGGTGGGATGGTGAGAGAATCAGGATGTGGAAGGGGAGGGGGAAATTGGGATGTGGTGTGGCGAACAGGGTGGGCTCCCTCAATCAGTGAACAAAAGTCCAGGATCCCTGTCGATGCTTAGGGTGCTCTGCCCTCTCGACTGCCGTCCATGTAGAGTGCATCCAGTAACGGAGCCCACACTTGAGTTAATGGCTACATCCTGTCCTTCATATACAGAAGTCACTCATAAGTTGCAGTTTTGTACATTTCAGTCAACTATTCAGAGTAGGTCAGCCTCGGGGGTTGGGGGGCAGTACGTAAATCTTTGCTTGGCCGTGAGGGCTGTTGATAGCAAGCGCCACATGAGATTAGTCAGTGTGGGCAGGCAGACCATATTGTGTATAACAACCAGTTTCCCAAGAAAGGGGACAGGCAGGTTCAAATCATCAGAGCGGTACGATCTTGGACCAAAAGGTCCCTTGGTGTGGAGATGGAGGGTGTGAAGCATATCGCAGTCCGGGTGATCACATCTCTAGCAGTCTGCATGGTGTGTTGACTGTGCCTACCCTGCAACTCCAACAGGAATCCGACAGGAGCCCTCCACAGTCGACCTGTGCTATCGGATTCGTGTATAACCATTTAACTTTAGTAATAAAGTAGTCACCAAGACCAAATCTATGAAGGGTACAAAACAAGTGTGCCCAGTCTCTGATGTTGAATGCCTTCTTTGTGTCGAATGAGAGCGATACTTGGTTCTCCGGTGCACCTCAAAGCCATCAGACGTCAGCAGGTGATCGTAGGTGGTTTTGGGAGCACCTATCCGACACAAACCTGACCTAGGAAGAATGAATGAGGGTGCAGATCAACTTTTTAAGGCACGTGCCCAAAATTCCTGCTAGAATCTTAACATCCACATTAGGTAGAGGTATTGGACGATAACTGTTGCTCAGGAGTGGATACTTTGCCGATTTGGGCAGAACCGGGATTAGGGAACCTGGTGGAGAAGAGGTTAAGGTGGCCCACCGCCTCAACTAATTTATGGGCATTGTATGAGGGTCCAGCTCTTCCTTTTTTGTCCATTGGTAAAATTCCCCAGGGAAGTTGTCTTCTTCTGGGACCTTATTGCATGGGAGGGTGGCAATAGCCTAGGAGATCTCTACTTTAGTAATTTCCCTAGCTAGGAGTGCCCTCTCCTTGCTATTAAGACGTGGATGGTGGAAGCCCTGGAAAAAATGCTCCTCTGTGTCCTCAGAGTGCTGTGGGCCTGTACTCTATAATTCTTTTACTGTGTTGCAAATGCATCTGCATTATCTTATGATTATTTTAAATTGTTACTGGAGGCGTCACTGATGGCTGGGATAGCCATCTCTGCTTCCTGTTGCCACAACTGAACAGCCAATAATCAGTCTACCTTCTCACCCTGTCCGTAGTGTGGGGATGTAAGTCGATATAGCATGTACTCCGCTTTGGTAGTGAAAAGGGCGTTAAGGACCATTTTTGCTTACTCCAGCTGACGCCGCAAACTGTCTGGGTAGGTAACGTAGTACTTGCTCATCAGTCAAATGTCCCACTCAAGGGATGCCTGCCAGCGATCTGTGTCTTAGTAATTGTACCCGGCTTGCGGCTTTCCCCGCAGGGCCGAATCCTTGTTTTCAGACAGGTAAGTAGTGCGGTTTTCCTGAAAGCGTACCTCTTCCGAGGGCATTTTATCACACAAAGTATTAAATCGCTATGGTGTCCAATTGTGGCTGGTCCTGAGTTTCCAGTCAAGGAGTAGACAAATTGGGTCATGGTCAGATAGGAATGTGCTAAACATCAATTTGGGCACGGTCGCATGGGTAATAAGAGAGTAATCAATCTGCGCCTGTGAGGCATGGGCAGGAGAGACCTAGAATCCCGGTTGTACAAGTGTAGGAGGTATCATATGTCAGGCGCCATGGTCTTCCCATGTGCCATTCAGTAACGCTTGCCATGTCAGCTGGCCTATATATTCAAGGGTCATGTCGGGAGCCAGGTTCTAGTCAACCCTAAAATAATGCACATGGACCCAAGTTCTGTCAGGACTCTTTTGAATTGTAGGAGGGAAGGCCCCTTTGATCTGTTTTTTGCATACAAAGAGCCCACGCTGCGAACAGTCCCATTGACCATAGTTTTTACAAGGGTATAACTCCCATTTCTATCAGTCCAGGAGTGCAATAACAAACAGGGAAGGGATTTCTATGTCAGAATGGCAACCCCACATTTCCTGGAGCTCCCAGAGTCTGACATCTGGTCAGGCGAAGGGGTGACAACTGTAGAGGACCCGTCTCATCCAGTCTCTCTAGAGTTTAGAGGTTTCGGTAGGCTAAAGGTGTGTTTCTTGGAGGTGGGCGATATCCACCCGTTTAAAGGCCAAATAAGAGTATCTTGACATAGTGGTTCAGCCTGTTGGCATTGTGGGATATGGATGGGATACAGGAGGACTAAAGGCATAGTTGTGTGGAGACCAAAGGGGCCACCTCTGGGCTGTGAAGTGGTCCCTGGGATAGAGTGGAACATGGGTTGCACAGCAAAGGGGCTGGTGAAGCAGAAGACTGAGTGGAGAGGAGGTAGAGAGAAAGGAAGGAAGTAAGGGCATAAGGTCGAGAAGGGAGACCTGCAGTGGATGTAATTCGGTGTGAACCAGCCGTACCCCTGTGCGGGTGGTAACTAAGGGGTGGGTCCTTCTAGGGCGAGGTAACGGGTTGGGTGGGGTGGGGGGAGAGAGGAAGAAAGGTGCTAAAGTGAGGGTGGGTGATAGGGGATAGGTAATCCCGAGTGGCTCAACGAGCTGCTGCGGTGGTGTCAGGAAGCCTGGGGAGTTCTAAACCTCAGCAGAGTCACTAGCCACAAGGCACAGGGAGGACCCTAAGGCTACATAAAGGTAGGACATGCTCAATGCCACCTATTGCCTTCCAGGAAGAGAGCACAAGCAAATAGAAGAGGGGGGAGAAGTGACCCACCTCAGTAAGGCAGTTGAAGGGACAAATCTGATAGACGTATAGCTACAGATTTCTTACCTTTGATTTATCCCCAGGTACCTGATTTCTTTTTTTACACCTGTAACCATGCACGTCTGTAGAGGGTGTTGAGCGACTTCGTAACAACATTGTCCACCAGATGTGAGTCCATATAAGCCCCTCCCCTGACGCACTGAAGTTAGTTTCTTCCTTTCTGCGCTTCCACATGAATCCGGAAAGCGGTACCTCTGCCTAATTTGTCTTACCTCGTCGTTGTCTACAAAACAGTGTGCTTTTTTCTGGATATCCTCAGGGTGCTGTGAGCTACGATGTCTCCTTGCACTCTCATCCTATTTGTATGTAGTGCCTGGGCGCACACCCTACTCCGAATAGTGCGGCTCATGTTTTCAGCTTCAGTCGTTGATGTTGCAGGAGCACCGCATGGCACTGTTAGTGATGCGGTATCCGATGGCCCCTCGTTAGTTACAGTCCTCTTCTTCCTCTGAGGACCCCTCGAGGGCCAGCTCCCTAGGTCCTTAGGCGCTGCAGCCTTCCTTGACTTTACAGTGTGCACATGGTGGGCTGGACATGCTCCCTATTCCTCCAATTTCGGAGTCAGACGCAAATCTGCCCTGGGCCTTCCAGGGTTTCTCGACACCAAGGCAACTCTAGTTCAGATGAGGGCATACTATCTCTCTCTCCATGCCATTTTTGGTTCTGAGCCTCCCTCTGGTGCGCGTCTCAGATTCAAGCAGGTCAGTGAGGTCTTGACTGACTCCAAACTAGCAGGACCTCCCTCGGTGTCAGTGAGACCCTCCGAATCTGTGATAGACTTATCAGCTGGTGTACAACCCTTTGGGGTTCCCACCAGGGATGGTAGTGTTGGATCTGGCGGCACCGCCTTTGGCGGTGCCAATCTCCCCTACTTTGTCTCTCCTCCTAGACACCGAGGTGTCAGCTCTTCCATGTCTGGAACGGTGTCTGTGGAACAGTTCCTTTTGGGCTACTTTCCTCCACTTGCAGAGGAGCCCCCTGCTATTTCCCCCTTGGAACACAGGTATTTTGGTGATAGCATACCGAACATTCCTCAGCCTCATTTGATGTTTAATTGTGTGTCTAACCTTGGTGCGGCTAGTGGCCTTGACTCTTTCCCATTCTCAGGCCTGTTTTCTCCTCCTAGCCTCGCTTCAGAGGTGAGCTTGGCCTTGGCTGAGCTTTTGTGGAGAGTTGCTGTGGCTTTGGGGGCTATAGCTTCCTAATGTGGAGGTGGCCATTGATCCCCTAATTGGGGTGTATCAACAGGGCCATATGAGAACTGAAATTGTGCTCCCCTTCAGTGTCACACTCTTTGGTATTCTGTTGGGCATTTGGGCTAAACCTATTTCAAGGGCTTCCGTGGACCGGTCTATAGTTCATAGGTACCATCCTGCCCTTGGAGACCCGCTCTGCCTTTTCCGTCAGCCAACTCTGTGCAACCTTGTGGTTCAGGCTGCTACAACCTCCCCCGACATCAGTGTTGTGCCTGACATCCCTCCAGACAGGGTGTCTAAAAGTATAGATGCTCATGGTCGATATCTCCTTTCCTGCCACCAGCTCAGCTTTGCGGTCCCTTAATACAGCCTCTGTCCCTGATGACTCTCGGGACATTCTTATTCTTCTGGTTCAGGATGGCAGTCAAGCGGCTCAATTGCTGATTCGTTGTGGCATGGATACCACAGATTCAGTCGGACGAACCATGGCCCTTTTCGTAGCTCTTCGCCTGTGGTCCTGGCAGCACACCTCTGGCTTCTCTGAGACTGTTCGGTCCACCTTGCTGTACATGCCTTTCGATGGTCAATATCTTTTTGGCTTTCAAGGAGACTCCGCTTACACCATTTTCTGGAAACTCTGAGTGGAGCGAAATCTTAATACCTGGTTGCTATACCGTCCTCTTATCCCCCCGTACTCAGTCTGGCCAGGGATGGCCTCCTTCATTTCTTTTCTGTGTGAGCCATTATAGGGCGATGCCAGTTGGCTTCTTCTTTTCACTCGTCAACTCTGGTGGCATTCGTTGTTGTGCCCTTGCCCCAGCAGGCATTTTCTTTTATTTTATTTTTGCCCTGTCGATGGCAGGTTGTGGTCCCTGGTTATTCTGGGACGTATCTTATTTAACGGTCTGGTTGGTCTCTACACCAGTGACTGCACAATGTTCTCTTGCTTTTCACCCCAGTTCTGATTGGGGTGTTTTCGTGGTATTGTGCAGATGCCCTGTTGCCTCGTTCCCTGATATACAGGGTCCTTCATTTGTATGTCTTACAGGTATTCCTCCATATGTTTTGGACACTATATTACCCGTTGTAGGGGCCTCCACATACCATGTTTTGGCACACTGGTGCAAGTCGGAAGCTGGTGGGGTTCTTCTCGCCACCCCCTGCCCCCTTCTGAGTGTTATTCCACACTAGCCAGAGGTCCCTTCCTTCTGCCCTATCTGGTGCCATTCTTTCCTAGCATATGCAAGGGACAGGGCATGGTTCTTATCCTAGAGTGCACTGTCTTCTCCTAACCTAGGTGGTGTCCCTTCTTTCTCCCTTAAGGCGTTAACACTTTTTGTGCTAGCTCTCGCTATATGTGGGCAAGACTGGCTCCTGCTCTCTTCCCTTTTCCTCTTAGTCTCCTTGTGGACATACCATGTCTGTCTCTTGACATAAGTGGCCTACTCGACCGACCCATTCTCTTTTGTGTTTCTGCATGGCTAGCTTTTATCTTCTTCTGCCTTGTGAAACACTACTGTTGCTTTTCACTCTCGGTTTGGAGGCATTCCCATGGTAACTCCAATACCAACCCCGACATTTCATTACTGGCCTGGCTGTTGTTCTGACCCTTTTTGAGGATTTATGGCTACTTTTTATCTTCCATTTCTTCTTGGACATGGGTGCCTTGACCACCTTCTCTGGGTTGATTCGTGCGGAGGTTGGTGTTCCCTTGAGGTTCTTTCCGGGGAGTTTCCTTCTTTTTTTGTAACCTGGGATACATTTCCGCCCCTTTTGGCGGGTTCCCTTGTACTGATGAGCATACCAAATACAATGTTGGGTGACGTTGATGTTACCTGACTTGCTGTCCGGGCACAGATAGTTCTGTGCAAATGAGAACTTTTTACTTTGGCCTCCACACTTGTTAGGCTGTAGGCTCTGCCTCTCCATCTGTTCCTTCGGTTCTTTACACTGGTTCTTTGGCTGGACCTTCACTTATGGAATTGGTCTTCCCATACTGTGTTCTCAGATTTTTTTTTATCTGCTGCGTCTTTCTTTTAGGGTGGGACTAGCAATCTGATTCAGCTTCCGTAGTATTCTTATTTCTCTTATCATCTAACCGGGTTGTTTCTCCCCTGCTGTTTTCTTTTCAGTTGTCTCTCAACTACCTGATCGTAACCATTCAGTCAGTAGCGTTCTCTTCTATCTGCTCACTTTGTCGACTGGGGTGTGTGATCTCCACACCCCCTCCCCTCCACCTTTCCCTTTTGAACAGTGCCATGTGGCTTGTTGCCAGCTCGCTGACGTTAATATGTACCATTCTTGGGAACATTTGCAGTGTAAATTTCTGCATTTATTTATGCTTATATATTATACATCGATATAGTCGTACCTGTCTAGTAATATATTCTTTGTACCTTCTTTTATTGGGTATCTCAATAGTATACCATGTTCTCCTGCTTCTCTTCTCGGGCAGAGTGTGCTTTGCTGGCATTCTTGCGCTTTTCCTAGTATCCTGGAGGAACCTCCGCATGCTTCTTTCTTTGCTCTTGCTCCCCACCCCTCTCGGGGGATTGAGTTGCTTAGTCCTAGAGAGCTTCCTTCCCTCTCGAGGTGTTTCCTCTGCCACGCGTTGTCTATGGCCATGATTGTTGTTATTGTCCGTAATGCTTTCTTAAATTATTGGTTGGTGCTATCTGCATAAATTTCTTCTATGGCGCAGAGCTTTGGCTCCATAGTTTTAGCCATTGTCTTTGACCGGCCTCTCCGTCTCTTAGGCCGGTTCACATTACGGCGGGCGTTGTCGTATCGTGTTTATATGGAGTGTTCTTTCCAACTTGTCTTCTTCTGCCATGGTGCCTTTACCATGTTCTTGCACGGTTGCAGACTCTGTTCCCTACTGGGTTTTCCATATTATTTCTGGTGGGAAGTCCTCTTCCTCACCTCCCTTCCTGGCAGCCGGTCTCTCTCTCTTTTTCTTATACAGACTGGATAGCCTAGTTGGGATCTTTTATGGAATCTGTTTGAAAACCCTCCTCCAGGATGGTAGTGCTTGGGTATCTCATTAAAAGGTAAGGAATCTGTGGCTAGAAGTCTTTATCAGATTAATAAGTTACTACCTTTGGTAACGCCTTATCTGGTAGAGACCAGATCTAGCTGCAGATTCCTTACCAACCCACCCATCCTCCCCTCTCTGCGAATGGATTCTCCTTTTCTTCCAGATCCCTTCTGTTCACTCCTACGCCTTTATTGATAAAGAAAAAAAGATGATTTTTATATTAACATTTTTCAAAAGACGATTCTTTTTGGGCACACTGTTTCCATAGCCGCTTCTATACATGGCTTCACGTTTAAGCGTGGAAAGTATTCGCAGAAGAAACTGACGTTCGTGCGCCAGGGGAGGGCTTATATGGACTCTGTTGACTTCACATATGGTGGACGATGTCGTTACAGGGTCGCTTGACGCCCTCTGTAGATGAACAGGGGTAGTGCTGTAGAAAGGTTTCCGGATCCATTCTGGCACCTGGGAATTATTCAAAGGTAAGAAAAATTTGCAGCTAGATCTTGTCTGTACCAGATATGGTTTTACCAAAGGTAAGTAACTTATTTGTCATGTGGTGAGTCCATAGTTGCAAAATATCATGTAGCCAGCCAGAGTAAGGGGAATATGAAGGAAGGAGGACACTGATATGGTGGCCCCTGTGAGGGAAAGTTGGGAGGGAAGCTGGGAAGAGGTCAGCAGCAACCACAGAAGCCTATTACAGCGCATAGTATAGAATATGTAGCAATCGTTGCTCAAAGAAGAGGATTTGGCAATACTCGGCTGACTTCATCCTTCAATCTTAGGTAGCTGCACAGAGAAGGCACTGCTCGATCCCTGGGTCTGCTTCAAAGGCGATCAGCATTTTCCCTACAATTTTCCTGTGTGAGTTCAGCCACATGTTGAACGGCTAGGTCATGTTCAGCTTGCTTGCGGAAGCTGTGTCAAGGACACTGCCTTGCAGTGGGATGGTCCTCTGTCTGAAGGACGAGAACAGATGTAGAGGTCTGAAGAAGACAGGGCAGGCTGGTCCTTTCAGTGGTCATCCAAACTGTCAAGGAAGCGGACTCAATTCTCCATTTCAGTGTAGTCATTTAAGCTTGCAGTTTATTGTTATCCACATGGTTGGATCTTGTGCCCCTCCGTGTCATAGAAGGCCATATTTCTGGGCTAAGTAGAGAACCTGGCGAGCCTGTTTATGCTGAAGAAAGCAGACAATGATTGGTGGGTGTGCATTGACCTCTTGTGATTCCTGTTGTGCGCTTAACCTGAGGGCACTTTGAAATTCAGGTTGTGGGCTGAAAGTCATGCCCAGCACTGGGAATTGAAATCCCCCAGAAGGCCCCAGACATGATTGCCCTTTTCCATTTTCTCCGGTACCCCAAAGACATTGTCCTTGCTGGCCCGATCTTCCAAGTCCTCAACTTTTTGTTTGAGGTGCTAAATATTCAGAACCAAGGTGTCCACGAAGTCCAATCTTTCTTCCACATGGGATGTGTGTTGTTCCAGGCCATCCAGTCTGGAATGGAAGAGAGCCTAGATCCGCTCCAAATGTTTTCACATCGACCACAAGGTCCAAAGTTTTTATGTCCATGTAACCTAGCCTTGCTCTCACCGATGTGATCTCCTTCAGAACAAGATCTATGAAGGCTTCTTGCTCCCCCCTGCACCCTCCCTCCACCCCAACCCCCCACCATTCACCGCTCTGAAGGAAAGTTGTCTAGTGGCCTTACTGCTGTCCATTGGAACACCTGGAAGGCAGCTGGGTCGTCTGGGTTGGAGGAGGATGACTGGGGAGGATCAAAAAATGGTGGATAATGTACGTTAGTGCAACGTGGGCCACCAGAAGGTGAAGGATTGAGGAAGTGCCAGCCATGCATGTAAGATGGAGCTGGCCCACAGCCTCTGCCCGTCTTCTGTGAAACCACCCTAAGAGGGGAAGGGATCACCAACCGGTGGGTTAGATTATGGGTTAGAATATGGTAGTCCGGCCGAGCTGTAGTCGAAGAGGCACTCAGTGTGCACACCTACTCCCCCCTGTGACCCTTAATCAGGAGAAAGGTCGACCAGGACACCAAAGGGGCAATTTAATAGGCCCAGTCTCATCACCACCCAAGGCCGCAGCTCATCAGTAGAACAGGGAGGGCTTGACCCACCCCCCTCCCCCCCCCCCACCACCAGGGCCTCAACTGTGATGTCGCGGACACAGAAAGAAGAGAAGTCCGGCTCCAATCTTGCCCCCGCGCCTGATAGTTATCGCGGGTTGGGATGCTTCAGAACGTCTGCATGCAGAGAAGAGGCTGGCAGGGATAAGATTGGCCATTGGGGGCACCCCTGCTATGTGACTCCAACCCTGGTACCATCTAGTCGTATGAGGTGCGACAAAGGAGATTCCAGTGTGGCAGTAATATGAATGGGGGGTGGCCCATAATTTCAATTAGCCACTGATAAGGAAAGCTGCACTTTTACTTTCTTATCAATGAAATCCAAAATAAAACGCATAGACTGCCTTAAGCATCCTCCCACGGCTCCAGACACCCTACTTCTGATGGATTTATGCTTACACCCTCCTTTGAGAGTGGCCCAAAAGTCAAGCACACTCCATCTCTTCTGTTCAGGAGATTGCTGCTCTCATTTGAGGACGTGATCATTTTAAAGGGTCCTTAGGAATTATAAAGCAGACTATTTTCTTGAAGAACTAATTCTATAAGAGAAACTACTTCCTTTTGACTATTTAAAGCATGAAGTGGGACTTTCTGTGAAGCTTGGTGCTGTGAGCACGACTTTTAACTGATTATAAAAGAAAAAAACACCAGTGCACAACCTACTTTGCGATACGACATTTGGTAATTTGAGTAAATTGGCTTCTTTTGTAGAAGACCAGAGTAGTTACTGATCTATCACACTTAATATTTAAATGTGTTGCAATATTTGCATAACCATCTGGCCAGGGCATTTAAGGAACCTACACTAACTCCTACACTATCACATAGCTAATTGTTATGGAACCAGTAATGTGGGCATTTTAAGTGTGGACTTTGCAAGTGCCTCCACCGTAATTGTAAGCTTTTCAGATATGGTTACAAAGAGTGGCTGTTTCTGACCCATACTTAATGCAGTACAGGGAATTCTATGTACTGTAGTAATGTCCCTGTAGGCTACAGTATATTTTGGCAAAAACAACTGAAGAAATCCACCGTAGAATCGTACAACACAACCCAGCATCAGATGTTGGGCTCCGCTTGTCCCATTAGTTGATCCTTATGTTACAATCATGCCGAAACGGATGTTGTGAATGGCCATTGGCTTTATGAAAGAAGCAGCAACCGAAATTCTAACTCTTTTAATTCGTTTATTTGATGGTTATGAGCAGTACAGGAATGATTGTACCCAATGTGCCAGTTGATGGTCTGTTTGATGGATTTCGTTGAAGAGCCCAAACTTCAAACACCTATAGACTGCTGTATTTAATGAATGTATTTGAGCCTTTAGTAGCTGTGTGTAGGCTAAATCATGAGCATACGGTCTTTTGTCTTTTTATGCACTTTTCTGTTTTAGTCTATTGTATAATTATGCTCTGTTGCTAATGGGATTCCTTCCTAGTTTTGCATTTGTATGTATGTTGTGTGGAATATTTCTTTTCTTTTTTCTTCTTTTGTATTTAACGTACAAAAATTCAATTTTTGATTTATATTTAGGTGTGACTCACCTGGCCAGTTTTAATCGTATACTAGCTATTTCAATGCATATCTTTTAAATATTAAAATACTAATTATTGGGAATTGATACTGTTAGGCTTTGTCAATGGTCAAATGACGCCTCTGGGAATGATTACTCTTTCCTTGTAAAATCCTTATATCTAAAATTGGATATATTTTTTTTAACGTTTTCCTGAGATGGGGCACGTTCTCTCTGAAGAAGTACCATTGAAACCCCCGGACTTTGAATTGTTGCATCACTAGATCATACCTAACGTTTATTTATACTACTTTTTTCCTTTCAGGAACACAAAGAAGACTGGTGTTAATGGTATGCCAACGGACTGAAGTTCTTTCCTGGAACGGGTGGACGCATGTGGCTTCAATCATACATGTACAATTGCCTATTTATTATGAACATTGACGGACAATTACGTTCCTTTCTTGCTTTTGGAAGTACTGGAAATCGTATCCTGACTTTGGTGACGACAAGTCCAAACACTGTGCAGAATGTGGCACTCAGCTGTCAACTTCCCTTCTATTTTAGTGCAATCAAGTTGCAAACAAAATGGCTTCCCAGCATTTGTCACACGAGGCTTAGTGCTTTGAGTAGCCTTTTGAAGAAAATTGTTTTACAGTGAAAGGTGCCAGTTTATTCTAAGTAATGTTTCAGAATTATTTTCCCTAATCATAACACAGTGAGCTCGTTCAACGAGCCCATTGCTCCAGTTTGCAGAACTGTAAATGCTTAGAAGTGTTCATATGGTGTGCATGGAACACGACACAAATAATATGGTTAGTCATGTTTTCGGTTACCCCCATGTCAAGGTTTCCTTTTTATAATAATCTTTTGGTAGAACCTAACTGTTTAAGTTTATACTAAAGTTGTGTGGTTTTAAGCACACATTAGTATATATGTATATAAAGAAAATTATACTAATGCACAAGAACTGTGCAAGGATGTAAATGTTTGTACTTTGCAGAGTTTATGGTTTTTATTTTTTAAATAATGTTTTTTTAAGCAATTTCTCAGTTAAAAGAAGACCACAGAGAACAAGTAGATTTTAATCATGTAGAAATATCAGTGGAAAATTAAACTGTATGCTGAAAAGTGTATGTTTGCAACCATGGTACTTGAAGACAGTTGACAGATGAAAGCAATATTTGAAACGTTTTCACTCAAGCTCCCTCTTCAACTTAAATCAGTAAATGTTTTTTTTGATTAAAAAAAAAAAGCAAAAGATTTTATTTTTTGTACATTTTTTAATTGCTTGCCACCCTCCCAACTGTTTGCCATTAACTTGCTAAAAGAGGACTTCTCATTTTGCCGTCTCTACTGTGATGCACCAGGCCAACAACAATTTGGGGGGTAACTCACTGTTAATCTAAATGTGTGTATTTGCAGATGTACCAAGCTTAATATGCTGTTTATTACTACTATTAAGGCGAAGAACGCCTTAGCACAGTCATGATGTCCCCCCATTTCATGTTTAGTGGTAATAAATAGAATATTCTAGCAGATCTGCACGAATGCCCTATGCTGTGTTTACTTTTTGTGTCTACATAGTTTTGCATTTAGGCGGAGCACATGTTGCAGTGAGATACAAGCTCTTCAAACTGACTTGTGAATATGGGACCTGTTGCTTTATAATTAAGGCCTTATTTAAACTGTACTGGGGTATATAACATCCATTTTACTCTTTGCAGTCTAGTAATGTGTGAATGCAGATTTATTCATACGTGTTTCTAAAACACGTTTGATTGGACCACAATTGTTTTCACTAACACTGCAAGTATATAACCTCTTAATTTTGTTTCTACGTCTAGGAGGCAGCAGTGTACTTCACATTTTTAGGTCTCGCCTGACCCAGCGCATGCGCTGGTCTGGCGAGACTTATTGAGAGGGCTCCAAAAAGTGCTACCAGGCCAGCCTAGACAGTGCATGTGCGTGGGCGCGCGCACCGCGCTTTATCGCAATTACTTTCACTTTCGCGGCCGCACGGCCGCTTTGCATAGCCAATAGGTCTCGCTTTTGGGACCTTATAAGTATTTAGTTATGCAACTGTTGCATGGCTAAACACTTATAAGGTCCCAAAGGCGATACCTATTGGCTATGCCAATGCTTGTTTTTTGTGGCTGCCTCATCTCGAGCAAGAGGTCTGTAAACGGAACCGTATGGTGTAAGAAACAGAGTTTAGACTGGTTTACTGAAACAGGGATCTGATGTAGAGGGAACTCGTCATTGGAGGAGAACAGCATGAATTGCGTGAAGTGCTGAAGCTGGTTTTGGAACTTTGCTTTGAGGTTCCAAGGTCGGCACTAACCACCAGACCATGCTGCTGTACTGCAGTCCTTGTTTCTAACTTTGATATTTATTGCTTTGGTGGACATTGCCAAGGTGACATTTTATAGGCACCTTTAGCCATTGTGATTCTTTTATGTCCTCTCCAGCTGATTACTAAATTACTATCACAGTGGAATGCCCTCTCTAGCGGTTTACTTTATTACCTATACCCACTAGCCATCAGTTGTTTTGTTTTTGAATGAGATAAATAAACCTTTTATTTTTGTATAAAATGAAATACATTATTCTTTCTAAAATGAAGGCTAAACCTGTGGTCTAAATGTTTATTCACTCACTGAATAACTGGCGTATTACCATAGTTCTATTACTATAGTTTTCCATACAACACTTTGAAAGAAAATAAAAATATGTATTGTTCGACCTGTTACTCCAATAAATTGTTTCTTGGTACATTTGTCAAACAAATATTCAAAAGATGACTTCGCCATGAAAATCTAAGAACATTCTTAATGTTACAGTCAGAGAGCAGGTTTACATTTTAATGTAATGGCCTTTACATTCGAGAAATTAAACAAAAGTAATGCTAGAATACAGCACTATGACAATTTCAAACTGTAATTTCCACATCTTTAAGAACACAATTGGTAATCTATTTAAAAGATACCCTTTATCTTTAAATCTGTTCCTCATTTTCTTAATTTTTGATTCTGTAAGGAACTTTTCCGTCAGTATGTTTACTGCTGCTACAAATTTCAGCTGTACGCCTTGTCCCCTGTTTAGGTATCGCTCCTGCGTTGCAGTGCGCAGCACTGCTCGCACAGCGAGAGACCTCTGAGGGGGGTTTAAAAATGTACCTAGGAATCGCACACGCTCGTGCGTGTGCTTTTCCTTTTGTGGCACGCTATTGGCTTTTGCGTCCGTCTTTTGAGCAAAGACAGCACGCAACTGGCCAAAGCCAGGCGGATTGCTCCGCCCATGGCCTATTGGTGTCTATTACACGCACCAAAGACCATGTGGTTTCAATTATCGTGCCCAGACACGGGCGCGATAATTGAAACCACATGTTGCGCTGTGGCGCGCGCGCGCACCACTCGCCGGCGTGTTTTTTTGGTTTTTTTTGCAATAGCGATCGATTTCGCGATCGCTTTCACTGCTGCTTCTTTAGTATGTTCTGATTCTCGTATTAAATCGTAAAGTGGTTGATAATAGGAGTAGTTATACCGAGGTGGTCACTTTTCCAGTACTGGGTATACCACTGCGTTGCGGATTAAGTGAGTGTTCTGCAGCCTTGCGCAGTGTGGTGTATCCATCCAGTGACATTGTTCAGGGTACAGCTCTGTAAGAGGAACAGCGCCCATCTCTGTCGCCTTGCAGTGCACAGCACTCTGTGAGCTTTGAATCAGCGTGCAGTACACATCTGTGCTGCCGCGAGCAGTGCCACTGTTAACGCCTTGCAGTGCACAGCTCTCTGTGAGCTTTGAAGCAGCGTGTAGTACATATCTGTGCAGCCGCTGGTATTGCCACCGTTATGGTCTGCAGTGTACAGGTATAACCCTAGTGGTGCATATCAGTGCAACCATGTGCAAAACAATGCACTATGACCCACACACCTCAGTTACCCTGGGCTGTGTAAGCATTTGCGATGGTGTGAGTGTGAAGATTAAGGGGCGTCAAAAGCTTCAAATCTAAACTAAGGCGATCACATTTTGAAAAGCAAAAAACGGGACAATCTGTAAACATAGAGGTAGGACTAAAATGTTGCATCGCCCGACGGGCACAAACTGGCTAAAGTGACAGGTTTGCCAACCTGGAACATTCAGACACCGTGCCACTAGGAATAACCCGATGCAACGTTTGCACACAGTGGTCCCGGTTCACAAAGGTAAGGTGAGACGAAAGTCTAACTTTACGACTTTCAGTTTTCACAAAGGGCATTTACGAATTGTAAATGCCCTTTGTGAATACCTAAAGTCGTAAAGTTAGCCTCTCGTCTAACTTTACCTCTGTGAATGGGGCCGAGTATCTTTTTGTTAACTAAATTGCTTTCTGCTAGGGGGGCTGCTAATTAATTCAGAGCTGGAAAATTTGACAACTTGCTTTTCTCTATGTTCAATCGACCCGCTCTGAAAACCAGGGCATGGGCGACACTTAGCGACATTTGCAGGGATATATGGTGAAAAACTGGGACTCTCCCAACAAATTAGCGCATCTGGTCACCGTAGCCTAAAGGCACACAGCTCCTGCCATGTGTGCTACATAAGGGAGTGTGTTTATTGCACAGAATGCAGTGCTACAAAGCCAATATTTCACAGGGAACTATCAATTACGCAAAACCGTGAACTGCGCATCTCTCGCCACAACCATAAGTGGATAGGGGAGCATCCCTTTTGCCTCGTTTTCATCCAGCTTCTTTACTTCTGTCAGCCCCTCCGATTGGCAGATGGTACATTCCCTTGGGTCTGCCTCGCCACCTGGGCTGCTTCGACCTTACCGGAATCATGTTATTTTACTTCAGGAATCTTTAATAGCTCATCAGCCACAGTGCTTCTAGGCGCCTGGGTGTCACGTAAGTCATGTTAAAGTCACATTAGTAACCAGTTTATGGAAGGGCTGGGGATGTAGCAACATCCTGAGTTCTAGGGGCAGAGACTGGACATGTTCGGCCTCTGAGGTGTTAAACCTGGCACTCCCAGGAGGATCCTGGAGGATTACTCGATCGTGGTTGCCCTCCAGGCGCAGGGTCTTTAGATTTGTGCCAGGCCAGGTGGGGACCCAATGCAGCCTGTGTAGTGCAATAAAAAAAAATCCATAGAGCGTTTAATTAAAATAATTAATTGCTTGTTCAAAAACAGTTATAGATGGCTTCTAAGCACTTGCCGGGCACAACAAGACATGTACGAAGCGGAGAGACTTCCACCCATGAGGCACACTGTGGGGTTAGGCGGGTACATTCTTGAACAGCTGCGTGCCAGTGGGTAGAAGCTGGGGCTTGTATGCTGTATAAGATTCGAAGAGGGTACTGCAAGTGTGCAAAAGCAGTTGGCATGATTGTGGGACCATACGCCAGTATAGGGGGACCCTCCCTCCCACCGTGTCGTGTGCTGGTGACTTCTTCATTAGTTAAGTTATCTGGCCTTTGTATAGCGTTCACCAGCAACCAGTGTGAAATTTTGACATGCAAACATTTCATGGCAATGAGAGGCCGGCCTGTATGTGTGGTTGGGAGAGTGTGTGGTTGTTGTGTGTCCGATATGGGAAGAGTAGGTGTGTGCTCGAGGTCCTGACACATGCTCTGGTTCAATGGGTATCACTGTTTGCAGAGCATACAGTGGCCATTTGCAACAGGAAGCACTTCATTAAGGACCAGTGGTTCCTTGCCTGTTGCAACAGTCCTCATAAGCGGAGCAGGCAGTGGCCATAATAATCGCTTTTTGCTGTTGTGAGGCCTGGAGTATTAACATTTTTAATGCATTAGATTAATGTGATAAAAAGAAAAACATTAATAACAGCCAGTACCATTTACAATACAAAACTCACACTAGTACAAATGCAATACAATAGATTTCGCAATTAGAACAAAGTGAGCTATTGCCATTTTGCATTACACCATTTGAATAATGCTTCACGAAGGGGGAAAAACAATAACATTTACAATGCCAATAGCTCAAAACAATGCAATTGCGAGACCTATTGCATTGTAAATGCTTGTTCTCCTTCGGACTGTTGAAAACTGCATTGAAGCGGTCATTTTGTCCTTTTGACTTTTTCTAAGCTGGTGAAAAAAAGGCATTGGCATTGTAACACCAACTTTTGTTCCCATGTAACATGTAGTTTTAAATAGCTCATGCATGCATGCTTGGTTTGGGTGTGCGCTCTTCATCCATTAGTCCTCTTGGCTTTTAATTCATATTTTGATTCTGCTCACTACAGCATACAACCATTGGACAGTGGTTCAGTCCACTTCACATATTTGCTCTCTTGCTGAGTGTTTTTACCCTAATTACATGTACACATCCACCTAAAAAGAAGTGCACTTAAATGGCAGAGTTGTCCAGTACTTCATTTTAGTGATGATTCTTTTTTGTAATGTATTCTTTTTTTTTACCTTTGTAGTCATTTTTGTGTGAGCCAATAGTAATCATATTTTCCTGTGATTTACATGAAAACTAAAAAGGTTTTCTATCCCTTTTGTAAGTATTCTTGTCTGCTAAAAGGCACCTATACTGTTATTACAACTTTATGCAATGGTCAGTTTATTTTTTAGTGAAAAATTCTTATTGCATGTGTATCATCTGCCATATTTAGACAGCAGCATGTTTTTATTTTTTATTTTCTTCTTTTTCATCCTATTGGCGTTGCCAGGCCTTTTTTTCATAATGTATTCTGTGTAACACTTATTTCTTCTGACAGACGATAAATGGTAGGCTAGGAGTTCATAAAAAATATAATCCAAGTAGTAAATTGCTATATCTGATAGACCAAATGGTTAACCTGCTGTACTGTTTCTGAATTATGCTGTAGGAGAGACTCTTAATTAGTTTTTATGACTCTGATCCTTTTTTAATCATTTTTATTTGTGTTTTTAAGTGTTTATACGGAGGAAAAAACACACTATCAAGAAATAACAAGAATATCTCTTTGAGAATTTCTAGGTATTCCGTGACCCCCTCAATTGTAACTTAGATCAAGAAAAATTATATTGAATTCTGCAAGCCATAGTTTAAATTCACAAGCCTCCAATGTGAAACTTACTTTGCTTGCTATGTATTTGTATTGTAAAATCTTTTCGGGTAAGTGTTGTTGTCTTAATGTATTATTTTATGTGCACATTTCAAAAAGAGGAAGATCCAACCATTCAAGCAGATATTGTGGCTAATCTTGGGTATCATCCCTACGATGCAACAGAACACTCAGTATTAAACTGAATGAGGACTTTGTTGCAATAAATATGTTTAGTGAAAGTGCATTTTATGTGCAGCACTTTAGTAAGTTACTCATCAGGTCCTAAAAGTCTTAGTGAGTCGACTGCTTCTACGAAAGTTTGAAATTATGCCAGCTTGTTACACTGTTTGTCTGTATGCTTCCCTAGTCTCAATTTCCCTTCTGAATCTTCTAGGAGTCACAGATAACAGAATATTTCAGGTGCCTCATAGCAGGCTCAGGCTGAAGAATTTTTCAAAGTTTATTACACTCATTGAAATCAGTTATGGAGATGCCCATTGTTGAAATCTGATCCTGGCTTACCTCTGCCTGGACTTTCAGTGATGTGGAGTATTTATTTTTGTGTGCAATGGGCAGTTCCACTGTTCCTTATGAACATCTGATTCCGGATTCTGGACAATCTTCTCTTGCCCAGTGCGGCTATGCTAATCTGATTCTGGGTTCTGGTTCATGACATCTGAATCACAATAGCCTATTGTGGCAGGGAAGCTGAAGATCCTAGAAAAAGCTCTTTCAGTAGAAGGCAATCTTCAAAAGTAGGAAATGTGTCAGTTAGTAGCAGACAGATTTTTTGGGTTTGGATAGTAATGCAAGTAGTGGTCAAGATTTGTCTTGTTTTCCTTTCCAGAGAGATTCCACTTTGGGGAGATACATAGATTGTTGTCTCAGGCTATTCACTGTACTGTATGCATTTCATCTGGTCCTCTGTCTCCTGTTGCCAGGGGAAAAGTAGGTCCTCCCTTATCTTCTAACTCGTTTATTAATCTAACCAGGATCCCACCTAAACAAACTGGCACAATCATCAAACATATATCTCTTGTTGCTAAAGAAAATGTAACATTCCCAAAGCGTATTAAAATAGTAGCATAGACAATAATTATCTTCCACCCAGACTTCTGAAATGCTATTCTGCCAGGCATCCCACTCCTTGTTTGTTCCAATCAAAGTGGTGTTTCACTTGACAGCCAAACTAATCCTGAGCAAGAAAAAAATTGGCAACATCTTTCAATCCTGTAATGTCACTGGCTACTCTGAGAATCAAGGGTGAATTTAAAATTTACTACCTTATAAGCCAATCCATAGGGACTGCCCATCACCTTATTTGGCCAACTGACCATCTCTGATGGGCAACAATGCGGTTCACTGGAACTGCAACTAACTTCTGGTACACTTCCCAAAGCCGTTGCAAAGGCAGCCCAACCTCTTATCCTCCAAAAAGCAATTAAATGCTCATCTTTTTAGTATATGCTTAAACTAGATCTCTCCGATACAGTCACGCTCTTACCTCTACCCAATGCTAAATAGTCAATTTACGTAACAGCTACAGTCTTTTCTACACCCTAAATCAGAAAACCTGTTTTCTCTTAAATGTTTGTGTGTGTTAATCTGATATTTGTGCATGTTTTTTTTTTTTTTAAATGTAAGCACAATAACACCACTTGGTCAGAAGAACCATGTTAGTCTTAAATAATCTCCCTGGAGTGGATGAGGAGGAAGTGGTAGTTGGACCTTCTTATCTGCCTGTTCTCTGAACTGCCTTTAAGGAGAGACTTCATCCATGGGCAGAGACGTTGGTCAGTGTCTCCATCTAAACATGGTTATCATCAGCCTTCATTATTGCCTTTAGAGGATGAGATGCCTGAATTGCTTCCTGTCAATATTCCTTTGGCAAAGCTGTATAAGAAAGCCATTGGGTACGGTTCACTAGTTTGTAACTGTGTTGAGTTGGTTGAGTTATCTTGCCTTGTTGCCACAGGTTGAGTTCTTGTGGCTTTTGCACATGCAAAACTAGAGTTTACTGTTAATGCATGGCTGGTGACCTTTTGTTTTTACAAGAATCCCTGAACACATTCCTTTTTTTTTTCAAACCCTTTGGTTATTTAAAACCTGAATGGTTTCTGTTATACCCTAGATTTGTTCCATTATTCATTTTTCTTGTTGATAGTTCTTGCTTGATGTTATATCACTTTCTTGTTTCGTTTTCTTTGGAGTAAAAGGGATAATGTTAAAACCTACTTAATTGTATAACATTGTAGTCCAGCCCTGCTGCCACTAGCTGCTCAGCCAGAGCGTGAGATGGTCATAGAATGTTGGTGTGCCTGTGATGCATGGAATGCCTGGGTGTCTGAGTGGATGAGTGTTGGCAGTTGAAGATGGGCTGAGCAGCTAGGGAGGCTGCTCCTGGTGGGGCTGGTACCACACTAGGCTGGCTGGAGTAGAGACAGTTGTAACCTGAACTGGAAGATGAATAAAGAAGACTGATAATACATACTGGCCCCAGTTGTCTTTCTACAGAGATTTTATAACAGTTTCCCCTGTGAAATTTGTAGTTCTAAATGTGATATGAACTTGATATTCTGATGGTGCCACTATTTGAACCAAGACATTCTTATGTGTTATGACTACTTACCAAGGCAGGAAAGAGGTTTCCTGTCTTGGTGATACTGAATTAAATCAAAGAAGGGAGACTTTGAGCTTCTGTCTTCTCAGGTGCAGGTTTAGCTAAGCAGACAACCTTAAGATCCATTGTGTCTCAACCGGTGGCCTGAATTTAAGATAAAATATCAGTGACTTCAATCTGTGGTTACTGACAGGTTGAGTGGTTGGTTTGGCAATTTAGATAGGTGGCTTTTTTTTGCCTCAAACTTTTGGTACGGCTAGACTTGATGTCAAGTTCCTGCTGCCACCAGTGAAAGAACAGTTGCATGCAAATCTTATAGGGATGCCTTAAAAGCCCAAAACCCATGCAGTGACTAGGCATGGCCATACTATTTGTTCTGCTTCAGATGTCCACATTAACGATCTACAGGTTTGGTCATTTCATTGAAGACCGATACCTTTCATGTTGGATCAGTACATCAATCAGTGGTTTGTAAAGCGCAGCTACTCACCCGTGATGGTCTTGAGGGGCTTAGAGGGAGGGAGGGGGTAGGGGGACGCCTCATCCGTAGGGTGTGGGGGTTCAGTCAAAGGGCCAGGTCTCAAGGTCCTTCCTCAGCAGTGGTCTTACCCATTGTTTAGGAATTTCACTGCACCCTGGCATTTCTTAATGCAACTAATGACAGTGTGGGGTGAAGAAAGTCTTAGTTTCAGTCTCAGTGGTTCTTCTCTAGTAGGGGTACAAACAGCAACATTTTGCAATATTCTCACCCAACCGACGTGACAATAAGAACTCAATTCTCACAATTCCCTTTAGAAGAAAGAAAAAGTATATAAAATGGCTGATGTGTGTTTCTGCTTCAGTGTTGATTTTTAATGGAGCTCTTTCAATCTGCAGTCTTTGTCAACTAGGAAGTAGAACATGAACTGGACTTGTGTTCTGTGATTCAACCAAACCACCACTCCTACCACCAGCCGAACGCCACCAAGAAACATTAAAAAAATTAAACGTTTGAAGGATGATGGGGAGATAACCTTGCCCATCCTGGAATGTTTTTTTATCTATCCTTTCACTTTTTTTTATCAATGCATCTAAAACAATGCTGCTGTCTACTTTTATGCTTTGACTTTCCAATCCTTTCAGTGCCTGCAGTTTTCTTAGAAAACACAACACAATGCATAAGCAGCCCGAAGTATCATCTGATAGGTTTGCCTGAATAAGTTGCAATACCCATGTAAACTTCGAAGGACAAGGAGGTTTTTGGTCCAGTAGAAAGACTCCTCTATATTAATGATACAAACTAGGGTATACTGTTCTGTGTTAACTAACCAGACAATCAATTTGAGATCTGGTAGAAGTCCCTGGGAGCATCTGCTCTTAGAAGCATGTGACCTCACCCACCCAAAGGTGGCATGCTTCATCATCAGGCCTGTTTCCTGTTGGGCTGGTACTGCAGCACCGAGCGGGCTCCACAAAGGGGCACTTTGCCTGAGATATTTTTAGTGACCGCCAAAGGTAGACAAGGGTGGTGGAGGAGTCCCAGTCGGTCTGTGAGAAGATTCGAATACATGGATTAAAATGGACTATGGATCTGGTGAAGCTATAGATTTAATAGGAATCCCAACCTATGTCAAATTAAAAACAGTGCGAGAAAATCATGGACACAATCATCCTAGATTCCCAAGAAAAAAATCAGATGTTGTGGTATATTAAATGTAGTGAGATCAAGTAGATTTTTGTTGATCTTGGTTGTTCGTTGACATGTTTCATGCCCAAGTGTGTCAAATAATGATTAAGTGACTTTTCTTCTGACCTCCAAAATGATATACCTCATCTTCTAACTTTGTGTATCCCCACCTCTGTGGAAGGTGTAATAATCGAACTAAAAAATAAGGCAAACAACCCACTATTACGTATATGTTCAATAAATCAATGAAGCTCCAAAATGTAGGAAAAGGGCATTTGGACATCAAGGACCAGGCTCACTCTCAAAGAGGCTTTGTTCCGAGCTTGCTATCGGTTCAGTTGCCTACCCCTGTTCTCGATTCCTGAAATTGACATACCACCACATCACTCACTGTGTCCAGCCCAGTTTTCTCTTTTTTGATCCCTCAAGCTGACATTTCCTTTTCTAAGTGTAGTGTGTTTGTTTTCATGATCTTGATATTTTTTTCAGCGAGCCTTTTCATACACACCTTGTTTTGCAGCTGCTATGTAATGCGGAATTGATAGTGAGTGGCGCATTGTAATAAACTACTCTGTGAATGTATTTCATATCATTTGAAAATGATGCCATAACCTCTGCGTGAAAATGTTGAAAAGCATATGGTGGTTAGTGTAGAAACCTAGATATCCGCATGTTTGTTCCTGGAGTATAATTTGGATTATTTACACCTCAACTTGTCACGTAACCCCAGAGTTGGTCACACCCACAGTAATTCATAGAGAGGGGGGGGGGGGTGAAATACCTAGCTGTTTTTCTGCCAAATTGTAATGGGCCCTTTGGACTAGGGAACCATTCTGGTGCTCCTGGTCTGAATTTAAATATTTGCAGTCAGTTTTGTATACCCTTAATTTAATGGTCTGCCTCATTTTTTCATCTTTCAGTCCTTCACTGGTTCGTACAATTTTAATAATGTCTTCAAATCTTAAAGGAGAAATTCCGCTTCGACCACAGGAAGTATTCATCACATATCTTATCAGATTACAGTGTATATTTTATAGGTGATTGCTTCATTTAATTTGTCAATATTCAATGCTTCGGGCTAGTTCATAAGAAGCGAGCACCTCAAATTCACACCTACATCTTAGTCTGTATTCACAAAGAATTGTACACAGCATAGGTAAAGATGCATCAGTCATCTTAAATTGTATTTGTGCCTAACCTTTTCAAAATCATTTGCTGCTGAGGACCTGGAAAATGCTTTGAGCATCTCCAGATACTCCAGTGGTAAAGAGTGGCCTGTGATGTCATTTTGGTAGTTTTATTTTTCTGGAGCAAATTTCTGTGAACTTGACCTGTTGTGAGTTAGTTTATTTTCTTAATGTTCAATAGGGGCCTATACAGGCAGTGCTTTGCTTCTCAATGAATAGACTCTAATGATTTAGATGCACCACTTGATATGTGCATATTGTCAATATGACGTTGACATTCATGATGCAACAGACTATATGTGGAATGGTATATATTTGACTTGTGGGTCATTAATTTAGAGGATGTGTCCATGTTGTATGAACAAGTGTTCATCAAACTGTAGCATTACTAAGTTTTATTTACAAGCAAGTAGTTCTCAGAAGTATTTTATATACTATAGACAGTGCTTAATTTGTGCGTGTTTGCCAGTGCTCAGCACTGGCACTTACAACAGTCCACCACATGGTGGTGCACTCTGTCTTTTTCGGGGAAGAACATCAGTTTATCAATTAACTACACATTAAAAAAATTATTTGAGCATTTGTTTAATAGGGAGTGTTATAATGGCAGTGATGGCAGTTCCGCTCAGTAGTGCAAGTGGGTTCCACAGCAATAACCTGGGCCCTGCCATTTGCGTATATACAAATTAAGCACTGACTATAGGCCTATCGCTGAGCATGTGCAGGACGTTGTATCATACATTCAGTACCAGGGAGCTGAAATGTAGCCAGTATTCAAAATAATTGATTTTACGATCTTTAATTTTCATCAACACGTTAGCCTTATCACTCCTGTCAATTCTGAGTTTTATCACTTTGATTTATGCAACATTAATAAGCAAAATAACTTTTTTTTATTATGTGACTCATTATTCCTGTATCTATTACAGTTTTTATATTTTGCTCGAATCTTGGGCGCCATTCTCCGTCCATTGATAATAATGTAGTGTTGGCATACCAGTTTGTCTGTTTCCTTGAGTCTAATACCAGTCCTGTTATTGAAAACCTGTGTGATATTCTGCTGTAGTCACATTTGCAGAGTGACAGCATGTTTTGTCTGTGTAACAGAGTGCTGAAATGTATGAAACTGGCATTTTGATGTCTTTGAAAGATGGGTCATCTTTTTTGTGCCCGCTGTGAGACGGGATGAAGTGCTTCCAATGCTATAGGGCTATTTTTCAGCTTTTCTGGACTGCAGCATCATTTATTTTCGTACTGTACCATGTACAGAGCTGTTAAGTTTTTGCACTTTTCTAAAGATAACCTGGCTTTTTATAAATATCAGAATGCAAACAATTGAAAATAACCGCTGAAGGATTCAAAATGTACTGCTTAACTATTTATACTGTGACTGCTTACCATAATTTTATATACTGCAAACTGACGTCTAATAATGACCAACAGCCCTACATCTTCTGTATGATCTGTTCAAAGTTTGAATCCGTGTACAAAAAAATCACTGTGATCTATATATAGCTTTACTTTGGTATCAGCTGCACTGTTCTTTTACTTGTGTATTGTATGTTAAATTCTGAAGTAGTGTAATAAATGATTATTTAATTTTTTAATGTCCCAATTGTTTAGTATTTAAACAATAAACTTTGTTGTGTATGTTGAGACAGCAACCTGTTTTCCTCTGCTTTTTATCATGTAATAATTAGAACTTGTGAATTGGACATATGTACACTACCAAAAAGCTGCGCATCTACCATTGAGACCCATAGCTAGTACCTGAGACGAGGGTCATTTCAGAATCAACCCACATACTTGATGCTTTCTTTCTATGACTGCTACTTCTGAAAATCAAAGTATTTGAATAGCAGTGGGGTTTATTGTTCTGAGATCTAAGTTTGCGGTCTTATATTAGCGATCTAGAACGTCATTGGTCACTCGTAGCATCTTTTCTTAGAAGCAAGTGCCCTAATCCACCCAAAGGTGGCGTGCTAAATCATCGGGTCTGCTCTTCATTCAGCTGGCGCTGCAGGGCCCAATGGGCTCCTGAAGGGGGCACTTTGCTGGAGATCTTTGAGACATTTTTCATTCACCAAAGAAACACTGGAAATGTTGGTGTATTCCAGTATAAGGATGAGAAGATTGGAATTGGATCTGTGTTTAGATTGACTACAGATACTTCCTAATGGGGATTTAATGAGGGGGAAGTCTATGTCAATGCTAAAAATAAAATGGGGAAACTTAGGGACGTAATGATCCTAGCTTCACGAAGATGAAAAGTGTGATCAAATAAATTAAATTTGATACAGGTTCAAGATCGACATGTTTCATGATTATATTGTTAAAAATGATTGAGTGGCATTTCTTCAGGACCTGTAAGTGTGTATACCTAATCTTCACATAGGTAGAGTAAATATCCTCTTGTGTGTATGTGACCGCACCTCTGTGCAAAGTGTAACATTAATTTGGGAAAGCTGGTAGACTTACACTGATATCTGTAGGCTCTTGGTGCTAGTGACCTGATTTAAAAAGAGCATAAAGTAAAAATATTACACACAGAACAAATATAAGTACCACTATGGAACTAACGTTATCTCTTGTTAAAGGCACATGCACAAAACTGCTGTCGGTGAAGTGAGTTTGCAATACCTGAGCATACCAAATGCCTACATCAGTAACCTCCCTACATGATGTAGGAAAGAAAGTGTAAGGAAAGCCGACCCATGCCTAATTGTCCAAACCAGAGAGTTTCTTACCCTCCAATAGTAAAGTATGGGCACCTTGGTGATTGTGGACGTCAAGGTCTTAGAGCTTCTAGTTATAAAGCTCATGTACATGTGAACAAATGAATTAAAATGCTCCCGCCTGGTTTGCTGCCTCTATTAGTTATAGGGGTGAAGTGAAAAAAATCAGAGCCATTTGATTGTACAAAGACTTACTTGCTGAGAGCTGTGTGGATGTCCAAAGACCTACCCTCTGTCATTCCGGAAGTACAGGGGCCATTGAACGGTCAGCTTTTAACTGCTGAAAAATGAGGGCTGACAGGAGGCGTGGAGAGCTAGGGGGCAGCTTAGTCACTCTGGCATTCAATGGACAGGACCTCTTGATGGTTACCACATGGAGAAAAAAAGCCTGCCTTTCCAGCGAGATGTCACAGAGCAATGCTTCGTACACCCTTTCACTGGTGAGCTAAAGAATTCATGATGGAGGCAAGTAAACGGCGCAAAACGCAACGTGGTCACACCTCAATATCGCAGTGAAAAATGACCCTTTTTTGGCAAAATGTCTAGCTGTAGTTTTTGAACCCTAGCTCTGCGGGCACCTTGGGAAACCTACCAAACCCACACATTTCTGAAAACTAGACACCCGGGGGATTCCAGGGAGGTATGGCTTGCGTGGATCCCCCAACGTTTCCTTACCCAGAATGCCCTGCAAACCTCAAATTTAGCTGAAAAAATCGTATTTTTCACACATTTTTGTGTGGGAAAGTTGTGGCATCACCGGGCTGACACAAATTTCCTACCACCCAGCGTTCCCCCGGGTCTCCCGATAAAAACGGTGCCTCACTCGTGTAGGAGGCCCAAGTACCCGCGACAGGCAAGGGCCCAAAACGTAGTGAGGCGACATGAAAATTGCCTATCTCCAAACGACCTGGTTTTGCAAGGGGGGTCACTTGGGTTTTTGGCCCGGTGCTCGGCGGCCACCTAGGGAAACCTACCAAACCCACACATTTCTGAAAACTAGACACCCGGGGGATTCCAGGGAGGTATGGCTTGCGTGGATCCCCCAACGTTTCCTTACCCAGAATGCCTGCAAACCTCAAATTTAGCTGAAAAATCATATTTTTCACACATTTTTGTGTGGGAAAGTTGTGGCATCACCGGGCTGACACAAATTTCCTACCACCCAGCGTTCCCCCGGGTCTCCCGATAAAAACGGTGCCTCACTCGTGTGGGAGGCCCAAGTACCCGCGACAGGCAAGGGTCCAAAACGTAGTGCGCCTCAACAGGCAAGGGTCCTAAACGTAGTGCGGCTCACTACGTTTTGGACCCTTGCCCGTGGCGGGTCCTTAGGCCTCCCACACGAGTGAGGCACCGTTTTTATCGGGAGACCCGGGGGAACGCTGGGTGGTAGGAAATTTGTGTCAGCCCGGTGATGCCACAACTTTCCCACACAAAAATGTGTGAAAAAAGTGATTATTTCAGCTAAATTTGAGGTTTGCAGGGCATTCTGGGTAAGGAAACGTTGGGGGATCCACGCAAGCCATACCTCCCTGGAATCCCCCGGGTGTCTAGTTTTCAGAAATGTGTGGGTTTGGTAGGTTTCCCTAGGTAGCCGCCGAGCACCGGGCCAAAAACCCAAGTGAACCCCCTTGCAAAACCAGGTCGTTTTGAGATAGGCAATTTTCATGTCGCCTCACTACGTTTTGGTTCCTTGCCTGTCGCGGGTACTTGGGCCTCCCACACAAGTGAGGCACCATTTTTACCGGGAGACCCAGGGGAACGCTGGGAGGTGGCAAATTTGAGTGAGTCCGGTGATGCCACAACTTTCCCACACAAAAATGTGTGAAAAAAGTGATTTTTTTCAGCTAAAATTGAGATTTGCAGGGGATTCTGGGTAAGGAAACGTTGGGGGATCCACACAAGCCATCCCTCCCTGGAATCCCCCGGGTGTCTAGTTTTCAGAAATGTGTGGGTTTGGTAGGTTTCCCTAGGTGGCCGCCAAGCACCGGGCCAAAAACCCAAGTGATCCCCCTTGCAAAACCAGGTCATTTTGAGATAGGCAATTTTCATGTCGCCTCACTACGTTTTGGGCCCTTGCCTGTCGCGGGTACTTGGGCCTCCCACACAAGTGAGGCACCATTTTTACCGGGAGACCCAGGGGAACGCTGGGAGGTGGGAAATTTGAGTGAGCCCGGTGATGCCACAACTTTCCCACACAAAAATGTGTGAAAAAAGTGATTTTTTTCCAGCTAAAATTGCGGTTTGCAGGGGATTCTGGGTAAGGAAACGTTGGGGGATCCACCCAAGCCATACCTCCCTGGAAGCCCCCGGGTGTCTAGTTTTCAGAAATGTATGGGTTTGGTAGGTTTCCCTAGATGGCCGCCGAGCACCGGGCCAAAAACCCAGGTGACCCCCCTTGCAAAACCAGGTGGTTTTGAGATAGGCAATTTTGATGTCACCTCACTACGTTTTGGGTCCTTGCCTGTCGCGGGTACTTGGGCCTCCTACACAAGTGAGGCACCATTTTTACCGGGAGACCCAGGGGAACGCTGGGAGGTGGGAAATTTGAGGGAGCCCGGTGATGCCACAGCTTTCCCACACAAAAATGTGTGAAAAAAGTGATTTTTTTCAGCTAAAATTGAGGTTTGCAGGGGATTCTGGGTAAGGAAACGTTGGGGGATCCACGCAAGTCACACCTCCCTGGAAGCCCCCGGGTGTCTAGTTTTCAGAAATATATGGGTTTGGTAGGTTTCCCTAGATGGCCTCCGAGCACCGGGCCAACAACCCAGGTGACCCCCCTTGCAAAACCAGGTGGTTTTGAGATAGGCAATTTTGATGTCACCTCACTACGTTTTGGGCCCTTGCCTGTCGCGGGTACTTGGGCCTCCCACTCAAGTGAGGCACCTTTTTTACCGGGAGACCCAGGGGAACGCTGGGAGGTGGGAAATTTGAGGGAGCCCGGTGATGCCACAACTTTCCCACACAAAAATGTATGAAAAAAGTGATTTTTTTCAGCTAAAATTGAGGTTTGTAGGGGATTCTGGGTAAGGAAACGTTGGAGGACCAACGCAAGCCATACCTCCCTGGAAGCCCCCGGGTGTCTAGTTTTCAGAAATGTATGGGTTTGGTAGGTTTCCCTAGATGGCCGCCGAGCACCGGGCCAAAAACCCAGGTGACCCCCCCCCTTGCAAAACCAGGTGGTTTTGAGATAGGCAAATTTGATGTCGCATCACTATGTTTTGGGCCCTTGCCTGTCGCGGGTACTTGGGCCTCCCACACAAGTGAGGCACCATTTTTACCGGGAGACCCAGGGGAACGCTGGGAGGTGGGAAATTTGAGTGAGCCCGGTGTTGCCACAACTTTCCCACACAAAAATGTGTGAAAAAAGTGATTATTTCATCTAAAATTGAGGTTTGCAGGGGATTCTGGGTAAGGAAACGTTGGGGGATCCACGCAAGCCATACCTCCCTGGAAGCCCCCGGGTGTCTAGTTTTCAGAAATGTATGGGTTTGGTAGGTTTCCCTAGATGGCCGCTGAGCACCGGGCTAAAAACCCAGGTGACCCCCCTTGCAAAACCAGGTGGTTTTGAGATAGGCAATTTTGATGACACCTCACTACGTTTTGGTCCCTTGCCTGTCGCGGGTACTTGGGCCTCCCACACAAGTGAGGCACCTTTTTTACCGGGAGACCCAGGGGAACGCTGGCAGGTGGGACATTTGAGATGGACTTCAGTATGGATTGTGGTGGACAGGCCTTCAAGGTTAACCCACAATTGACACCACTAGGGTACACCTGCTTGTGCTAAGACATCAAGCCTTCTAATGTCTAGTGGGGCCTTCTGCGGTCTAGCATGGGAATTTGCTCCCTCAGTACAGTGGTGTGGTGGACTAGTCATGAATGCGGAACCCGGTTCCCCAGTTCCAAATTCCACAGCTCTGGCCATAGTGCCACATCCCCACTGAACACCATACTTGCCCACTGAAACTCACACTGCCTTCAGCTGTAACCTAATTGTGCCCGCTATAAACACTTGGATGTGGCTCAATTCAAATAATGCACTTGAAAAGAGTAATATGCTGCCTAAAAAAAAAAAAAAAAAGCAACCACTCATAGGGAATGCAAAGCATGTGAAATGTAAGCAGAAACAACATGGTTACCTAAACGATCTCTCACTAACTATTCAGAAATCTGCGAGTGGTTTCACCTGAAAAGTTATGGACATGACTAAAGGGCCCTGAAGGGAACCGTTTCACTGTCCATTTCTTACATCCATACAAAACGTAAGCAGTATGGTATAAAAAGACCACATCCAAAAACACAGAGCCATGGTACACATTGTGTTTTCCAATCCACCCATCAACCAGGTATTGCAGTACCTCCAGGAATTTACACTCTCCCAACCTGGAAACAACAATGCTCTTCAAAGAAAGACGAGAAAATGAAAGTAGCACTTCACTGGCAAACTCTGTAAAGTGATGCTGGTGTATTTGGATGTAAAAAAAAAACAATCTGGCCACTTTGCAACCCCTCTGTCTTGCTATTAGTTAGGTATCATATAAGAAATTCTATTTCTCTACATGCTGCTGCACTTTGGATTTGAAAAACTAAAAAGAAGGGCATTTCTCGGATCCATTTCACAGGGAAGCAACTAGAAAGACGAGCGTTTTTCAAATTTGGATCCATTTCACAGGGAAGCAACAACAGGCACACACGAACGAAGCCGAGCCTCGTGGCATGCCAAAGAGCCCCCACCCTAACCCAAACACACCGATGCAAAAATCATGCTGCTGCACTTTGGATTTGAAAAATTACAAAGAAGGGCATTTCTCGGCATTTTTGGATCCATTTCACAGGTAAGCAACTAGAAAGACGAGCGTTTTTCAAATTTGGATCCATTTCACAGGGAAGCAACAACAGGCACACATGAACGAAGCCGAGCCTCGTGGCATGCCAAAGAGCCCCCACCCTAACCCAAACACACCGATGCAAAAATCATGCTGCTGCACTTTGGATTTGAAAAATTACAAAGAAGGGCATTTCTCGGCATTTTTAGATCCATTTCACAGGGAAGCAACTAGAAAGACGAGCGTTTTTCAACTTTGGAAACAATTTACAGGGAAGCAACAACAGGCACACACGAACGAAGCTGAGCCTCGTGGCATGCCTTAGCATACCAAAGTCCCCCCACCCTAACCCAAACCCACCGATGCAAGAAACCCCCCTCCCCAGCCCCAAAACTCACCTTTACTCTCCGTGGCGCAGGAAGCAAATGGCTTCCTTCGCCTCGGAGAGCAAAGGGAAACCTCCAATGACGTCAGCGCGGCTCGCGCGCTGACGTCATTGATGACGTGGGGGGGCGGCAGGGGAAGGTCTTCCCCTGCCTTCCCAGTAAAAAAAAAAAAGATCGACCACTCACGGGGGGAGCGTCAGCGCTTCCCCCGTGGGTGGGTGTCATGACAAGATGGTCTCGTCATGGGCACAGCACGACTGTGCTCCATGACGAGACCATCCCGTCAGGGGCACAGAACGGGTTAATAACTTTTGAGGAGCCGTCTTAAAATAAAAACGTTTCACAAAACCACTGACAGGAACAGCCTTCTCTTCAAGAGCCACTATCCTCGGGCCCTTAGAATCAACCATCCATATGGAATGTTCCTGAGAATCAGATGAAATTGCAGTGAGATCTCCACTTTTGAGACAGAGGCAACTGAACTGCCTAAAAAGTTATGAAAGTGGAACTACCCAATACATATCAACACCACATGGAAGAGAGCCTGGAATAGCCATAGAGAGGCCTTCTAGCAACCCATATGAGAGACATGCAACCAAGACGGACATGTGACCACGTACACTCCATCATATAATATTGTCAAGAGGATTATTAATAAATGGTGGTCGGTAATGAGCAGCGGCTGTTCTAAGATTGAAAAACAATTGTTCACGTTCAAAGAACCAACATTTGGGATCTGGTAATCCATCCTAGACCATGATGTACTACTACATCAGAAAGCTTCACTTACAGTTGGGCTAAAGAGGGCTCGCCAAGTAGCCATGCGCACTTGGGGAGTGCAAAACACCCCCCCCCCCCCCTGTTATGCCCAGCCCGCCCCATGAACCACTGACTTCCATAGGAAAAAGTTAATGATAATAATTTTATTATTGCAATTTTTCTTTTGAGCAGCGGGGCGACGCTCCTCTGCTTTAGCAGAGGAGCCGCCTCTAATGACCACTAGACCCATCAAGGTTCGTATAAACGACCACCGGAGCAATATTAGATGTCGACGAACCACCACAAAAATGGGCACTCCCTTTATTATAGAAAACCATAGCCTGGATGGCATATGATGGGTCATCCTGGATACCTTATCCGCTGGAGAACTTACAAATTATTTGAGAAGGAACAGCGTTGGATTTACAAGCTGCAAACCAACATTGTCTGGCTGAAGGATGACATCCCATGAACAGAAATCATAAGAACATTACATTGTAGATATCCATAGCCAGTTATTAGTTTATAACATGGAACCTTCTCAGGTGAGACCAGTTCTCCCCTCATATAATATCCATACACTTGTGACCCCAGATCTCCCCTATATATAATACTGGTATATGGCCCATGGTCAATTCCTAGGTAACTAACAATAGGTATGGCATCCCACACTTCCACATTAATATAATGCTTTCAATTGATGTCCCGATGGATCAGAAATCTCTTATTTCGCATGTGGAAGCTGTTACACTTATGCCATTACTTTTAAGCACTACCTGCGGTTCTGGATGTGAGCCTATTACAGCTAGGGTCACCAGATTCCAGGGGGCTGACTTTCTGCTTCCTAGAATATCTTAAGATGTCTCTTTATAGGCATAATGGACATTGTCCTGTGTCCCTTTCCCCAGAAGGTTTTTGAGTAGGATTATTGCATTTCTGTATGACACGTATAGTCCACATTATTGCCAGTGGATCAATAAATATCATTTACATCGTCCTTTCAGTATGTTAATTCTCTAAGTCATCAGAATTTTGATTGTGCTTTTATAGAGGGCATCTCTTTTTTTGTAACTTTTTGGCTTGACTAGTATAGATCTAAGCCACACCCTCTAACAGACATACTTAGTTGTGATTTGCCCATGTGGCACTTAACGCGAGGGGTGCTATGCACATCTGGAAAAAAACACACTGTTATAGATTCCTTACCTTTTCGTCAGCGTGTTGGAAGGTGGCATCGTGGTCGCCAGTAAGACGTCGCGGCAGCTACTTAGACGCCACCCTCGTGCGCTGATGTCAGTTCTTTCTTTTTCCGTGCCAGCCAGCACAGATCTTGGAAGAGCGGTACATTCCAGTCACTTTTTGACTGACTTTTTCTCGACTTTTGTCGACTTCTTTTTCGAGTCTATGACTCCTGGTGCACGAGGGATGCCCAGTTTCAAGCCATGCGGTTCCCTCATCGGATGATGTTGGTGACTGATCCGCACCGCGTGTGCCTCTTTTGCCTGGAGCGCAACCACGACCCCAAGTCGTGCTCCGACTGCCGGTCGATGGCGCCGAAGGCTTTGCGGGAGCAATCCCAAAAGCTGCTTGAGCACCGGCAGTCTGCTCCACACCGTTCGAGGGCCAGGTCGCGAGGGAGGTTGCGGAGCCACCACCATTTGTCCAAGTATTCGAAGTCTTCGCCCTCGGGGTCGGGTAAGTCAAAGCATAAGAAGTCGAAGAAGCATTGTCGCTCTTCGACTTCTCGTCGGTTGGCCGGTGGTGCCCCTCTCCTGGCTCCGCGCGCTGAACCCGAAGAGTCGACTCCATGTTTCCCTCCCTTTCCAGGACCCGGAGCGACTCCCACCCAGCTTTGTACGTTCTACGAGGCCATGGATGCCATCTTTGGGCAGCCCGATCTTGCCGGCACGCCTTCGAGCACTGCTGACTCGGTTGGGGGGCCTAGGCCTGCCCTGGCACCGCAGGCCCCACTTGGATCCAGGCCTGGATCCGGATTGACGCCGGTTGACCTGATTACGCCTCAACCCGTGCCGCTTCCTCCGTCACCACTACCGCGTTTGACGCCGACGACGCCGGATCTGGTGCCGAGAGGGGTTTGTGTGCCCCTGTTCACTCCTGGGGTCCCTTTTCGGCCAGAATGGCACCCAGAGGGTGAGGAGGAGGACTGGGAGGGGTCAGGTGATCCTCTGAATGACCAGTACTGGAGAGAGGAACTGGGGAATTCCAGTGGTTTGGACACATCTCCTGACCTTGGCATGTTGTTTCCTCCTACCGTGGCTATGGAGGAGGGAGCGTCATATGCAGTGATGTTGCGTAGGGCGGCCGAGGCTCTCATCCTTGAGCTTCCTACGGTAGCGGTCAGGACTAACCTCCTGACAGAGGTGCATCAACCGGCTGCAAGCTCTTAGGAGCCCTTGCTGCCGTTTAATGAGGCCCTCACCGATGTCCTTTTGGACACGTGGTCCAAGCCCAACATGGGGGCTCCCGTGGGCAGGATGATTGCCCGACGCCACCCCCTGGCTCCAGGTGACCCCACTTCCCCCTCCCAACACCCCAACCCGAAGAGCTTGGTAGTCCAAGCCTCCACTTCCAAGACCGCATTCACTACCCCTCCACTGGAAAGGGAATCCAAGAAGATGGACCATCTTGGAAAGAAAATGTTCTCTTTCCCCAGCTTAGGACTGTGATCGGTAAACACTGCATGTCTCTTGGGCCGTTATTCCCACCTGGTGTGGGATACGGTTGCCCAGGTGCTGCCTCAGTGTCTGGAGGAGGCCCGGGCAGTGCTCTCCCAGGCTGTTGTCGCCAGGAGGGATGGGGCGAAGTTTACCATCCGTTGTGGGCTGGATGTCGCCGACTCTGGGCCGGATCATTTCAACGTCAGTAGCACTTCGTTGCTACGCCTGGAAGAGATCGACTGGCTTTTCTGGGGATGTCCAGAACACCTTGATGGACATGCACCTTGATGGCCGTTGCCTTTTTGGCGACAAAGCAGACAACGCTCTAGAGCATTTCAAGGACTCAGGGCTACGGCCAATTCCTTGGGCCTCTCCACCCACCCTGCGCAGTCTGCTTTTCGCTCCATTCGTGGCCACGGAAGGGGTGCCCCACTATGTTCCACCGAGAGCCACAGGCCGCAGCACGTTACCCAACCTATGCGCGGCCGGGGACGTGGGAACAACCGTCATGGTTCCGGGGGCGAGCGGGCCGGCCAGTCCACCAACCCCCCTCTGTAGCATCCTCCAAACCTTCCTAGTCGGACCTTTCAGGCCCATCAAACACCAGGGAGCATTGGGATTCGCCATCACCTCCCCCACTGGTGCACCATCACGCCAGACAGGTGGGTTCTGCAAATAATCCGAAGGGGCTACTCCCTCCACTTCGAGAGTACCCCTCCAGGCATGCCACCAAGATAGCACCACATGTCGGAGCTTCATCTGGCCCTTCTCCAGCAGGAAGTTACGGCTCTCTTGGCCAAGGGAGCTATCAAGCGCGTTCCTGTCCCAGAAGTAGGTTGTGGTTGTTATTCCAACTACTTTCTGGTCCCCAAGAAGGACAAGGGCCTGCATCCTATCTTGGATCTCAGGGACATCAACCGCTTCCTCTGGAAGAAGCAGTTCAAGATGTTGACGCTTTGGGGGCGTGGCTACGCGCTTGAGTGTGATGGCCGCGTAGTTGATCGGCTCCTGCAGCCCCGCTCGCTTTCCTCGATATCCTGCTTAGTCTCTCCATTCCTCTGTGCTGGGACACTCATGGAAAGAAACCCCTATCTCTGGCGAGCACACAGGACTGCCTCACACACCTGACCACCAAGCGGGCACGGATCGCCAGACGAGAGGCCTGTGGGACGCCGCAAGCCGGGACCTCTAGTGGATGCCAGGGCCGCGCCGGTGGGAGAGACCGGGATACACTTGCGGCAGCTTCTCTGCCCTCTGGAAGATTTTGAGCCAGCAACGAGTGGTAGGTGACGTGCTGTCTTCTGCCTCTACCAGTCGCCTACCCTCATCTGATCTTGGGACAGTCCTGGGCAGCTTCTCTCCTCAGCCTTGCCGGGTGCGGCGGCCACTATTACCGCCTCAGACCGCCCCTGCAGCAACGCGCGCCAGCCATAGCGGACTCTACCGGCTGGCGCTTAGACATCGATCCGCATCAAGTATCGACCTTCTGCCACTGATGGGGACTCGGTGATGCACACGGCGCCTGTACCCACTGTGGTGCCGCTACCCAGTCGACTCACGAGGAGGCCCCACTTTGAGGCAGTAACCAGCGGGAGGGCCCCACCTGAAGTGCCTGCACCAACTTAGGAGCCTGCACGCTCATCGACTGCCCATCACAGTTTACGGAGGAGACTTGCGCTGACTATCATCATTGGCCAGGCAGTACAGTGTGGGAAGCAAGAGAAGTCCGGCGCGGTGTGCATATCTGGAGGCCCCACATGATGTCCAATGCTAAGGGTTCCAAGGTGCTGTCACAGCACAGACTTGACCGCTTCCAATACCAAAAATCTAACTCCCATGAAGCAGCGCACAAAGACAAGCCAGATGCCGAGACTGGGAACCACCCTACTGAGCACACCCTGAATGATGTGATGGACGCCATCGGGGGGGTGAGAACCTCTATGGAACAACGCACTGACGCGATAACAGTGGAGGTCACACTCATCAGAGCGGATTCTCCAAGATAAGTGACAAAGTTAAGCAACTCGAGGTTAGTTCATCCAGTCTAGTAGACGATGTCTCTCAGCTGCAAAACGAGCTCCGGGATATCCAAGCCTTTAAGAAACAAGCAGAAGACAAGCTAGATGATTTTGAAGGGCGCGCTAGGAGAAATAACGTATGAATTATTGGGGTGCCAGAGAAGGCGGAGGGGCAGGCAGCGGACCTGTTCGTTGAAGACCTCATCACAAACCACCTTTGTCCCAAAGGCCTGTCTCGGCTATTCGTGGTTGAGAGGGCCCACAGAGTCCCCGGCGGAAGACCAAAACTGGGGGCTCCTCCGCGACCGATCCTGGCTTGGCTACTGAACTTCAGGGACCGTGATGTCATCCTGCAAAGCGCCAGGGCAGGCCCGCCACTCAAGTATGATAACGTTACGATCTCCTTCTTCCCGAACTTCACACAAAATGTTCAGAAGCTCAGGCGTTCCTTCCTCACAGTTAAAAAGCTGCTCCGGGACCGGGGAGTAAAGTACTCAATACTTTTTCTGGTTCGTCTGCGTGTGGAGGCCAACAGGAAGGCCTGGTTCTTCGACCGCCCTGAGGAGGCGATGGACTGGCTGGAGGGGTGGCTGGATGCGAGAGGCCATAATGCCATGTAAGGCTGCGGTACGGATCGACCGAGGAGAGGCTGCACCGACCTGGTAAGATGCTTTTCTGACCCTTTCACCGGATGGAGTGGAGGGAGATTGCCGAGATGCCAGAATCCAGTGTCGTCACTCTCTACACCCAGTCTGGGTGTACTCTCACTGGGTAGCATTTGGACATGGGAGTGACCCAGCTGAGGACATGATTTAGACCTACTATTTTGAGGTTTGGGCGGGTTGCGGGAGCGATTACTCTCTACCAGTTACCTTCTTTATGGTTTGCAGGTTGGGTGACAGGCGCTCTGCACAGTTGTTGTATTTGGGCAGTTGGGGGCTCAGAATGTAGGGTAGCAGGGAGTTTAAGGGTTGTGGGTGGGACTGTTTCGAACGTTTTTTCTTTCACAGATTATTTGTTCGTTAATTGAGACAAGGCAGCTGGTTATTTTGCACTCACTCCCCCTGGACCATAACCACACGCATGCCCACACAACTAAAATTACTTAGCTGGAATGTTAATGGACTCGGAGATAGGCTAAAACGTACACTGGTCCTCCAGTACCTTAAACGACACTCCCCGGATGTGGTGCTCCTTCAGGAGACCAACTTGAAGGTCCCTCAATCGATGGGGCTACAAAATGATCGCTCATGCGGGCTTTACCACCAGCTCACGGGGGTGGGTGTCCTCCTGATAACTTTGAGTCCCTTCACCTTGCAACACACACGAACTGACGATGGAGGGTGATACGTAGCTGTTACGGGAAGATGAGAGGGACACATCCTCTATTTAATTTCAGTCTACGTCCCCCCCGGTCTCCAGCACACAACATTTACTGATCTGGAGTCGCTGCTCTTGGGCCTCCCTGAGGGTCTCCTCTTAGTTGGTGAGGATTTTAATGCGGTAGTCTCGGCCTCCCTGGACCGGCACCCCCCGAGGGACTTGGAACTCCTCAAACCGCTGGCTGCCCGATTTCCTGGACTCCCTGGGGCTGACAGACACATGGAGGGCACTCCACCCCACCAATATACAACACACCTTTTTCTCGGGTGCTCACAAGAGCTTCTCTCGCATCGACTGTGCTCACCCCCGCCACGCAAACGAAGTATATCCGGGAGGTCAAACATCTAGCCAGGGGTATCTCGGACCATTCCCCCCTGTGGGTACAAATGGGGTTGGGTGAAACACTGACTGGGGGAGTTGCGCCCATGAACCCATGGTAGCTACGAAAACCCACAGGTCAGAAAAGAACTCTTGAAATCTATCCGGTTGTATTTTCAGGAAAATCAGGGCTCAGGTGACTCCCCTCAGATACTATGGGAGGCTTTTAAATCAGTGGTACGGGGCAACGCCATATCTCTTATTGCCGGTACCAAGAAAGAGAAGCATAGAGAATTGGAGAAAATAGAATCCGACATTTTGGACCTGGAGAGGCTTTCAGACGGAGATCCATCTCCTGATACACTTCATCTCTTACACCTAAAAAGGGAAGAATATAAACACTTGGCAACGGATAAAGCCAAGGAATGGGGTGCGCAAAGAGAGGGTAGGATATACGAGTGGGGAGACTAGGCCGGCAAACTGATCGCATGGCTTGACAAGACGGAAAAAGCTAGCAGACTAGTCTCCGAATTGACGGGAAATGGAGGCCGCATAATTAGGGACCCATTGGCAATAGCAGAGACATTTGCAGAACACTTTCATACAATTTACGACTCCACGTCACCCCTGGGGGAGGAGGATTCTAGAGACCTCCTGCGAGATATCAAATTGCCAGTGCCTCTCCCCTGATGACCGGCTATATTTAGACAGCCCTATCACAACTGCAGAGATAGCCCAGGCCATTCGGAGTCTTAAACCAGGGAAAGCCACGGGTCCCAATGTGCTCCCCATTTAATTACACAAAATGTGCCCAGACTTGCTCTCCCCTTATCTGAAGGCAATGTACGAAGACAGTAGACGCATAGGCACTCTCCCACCTGACCAGCGTCTGGCTTCCCTGGTAGTCATTCACAAAGAAGGCAAACCTAAGGATCTCTGCTCTGCCTATAGACCCATCTCCCTTCTCAATGCGGAATCCAAAATCCTCGCCAAGTTACTTGCAACTGGATTAATCAAGGTCATTAATGGTCTGGTGGACACTGATCAGTCGGGTTTTATGCCCCAGCGAAGTACGGCCCTTAACCTGCGGCGAGTGCATGGCGTGTTGGGTAGAATTGACACGATACAGGAAGACGCCATTATACTTTCCTTGGATGCCTCGATGGCATTCAACACCGTAGAATGGCCATATCTCATGGCGGTGCTTGAAAAGCTGAGTTTCGGCCCCCTTTTCATTTCTTGGGTAAGACTGTATATGCGGCGGCGCAGGTAGTAGTGTACAACAAACGCTAGGCGGCCTTTGCACTTAGCCGGGGCACCCGCCTGGGGTGTCCCCTGTCACCATTAATATTTGCATTGTCCCTAGAGCCCCTGGCGGCCTGGATCCGACAGGATCCCGTCATTCGAGGCCTGAGGTGGTCCGTGGACTGGGAGGATTGCATCTCGTTATACGCAGATGACATACTCCTTTTTTTAGCTTCCCCCCGTAGATCACTCAGGAGCATCCTTGACATCTTTGCGGTATTTGGGCGGTACTCCGGCTTCTCGATCAACTGGGACAAATCCCTACTTTATGTGTTTAAGGGCCTCCCCCCTCGTTTATTCGATCGCGCAGTGTGGATTTCGCTACCTGGGAATATTTGTTACTCCTGACCCTAAGTTGCATATTGAGAGAAATTTGCGCCCACCTCTACAGTGGCTGCAGAGAGATATCGTCACTTGGAAGACGCTCCCTCTTTCACTCCTGGGACGGGCAGCCTTATTTAAAATGATGTCCCTACCCCGTTTACTGTATGCACTGCAAAACGCGCCCAACCCTGTGCCAGCTAGTTCTTTTAGGGAAATTGAGAGTCTTCAAAGGGAACTGATCTGGAACTGGTTCGACGGAGGCAGCAGCCTCCCGGACATAAAGAAATATTACTGGGCCGCTCAATTGGCAGCCATTAACCAAGCCACCTATCGCAGCCCTCATGATCCAGGATATGCAATGGATAGATGGCTACTGCAAGGCGGAACCTTGGGCATTGCACTTCACCCGCAGCCCACCCCCTCCCCCCCACCGGGAAAAACTCTCGCTCACTGACCCTACCAAGCATGCTGTAAGGATTTGGCATGACGTTCATAAAAGTATGGGTTGGAGTGGTAGGCTAACTCTCGCCTCCCCATTGTGGGACTTGGAACAACTAGGCCAGCTGAGGACCTTCAAGGGTTTTGATAGATGGGATCTAATTGGCATTTCACAAATAGGTAATCTTTGGTCCAGGGGAGATGTGGTGCCGTTTTCAACATTTCAACAACGACTTGAAATGGCGGACACTGAGTTTATTCGATATCTGCAGATCCGTCATGCCCTATGCTTGGCTATACCAAAAGGCACCTCGCTCCCAGACTCCTCCCCACTGGAGGATAGACTCCTTAATGGCTACTTGCCGGAAAAGGCAGTGTCCCTTACTTATAAGAAGCTCCTCCATAATACCCCTGACCCCCTCAAAACACTTAAGGGGCAATGGGTGGCAGACGAACCTGAAATAGATGATGACGAATGGCGGGAGGCAGTGGCGTCCCCCCAGGAGGTTGGTACATCTTCTCGATTACGGCTAGTCCAACTTAAGATCCTCCATAGGACCTGCGTAACCGGACCACAACTGGTACACATGGGAAGGGGGGGGCGAGGGTGAGTGCCGATGGGGGTGTGGGCAGGTGGGCACATTTATACACATCCTCTGGGGCTGTGACCGTATTCAGCGGTTTTGGCAAGCGGTACACCGAACGTTTATGTCTGTCCTGAACAAACACATACACCCTGAGGCGAAGCGCTGCATCCTTAACATTTGGGAGCCTACTGACCTCACCACTTCCGAGAGGACCTGGGTTACTCTGGGTCTTACAGCGGCTAAGAGGGACATGGCACAACACTGGGGATCTGAGACACCTCCCACATTGATCAAGTGGAAACAAAGCATGGACTGGTGCATGTTTCTAGAAAGACTGCATACACTGCAAGGGATTGTCCAAAAAAGTGGACAGCAATTTGGGGCGCATGGAACTCCTACAGAGGCGAATTCTGCAAAGCACCTTTGGTACCAATTGAGGATGAAGACAACCTATCCTCTTGAGTCCAAACGAAGGACCTATTATGTGTGATATCTTCGACAATCTATAATCTGTGTATTGCTGAAGTATATTGTATTGTTTAATTCTTCAACAGTGCTGCTGTCTTTTTATATTTTCAATAAAAAGAGTTATAATAAAAAAAGAAGTCGACGCTTGCTCACGTTTTGTCTGCCCTCGACCCAGAAGACTGGATGGTAGCGTTGGACTTGCAGGACACTTATTTTCACATCCCGTCCTGCCGCCCCCCCGGCGTTACCTACGGTTAACGGTTGGCCACGTGCATTTTCAATTTACTGTGCTCCCCTTTGGCCTTACCAGCGCCCCTCGGGTGTTCATGAAAGTGATTGCGGTGGTCGCAGCTCATCTGCGCAGATCAGGGGTTTGTCTTCCCCTATCTCGACGACTGGCAATTGAAGGCGGGCTCGCCCCAGGCAGTCGTCTCCCACCACCAGACTACGGCCGACCTCCTGCATTCACTGGGGTTTTCCATCAATGTGCCGAAGTCACACCTGATTACCTCTCAGAAACTCCTCTTCATCGGAGCAGTTCTGGACACAACAATGTTTCGGGTCTATCCTCCCGAACAGCAAGTCTAGGATATGCGGGCTTTGATTCCGATCTTTCAGCCTCTATCCCGGGTTTCGGTCAGATTGACCCTGAGGATGCTGGGCCTCATGGCCTCCTGCATCCTGCTGGTCGATCATGCCAGGTGGCATATGCGGGCTCTGCAGTGGGACCTGAAGTTCCAGTGGGCGCAGCATCCGGGAAATCTGGCTGATTGCGTCCAGATCTCGGAGGGCACTGCATGTCAATTGCGGTGGTGGCTCACAAACCAGGATTTGGTCATCGGCAGATCCCTCTCCCTTCCCCAACCAGACCATACGGTGGTGACAGATGCGTCCCGTCATGGGATGGGGCGGCCACATGGGAGAGGCGGAGATCAGAGGCCTCTGGTCTCCGGCGAAGTCCGGGCTCCACATGAACCTGCTGGAGCTCCGGGCGATTCGTCTTGTACTCAAAGCATTCCTTCCTTCTGTCCGGGGAAGAGTAGTGCAGGTGTTTACGGACAACACCACCGCAATGTGGTACTGCAACAAACAGGGTGGGGTTGTGGACCCTATGGCAAGAGGCCCTCCGCCTCTGGACATGGCTGAAATACCAGGGCATAATCCTGGTGGTTCAACACCTGGCCGGTTCCCTGAACGCCAGGGCGGACAAACTAAGTCGCAGGTGTATGATGGATCACGAATGGAGTCTTCACTCAGAGGTGGTGCAAGGTCTCTTTCAACAGTGGTGAGAGCCTTGGTTAGATCTATTCGCCACCGAAGAGAACGCGCAATGTCGGCAATTCTATGCTTTGGAATTTCCAAGGCGGCACTCGCTAGGTGGCGCTTTTCGTTGCGAGTGGAGTTGCGGTCTGTTGTACACCTTTCCGCCTATACCACTTCAGAAGAAGATCAGGCGCGACCGGGCCCAGGTCATTCTTGTGGCTCTGGATTGGGCACAGAGATGATGGTATCCAGAGCTGCTCAACATGGCCATCGATCCTCCAACCCGTCTGCCTCTTCGGGAGGATCTTCTGTCGCAGCAACAGGGGACGGTCCTCCACCCGAACCTGTCCAGACTCCACCTCCTTGCGTGGGGATTGAGCGCCAGCAGTTGACTTCATTCGACCTGCCTCTCGAAGTCTGCGATGTAATTCTGGCAGCCAGGCGTCCCTCCAATAAGTCGGTATACGTCTGCCGGTGGAACAAATTTGTGGCATGGTGCACAGCAAAGGCTGCGGATTCCCTCTCTGCTCCTCTTTCTGAGGTTCTTCTGTTCCTTCTTTCCTTGGCCCGTAGGGCTCTGCTCTGGGCACTATCAAAGGCTATCTTTGGCCATCTTTGCCTTCCCTTTGCCTTCCTTCGGCTTCCAGATAAGCCTTCTCTTTTCAAGTCCCCGGTTGTAAATCGTTTCTTGAAAGGCATAACTCATCTCTTTCCTCCTATTCCTTTAGTTATGCCTCAGTGGGACTTAAATCTAGTTTTAACTTACTTAATGTGCGCTCACTTTGAGCTGCTTTACAACTGTCCTTTGAAGCTCTTGACTCTCAAAACTGCATTCCTGGTGGCCATCACTTCTGCCAGACGAGTGAGTGAGCTCCAAGCGCCTTCTTCTAAGCCTCCTTTTCTCTCTGTACATCCAGACAAAGTTGTCCTCAGGACTTGTCCTTCCTTCCTGCCCATGGTTGTCACTGCCTTCCACATCGGGCAGACGATTACTTTGCCCACCTTCTTTCTGCCTCCGCATCCCTCGAAAGAGGAAGAGAGACTCCACGGTCTGGACTCAAAACGTGCGCTTTCCTTTTATTTGGATCGCACCAAACCGTTCCGGGTGGGCGACCAGCTCTTTGTTGGGTACGTGGGCGCCAAGAAAAGACGGGCCGTGCACAAGCTGACTATCTCCTGATGGGTCGTCTTGTGTGTCAAAGCCTGTTATTCTCTGGCAAAGGAGGAGCCTCCAGTGGGGCTGCATGCCCCACCAGGGCGACGGCAGTGACTACGTGTTGGACTTGGCCCTTCTGGCAGGTTCACCCCTGGACTTTTTGGCTTTTTATTGGTGACTTGGTGTGGTAATTTGTTTGGTCTCTGCGCACTTGCCCTGTGTCCCAGGGTAAAGTGCGTGCGTGCTCTGAGTGCATGTGGTGAGATAGGCCTGCCCTCCCATAGGAATGCATGGGGAGTGTATGTGTCCCTAGTAGTTCCTGATGCGTGGGGTGTGCAGGCCCGAGTTTGGTATGTGCGGACTCGTGGGAGTGAATGCTGCGCGATGATGTGTGCGGCGTGCATGTACCTAGTGTGGAAGTGCCACTTCTAGAAGTGGGCACTTCTGTGTGCAGTGTGTCTGTCGCGTGATTGGCTGGTCGTGTCATGTGACGGGCTAGGGATTCCCCAGAGTCAGGATGAGTCACCCAGTGGTGAATGGGGAGATCAGCAGCTAGATGGGTGGGAGGAGTACACCTGGGTCCTGAATAGGACAGGGTTTTCCACACACAATGCTGGCCCCGCCCCCTGTGGTGCGACTGACGACCCTAGCCCTGCCAGTGAATAGAGTGAGGGGCTGAGCACATCAAGGGTGCTCCCCAACCAGCTGCGACTGGTTTTCCCCCTCACCCTGAACCCAGAACAAAGGGTGTGACTGTATAAAAATGGGGCTGTGTCCCCACAGAAACTGTCCTCTGCCAGGATCTTACCTGAGGGGGGGCTGCTGCTGCTGCTGGACCAGAGGACCGCCACCTGGACTACCTCCCTGCCTGGAGGCCCAGTGAGCTGGCTCTGGGTCCAGCCTTGCCCCCACCCCTGCCCTGCTGCATGCAGGGAAGAACTTTGTTGGACTTTGTGGTGCTTTTTGGGCTGGAGCGCTGGGAGTGCTCTATCTGTGTCCCTAGGCGCTTGGAAGCGCTTTTATTTCACTTATAGCGCTAGAAGTGCTCTGGTTGTGGCCCAAGCACCGAGAGGCGCTTTCCCTGCAGAGCGCCGTCAATTTGGCCCGTAGCGCGGCTCTACGACAAGCTGCAAGGGAACCCCGACATAGGGATTCCCCCGCTTTTGCCGGTTGTAAGGCGGGAGCCCACCCCGCATGGTGTGCTCGTTGGCGGGTGCCCACCCCGCTTAGTGGTGGTGATTCTGAGGGAGCCTACCCCTCTTACGGCCGGGGAATCACCGCCGCGGCCCGAGCAGTGCATAGGATTCCCTCCGGGCCGCTGCCCAGCGCGACCCGGAAGGCAAGGACTCCGTGGGCGGGACTTCCGGATCGAGGGAAGCCCCGCGCCGAGTAAAGAAACGCCGCCACCACCGGAGACGTCCAAGCAGCGTCGCGGCTGCCCGATCGGAGTGCTGCCGGTCCCTGAAGAGCCAGCGGAGAGCGGAGGCAACGCGGGAGTCCCAGGTAAGCGGGACTCCCTGTGGTAGTGGTCTCTGTCCCCCCGTCCCCCGCAGCGGCGCAGCAGTTGCGGGCTGCTCCGACGGGGGCTGCACTCACGAGAGCGCCCGTCCGCCCCCGCAGAGGCCTTTATAGCTGAGAGCGCTAGTGGCGCTCCAACATACGGGGGCAGTTGTTTTTCGGAGAAGAGCGGCCCCGGAAGGCAGCGGGCCGCTCCAACATTGGCCCCCACTCTTGGATCTAGAGCCTGAAGGCTCCACAAGAAAGGCACATTGTTCGAGCCTAGAAGGCTCCCCGGGGGCATTTCTTTTGGCGCTTTCGAGTCCCCCGAGCGGGACTCGAACGACGGCACATTGCTCAAAGTCCAGAGGGACTCCCACGCTGGGGGCAATATTTCTCGAGCCCACGAGGCTCCACGGGGGCATATTAGTTTCAGAGCCCAGCGAGGCTCCAACGGAGGCCACAATTGTTCTAAGGGTCCAGAGGTGCCCAGGCCTCAGTCCCTACAGCTGCCCAGCACTTAGTGGCAGGTGCCACGTTTAGGTTGTGCCCCTGTGCACTTTGGCTTGCGCAGCTTGCGCAGCCTTGCCCTGACATTGGGACACAGGGCGTCCTTGCCCCTACAAGGCCAGTTGGCCTAGGGACTGCCACAGATAGTGGCTAATGTGAGTTTTTGCGCCATTGTTCCTTTCCTGCACCTCTGAATGGGTTTATGCGTCATGTGCTTTGCTTTACACCTCTGAATGTTATGCATCATGTGTTTATGTGCTTAGACCCCTACAGGTATTGTGATACTTAGGTGGTTGTTTTCTCCCTAGTACAGGTGGTGCTAGTGAGGTCCTGATTCCCTGCGCAATATTTTCCTAAGGTGGTTAGGGTTGCGTAGGTGGTACTTACCTGATACCAGTAGTTACTGGTTGTGTGCTACATATGTTATTTTGTACTACAGTATTATTCCCATGTTCTAAAAAGTGCTAATTCCTGACAGTGGTCCAGGTGGCCCTGTCCCCTGTATATATAATCCCTTGTAAATTCTGCCCGTGCCTGTTGGCACATTGTAGAGTGTGTGTTTTTATCTAATGTGTTGTGTATAATACAAAGGCTATTTTTATAGAATACCTTGTGTGGAGTTTCCTTGGTGGTGGGCCTTGGGTGTTGTTGCTGGGTGCGCGCGCAAACGCTTTACACATCGCCTCAGGGATAAGCCTGACTGCTCGTGCCAAGCTACCAAAGGGGTGAGCAGGGGTTATCTTTGGCGTGTAACTCCCCAGCCCTGACTAGAGTGGTGGTTTCTGTCAGGCTTTGGCGCAAGCCCTAGCCAACCAGAAATCGCCATTTCTAACACTACGGCTTTGGGACGCGGAGTTCCTCTGAATGACATTTGTCAGGCAGCTACGTGGGCTTCGTTGCACACCTTCACCAAACACTACTGCCTTGTCAGTCAGGTCCAGAGGGCGGGCTTCTTTGGCCGTTCTGTTCTCCAGGACTTTCTGGTGTGATCTTGGTTGGCAGACCCACCACGGGTTGGTATTGCTGGAGTATCTATTTTAAGGTAAGGAATCTATAACTAACATGTATCTTTCAGATGAACAAGTTAGTTACCTTCGGTAACGATATATCTGTAAGAAACCTTACTTAGTTATAGATTCCTTACCGCCCCACCCATCCTCCCTGTTCTGCAAACTGATTTCTAGTGTAAAGGACATCCCTTCAGGGCCCTAGTTTTGTGCACCAGTGGTCAGTGTCTTGCATGGCTCTGCGTTTCTGGCGCTGAAAGTTGTGTACAGAAATGACCTCAGTACGCAAGGGTGGCGTCTAAGTAGCTGCCGCGACGTCATCCCGGCAACCAGGACGCCAACGACTGACGCGGAGCCGACCTACGCCACCTTCTGACTCGCAAAGGTACTGCTGACGAAAAAACTTTCTGGATCCAGTCTGAAGCCTGGGGGTAATTCTAAGGTAAGGAATCTATCACTTATAAATGTTTCTTACAGTTATATCGTTACCGAAGGTAAGTAACTTGTTCTTCAGGAAACAGAGTAACCTCAATAGACATAATGCAGATCCCGTGCCCCATTGTGATATTCAACGTGAGGGGTGGAATGCCTTTACTTGTCTCTGTTAATGAATTATTTAGCCCCTATTCAGTGATGGTATAAGAAGCGTTGCTACGCGACACCTTGCCGGAAATGCCAGCAAGAGAGGCTCTCTCCCAGTGACGCCAAAGTGACCTTAGCCCCCCGACTCTTCACGCCTCCTGTCAGCCCTCATTTTTCAGCAGTTAAAAGCTGACCTTTCACCGATCCCTGTACTTCCAGAATCGCAGACAGAGGGTAGGTCTATGGATCACCATATAACTCTATGCAAGTTAGTCTTTGTGCAACCATTGGCTCTGCACTTTTCGCCTGTGATCCATAATAGAGATCGCTAACCCAGCAGGAGCATTTTTATCAATTTGTTTACATGTAAAAGTGTTTTATAACTAGAGGCTCTGAGACCCTGACGTCCACAATCACCTAGGGGCCCATACTTTACTATAGGAGTGTAAGAAACTCTTAATTTTGGACAATTAAGCATGGGTAGACTTTCCTCGCATTCTTTCCTAAATCAAGTAGGAAGATTACTGAGACAGGAGTGTGGTATACTCCAGTATTGCGTACTCACTTCAATGACCACATTTGTGTGCCTGTGCCTTTATTTAACGAGTGATAGCAAATTTGTTAGTCCCATACTGGTACTTATATTTGTTCTATGTGTAATTTTTGTCCTGCGATGATGGTTATGTATGATTCTAAATGTTGATCTATTGTAAAGTACGGTTCCAAGCTTTCGGGTTATGCAAACGTCGATTCCTTGAAACTGATAGAAAATGCCTATTTTAGCAATCTTTTAGCTCTTCCTAATATTTGCTCTACTTTCCTTTGTCACTTGCAACTGGGAGCTCCATTTTTGGTAGATCTGATAAAGGTCCAGTCAGGCTTGCTCTAGCATAAAATCTGGACGTCGGACCATACGGAGCTCAATCGAGCCACCGCAAATGATTGCCTTAGTTCAGAGTGTGCTTCCAAAGTTCCTTGGCTGAAGTATGTCAATCAATTTTTGACTGACCTAGGTCATTCTGAATATTTCATTCAACCAGAAACGCTGAGCAGCATACCTAGAAAAAAGCTAAAACTGGAGTGCCTAGCATTGCTTGAGGAAACAAGGGTGTCCACTGAAATTCTTAAACTATCCGTACTTAAAAATCAGATGACTTTAACCTCCTTTGATTTACAACCCTATTTAGCAAGTGTACATAATGCTCAATATAGATTTGTTTTGACACAAATCAGGCTGGACATTTTTCATCATTTAACCAGCTTTCCTAACATTAATTGGTCACGTGAACTAGTGCATTTCCCTTATGACAATTTATCTAAACAGTCTACTAGGCACTCAATAATTAAGCCACTGGTAAAGCCCTTACATTTTATGCAATGTTGTCCAGCTTTCTTATATTTACAACTAATTCCAAACTTGTATGTATGTGCTATTTTATCAAAAATGTTATGGGCAGTTATTACTCAAAGGAAAATATTAATGTGGGAGCAGAGTACTGTTCCTCTTTAAGCTGTATATGCATCTTTATTGTATCTGTTTTTAAACAGTGTATTGTATTTTATCTTGCACACTGTATCTTGGTTTTATTGTGTATGCTTTTATAATTTACACTGTGATATCGAATAATTATTTTGGTTTTACTTATATTTGTTCTATGTGTAATTTTTGTCCTTTTTCCTTTTTTTAAATATCAGTTTACTAGCTCTAAAAGCCTACACAGATCAATGTAAGTCTACTAGCTTTTCCAAATTTATAGTACACTTTGCACAGAGGTGGGGTAACAGATACACAAGAGGACCTTTACTCTCCCTAAGTGAAGATTAGGTATACACGCTTATAGGTCATGAAGAAATATTACATGATTATTTTTGACAATATAGGCATAAAACATGTCGGCCTTGAACATATATCAAATTTAATCACAGTATTTTCATGTTGGAGAAGCTAGGATCATTACGTCCCTAAGTTTCACACATTATTTTTAGCCTTGACAGATTCCTGCACCCTAATTAAATCACCATTACGAAGTATCTATAGTCCATTTTAACACATTCAATTCCAATCTTGCCATCCTTATACTGGGTGCTAGACCTCACATCTTTTGGCCTTGTTTACTCTGTCATTTTGCCTCTCACCTCCTGTTTTTGACTTTGTGCCTCATTTCGTTTTTGCTGGTGTTCGGACTCTTGCGACTTTACCACTACTGACCAGTGCTAAAGTGCAAATGCTGTCTGTCTAAAGTGTAATGATATTTGGTTGCTCCATGATTGGCCTATTTGATTTACTAGGAAGTCCCTAGTACCAAGCACCAGGTGGGCCCAGGGCCTGTAAATCAAATGCTGCCAGTGGGGGTGCACCACTGATTGCGCCACCCACATGAGTAGCCCTGCAAGCATGTCTCAGGCCTGCCACTCTTGTGTCTGTGCACTTTTAAACTGCCATTTTGACCTGGCAAGTGTGCCTACTTTCATGCCCAAACTGTCCCTTTAATTACATGTAAGGCAACCCCTTGGGTATGCCAAGATAGCCACATGGGCAGAGTTCAGTGTATTTAGAAGGAAAGGCATGCACTGTTGTGTTTTACATGTCCTGGTAGTGAAATACTGCTTAGTTCATTTTCACTACGGCCAGGCCTATATCTCCCATCGGTTAGCATTGGAGCTGCCTTGTAACATTTTACAAGTTAATCTGCCAACTGGGAGCTGATAGAAAATTGGAGTTTGGTGTCTCTGGACTTGACATTTAAAAATACATCTTTCAGTGAAATAGTTTTTTGAATTGCTGGCTGAAAATGCCACTTTTAGAAAGTTGGCATTTATTTACTTTAACCATTTTGTGCCTCTGCCTATATCTGAATACATGTCGGGGTTAGGATGACACTTGGGCTGTTTGGGCATTCACGCCAGACAGTCACACAAAGGGAGCTGAGATATGCCCTGCATATCCTATTGGCCCATCACCAGGCTGATGGGCCTCCCTGAGCTAGAGTGGTGGGAGGAGTTGACCCCGACACCTGAATAGGGCTATGACTGTCCTCACAAAAAGCAGTCCTCCCACCCCTTGTAGTGTGTCAGGAGCCAGGGCAGGAAAAGGCATGGTCTTGTGCACTACAAAGACTTTCCTTTGAATGTTTCCTACTTCAAAGGCTGAAATGGGAATAAGTGCTGGACCTGTGATTCCATATACTCAAAACACTTCTGAGTTGAGGACGTTCTGCCAGAAAGAAGAGCTGGATTGCCGTCACTTTGCTGTTTGCTTTGCTGTTTTGGCCTGCTGCGTGATGCCTCTGTCCCGGGAGTAAAAGGACTGAACTTTGTTTTCTACATCCTGCTTCCAGGTTTCTCCAAGGGCTTGGTTTGAACTTGCCTCCTGTTGAGAAATCTCAGCCCCATCCAAGACTTCACTTATCAGCACCCGGGCACTTATGTTGAGACCTTGCCAAGTGGTGCCAAATCCAGTTCCTGGGACCGTGGAGTGAGTTCTAGTGACCCAAAGAAGAAAATCCACGCATCAACTCCCAGCATCATTCTGAACCGGCGCATCGCTGCAAAAGACGATGCATCGCAACTTCCTGCACTGGAGCGTGGTCCCTGTTTAGCACAACAATTGGGGCTCACAACACAGGCCCTAGCCTTCCGTCGCAGTGCATCAGAAGAACCGCCATTTCATGAGTTTCAAGCACCGCATCACCAAAGTCTGTGACTCACCGCTCCGACTCCAACGCATCGCCTGCTTCATCGCTGTAAAATCTACACAGCGCAAATTGACTTTGCACGCATTGTCCCTGAGCGTCGATTTCGTCAACACCACAGTAAGGAACCGAGCCCCAGTGTATAAAAACGATGCTGCACCTACCCTGCGACAGGAGGTAGCCGAAGCATCACCTGCTCTGCGTAGCAGTAAAGAACCAATACACCACCTCCCCTGCAGCAGTAAGGAACAGACGCATCACCTGCTTTTTCAGCACCTCGCCTCCCTTGCGCCTCCCATCATCTTTGATTTTTTGCGCATCTAATATACTTTGTGCTGATCAGGCACAACCATTGAGTTTTAAGAACTTAACCTTATTTAATTTTTGAACATTCATATCTTGACTTGTGTATGTTGGATTTTGTTGTTTGGTCGTGTTTTATTCAGATAAATATTGCCCATTTTTTAAAAATGGGGTGGAGTCCTTTTGTAGTTTGTTCACTGTGTGTGTATGTGTGTGTGTGTGTGTGTATATATATATTCAGTGAAAAAACCATAGGTTTCACACACGTTTAAGTTAGGAATTAGCATTTAAAAAACCTTAGAAATTCAGTGAAAAAACCATAGGTTTCACACATGTTATAGTTAGCTGGACATTTTACTCGTAAAAAACCAATGAAATTGCCCCGTTATAGTTAGTTCAGCTAACTATAACTCGCGCGCCCGCAATGCACTGCTGATGACGTCACATATTACATCACTCATGACATGGTCAGTGACATCACTCATGACATCACTGATGACATCTCAAATGACATCACTGATGACATCATCCAGTGAATGTGTATTTTTCTGAAAATTAAATATGTTTTATATATGTATATCTCAAGGACGATGGAAGAATAAATGGGTATATAAGTGTCTAAATGGATGATTTGTTTTTGAAAAATTGATTGTATAACTGACTGATTAAGTGTATCTTAGTGAATACATGGCTTAGTGAGTAATGTTTAAATATGTAAATATCTGTATCAGTCTCTCACTTTGTGTATAAGTGGCTGCATGGGTTGGTGAGTAGCTACATGGGTGTCTATATAGGTTATTAGTTGGTTTTTTGAGTATCAGTCTGAGTGTCTGCATGGTTCGGTGGGGGGTATTACGTAGTGCATAGGTGCATGTATGTGTTGAACAGAGCATGTGTGCAGGACTGCATGGGTGGATGAGTGTGTGTATGGGTGTGTTAGTGAGTGAATGACTGTCTCAATAGTGTCTTTATGAGTAACTACATATGTTTAAAACTAGTATATGTGACTATTGGTGTATATATGTGATTATATGTGAGAGATTGAAAGAGTTCCTGTATGAATAAGTATGTGTTTCTATAAGTGATTGTTTAAAAGACTAAGTATGTGTAAGTTTCCGTAGAAGTAAGTGTGGTGGTGTGTGTATAACTGTATATGCAAGTAAATGTATGTTTGATTCTTTATTAGCATGAGTGACTATGTGTGTGAGTTGCTCTATGGATGAGTGGCATTGTGTAACAGGATGTATAGGTGTATGAGTACATATGATGAGTGAGTACATGTATGAGTGACTGTATTGGACTGTTGGTGAATGAGTGGATGTGTATGTGGATCTTAGAATTACTGAAGAGGTTGTTGTAACTGTTATTGGTATGTCCATTGTTTTGTAAATTTTAGTCTCTATTTTTGAATGTGTGTGTCAAAGGTTATATTAGGGGAAGAGGAGGTCTGCCACTCTATCACAAGGATGATGTCATCAGTGATGTCATTTGAGATGTCATCAGTGATGTCATGAGTGATGTCACTGACCATGTCATGAGTGATGTAATATGTGACGTCATCAGCAGTGCATTGCGGGCGCGCGAGTTATAGTTAGCTGAACTAACTATAACGGGGCAATTTCATTGGTTTTTTACGAGTAAAATGTCCAGCTAACTATAACATGTGTGAAACCTATGGTTTTTTCACTGAATTTCTAAGGTTTTTTAAATGCTAATTCCTAACTATAACGTGTGTGAAACCTATGGTTTTTTCACTGAATTTCTAAGGTATTTTAAATGCTAATTCCTAACTATAACATGTGTGAAACCCATGGTTTTTTCAGTGAATTTGCAAGGTTTTTTAAATGCTAATTCCTAACTATAACGTGTGTGAAACCTATGGTTTTTTCAGTTTATTTTTTTCGTTTTTTTAAATGCTAAGTTACTTTACGCCATTCGTGGCGTGCGCGCCCACTTAACGCCACCAAAAGCACAGGGGGTGGGGTCAATGTGGATAGTGGTTTTTTATTTCGATTTTATATTTTTATTATAATTTAATGCAATTTTTTTTTATTTCATTTTTTGTAAGCCTTTTTTTAATAATTTATGTACTATATCCTGCATTATCGAAAGGTTTTTTTTAATGCATTTTTTTCCGTGCGCGTACGGTAAGCTGACGCTACGCGCTTGTAAAATACGCGTACGGTAAGCTGACGCTACGCGCTCTGGACGTAATTAGTGCAGCGCGCCTACGTGATACGTGCGTGCCGTACGCGTATACCCGGAAGCAACGTCACGGTTACGCAGGGGCGTGTAATGCGCATGCGCGATACGTGATACGTGCGTGCCGTACGCGTACACCCGGAAGCAACGTCGCGGTTACGCAGGGGCGTGTAATGCGCATGCGCGAAAGTGACGTAAGCGCTGCGTAAGCGCACCGTAAGCGTCACGTGCACGCACGGTAGGCCATGTGACTTACAAAGAACACTTTTTATTGGTTGAAATTACTTTCACTTCCAGAAACTTCCCACACCACACCCATTCCCCTCTTTACTGCTTGAAAGAACACTTTTCATTGGTTGATACTACTTTCAGTTCCAGATTCTTCCCACACCACACCCATTCCCCTCATTTCTGCTTGTGATTCTCTAGGAGCAGGAGCTGGATTGACATTGGGATACAATGGCAGAACAGCAGAGCTCTTCTGAGAGTGAGGCCAGCAGCACCACCATGATCCAGAGAAGGAGGAAACAAAAGACTTCTTTTGTATGGGAGTATTTCACTTTTCCAGAGGGGGAGAAAAAGGTCAATGCTCCAAAGGTCACTTGCATACTTTGTGATCGTGTTTTATCAAGAGGAAATCCAAGTAGGAAATATTCCTTTGGAAATCACTCTATGATGAGACACCTTCAGGACAGACACCCAAGGACCTTTGCTCGACATACTGGAGAAAACTCTTCAGTAAGTCACCAGAGCCCAGCCTCAGATGCTCAGCCGAGTACATCATCGGCAGCTCAGCTGAGCCCTTCCTCTGTTGTTGGAGCATCACCTTCTTCTTTTCCTTTGGACATCAACCCTCGATTTGCGAGTGTTGAAATGAGGTGTACAAAATGTGGTGGTCTTATTGCTTTTGGGGAGGTCAGTCTTCCCCTTATTAACAATAAGATAGACCAGCATGTTTGTAGACGCTCATAATACTTCCATTCTTTCTTTCCTCCATCCCTGTATGAACCCAACGGCTCTTATAAGAGCCAACCTTACCTCACAATTTTTTTATTTTTTTTTAAGCTTCCCTTTTCGCAAAAAATTTTTTTCCGTGCGCGCACGGTACGCGTAATTCCGCGGGTCGCCGTGCGCGTACGCTACGCGCATACAGCGATTTTTCGAAAAATAATTTTTTTTTATTTTTGCCCTTGAGGGTCCTTCTGGGACCCCCTGACCAAGGCTAGGGGGTCAGGAACTGTCGAGCCTGCCCCCTTTTCACATTATCCACCTTTTTTATTCACCCCCCTGACAGTTCGAGAGAGAAAATGGCGGCCGCCGCTTCCTGGTTTCGACCGATTCGAATGTTTACTAAGATCTAACAGCCAATCAGAATCGCGCTCACGCACGCCACCGTACGCGTACCGTAAGCTTACCGTAAGCTTACCGTAAGCGCACGGTAAGCGCACCGTAAGCTTCCACAGATATATATATTGATTTAAAGGCTATTTTCTCAGGATCTACTGAACAGATTTACACCAAACCTACAAAAGGCACTTCCTTGACCTGAGGACTACCTCTCTGCCAAATTTCTAGTAATTCTGTTCAGCCGTTCGGGCTGTAGCTCGTTCTAAAGGTCCTATGGAAAAATGCATGGGAAAAACGCGTTTTGGGACCCCCCTTTTATCTCAGCCCCCGCTTGACGAATCCCCCCGAGACTTTCAGGGTAGGAGCGGAGCGTAGCGCCCCACCTATTTTGAGAAATTCGCGAGGATTCGTCGACCGGCGCCAAAGTTATTCAAAATAGAATGTTGAGGTTTTCCTATGGAAAAGGGGTCCTAACTATAACTACCTACTGGCGACCGCCAGTAGGTAATATATATATATATATATATATATATATATATATATATACAAGTACTTTACACATTGATTCTGGGATAAGCCTGACTGCTCTGTGCCAAGCTACGAAGGGGGTGAGCTTGGGTTATTTTAGGTGTGTAACTTACCCTGACTTGAGTGAGGGTCCGTACTTGGCACGGTGCATACCGCTGCCAACCTCGCCACCCCTTTGCTATCACTGGAACGCGCCAAACATTTCCAGTATTTCCTTGGTAAATCGTTGGGAATTTCAGCGCCAGCCTAATGAGGACCAGGCCCTATGATGAAGCATGACACCTTTGGGTGGGTGAGGGCACTTGCTTCCAAGAGAAGATGCTCCTAGTGACCAGTGATGATGTGGGTCTCCATTATAAGACCTCACACTGCGAGTTTGGAACAGTATACCCCATTGTTATTGCTGTACTAAGGTTATTGTATACTGGACCGCCTAACTCTCCTTTTCCTTCTACCGTTGAAAGATCAAAGTACTTGGTTTAAATGTGTCTGCAGTGGAAGACATGCTGCTCCAGAAGACTGCTGTAGAATCCTTCACTTTCCTGTGCAGAAGGCGGAAGATGCACATGAAAATGGTTCTCATCTCTCCTGCTCCATGTTCCTGAAATAAACGAGTACCCATAACATCTCTTTCCATTTTCCATCTGTTTGTTGTATGTATTCTGTATTTAAGGTGTCCTCTGTCTGTTAAAATTGTGTAGTATATTACCGTTTTTACTGTTTTAAAATAAATGGCTGCTAATTGCTCTGTTCGATTTACGTTGTTGCTTATTTTAAAATGTATATTTTAATGTAATAATTTACAAGGTATACAGAGAAATATTATTGTAGACAAAATGGGGGATGTCCCCCTATTTACAGGAGAAAAACTGTTAATATTTTAGTATAACGTCTATCTGATAGAGACATCTAGCCACAGATTCCTTAACTTAGAATTATGCCCAGGCGTAAGACTGGATCCGGAATTTTTTTTGCAGCAGCACCTCTGCGCCACACGACCCCGCCCTGACGTCGTCCATGGACATGACGTCAGCGAGGTCATATAAGTCCCTCCCGGCGCGCTGACGTCCGTTTCCTTCTTTTCCGCGTGCAACGTGGATCCGGAGTAAGCGGTTCCTCTGGCCTGTTTTCAGGCCCCTTTTGACACCTTCGCGTCTGGAAGAGTGTGCGATGCCTTTGGGCTCTAAAACGTGTACCTCCTGTTCGCGGCAAATGTCCGCGATGGACCCACACCTTATCTGCATGTGGTGTCTGGGCGAACACCACGACTCGAAGGATTGCGACACCTGCCAACAGCTCAAGCCGAAGTCCCGGCGGGAGCGCCGGATGAAGTTACTTTCGGCTCGCCTGTCCCAGTCGGAGTCATCATGGCCCCTGGCCTCCTCTTCGGTGACAGGTCCTGGAGGCAGTGGGTTCCGTTTGCAGCGTTGGTCGCTGTCTGGTTCCCAGGTGCATCACTCGCCCCTTCCCGGTAAGTCCCGGCACATGTCGCCGAGGTCCTCGACCTCCCTTCCTTCTGTTTGCGGGGGCACTGTTTCCGGATCTCTCCAGACTTGTGCCCCCGGGAGTTGTCCCTCCCCTATCCACCTTTCCCGGACGTGGGGATGACTTGGACCCAAATGGCGGCCTATGCCGTGGCCTTGCAGGCCTCCCTTGGGTCCCCTCCTCTCCCTAGGGCATCCTCGGACCCTCCGCTACATGCGGGGTCTCCGGTGGGTCCGCCCCCGGCACTGATGGAGCCCCTTGCCGCTAGGGATGATGGAGATATGGTGTCATTAGGGCGCGGCCCGGATGGGTCCCCCTCTTCGACCCATAGCACCCCTACCACGCTGCATAGTCCAGTGGGGCTCCCTGTGGTGTCGCAGGTGCTTGCTGGTGCTCGCAGCTTGGCTCCGAGCCCTCCTCTGCCTTGCGGACAGGCGTCTGCCTTTTTGGAGGCCGAGCCGGCGCTTGTTTGGCACCGAGGCCTTGCCTCCCCAGCTCTGTCCTTACTTCAGGGTTGGAGCCTGTTGTGCTTGAGGCCAAGTCAGCACTGGACAAAGCCGAGTCGGTGCCGGCCGAGGCCGAGTCTGTGCCGGACGAGGCAGAGTCAGCGCCGACCGGGGACTTCCTGGTGCCACCTCGACGCCGGATCATTGACTCCTCTCCGGAGGCTTCCGGGGGGAGTTCGGCGTCACCCCAACGTCCAGCAACGCCAGATCCGTCCTTGGGTTTGGGGAATGTAGAGCCGCTTCTACCTTTCGAAGCTTCTCTTTACGATGCCCTTGTGGGCACCTCGGCTTGGCCAGCATCGGGTGATCCGGTGGCTCGTTCTATCATGCACCGCACCCGCCCTACTCCAAATGATCCAGTTTGCTTATTTGTTCAGGGGTTGGTTCTGCAAGCTGCTTTTCCTTCCTTGCCTCAGCTGCTGCTTCCTCCCTCCCGGGCGTCCAGATGGCTTGAGTCGTGGGGTCGTAATATTTTCGCCTCCACTAGAGCTGCACTTCGATCACTCAATACGGTGTGTGTCTTGGCTCAGGCTACTTCTGCCCTTTGGGACTCTGCCATGTCTCTTCTATCTTCCACATCTGAGGGTGCTCATGTTGACCTCCTCCGTCTTATCCGTGACGGCCATGATCTGGCGGAATTTACTATCTGCTCGGCCCTGTATACCTCTGATTCCTTAGGCTGCGCTATGGCTGGTTCGGTTGCACTATGTCGCCATGCTTTGTTACATGATGGTGTCTTCCCGGAGAATATCCGGGAACGCCTTGTTGACCTGCCCTTTGATGGGGTCCTTTTGTTTGATGCCTACGCCAATTCGGCAGTTCGGCGCCTCCTTGCGGGCTTTCGCCCTCCCCAATAGGTCTGTACTTGGTGGGTCTCAAGTTGTCATATCCTGGGGTGGTTTCCCTTTCATTTAACGTCTGCCTGTTGGACTATGTGTTTTTGGGCTGGCAGTAAGCCTACTGTGGCGGTGTTCCACAAGTCGTTCTGTTCTGTCCTCTGACTATGGTTTACCCTTAGAGGTGTTCCCCTGTTTTTCCTGGGGGTGTGATATACTCCAGGTGGGGTACCTGTATGCTACTGGGTAGCTCCGCTCTGCGCCAGGCAGGCGTGGAAGTTCCCTTGGGCTCCCAACGCCTAGTGACGCTATTTGCTTACCTTTGGACGTCTTATAGTGTTGTGCCTTCTGGCACTGTCTCCTGGCTTGAGCCTTGTGTGTGTACCTCATTCTCCTTCTAGGGGTTTTTCTCCTTGTTCTATCTATTTTCAGAGTATTTCAACACGCTTCAGAATAAAGCTGCCTCTTGCCCCAGGTGCATCAGACGGGTCCTCCTATCGTACCCGCAGCTGCTTGGTCTCGTGGCTGGCCCCCTTTTTGTTTTATATATATATATATATATATATATATATATATATATATATATATATATATATATCCTCGGATTACCCGTTGGGTATCCCTTTCTACACACCTTCACCTCTCTTCGCTTCTGCGAAGTCTGGTCCTATATCCTCGTTTTTCGAGGAGCAGTTGGATACCTTATACTCCACCTTGCCATCGTTCTGTATGGCAGTGTTTTTTCTTACAACGTTTAGGCTGCACTTAGGTGCATGTTCCTGCATCTTCAGTATAACGTTTCCTAGGGTTCCACTCCCTGAGGTGGGCCTCCGCTCCTGGATGCTCTTTCGAGGGTCTTATCCGTCCGATCATATGCTGCACAGTCCCCCTCTTCTATGGGGGTGCATTTCCCCTCCGGGTCGGAGGTGGTGGGCTGGAGATCTGATGTTATCTACAGCTATGTGTGTTCTTCTTCACAGTTCCTATAGGCACCTTCAGTGCCTAGGATACCACACTCTTCGGATGTGTCTTTTTACTTTGGGTGTTACCCTCATCTGTGTCTAGTTTGCCTGCGGGACAGCTCCTCTAATGAAGGTCATCCCAGGTGCTGCGTCCTGCACTTCTATCTTCCTTGGGTGCGTTCTCCCCTTGGCCTTATGTTATGTTATGTTAAAAAAATTATAAAGCGCAACAGCTGCCCCAGCTAAGAGGCGTTTCGGCGCTAAGCAGCAGGAAAATAGAATGCACAGAAGCACAGGAGGCCTACAAGGGAGGAAACAGAAATGTTTTAATGGCTTTCCTAAAGTGAAGATAATTAGTAAACCCACGAATGTGGGCCGGCAAAGAGTTCCACAGAATGGCGGCTCTATTACGAGAAGAGCGCCCGCCGGCGTGGCCTTTTCTCGCCCGGGGGATCACTACCAGACATTGTCCCATGGATCGAAGTGATCGTGTAGGAGTGTAAGGTAAAAGAAGATCAGTCATAATTTGTGGGGATGCTAGTTTCAAAATTTTATAGGCTATACACAATGCCTTAAGCTCAATTCGCCTGGCCACTGGCAGCCAGTGAAGGCGACGGATGGCACTAGTCACTGCGCAAGTTCTGCGCAGGCACAAAAGAGATCTTGCGGCCACGTTCTAGACTCTCTGTAGCCTCTGTAATTCAGATTTATTAGCACCCAAATACAACGAGCAAGCATAATCGAGCCTAGACAAGATCAAGGCTTGAATAATGATCTGCCTAGTCGTAGCATTGAAGAAGGCCAGGATGGGTTTGAGCCCACGCAACAAACCGAAACATGTTCCTTCCACCTTTTTTGTCTGAATCTGAAAATTGATTGAGGTGTCCATCCAGACCCCAGGTTCTTCACTACAGGCTTAGGGACGGGAGCCGTACCTAAACTCTTGGGCCACCACAGTTCTCTCCAACAATCATGGTTCCCTCCCACCAACAGCACTTCTGACTTTTTGGTATTCAGTTGGAGACAGTTGGCGGCCATCCACTCGGCAACCACTGAGAGGTCGCCCTGAAATTTCCTGGCATCCTGCTCGGGGTCACTCGAGAGAGCTACCACCAACTGAGTATCGTTGGCATAAGAGACCATGGTCAGCCCTCTGCTCCTGGCTACACCCGCCAGAGGTTGAACATAAAGATTGAAGAGCAGAGGGCTCAGGGACGAGCCTTGTGGGACCCCTTGGCCTATAGGAAAAGTACCAGAAGCAAAAGGGGGGGCAACCACCTGAAACGTCCTGTCAGCGAGGAAGGAGGACAGCCACTTAAGTGCTGAGCCAGTGACTCCAGCCTCTGACAGACGATTCAGCAAAATGACATGGGACACCGTATCAAACGTGGCACTGAGATCCAAAAGGATCAGTGCCGACATCTGCCCCGCGTCTAAAGCCTTCCACAGATGTTCAGTCACGGCCAGAAGCGCTGACTCGGTGCTGTGGCCGGTCCGAAACCCGTTTTGAGAGGGGTTGAGCCTATGATTTACAGTAAGATATTCTGTGAGAAGGGAATTGATGTAGGCCTCTGTGATCTTCGCAGTCCAAGGTAACTGGGAAATGGGTCAAACTTTCAGGTTTTTGGGGGTCTAATGAAGGTTTCTTGAGCAGCGGTATTACCCTGGCCTGCTTCCAAGCCCTGGGTACAACCGCTGCGCTCAAGGACCCATTAATCACCAGTTCCAGAGGGTGTATGATGGTCAGTAGGATTTTTGGGAATTGGTAAGGCTTCAAAGGGTCAGCAGGAGAGCCCGACTTCACCTTGGAACAAAGTGTCAGTAAAGCCTCTTGAGTGATGGGGGGGGGGGGACCTCAAGGATACCATCAATAGGGTCGCAGGATGTCTCAAAGGGGCCTTTAGGAACCATAGGAAAGCTTTTATAAATATCCTCAACCTTCTTGACAAAGAAATTTGCCAGTTCATCACATTGCAAGTCGGAGTTAATCACCGGACCTGCAGTGTCCTTCTTTGTTTTAAGCTCTGTGACTATAGACTGCCCAACTCACTTGTTGGGCAGTCCCATACGTGGCTTAGCTACGCCACTTTGTGGTCTCCATAGCTGTCTGCTATGTGCATGCTATCATTGTGGTCTGCCTCGGTGTACCTCAGCATGGTGCTCTCTGCCCCTGTCGTCTTCATGTGACTAAGGGTGCATTTGGCGTGTCTTCTTTTCTTGCATATCCTTCTCAGACATTGCTCAGTTCCTTCTTGCCCCCTGGATGCTGCCTGTCCGGCCTTCCTTGCAAAGGCTCCACTGTTGGGCTCTGGTTGCGTCCATATTGCCCTCTAGTTTTCGTTGGTGCCAAATTGGTGCACCATTAAGCTCTGGGAGTAGTTCCTCATTATGTATTCTCTCTAAAGTTCTGGGATATGGCTTATTGCCGTTTCTACATCTCATGCTCACACGAGTATGGTCTCACGTCATTCTGGCAGTCTTGTAATACCTTGCCTCCCGTTGTCTTTTGCTTTCTGAGCTGCTTGAGTTGCTCAATGGCTGACGCCACAGCTTTCCCCTTAGTCCGTCCTTTTGTGGTCGGCTTAGTGCTTTCAGGCACTTTCTATTATCCTGTCGCAGACCCACTTCTCCCCTTGGGGTATGGCTATGGTATCTATTCTAAGTTAAGGAATCTGCGGCTAGATGTCTCTATCAGATGTACAAAATACTTACCTTCCGTAACGATGTATCTGGTAGAGACGTTGTCTAGCCGCAGATTCCTTAACGCCCACCCATCCTCCCCGTTCTGCGAGGACCTTGCCAGGTGGGTTTCTCCGCATTGCCTCCTTTCAGTTGGCACTGGTCTTCATTCAAGGTGTTCAGTTTGGTGCAACCCTTTTATGATCTACAATATACAGCCACCTTCCACCAGGTGGCTTCTCTTCCTGTAGAGCTGTGCTTTTTGCTTCGCCTTCACCGGGAGATTCTTCTTCCTTTTCTCTGCATTCCTCCACCCTGGTCCTTCCAGTGTGAGATCTTCTCCTATTGCTTTCCCCTCCCTCCTGCCTCCTCTTTCTACTTGGGGATCTTGTCTCATGTTCAGTCGTCCTTTTGGGATCTGCTGGTCTATGTTTCAGCTTTCCATTACTAGAGGGGAAGTGCCATTCTTGTAATGCCTTCTCGCAGTAGATTGTTTTTCTTCCTGTGCACTGCCCTTGTTCGCCGACACGGTTCTACAATGTGATAAGTCTGTCTATGTCTGTCGGGATATTCTTCCCTTGTTACTCAGCCTCTGGGGAGGGTCCACGCTTCACTTTGTGGGGTTGTCTCTCACAGCGTTGCATGTGCTCTATCCTTTACTTCTTGGTTTGTAAATAGACAGTGTCTGATACTGTCCTTTATAATGGTGTTATGCACCATCCGATTTCTTTGTCTTACAGAGTTTTTCTCCTTTCCACACTTTTTCCATACTTTCACAGTTTTGTTGGTGGCTCCGCGTTGTGCCGCAGTAAAGTTTCTCTGAAGAAAATTGACGTCAGCGTGCCGGGAGGGACTTATGTGACCTCACTGACGTCATGTCTGTGGACGATGTCAGGGCGGGGTCGTGTGGCACCGTCCCTCTGTGCGCAGAGGTGCTGCTGCAAAACAATTCCAGATCCAGTCTGACGCCTGGGGATAATTCTAAGTTAAGGAATCTGCGGCTAAACAACGTCTCTACCAGATACATCGTTACCGAAGATAAGTAACTTGTACGTCTGCAAGTACTTTCTAAAAAAAAAATGCCTTCTTACATCTGAAATAGTCGAAACGAGACTGATATCGAGCAAAATTGAACTATTAAAATATATAATGCCATAAGTGCTGTTTATTGCATTAAATTCTCAATGCTTATGTAGTTCATCCTGCTATATAGGAAATATTAACATCCAGTGGCTCCTATTCTAGCAACATGGAATGTTGGAGTGCCTCACATTTATCATGAATATTTAATGCTAGCACTCTAGTTGTTCATTAAAGCTTTTTGGTGATACTACAAGAGAACACTAAAGAAACAACTGGCAGACTGCTTCTGTCACATGTATAGTTTACTCAGTATATCAGATTTTTTTCACATGTATGGGTAAGATATATATTAATTAATAGAAAATGACCTTGATTTTGCTTATTGAGAACTAACCATAATTTCCATGAGAAAATCACGAGCACAGTTTTCTAAAAACAAAAAACAAAAAGGTTAATCAAATCCCAGCAGAAGATCACCATTTTTCAGAGAGAGAAATCACCTTGGAACTCAATGTAGTTGCTAAAATTATCATGGAAATGCCAATAAATCATTTACATTGTGACTGAAATCTATATACACCTTTCCTATGGGCTCTTTTATGTGACCCTCAGAACTAGGCGTTCACTATAGTGCTTTTCAGTAGGACAAAAATAGTGGAGCCTTATTGCAGAGAAAATCCTAACCGGTATGTTACATGGAACCTCCCACATAAATAGTAATTTAAAGAACACACTATCTAAATATTCTGTAAATTTGACCCCATATATTAAGGGTGTGATTTATAATCGCAATATTACCCAACAGTGGAGGGCTTCCTCTAATTTCACCCCGGTCAATAACAACGATGATGGCCACTCCTTGCCTAATACTGCATAAATGTAAAAAATTGCTTTATAATGTTAATGCCATGGACCACACTCAAGTAAATGTAAAGAATTCAAGAGACGAGTGAATGCCCAAGACATATAAGGAATTTCATTATCTGGCTTCAGTTGCTGTTGCTTTGCAGGACGTGTGTTCCCATAATATTTTGCAGTTCGATTTTATGATGCTCTGTTGTGGCAAGCAATCTTTTTTCGTAAAATGTGCCTAATGAGTAAGTCTAGGCGGAGTTTGTGCCCAAAAAAAACCTCAGCCGCGCTACGCAAGCAGCGGAGTGGGTGAAATAAATGCCGTTCGCAATCATCGCGAACGGCTCCATGCACAGCGCAAGTGTGCGCTGCTTCCTTTCTGCCGCTCTTGTAGATTTTTGCTCGAGCAGCACCTTTCTCAATGCAAACGGACTGTTTCTCAACGCGAGCGATCGCAAGTATACGCGAGCACACGCAATGAGAAATCTGACCACCCGCGTTGATGAATCTCACCGAGAGGTTGATTTTCCACGCTTCCGCTCGCCAACTTGATGTTGACGATCGCGAACAAGGAAAAATCTTGCCGGGAGATGGATTTTCCTCGCTCGGCAACATGACGTTGCCGAACAAGAGCGAGGAAAATAACTTTTTGGCAACTCTGCGATCTCCACGTAACGCAAAGTGCGGAAATCTCCGCAAACTCTGCGAGCGGAGTTCACCGCCCATACTTACTGAAGAAACGATATACTCTTCACTCTGGACTGCCGAGTCATTTTATTACTTAGTATACCACATTTGGCCATGAGCTGTGGATATCATTTCAGTTTGTGACCCCTCACTGTTACCTTTCCCATATGTGGAAAACAGTTTGAGGTGTTTTGATTGTTAGATTGAGTTAATGCCACATCTGTCTACCATTCTGCATTCTCATAGCTTGCCCTGCTTCTTGTTTTAAGGTCTATTTTTTAAATACAAGAATTAAACATCCGTAAAACTGCTAATATGATAACGATTTGGTATTAAATTTGCTGTCCCCTCCTGCCAGTCCCCCTCCGCCCCTCAAAGAACAAGAGGTTTTTGTTCCTTACTACATAGTACATTTTCCTCATTGCATCCTCTGGTCTCATTTATCAATGGTGCCATATTGTGGGTTTCCTATATCGCAAGTGTAAAGAATCAAACTGGAGCCTGTAGTTGGAGCCTGCATCCATAAATAAAAATTTCGGAACCGCTGTCTTTAAATCTCTCAACATCTGCAACAGCCCCTTGTTTGTACCCAACCTGTTCAACACAACAGAATTTCTAGAATGTGATAATGGCTAAGAAAGTGTTGTCTCCATTATTATCACCGAATGTGCTCACACGGGCTGTATGAATTAGAGATTGGTGTGGAGAACACAGTGAGACGTCACATACATTCAGAGACTAAATTTTACAGAAAACAACCACCCTAGAAGAGAACTACCTGGAAAAGACTTGGGAATTCAAATCAGAGTTCCTCTTATGAAGTAGATTAGGAACAAAAAAATTGCTAATGGTTCTTCATAGCACAAGTGTTCCACAGTTTGCTAGCAGATGTGAATGGAGATTATAACAGATTAAAAGGCGCCATCACGATTTGAAAATGGGAGGGAAACGTCCATTGGTTATTGATAATTAGTCTGCCTGATTATTTTATGATACTGCTGGGGCCAGTGGACAAGTATGTTTTTACTAGGCACTCAGTTGTTGTAACAAGAAGAAAAAAACCACCTTCCCACGGACTAGAGAACGCTCTGGTCTCCTAGCATTAAATCAAATTTAAGCCAATGATGCATGTAGTTTAGCGCACATAAATTCAGCTCAAGGTATACTTTGAAAGTTTTTCCCAAAGAATGAAAAGGATTAAACTTTTCAGGGAAGTTTTGACTAGAGGGAAGACTAGCCCTCACAACTAGAACACAGCAATACGAAGCAGTAGGAAGACAAGTGTTTGCATTTCGATCTATATATGTGTTGGAAAACAAGGCAGTATCTCTGAGGCCTGCACAAATAACATGACAATATTTGTCCTTCACTGGGAACCAAACACTCCACTGTAGCGCTTGACTCTCAGAGGGTAGCGTTGCAGAGCAGTCTAAGGCTTACTCAAGGGAGGTGGTGTGGGCTAGTAAGTATGCAGAAATAACTCAATAATTGATTGTCCAGTCTGTACTCTGCTTTATAAAAGGAAGAGTACATTTATTAAACACACACACTACTCAATACTATACACCAATTTACAAATATACATAAGCTGTTGGAATTACTTTGTGACATTGCATAACATTTCCACCCCTCCCGCGGGGGTGATGGGGTCTAGTACCACCACTCCCATGTATGCACGTCATCTTGCCCCCTAAAGCAGTGGGTTGACATAACCTGGAGCGAAGGCCTTGCCCACTGGCACCATCCCAGTGGCGACCCACCCCATCATTTCTACAAGCATTTAAAATAGGTACACCTGCCCTGGTGACACATAACCCTGACTGCGCATCTCATACTGACCATACAGTATACACCTCTACATCTTAGTGGCTAGCAGCCTGGGTTGTTCTTCCCCTAACGCAGTAGCAAGAATACATTTTTGGGCATCACTTAGAACAACAGTACTCATCATAGTTGATAACAATTATGATGCATTGCAATTAAAGCCCCTAAAAGGCGTCACAGTTAAAATCACAGGATTAAGCAGATATAGCCAGACACCCTAGCAGGAATGTCCAGCAACAGAAACCCACTTTTGCTTATGACTGCACCTTACACAGGTACTTCACATAACACACGTGACTTTTTGTCCCTTTAAAAGAAATAACTTTGGTGAATGCACTTCTCGTGCAATTGCACATCTTCACCTCCAGGGGATGCCCTTCTCCAGACATCCCCAGCTCAGATATCAATACCTTGAGGCAGTCCCTAATGCACCCCCAGCTGCAGAACAAAGTTCCAGCCCCGGGATGCTGATGACTGCTGGCTGAGCCCTTGAGGGGTTGTTTCTTTTATTTCCCCTAGAAACTTAGGGGGGGACTTCTCCTCTTCATGCTGGGGGAGTCTGCGTTGCTCCTGCAGCTTCCCCTGCACCTTGGCATACACCTGGTGGTGACCCCGTCTTCCTGGGGTCACCACGAGCCGAGAACAAGCTGCTTTCCTCGCAGGACGGTCCGGGCCTGCAAGGCATCATAGGCTACTCTCCTCAGCCCATGCATAACATAGCAGCGGCTCCCCTGCTGCTTGGGGAGAGCCACGCTTTGATCTTCGGCTGCCTCACGCCGCTGCCTGATCCCGTTGGGGGCCCGGTCCCACCCGGACCCCATATTGCCAGGTGAGGGTAGCACGGCTCGGGGAGCCCATCCCCGACTGCTCCTGCTGCGTTTCTTCCCAGAGGCCCAGTCCCACCTGGGCACCCCACATGTAAGGTTTGTTGGAGGGCAGCTCGGGTAGCCCACCCCCAGCTGCCCTCGCCGGCTCCCCAACTGGCCAGCACCCTCATGTGCTGCAGCGGGAGCCGGCACTCCATTGTAGGTCTGCCCACTCCGGCGGGAAGACATGAGGCTGTCTCTGCTCCAGTAGGTCTTCGGGGGAGTGCGACGGCACTCCTCCCGCCTTCCCGCTGCTGTGGGGGAGTGCAGCGGCACTCCCCCAGCCTCCGCCACCACGTCGGGCCCGGAGTTGGGGTCCTGGGACCCCAAGGCAGTCTTCATAGGGAGCGCAACGGCGCTCCCTGGCTGGGCTTCCACCATAGCTTCCGGGGCCCGGAGTTGGGTATCCCAGGCCCCTTTTGGACAATCTCCATGGGGAGCGCGACTGCGCTCCTCGGCTTCCCGTCTGGGCATCGGGGCCCGGAGTTAGGATCCCGCCCTTGGGTGTCGCCGTGGGCCAGGGTGGGCTCCTGGCACTCCGTTTGGGCAACATCACAGGGAGTGCAACGGCGCTCACCAACTTACCTTCTTCTAGGGGCAGCCCCTGGGACCTGACCCCCCCCGGGGGCATGGTTGAGACCGGCGGCGGAGCCCCACGTGCTTCGTCGGTCCAATTAGAGTTCAAAGGTTGCCTACCTTCTGGGAGGCGTGTCTCAGCCCCCAGGCAGCCGATTTTCACCATCTTGGCCTCTTCTTGCTTCTGGTGGCGCGCCCAGGCCACTGGGAGCACTTTCCTATGCCCTCCTGGTCTCAAGGAGGGTGCATTCAGCAGGGATCAGTCTTCACTAGCTCCCTGCACCAGTCCTTTGCCTGGCTCTCCTCCTGGGCCCCTCTTCTCCTTAGGCAAAGGCCCAGGCTTCGGCTCTCTGGTCCTGGACTCCCCTTTTGGCGCAAGTCGGGGTCCTGGGTCAGTCTGGAGCTTCCTCCTCCCAGTTGCCCATGGTGCCAGGCTCCAGCACCAGTCTTCCTCAGCAGGCCACACCCCAGAGAGCTCCTTTTCCTGTGCAAACTATTTTTAAAGAATTTGGAGGGGCTGGCAGTAAGTCGCTGTTTGCCCAATCAAACAGTGACACATCACTTCTCTTCCCCTGCTCCCTCCTTCCTGCCCAGGCCTCTGGGTTAGTTTAAAATGCTGTCGTCCAGGGGCCTCTTGCTACATGGTCTCTGAAAGCCCCTTTCCCCCTTGCTGCCTGGCACCAGGTGACAGCTGTTGATGGATTAACCTGTAGCTCCACCCATCTTCTCTTCTTGGAGAGGAGGCCTTTGCCCTTGGAATGATTGTCGTGAAGGGCTAAGCCTCTGATGCTACAGCTTGGGGAGGAAGGTCATTAATCCAGCCTGGCAGGGTCAGCCCCAGCCATGCTCTGGTTATGAGCTGGTTCAGAGGAACATGACATTTCTGGATGACCCAAAAGCAGTACAGATATGACTTTGGACTCTGCAGAATAGTACTTCTCACTTAAGTTACAGTGGACTTTAGTGAGTGTCTGGAATTTGTAGGCCCTAGGGAAGTGAAACTATCCCATGTGGTCCCCATCCTCATAGGAGTATAATGAAGTGGTCTTTCAGTGAAAATATTAAAGCACACTGACCTTCCCTTTCATGTTTCTTCCCATTGTATAAAGCCTATTACATGTCACCACCCAGCTCTGCATAATTCCTGCCACACCATTAAATTTGTAGATGCTCCTGGGCTGCGCACACCAGGAATCTCCCCTGCGCAGCCCCTACATTTGTGCACATGCATGTATACCCGTGTCTGCATGTAACCAGCCCGGTGCCCCTTACTCCAGCTGCGGTAAAATCCACATGCAGTCTCTTGCATCATGAGTTCACTGTGGGTGAGTCCCAACTTATGAGGTTCTCCCACAGTAAAAGCTCAAGAATTAGGTGTTCAAAAAGTGAAAAATCTGGGTGGCTCAGATGGTCAGAACCACCTTTTTACAATATGGATATATGTCATGTAATGATTGCTCTTTTAACCCTTTCTGCAAATGTTTCTCAAACAATTTCTATCTGTCAAGCTGCCCAGAGTCCACTGGGCAGAAGCAATAGTCCTATGACTCGTGGATACCTAATGCTTTCTTCAGGACACTGTTCTTCCATCAGCTAAACTGACAGCCCCGGTTGGGGGTCCCACTGGGCAAGCAGTGGCTACTTTCCCTCATTCGTTGGTGGTTGGGTTGGTTGCCTCTTATGTTCCAGTGTTCATCCTACTATTGCTCCCTTAAACTGGACTAAGGGCTACCTCTTCATCACTTGACTCTCAGTGGTAGCAATGGTGAAAAGTCACCGGCTTCTCGGGCAATTAGTGTGGGGTGCTCAAGCTGAGAACTCATCAGTAACCCGGCAGCGCAATAATTGATTGTTCAACCCAGTGTTTTACTTTAGTAAACTTCTTCAATCTGCACACTTAAAACATAATACTTCACCGAACAGGTCAAAGGTGAAATTCTCACTATGATGCCCAGGTTGCTGTGTTTTGGATTCTGTAATGTTTGTCATTTTTCCCACTTTGGTGATCCTAGGCAATGTCTACCCCTGAGGTTTGGTGTATCTCATGGACATACATCAAGGTTTTGGTGCAGATTACCCCTTAGTACTATTTACAACACTGTCTCACTACAGAGCTGTCATTAAAGCCCTTTTATTTGTGGCTTTCGGGCACCTGCAGCATGCATCTCTCCTCTCCCTTGCTTCTGGGAGGAGACATGTAGGCAGGAGGTACGACAAGTATTCCAGCAGAGAGTCTCAGCAGACAACAGTGAAGTCCTCGCAGATGGGCGGCTCGGCTTCCTGGTCTCCAGTGAGGTGTGGATGCTGGGGCTGCCATGGTCATGGCAGCCACAGAAGAATCTTCGGCTACAGCAACAGGTTGCCTTGGGCACAGTTCTATTTTTTTTGTGAACCATTTTTATTGATTTTAAGCTATGTAGACAATTGTACATCCGTTACAGTAGGTAGTTGTAATCTACATCACATTACCGGTTCCCAACGGGTCCTGGTATCTATGGCGATAGCATCAGACATTACAGTAGTTAGTGGTTCAGAAGTGTTGCATATATCAACAAACTGGTAAAGAAAAGTGACAACATTAGCAGGTCCTAGCAGTTACTAACATAGAAGATCACTGCACCAATCTTATGCCATTATATCAGTACTGACGAGCGGCTACCATAGGATCCAACAACAAATGCAAATTATAGTATAAAACAAAAATCACACGGCAGAGCTGTCAGGCTGACTGCATGTTCAGGTCAAGAGACAATTGGGAAACCAATGGGGTAGGGAAGGAAGGGGAGGCAGTAGGAGACCCTCATTATGCATGAAAGGGGGATGCAGGTGCTGCTGCTCCCTAATCTTCACAAAACCTCAGGGATCCTCAGGGAGTACCTGTAATTTGTGCAGAATCGTGTCCTACTCCAAAGCTATGAGGACTTTGTGCAATCCCCCATCTTCTTCTCTATGGAGTACATCCAATTCTGCCATACCCCATCTTAGTGTGGCCGCATTCCAGTATGGAAGTCTCGGAAGGTGGGTATCTTTCTACTCCATTGCAGTTGCTCTCCTAGCTATGAGTAGTGCTAGGTCTATAAAGCGTTTAGTGGTGCCACCCTATTTACTGCACTCATGTAACCCCAGCAATCCCGTTAGCCTTTCTGTACCTGTGTAACCCCTGTAATCCTGCTTCCATGGTGCATAGGTTCTCCCTCCCTGTGATGGTTGTCGGGGTTTCTGTGACTGCCCTCCAAAACTGCATTGCCTCTGGGCAACTCCAAATTGTGTGCCATATCAGCGTCTTGGGAGCTACATTTAGAACAAGTTGGCGCTGTGCCATATATTTCATGTAAGTGCGCAGGTGTAAGGTACGCTCTGCAAAATGCTGAATTGTATGTATTGAAATTTCACAGCGCGGGAGAATTTACGTGGGTATAGAAGAACCATGTCCCACTCCTTCTGGAACATTGCGTGACCAGTATCACTCTCCCATTCCTGTCTGACTTGGTGCAATAGGCCTTGTGTGGAGTCTGCCAACACACATGTGAACTGTGTGATAAGGCAATGTCCACTGCCCATTATGTTTACTACATGTACTAGGGGATGCGTGTCTGTTTCAGTATCAGTGATTTGCCAGTTGCACTGAAGTTCATCCAGCAGAGTTCGGCGATAAAAAATATAGCCAAAGGGCAGGTTGTAGTCCTTGCTGAGCTGCTCAAACGGAACAAGGATAGCATTCTGGAACAGTGTACCCATGGTTCCTAATCCCGTTGATTCCCAGTGCCCCTTCTCCTCCCTCCCAAGAAGCTCCCTGAAGGGGCGTATGGAGCTAAGTCGGAACTCCGGCGTGTATGGCGTGAGAGTCAGAGATAGTCGTAGGCTTCTGATGTAACTGGCATGCGCTATAGCCAGGAGTTTATTTGGTTGTGGAGGGAGTTTGCTTGTCGGCAGCAATAGCTTGTGCATCAACCGACCAGCAGGATCAGGCGCAGGTTGGCCCAACTCAGTTAAGTGATGGCCCACTAGCCGCCGAGCTGGCCACTGTAATTGCACTGGCAAATGATAATGTTTGAAGTTAGAAGCATCCAATCCCCCTCCACCGGCAACTGGAGCTTCCAAAGGTCCAATCACCGCCTTCCCTTGTTCCAGATGAAGGTCCCCAGCATGCCAATAAAAGTGCAGAATGTGGATCTCAGGATGTGAACTGGTAAGTTGTGAAAGTATTCGAGGAGGAGCGGGAGCATCACCATCTTGGATAGTGAAACATGGCTCTGCACCGTAAGTGGAAGTGTGCTCTAGAATGTCAGTTGTGATCGGACAGAGGCGGTGGCCCACGTAAGATTCCCATCTATTAAATCCTGGGTAGCATGATAAACCTGAATATACAGGTAGCGGAATGTACGTGAGTCCCATTGCACGAGGTTGGGTCCCAACATTAGTTTGTGTAGTTGGTAATCTTGGCTCCGGGAACAGGCAGGTCTTCATCCAGTTCAAACCTAATCCTGAAGGCTCGCGGAATTTGTTGAGAGTTGACGACACACTTTGGAGCCCCTGTCTGATGTCCCAGATATAAATGAGGATGTCGTTTGCATAAAGGGAAACAGCTTGTAGTTCGTCCCCTATGAGAAAGCCCCACTCCTCTCTGTCGCGCCACAGCCAGTGGGCGAGCGGTTCATCGATAATATAAAAAGGAACGGCAATAGTGGGCATCCCTGGCGGGTACCCCGGCTGTTCACAAATGGAGCCGTGATTACTGGACCTACTCTTACTTGGACTGTATAAGTGGATGACGTGTACTAGGCTCCCTGGTACGCAAAACTGCAGGAGCATGGCGAACATGTAGTAGCAGTCCACAGTGCTGAATGTTCTTTCCAAGTTGATCACCAAGCAGGCCGTGTCTTACCTACCAGCGGGCCGGTGCCAGCTCCATCACTCTATGGAGTCTACGGATGTTGAGAGTGCGGTGGACGAAAAGGGATGAAGCCGTTCTGATCTGCATGGAATAGTTGGGGCATATGCTCCAGGAGATGGCTTTAAATTACCTTGCTAAGTATCTTCTAATCTGTCCCTAAAATTGACAAAGGACGATAAGATGTCACTTCCAGTGGGTCCTTGTTAGGCTTCGGTAGGGAAACTATAAGAGATTTGCGTAGTGTCGGAGGTAGGTTGCCCTCCTCCAGTGCTGCTTGATACAACTCCAGTAACTTAGGGACAAACAGTTCTTCATATGCCTTATAAAACTCAACTGGAAGGCCATCCAGCCTGGGAGTTTTACATGTAGTTCATCCCTGAATGGCTACTCCGATCTCTTGTTCTGTGATTGCCATCTGTAGAGCCAGTGGATCAACTGTGGGTAGCAAGAGTCCCCCAAAAATGTCTGTATGCTAGCAGCAAAATCAGCGCCAGGAGAGTCATACAGTGATCTATAATGTGATGTAAAGGCGGTATGGATATCCACTTAGCTCATAACAGTACAAGTTTGGGATTGGCGAAACTTGGTGATTGGAGCGGAGGGGTTCACATTGCAGAGAAGCCAGGCCAGTAGTTGTTCAAACTTGTCTCCCTCAGGATGCATCTTGGCCTGATAGGCCCTATAATCTAGGCAGTGAAGCTGGTCTATCAGCTGGACATGTCACTCTCTGGTATCCATGAGTGCCTGTCGACCTGCCATGGTGCTGTGTGACTACGTTTCCAGGGCATCCAAGGACAGTTCAAATGCAGTCAATCCCCTTCAAAAATAATCTTGCACCCCCATCACCACAGAATTGATAGTGCCCTTGGAGCACAACCTTGAGCACTTCCAACTCAATGAGCCCAGATGTGGCTGCTCCCCAATTCTCTGCCACGTATAGCCACAACACCCTCTGGGTCCTGTCTTGGAATGCTATGTCCACCAGCATGACTGGTTGGAGGTGCCAGCTGGGTATGGGGGGCGAGGGGCTCCCCAATCCAGGTGAAGCTCTAACAGATAATGGTCCGAGAAAGTTTTACCAGGGTACTCCCCAGTCATAACCTGAGATTGAATGGCTGGATGACAAAGTATCTGGTCCAGCCGCACATGTAGGTGACAGGGCAGGGAATAGCAGGAGTCACTCTTCCCTTCTTGGTGCAATGTGCACCAACTATCTAGTGTGCGAACCACTGCGTGACTTCCGCTGCAGTTGTCACTACAGGGGAATTCGGTAGCGGTGGATGGGAGTGGTCGAGAACTAATTAGAGGATGCAATTGAAGTCTCCAATGATCCATGTGGTATGTACCCATTTTGTGAGGATAAGCGTAAATCGGGACAGAAATACCAGCTTCTCCACATTCCGTGCATAGATACTACCCAACAGGAGTGGGCAGCCATCGAGTTTCCCCTCCACAAACACCTTGGGGTCTATTTCTATGGCAAGGAATCTAAATGGTACTGGATGGCATATCCACATTAGTGCCACTCTGGCAAACCCATACTATAGAAGTGCCAACGCAAATGCTTTTGCAAGCGAACATCTTCTCCGCCTGCTGTGTGTGTTTCCAGGAGGAATGCTATGTGTGAAATACGCCGCCGAATGTATTGTTGAGCCAGATGTCATTTCGCTCTGTCCCCATACTCCTAACGTTCCATGTGATCATTTGCAGCTTAGCCACGAGTATTTAGAAGTGTGGGGTATGTACACAACCCAGTACCAGAAGGTATTGTGGTGTATGACCTGCAAAACGAGAAAACAAACGTAATCTACAAATCCCCTCCCAGGGTAAGGCCAAAAACAGTGATCACCCAAACAATGAACTACGAGGACCATAGATGGGGAACTCTGATAGCAGAGTCTCATTGAGGACTCCAGCTTAAAAGTGAAGTTGGCTGGGGGGGGCGCGACTGGTGGCGTGTGTCAGTATCTAACCTCAAAGAGTATTGGTAAAAAGGAGAGAAAACTCTAGGTAAACACACCTCCACATCCATTCATCCCATTCTTGCGACAAGAAGGTAAAGATTCAGTGTACGTGAATGACCTAAGGAATGTGTGTGACCCACATGGCAGAGGGGGAGAACTACCCTTGCGATCAAGTATGCATGGTTTTATAATACAGTAGTTTAACCCAGTAGGTCTGCAGTTTGGGGCGTAACGTCTGGGTGGACCCCCGATGAATTGCTACTCAGCAAGGTGATGGACCCATTTTCTGATGGTTAACCTTGGGCACAGTTCTTGATGCCATTGGCACAGTTCTTGATGCCAGTGGCACAGTCTGCCTCATGCACACTAGACAGTTAGTCTGCCTCTGACACAGTTCCTAGTTGTAGCCGCAGAGTCTGCCTATGCAAAGTTCGTAGTTGGGCACTTTCTGCACCTCGCTATCAATGTCCACACTGAGCAGTGATCAGGATAGAGTCTAAAGGATGGCCTCACCTGAAGGGGGCCCTTTCATCTTAACAACAGTTTGCAGCAACACCCAAACATCTACCAAATGGTAGCACTACAGCAGCACTGATCAGCAGCTGGTCTCCACTAGAGGCATACTTGGGTTTCCTAAGGAGCCTTTTCTCCTCTGTCCCCACTTTAGTGATTAGGTGTACTCCCTCCAGCTTCTGAAATGTTGAAAATTCTCAATGATTGAGAAATCGCCTCCATCTTGAACAGGCAGGAGCTTCAAAAATTGAATCCACAGGCCTCCAGTATTCTGGCTCACTCATACACGCAATGCATGTACCACATCGGCAATCGTACAATATCCACTTGGGATGTTGGAGCTAAGGACAAAGTGTGACGATACTTGAGCTTCATTCAAATTTTTCTTTGATTCAGTATGTTTGTTTTATATTAAAAAAAGGATTGCCTGACTCCACGGCTGGATACTGGAATCAAGTCTGTTGCTGTGAAGTTGCCCTGCCAATGAAATGTTACGATTATTCTATTGAGACAGCACATAGTACTGGCCTTTGAGACTCAGGAACAGATTCTTAGGGCCATATGTAGGTAGCTAAATACCGGTCGGTAACGGCCGAAATTCGGTAAATATCCAGTTACCGACCGGTATTTAGGCAATTGAGATGTAGGAGTCCAAAAAGAAGGATTGGGTAAATATGAATCGGTAAATACCGATTCACCTTTACCGAATCCAAATTTACCGATTCATAATTACCAAATTCATATTTACCGAATCGGAAAATATGAAATGGTAAAACGAGAAAAGAGATGTAGGTAAATTTGGTATTTACGAATTCCATGAAATTCGGTATTTAAGAGTCAGTAATTAACACAGAGTGAAAGCAGGTGGTAATCAGCCACAGTGCATATAAGCAATCCCAAAATGCAACAGCGTGAACACCATGGCGGCTCTGTATGTCATTGCAAGGCGCCTACGTCTACAGGCAGCAGGTCTGCGGATTTGGAGACGGGAGGAGCGCATTTACAGACAGCGCATCACACTCTTTCAACAGACTGAGGCTGAGATACATGAAAGGTACAGGCTACACCCCCAAACCATCATGGACCTGATAAGGGACCTGCACCCACTCCTGGACCAACCAACAACAAGGGCGCATGCCATACCACCACATGTGCAGGTGCTCTGTAGCCTACATCTACTTGCATCTGGCAGTTACCAGGGGGTGATAGCTGCGGTAGGCAGGGTATCCCAGAGTTGCCTGTCTCGTTTCTTCAGGAAGTTTCTGGATGCCATGATGCAGAGAATGCAATACTACATTAGCTTCCCAAACACACAGGTTGAACTGCAGAAAACAAAGACCGACTTTTACCAGATGGCACAGTTCCCGCATGTCATAGGCTGTATTGATACAACAAACAAATGATGGACGGAATGCTGACAATGCAGACATTCTCCCCCAGTCAAGAGATCTGGGTTAAATCCATCATTCTTTTGCCCACTACGCCACCCCAGTTCAGACATGGCCATATGCAAATCAGTCTTGACCCTGTGCCTCATGGGAACAGTCCAGCCCGAACTGCCAAGCCATGTCTTCCCTGGACCGGAATCAAGCATCCTAGGACCGGTTTCTGGCTATCAGCCGTCATCAGCCAGGATAGCTTGACTCCAGTGGCGTAGTGAGCACGGGTCCCACGTCTGGGAATACCCATCCCACTTAGGGCGAAAAGCGTTACAACAAACAAATGATGGACGGAATGCTGACAATGCAGACATTCTCCCCCAGTCAAGAGATCTGGGTTAAATCCATCATTCTTTTGCCCACTACGCCACCCCAGTTCAGACATGGCCATATGCAAATCAGTCTTGACCCTGTGCCTCATGGGAACAGTCCAGCCCGAACTGCCAAGCCATGTCTTCCCTGGACCGGAATCAAGCATCCTAGGACCGGTTTCTGGCTATCAGCCGTCATCAGCCAGGATAGCTTGACTCCAGTGGCGTAGTGAGCACAGGTCCCACGTCTGGGAATACCCATCCCACTTAGGGCGAAAAGCGTTACAACAAACAAATGATGGACGGAATGCTGACAATGCAGACATTCTCCCCCAGTCAAGAGATCTGGGTTAAATCCATCATTCTTTTGCCCACTACGCCACCCCAGTTCAGACATGGCCATATGCAAATCAGTCTTGACCCTGTGCCTCATGGGAACAGTCCAGCCCGAACTGCCAAGCCATGTCTTCCCTGGACCGGAATCAAGCATCCTAGGACCGGTTTCTGGCTATCAGCCGTCATCAGCCAGGATAGCTTGACTCCAGTGGCGTAGTGAGCACGGGTCCCACGTCTGGGAATACCCATCCCACTTAGGGCGAAAAGCGTTACAACAAACAAATGATGGACGGAATGCTGACAATGCAGACATTCTCCCCCAGTCAAGAGATCTGGGTTAAATCCATCATTCTTTTGCCCACTACGCCACCCCAGTTCAGACATGGCCATATGCAAATCAGTCTTGACCCTGTGCCTCATGGGAACAGTCCAGCCCGAACTGCCAAGCCATGTCTTCCCTGGACCGGAATCAAGCATCCCAGGACCGGTTTCTGGCCGAAATTCGGTAAATATCCAGTTACCGACCGGTATTTAGGCAATTGAGATGTAGGAGTCCAAAAAGAAGGATTGGGTAAATATGAATCGGTAAATACCGATTCACCTTTACCGAATCCAAATTTACCGATTCATAATTACCGAATTCATATTTACCGAATCGGAAAATATGAAATGGTAAAACGAGAAAAGAGATGTAGGTAAATTTGGTATTTACGAATTCCATGAAATTCGGTATTTAAGAGTCAGTAATTAACACAGAGTGAAAGCAGGTGGTAATCAGCCACAGTGCATATAAGCAATCCCAAAATGCAACAGCGTGAACACCATGGCGGCTCTGTATGTCATTGCAAGGCGCCTACGTCTACAGGCAGCAGGTCTGCGGATTTGGAGACGGGAGGAGCGCATTTACAGACAGCGCATCACACTCTTTCAACAGACTGAGGCTGAGATACATGAAAGGTACAGGCTACACCCCCAAACCATCATGGACCTGATAAGGGACCTGCACCCACTCCTGGACCAACCAACAACAAGGGCGCATGCCATACCACCACATGTGCAGGTGCTCTGTAGCCTACATCTACTTGCATCTGGCAGTTACCAGGGGGTGATAGCTGCGGTAGGCAGGGTATCCCAGAGTTGCCTGTCTCGTTTCTTCAGGAAGTTTCTGGATGCCATGATGCAGAGAATGCAATACTACATTAGCTTCCCAAACACACAGGTTGAACTGCAGAAAACAAAGACCGACTTTTACCAGATGGCACAGTTCCCGCATGTCATAGGCTGTATTGATGGCACGCACATTCCAATCTGCCCACCAGCAGCCACTGAGCACATCTACAGGAACATAAAGTCCACCCACTCCATAAATGTGCAGGTAATCTGCGATGCAGCCAACATAATCACTGATATCGTAGCTAAGTTCCCTGGGAGCACCCATGACTCCTTCATCTTCCAGAACAGTGGGATCTACACACGACTGGTTGCCGGAGAATTTGGAGAAGGATACCTGCTAGGTAAATCACTGTGACACTCCCTAATACTTATCGCAAATGAATGTGTATTGAGGCATGTGACTAATGGTACTCTCTCACTCACCTAGGCGACAGTGCATATGCCGTGCGGTCATTCATCCTCACTCCCTACCTACACCCATCAACCCTGAGTGAAAGACGATATAATGTGGCACACAAATCAACACGCAACGTGGTGGAGCGCACGTTTGGACTATTGAAAAGCAGGTTCCGCTGCCTCCACAAAAGCGGAGGCGCACGCCAGTACACACCCATCATCTGCTGCAAGATCATTGCCACTTGTGCAATGCTGCACAACCTTGCCACGAAGACAGGTACAGAGGTGGAAATAACAGATTTTGAGGACAATGATGATGAGTCTGCACAGCCAGAGCCCAACGCAGCAGGAGTGGCAACAGCAACAGATGGGAGAGAGAGACGGGCAGAGATCACATGCAACTATTTCTAAGTAAGTAAGGGGACACAGCCAGTAGTTGTATGCCATGACGTAGTTTTAATCATGCGGCACTACGCCACAACACAACGGCTAAAGTGGCCTATCAATTTTGTGAAATCAATAGTTGTAAGTCAAGGGTTACTTCACTCAACTGTGTCCTGCAGTTGTGTGCAGCATCAGTGTCTGCGCCCACGCACCACAGTACGGGATACCAGTGATTGAGTGTCCTCACTGGCTGTGGGACCAGTGGCAGCCCCATGCCGTCTGTTGCTCCTCCTTGTGGCTGTGACAGGGGGGGTAATGCTGCTCCTACTGGTGGTGTCCTCGCTGTCCCCAGCATCCACAGCACCAGTTGTGGCAGACTAGCTTGTAAGCAGCACCTCAAGTGCACTAGTCACCCTCACCATCCCCCTTGACACATCATTGCAGCAGTGCGCAAGCCCCTCCTGCATTGCCACGGAGCGCCTGCAGAGCAGCGAAGTGGCAGTCGCCAGGCGGTTCACTGCCCTTGTGTGGTGATCTTTTTTCTGCCTCTCCCTTCGCTGTGCTGCTCTGTCCTCATCCATCCTTGTGCACAGCAGCATGACGGACTGGGAAATGTCCCGCATGCCTGCAGCCATCTCCCTCATGCCCTCAGCCATTGCGCTTATGCCCCTGTCAATGTTGCCCATTGTGTCATTGAGGCCCTTCATTTGGCGCTGTACTGACAAGATTGCCTTGCCTTGTAGGCGCTGCACATTGACCATGGTGGCCTCCAGCCCTAAGAATACCCCATGGCTCTCACACTGTGGAGGTGGACTGCGCACCCGAGCCCTGCGGCGACGTCTGGCACCTGTGTCTGCTCCCTCAGAGGCAGAGGGCACACCGGCATGGCAACCATCCAGTGGCACACTGGATCTTTCCGCCGCCCTTGAGTCTTCTGATAAGGACTCTGACACATGTAATCTGGCAACAGCACGCCTCCTAGACCTGAACAATGCAGGTGGTGTTGATGCGGGTGAGGCCAGCAGGAGTGGCGATGCTGGATGTGGTGGCGAGGCTGGCTGTGGTGGCGTGGCTGGCTGTGGTGGTGAGGCTGGCTGTGGTGCTGTTGTCTGCCCAGAACTCGTGGTGGCCTTCTCTGAGCTGTCCTTACGGGGTGCCCTCTCTCCCTTCTCCTGTGCAGTCCTGCGCGAAGTATCGCCTGTGGACAGAAATTCAACATCAGCTCAGTGTACCTGCAGCCCTGCATTTTTATCATCATAATACATTTCTAACACACTCTCTCATTGTCCTATGCCTGCTTATCGCTAATGTGTGTGACATGCCTGGTTGTTCTTGCTGGTATGCACTAACACCTGTACTGGAGTGGGATTCTCATTGCCCAATTGGGGATTTGGGATAGGGGTATGGGGGGGCACAATGCTGTGCATGCGTCTTACCTTGTTTGGCGGCGGCTCTGGCAGAGCTGTCTGCATCCCCAATCCCCACAACACTTTCGGGCTCAATTGTAGACTCCACGAGCTCCTCCAGTTCTGTCAGGGCAGGTGCCCTGTTCCTTCCTCCTCCTGTCCGGCTGGCCTCTTTCTTCAGTTCAGCCATCTTCCTCTTTGTGATGATACGGATGTCGTACCACCGCTTCTTCAGCACATCAATGTCCCGGGGGGGGTCACTCCCATGGCATTTACCTGCGCCTGGATTCCCAGCCAGATCTTTCTTTTCTCAGATTCAGCAACTTGCAGGGACTGCTTTCCGAACAGCTTATGGTGCTGCTTCACCACCTCCTCCACAAGTACCTGCAGTTCCTTTGGGCTGAATTTTAGTTTCCTCTTCCTTTCCCCTCCATCTCTCTCTGTGTCCTGGCTGGCCATTGTGTCAGTTTCTTGTGCAAATTCAGGCACTGGCTCTGTTGCTCTCCTCTGCACTCCCAGCCTCTCCAGAGTCTGCTGATTGTGTGCACCTGCCTGGGTGTGGCCACTTCCTGGTTGGGTGGGGTTGGGTTTGCACAGGATTGGCTGATTCCTCAAGTGATGTAAATTTGAAATTCCGAATCGGTAAGATCCGATTCGGTAATTACTGATTCGGTAAATACCAATCGGTATTTACCGATTCGGTAAATACTGGTTCGAAACTCCGGTCGGTATTGTGGAATCGGTATTCATTTACCGAATTTTACCGATTCGGTAATTGTTACCGAACTATTTGGTACATAGCAAATACCGATTTCTAAATACCGATTCAGTAAAATTCGGTATTTAGGAATCGGTATTTCTGGCCTACCTACATATGGCCCTTAGTGTCTACTCACACAACATTCCCCTCCAAGCCACTATTCTCTTTTATTCTCCATCAGAATCCATTCCAACCATCCTATTTTGGCACATGCTTCAAATCTCTAGCTTGTTCCCCAATATTTTATAGTATATTCTTTTGAATTCTCGATGCAATACCAAAATCGATGACCTTCTCTCTTTCACCGGCCTCGTAGTTGTTTACCATCTAGACAATAGCCTTTACTTCCCAAATGCTCTCAATACATTGTTACTCTTCTGTCATGATTCTTTACCATTCTGAAATAGCTTCCTGCCCTTCTTCTGACTGGGACTAAAAACTGCTTTTAAGACTTTTGTGTGCCAAATCCCTTCCTGCTTGAGTGTGTCATTCATGGCAAGCCCACTTTGTGTGTGGGTGTGCCTTTTAAGTTCCCTTTCTCAACGTGGAATGGAACCTGCTTCACTCAGGCACTTTCTAAGGTGAGGTCTTTTCATAATACCAGTTGGAACTTTCAATAATTCTTTGTGTATTTTACTGTTTTTTCAATCCATCTTTTTCTTCCTTCCACTCAGAGAGCATATGCTGTAACATTCCAAATTTAGGCCACCGGTGGTGTGTCACCAACTGCTTGCTATAGCAGTCCTGCATAACCAGAGGGAACAGGCGTTCATTGCATGTCTTTGCTGTTGATACTGATGTCAATAAAACTGCCCTAGAAGTGCCTAACTTTCTTTCAGAGTAGGGATGTACGTTTCCTGCAGGAGGTGTTGAATTTCATCCTTAGGAAGAATGAGGAGGTGAATACAAGCTCTTTGGTCCCCATGTCTTCACTCTGGCACTCTTTCTACAAATGTTAGTTATGCACCCTACACCAGGGTCTTGCTCACGCACGTGTAAGAAACCTGATTTTAAAATGATGGGATTAGAAAGCCCTACTCTATATGCAAGTTGTAGAGGAGCTCCCACAAAATCAAAGCAATTTAGATCCTAAAAAGTAAACCAGTTTCTGTGAGAAATCTGGAACTTACCTGCAGCATCTTGGCAGAAGATGCAAAGCCGTCCTTAGAAAAAATCTAATGTGGTGCCACCAAAACAAAATTACCGTTAAGAACCAAATGATTTAAAGTGCACTAAATGATTTAAAAAGATTAAAGTGTAATGACTGACTCTATGGGTTATTAGGAATTATAAAATTATCAAAACGCCCATAGAAAATAAACTAAAAGCCAAGGCAAGCAAAGGGTGTGCAGTTAATCAAGTTTTAGGCTCGGTCTACCCCGAACCAGCCATTTAGAGACTTGGAAGACCTAGACTTAGCCACCCTTTGTGGGTGTGAGGTTGGGCAAGGTTGGCGGGTTTTTCTAGTCTTACGTTCTACGTCATGGAAGTCAATACTCATCAGCGGGAAAGATGAGGAGTGGTGGCTGAGCAAGACTCACTTTGTCAGACTTCTCGGACCCACTGGAGCTCCAAACTTGGTCGAATAATGCTGTGATCCTGACAATCACAGAAATGTTATAGCCATTGCATCTATGTGGAGTCCCCAAGTCCTTCAAGATGCAATATTTTTGAATTCCTACTTTTCCTCAATTTTTTATTTTAAGTTCCTTCCTTGTGCTCACAGACTTCCAGAGAAGACTTGTTGGACATCAGCCCAGTGGTTCAAATCAGAACAATCTTTTCCCATTTCTCTGTTGGCGATAGCAGAACATCCAGTAACACTAGTCTTTCTGGATTTATTACAGACATATGCAGTTGCCTCTGTTCCTAGAATATTTCTCACTTTCCTAAGCACAGATAAAGACGCTTCAAATACCATGTAGGTTTCTCCTATTCACTTACAGAACCTCCTTAATACTGGTGGGCTCACCAAGAGGCTTATGTTCTTAGAACAATGATTACTGCCATGGATTTAGGACAAAGTAGGAGACATCTCTCCTCGGTTCTTCACTTGGCAGATGAGAATTATTCCAGCTACAGCAGGTCACCAATCTTCTCTCGTTCCAATCAGTTCTTGGCTGTGTATGTGATTGCAACAGTTATTGAATGTAGTCGACTGTGAATGCCAAAATTCTTGACTACTACGTTAATCAGTTCCTGTTCCCTAAAACTGATCCATGGCAAATGGCGTGTTGTAGAACTAAGCTGGGCCTAGAACTCTATTTTCTTCTGCTCTTCCAAGACCTTACCTCTGTCATTTCAGGTTAGGATTGAGTTGGAAGTAAAGATATGTCGGCTTTAATTGTCCCGCAGCAAGGTTAGGCCCAACTGACTATTGCGGTAAACTGGAATGCAAGCTAAGCCCAAATTTTTGTTTAAAAAGGCAAACATAAGCTTAACTGCTATGCTAGAAGCCAGCAGCTGAATAACTGTAAAAAATCTGTAGTTTTGCAGAAACCTATTTTTTGCAAACTGCTGCAAGAAAATGGAGAATAATTAGCCAAGAGATTATTATGTGATGTTAAAGTGGCTTTTACAAGGAGCCACATGTTCTGTTTTTAAACTAACCAGTCTGCGCTTTTGTTGCATTGCGGCAGATGAGCTACCTCTGTCTCACAAGTATTTAGTTTCATACACACCTCCTTCTTTCAAGGAGAGTAGACTAACATAGATAAAAGCCTTCTATGACTAAGACCTTTCTGTCCTTTAGTTCCCTTCTGTTATGACGTTTGCCTGTCAGTGAGATCCATTGCCAATCATCTTGATTTTGCAGTTCTGGGAAGAAGGGGGAAGCACCTAAGAGCAAAAGGACCTCTAGGACCACAGTTTGATTGTGGACTTGCAAGTATCCAAAGTTTTCTGATTGCGCAACCAGCTTTTTCTTTGTGGGTGCAGTTCTGGAAGCCTGTTGTCCCATCAGCTTAAAACAATCTCTCTCGCTGGGCAGTATGCTGTACGCGGCGATAATTTCAATAATAGAGAATAACTGATTCAGCAGCATGTAATGAAAATATCAAGACATAGTTCACCTGATAAGCAAATTTCTTCAAATACTCCTGATGGACTTCTTGTCGCAGATTTCTCACCTTTTGAATATTCAGTCAGACTGGATTTGGAATCTTTTCACCAGTATTTCTGCTGGCTGGTATGCAATGACATGTGGCTCTGTTCTACAGACGCCATTCAGCTCCGAAAATGATGTGCAGAACCTTTATAGTCACCACTACGAGCTTGGACGTCATTTATATTTTTTCTGCGCATACAGACGTGGATTCGGGGCTACCTCGTGTATCTCAGAGACCTATTTACCTAAAAAAAATATCTAAATCCAGTGTGCAAGGCAAACCTCCCCTCCCAAAATGACTGGTTTTAAGCACTGTAAGGACCATCACAAACAAATGTCTGTGACAGATCCTCATCAGATTTGGGGTTGAGCCACAACTCTAACAGTGGCGGCTGGTGACATTTGAAAGTGGTGTGGTGTAAAAGTTTAATATGGCTTTTATATAGTGGGCAATGTGGGCAAGCTTAATGGACAAACATGGTGTCTAGCCTGGATCCTCCTCCAGATAATAAAAATATTGATATATATATCTGCACATCTTCAGCCACCTCTTTTTCCTCTTCAGCACCCTCTTTTCACTCTTCTCTGAATGCACTTTATTGCATCTCCCTCACTTCACCACTTCGAAACACACTGCACTCACTCCCATTTAAGCAATGTATTTACTTTTGCCCTGTGAATATTTTGCCGTCTGTGCACCCCCTTCACAAACTCACATTTACAACTGGAATATATGACCATTGTTCTTTGTGCTCTGCAGAGAGGCCATCCCACTGACAGGCACATGGCTTTGACTTCCGCGTCATCAATCCAAGCCCCTCCTAAACAACTGCACAGCTCAAAGTATGCACAAAAATACAGAAAGAAACACATAATTAAATAGCTATTTCTTGAGGAAGGCAAGATTAAGTCAAACTTGAAACAAGAGAGGAACTGAATTGCTGACTTGCATTATCTTTACATTTTTAAGCCTCATTGTTTGTAAATCAATCCATGATTTTGGCATTAATGTTGAGGGCTTCAAGACAGGGCACGTTTTAATGTCATACAGCAGATAACTGTCTACTGTAAGAACAGATCTCTTGCTTTGCTCATGACTCAGATATTTGGATACAAGGGAACAAGCACCTTGGCTTGCTCATCTTGTGGATCCATTTTGCCGGGGAACAAATGCAGCAGTTCCACTTCTAACAGAGCCAACGACATGCAGCCAGGGCCTGGGGTGACACAGTGGGGGAGGTTAGGGTGGCGAGGGGTCTCAGAACAATATACATAACAGAAGATTAGCATTATAACACTTACCATTTCCAAGAGGACAAGGCAAACATGCTTGCATCCACTCCTACGTGTGGCGAATGGGAAAGGGTGGGATCTATGCCTGTTAACGACGGAGGGCTGCTCTCCCACAGGGACGAAGAATCCAGCACCCGAAACCATGATGCTTAAAGTGTCCCTGGCCTGTAGTGGATACTGCCATAGACCACAGTGTCATTGATTCATTATGAAGGGCTTTGGAACCGTAAGCCCTGCGTCATGCGTCACAGTTCAGAAAGCTGACTTCTGTCGCCTTCGTCAGAGCAAGGCGGGGCAGGCAGCCTGGGATTGACAGCCCGGACTTAAATACATTGATTTGATTAGAGATCCGATCGTATCTCTAAATAAATCACTCTATTTAATATTTGCATGGGAATATGAAGGAAATTATTTCAGAAGGGCGCAGCCTCAGAGCCCTAATGGAGATCTGTCCCTGGTCTCTTAAGGCCTGCAGTGAATATTCATAGATGAGCCCAAAGAACATGTGAAACTGCAAGGCTAAACACCAAGCATCTTAAGAGTCTGCAACAAGACTGGCCCAAGATGAAAGTTTGTCCCTGTCCCATTTGAGATCTAGAAGATGCCGGAGTCGTTCCAGGGGCCAGTCTCCTTTTTGATCCAAATCTTCAAATAAGTGGCAGAAACAGCACAAGAAATCTAAGCAGGATTTGGCTCCTTGCCTCCACTCACTCTCCTCTCTTGAGAAAGTACAAGGGTGACACCAAATATCTCACTCCTAAAATTGTTCATCTTCAGAGACGATTCCACAACTCGTTACAGCATATACAGGTTTCTGGGGCTGCCTGCCACACCAAAGCAGAACGTAGAGCTCTGTGCTGTCCTGCTATGGTTCTTCAGATCCTTGCTGACTCCCTCTGACGGGCCCATGGGCCCACTGCGCTGGTATGTACTCCACCTGCGTTGCCACCAGCGGGTTTGCCCTAAGTGCCAGCTGGAACCCCTTCGTGTCCATAACTGGGTCACCTCCCATCTTGATGCAACCTCCAGCAACACAGTCCACGGTGGTTCCCAGGACACTGATGCTGAATCTTTCACCTCCGGTGGATGAGACCCCATTGACCTCTCAGACATCAAGTCAGCACTGGTTCGACCTCAATCAAAGTTGTGCTCGGTCTCTGTTGAGACTCTGCTTCCTTCACTCGATCTGCCTCCACAACAGCAGCAGCACTCCATGCATTCCTTGTTCGGCATAGATTATGATGACTATTACGATTACGATGGAGGGGATGAGATTGGCCTACCCGATAATGAGGAGAGTTGGTATGACGATCTGCAGGAGGCCAGTGGCCTTGATGCGTCCACTGAGTCTGGACTCCTCATATCCCCTGGCTTGCCACCGAGGAAAATGGTTCCTACACCATGGTTATGCGTAGAGCTGCCAAAGTCCCTGACCTCCAGCTCCCCACCTTGGAGGTCAAGACCTAAGTTCTCCTGCCACTTTGTTGGGGACAGGGCCCAAACATGCTCTGTTCCCCAGTCAACCGCCAAATTGCACAATGCCACTGTCCTTCCACAGAGAAAACTGCCTTTTTATTTCAGCACCCTTCAGCTGAAAGCTTGGTGGTGCAGGCTTCGATAGGCAATACAACTCCCATCCTCTTTCCGATTACTCACCCTGATAGGGAGGCAAAATGGGTGGAGACGTTCGGTAAACAAATGATCTCATCTACCAGCTTCACCGTCCGGTCAGTGAATGCCAGCTCCCTGCTGGGATACTATTCTCATGCCCTATGGGACTCGGTGCCTCAAATCCAGTCATTGCCCAGTCATTCAGGATGGTTGTGACGCAGCCAAGTTCACAATTCATTGTGGTTTGGACACCACTTATTTCATCAGGTGGGCCTTTGGCACTAGTGCTGCCATTCTCCACCATGCTTGGTTGCGGTCGCCTGTTTTTTCAGGTGATGTCCAGGCGTTCATGGATTTGCCATTCTACGGAGCTCAAATGTTAAGGGACAAATCTGACTTTGCCTGCTCTCGAGCAGTTCAAGCACAGCACTATCCAACCCGAGCATGGCACTCAGCAGTTTTGACGTTGCAGCCATGGTGCCTACCTCCCCCACAGTCTAGGTCAATGAGCCAATGAGTCCACTACCACCCTTCAGCCCCACCTGCTAAACCCCTTTAGTTCAGAAGGGCTAGGCCCTACCCTTCCTTTATGTACAACCGCACATCCTGCCGTCCCCCCACGGACTAATGGATGACCAGCTTTCCGTTTTGCAGCCAGAAGTGTAAGCCCTTTTTTCAAAAGGGGCTATCAAGAAGTTGCCTGTGCCAGAAGTAGGATGTGGTTGCTATTCCCAATACTTGCTGGTGCCCAAGAAGGATGGAGGTCTTTGGTCTCTTTAGGAATTGTACCCTCTTGACTTCTTATTCCAGAAGGAGAAATGCAAAATGCTCTCACTGGCCTAGGTCTCGTCTGAGCTCGACACTGGAGACTTGATAGTGGTGTTGGACCTGCGGGATGACTAATTCCATACACCCATCCTGTAGGCCCATCAGCACCACCTGCAGTTTATGATTGGACAGGAGAATTTGTAGTTTTCTGTGTTCCCCTTTAGTCTAACCATTGCTCCTTGGGTGTTCACGAAAGTGATGACAGTGGTAGCAGCATATCTTCAGAGATCAGGGTTGGCAGTCATCCCCTACTTCGATAACTGGCTGATGAAGGCACTCTTGCCCCAGGCAGTCAACAACCACTTTCAGGCTACGGGGAACCTCCATCCATCTTTGGGGTTCACTAATAACCTGCTAAAGTCACACCAGATTTCTCAGACGCACCCATTCATCTGAGAGTCATGGACATGCTTCAGTTTTATGCCTTTCCTCTGGGAAGAGTCCAAGACATTCAGGCTATGATCCTGATCTTGCAACCTCCGTCCTAGATTTCAGTGAGGTAGACTCTGAGGCTGCTGGGACTGATGGCCTCCTGCATCCTGCTGGTTGAGCAAGCCAGCTTGCATATGCAGGCTGTGCAGTGAAATCTGAAGTCTCAGTGGTCCCAACATCTAGGGGACCTCTCCGACCACCTTCAGATTTTGAAGTAGACTGTAAAAGTTCTGCAGTAGTGCCTGTGGGACTGCAATAGCAAAATACCCCACCCAAAGCTCACACTGGTGACAGATGCATAGCTTCTCGGTTGGTGAGGCCATCTGGGAGAAGTAGAGATAAGAGGTGTTTGGTCTCTGGTGAAGGCTGGGCTCCATATCAACCAGCTGAGGGCTATCGGTTGAATGTTGAAAGCTTTCCTGCCCTCCATCAAGGTGAAGCTGGTGCAGGTGCTCATAGACAACAATGGACAACAACATTGCCATGTGGTATTGCAACAAGCAGGGTGTGGTGGGGACATGGAACCTGTGCAAGGAAGCTTTGCATCTATAGGTAGCTGGACCGTAGAGGAATGATTCTGTTGAGACCCTATCTGATGGGTTCCTTTAACTCGGGAGCGGACAAACAAACCTGTCGACGTCTTGCGGATCAAGGATGGCATTCACATACGGATGTGTTACAGCATCTTTCCCGCGAATTGGGAGAGCCCTGGAACTACCTTTTCATCACAACTGAGAATGTGCAATGTCAGCACTTTTGCGCATTGGAGTATCCAAGACTTCTCTCACTCGGAGACTCGTTCTGCGTAGAGTGGGTGGAGCTCAGGACTTCTGTGTACCTTCCTGCAAATACCTCTCCTGCCCAAGTTCTGACGATGATCAGGAATGACCGCACCCAATTCATCATTGTGGCTCCTGATTTGGCATGGAGATATGGTATGTCAAACTACTGGGCATGAGCCCTTGTCCTCCGATCAAGTTGTCTCTTTAGGAGTACCTACTGTCGCAGCAGCATGATAAACTTTTGCACACAAGCATACACCTCCATTCTCTGAGATTGAGCAGCAACAATTGAGTGTTTTCAACCATCTCCCTCACCAACGACCCGGACACCGCCAGAGCCAGCCTCCAGGAAGGGATGAGAGACGTCGCGGAATGGATGAAGCTCAGCCATCTGAAACTGAACTCAGACAAAACGGAAGTTCTCATCCTGGGACCATCCCCCTCTGCCTGGGACGACTCCTGGTTGCCACCCACCCTGGGCACCGCCCTCAAACCCAGAGACCACGCACGCAACCTGGGCTTCATCCTGGACTCCTCCCTCACGATGACCAAGCAAGTCAACGCCGTTTCAGCATCCTGCTTCAACACCCTGCGCATGCTCCGAAAAATCTTCCGATGGATCCCCACCGCAACCAGGAAGACGTATACCCAGGCCCTTATCACCAGCCGCCTGGACTACGGAAACATCCTCTACGCCGGAACCACAGCCAAGCTCCAGAAAAGACTACAGCGCATACAGAACGCCTCGGCAAGACTCATCCTGGACATCCCCCGCCACAGCCACATCTCTGCCCATCTGAAAGATCTGCACTGGCCCCCGTCAGCAAAAGAATCACATTCCGACTCCTCACCCACGCACACAAGGCTCTCCACAACGCGGGCCCCAGGTACCTCAACAACCGACTTGCATTCTACACACCAACCCGCCAGCTCCGCTCCGCCAGCCTCGCCCTCGTCACCATCCCACGAATTCGCAAAGCCACCGCCGGAGGAAGATCCTTCTCCTATCTGGCAGCCAAGACATGAAACTCCCTCCCCACCCACCTCCGGCTGACCCAGGACCATTTCGCCTTCAGGAAACAACTCAAGACCTGGCTGTTCGAGCAGTAGCGACCCCCCCCCCCCCCCCTCCCCCAGCTCCTTGAGACCCTTACGGGTGAGTAGCGCGCTCTACAAATTCCTTGATTGATTGATTGATCTTCCTGAAGTCATTGATGTCATCTTGGCAGCCATGCATCCCACAACCAAATCAGTATAGTTTGTGGCTTAGAGCGTTACAAAAAAGATCAACCCACTCCATACCAAACAGTTCGAAATTCTGTTTGTGTTGTCCCTCAGCCAGCAAATTCTTGCCTGGGCACTGCTAAAGGGTTGCCAGACTAGCCATTATTTATCATCTGTTGTTGTGGGTTTCTTTAAAGGGGTACAAAATATATTCTCTTCTTCTCCATTTCTTACGTCCCAATGGGATTTAAATTTGTTCCTCACAGTCCTCAGGTGCATGCCTTTTAGGCCCTTATGCATTTGTTTTCTCAGTCTGCTTACCCTCAAGAAAGTCTTTCTTGTTACTATAACATTGACACAACAGGTCAATGAGTTGCAGGCCCTTTCTGGTCACTCGCCCTAAACCACATTCTATCTGGACAAGCTGCTTTTGCATACACGAGCCACCTTCCTTCCAAGGGTAGTGGCAGCCTTTCAGGTTGGTGAAAACATCAATTTTCCTCCTTCTTTGATACGCCTCACCCCTCTAAAGAGGAGAAACTTTGCTGGTTGCATCCAAAAAATAGCTCTCTGCTTCTACATTGATCATACCAAAGAACACAGGGCGGATGATCACATTTTTTGTTATCAGGTTCACTGGAGCAAAGAAAGGCAAGGCTGTCCAGAAATTGACCATCTCACACAGGCCGTACTGTGCATTAAGATCTGCTACACAATTGCCAAAAAGCATCCTCATGAGAGCTTTCAAGCGCATTTGACCAAGGCTGCTTCCAGAGCGTTGGCACATAGGGTGCCGTTCTCGACATTGGTCAGACTGTTACTTGGGCATCACAGCATACGTTCAAGAGGCACTAATGCCTAAACCATTGAGTCCGCTGGAAAGGCCACTTTGCCCTCTAGGTCCTTCAGGACTTTTTAGTTTGAGTCACTTCACTGTCGCACCGCCTAGGAGGTATTGCTTGGGTATGTATTCAAAAATTCAGAAATCTGCAGTTAGAAGTCTACATCAGAAGAACAAGTTAGTCGCCTTCAGGAGCGTTCTTTTTGGTAGAGACTCTAACCACAGATTCCTCACCAAACCACCCAGTTCTGTTAACTGGTCTCTTCATATCAAAGAGCCCAATTTAGGAATATGCACATTGGTCATGACCAATCTATTTGATCAGCATCAGTGGGCAGGAAAGTGTCAGAAAGGCAACTGTTGTCCGTGCTCATGAGTGCCACCTATATAGGCTCGCACATGTCATATCTGGCTCAGAACAGCATTGATGAGGAGCAGCCAGCGAGCAGGGGTATTGCTGGAGATTTTCCAAATCCAATCTGGCACCTCGGGGGAGTATTTAAAAGATGAGGAATCTGTGGTTAAATTGTGCTTGGACCCGAAAGAGAGTTAACAAAGGTAAGTCATTTATTCAAGTGGGGAAGCTGAGATTCAAATCCAGGATTGCATATTGTGCAGTTTGGAGACTGTGGACTGAAGTTTAGTGCTTGTGTTCAGTTAATCTATTATAGTATATGCACGCCCTCTTATCACACCTTAATCAAACTGACACTTAAAACATCTATGCATAATCATAAGATTTAAATGTGTGATTTTCAGTTTTGGATGCTTCCAGAGACAGCGACGATAAAACCTAGAAATAGAACATGCCGAATCATGCTGCACTTTGCAGCATCTCCTTGTAGCTATGACATTCAGAGCAACTCTATGGGGTCTCTTAAGTCCTTTTTGATGTTGCTAATCAGTTAACTGCAGTCATTGAGGTTTTGTTTATCTATTTCTAAAATCCTTCTTTTTTCTCAAATTAGGTGAGCCATCAGTAACATTAACATAACATGGCATCTACTCCTTTCCCTTAAGATGCTGGTTTAACAAACAGAAAGATTTTAGGAGATGTTCAAGGACTCAATGACCACAATTAGATACTAAAGAAAACAAAGATCTTGCAACTCCCAGAGTTTGCGCTTCAGGTTACAGCGCTTCAAAGAAACAGGCAATGTGCAGCATGTCTGTAGGAAGACGTATGATGGTGGGGGGGGGGGTTGATGAATAGTACCCTGCATATCCCCAACTCCGAAATCTGGGGGTGATAAATCCCCTCTGTCCCCATGAGTCCTTAGTGTATGTTAGCTGCTGCCCTGCTGTGCTTCTTGTCTGCTGTCACTGTTCTACCTATGTATATTTTGTAATTTAACTCTCCGGTCACCTTGGATTTTGCTGTCAGAGCCACTGAAGCCTTCTGTGTTTTATGTGCTTTTCGTACTCTTGTGGCACTCTTTATCAACCTTCTTTGTTGGGCGTACCCAAGGAATCGATGGTCACTTGGTTGTCAGCCGATCAGTATGCGGTCAAAAAGTCCAGTTTGAGATGCCATGGCTGTCCAGAAGCTCATTTCAAGGTTTGTCTGGAACCTGCAAAAAAGGCAGTGCACTCTGAAAAGCTATCAACATCTAAAGAGCTGCAGGAAGGGGTGGCAGCTGTGCACCAACACTGTCCATGTGTAGATACCTGTTAATCTATGAGAATGGTACAAGAGACAACTTGAAAGTCACCCCTTAACAGTACCTGTTTCTGAAGTTCATCCTTAGGATAGCTCTGTGAGGATGAAAAGATTTGTCTTCTGTTGTGAACCTCAACAAACAGCCTTCTCCCTTTAAACTCAAGTTGAGCCTTGAAGTAACCTACCAGATCATTGCTATTCCTCCATAAACTCCTGGCTGATAACTGGCAGCAAAAAAGAGAGTTTCCAAACTTAACATTCTCTTGTAGTGTTGTCTGTCACTCTGGTGATTTGTGACCTCTAGCCTGCCCATAGGCGCTATACGATACCACAACAACTATTTCAGTGATTGGATTTTTGCAATCTCTTGCATCTTTCGCCGCCACTTTTACAGTGCAGCTACCACACTAATGCTAGCCTGCACCTCACCATCATACTCTTTTCTTCTGATCGATAACCACTAAAACCTGCCACTACACCACAGTTGCGCACACTATGTGGCTGCGTAAAATGTGAAATTATCTATGTGCGCGAATTATCCATGCTCCCACATACCAGAATTGTGTTTCCAGACACCTCTTTTTACTACCACATTCACAACATTCATCTCTTTAGAAGTTTGAACAACACACAGCCTCATCGTTGGCCTAGTTCAATAATTTGCTTCCTCTTGAAAATATTTTATTCTATATCCATGGCTTTCTTGGGATTTTTAAACTTGACAACAGGTCAATGAGTTGCAGGCCCTTTCTGGTCACTCGCCCTAAACCACATTCTATCTGGACAAGCTGCTTTTGCATACACGAGCCACCTTCCTTCCAAGGGTAGTGGCAGCCTTTCAGGTTGGTGAAAACATCAATTTTCCTCCTTCTTTGATACGCCTCACCCCTCTAAAGAGGAGAAACTTTGCTGGTTGCATCCAAAAAATAGCTCTCTGCTTCTACATTGATCATACCAAAGAACACAGGGCGGATGATCACATTTTTTGTTATCAGGTTCACTGGAGCAAAGAAAGGCAAGGCTGTCCAGAAATTGACCATCTCACACAGGCCGTACTGTGCATTAAGATCTGCTACACAATTGCCAAAAAGCATCCTCATGAGAGCTTTCAAGCGCATTTGACCAAGGCTGCTTCCAGAGCGTTGGCACATAGGGTGCCGTTCTCGACATTGGTCAGACTGTTACTTGGGCATCACAGCATACGTTCAAGAGGCACTAATGCCTAAACCATTGAGTCCGCTGGAAAGGCCACTTTGCCCTCTAGGTCCTTCAGGACTTTTTAGTTTGAGTCACTTCACTGTCGCACCGCCTAGGAGGTATTGCTTGGGTATGTATTCAAAAATTCAGAAATCTGCAGTTAGAAGTCTACATCAGAAGAACAAGTTAGTCGCCTTCAGGAGCGTTCTTTTTGGTAGAGACTCTAACCACAGATTCCTCACCAAACCACCCAGTTCTGTTAACTGGTCTCTTCATATCAAAGAGCCCAATTTAGGAATATGCACATTGGTCATGACCAATCTATTTGATCAGCATCAGTGGGCAGGAAAGTGTCAGAAAGGCAACTGTTAGCTGCTGCCCTGCTGTGCTTCTTGTCTGCTGTCACTGTTCTACCTATGTATATTTTGTAATTTAACTCTCCGGTCACCTTGGATTTTGCTGTCAGAGCCACTGAAGCCTTCTGTGTTTTATGTGCTTTTCGTACTCTTGTGGCACTCTTTATCAACCTTCTTTGTTGGGCGTACCCAAGGAATCGATGGTCACTTGGTTGTCAGCCGATCAGTATGCGGTCAAAAAGTCCAGTTTGAGATGCCATGGCTGTCCAGAAGCTCATTTCAAGGTTTGTCTGGAACCTGCAAAAAAGGCAGTGCACTCTGAAAAGCTATCAACATCTCAAGAGCTGCAGTAAGTGTTGGCAGCTGTGCACCAACACTGTCCATGTGTAGATACCTGTTAATCTATGAGAATGGTACAAGCTACCACACTAATGCTAGCCTGCACCTCACCATCATACTCTTTTCTTCTGATCGATAACCACTAAAACCTGCCACTACACCACAGTTGCGCACACTATGTGGCTGCGTAAAATGTGAAATTATCTATGTGCGCGAATTATCCATGCTCCCACATACCAGAATTGTGTTTCCAGACACCTCTTTTTACTACCACATTCACAACATTCATCTCTTTAGAAGTTTGAACAACACACAGCCTCATCGTTGGCCTAGTTCAATAATTTGCTTCCTCTTGAAAATATTTTATTCTATATCCATGGCTTTCTTGGGATTTTTAAACTTTTGAAACATATTTTATATATATATATATATATTTTTTTTTATAGAAGCTCAAATTAGTTGCACAGTGAATGTCTCAAATTCGAGGAAGTAGTCTCTACGCTTGAGGCATTAAACATAGGTGTCCACCCCTTCTCCTCCTTGTTCTCTTGGAAAAAACATGCCTCTTTGCTAATACATTCTTCTGCACATTAAAATGTGTTTCTAATCTCACCACTGCTACCGGATATTCCGCTCGGCAGTTGGTATGCACACCAGTAGTTGAACATAAGCATGATGACCCTCCATATTCAATAAGTGCTCTATTAAGCATTACTTGCTTTTTGCATGAAATCTAAAAACTAGAATAGCACCTAGTGAATCGCTGAAAACACAAAACCATTCCTTCCATCCCTCACCTTGATGCATGTGACCCAGGGGACTTCTCCCGCTTTGCCCTCAATCAGCTAAACGGCAAAGTGTTGAATACAGCAAACCATGTGCCCAATCCACCACACAGTCGGTGACCTCCCAAATCCATCATGTTCTTCTTCAGCACTGTATGGCTTCCACATTATCTAGCTATCAACTGAGTTGCATCTCACCAGGCAACATGGATTCATGGTTGGCCAGAAAATTGTCACCAAATTTAAAGGCGTAAAAGCTGACAACCGGTTAAGTCTGGTAGCCCATTATGAAATAGCAGAAGTTATAAAGTAGCAGAGAGAACACACAGATGTCTCAAACAAGCCTCTACTCTTCTTCTGCCCCCGCAGAATTCAAAACACCACAGACACTCAAACGTGAGTATCAAGTCCCCTAAACTTTTAGTATGCCCTTCCAATTAGGAGTCCGCTTTCTGATGGTGGCTCTGCTATCATAAACCTACTTAGATGTCCAAACAGAGTAGAAGACGTTGGAGTATCATCAAAACACCAACAGCCCTATCTGGAGTGAACGGTTTGATGTCCTTTTTTGTGTCAGGTTTTACCTGTCGCAGACAGAAAAAACCAATAATGACCCTCCCCTCCCCACACCCTGGGAGAAAACCTCCAGGGTGTGGGGGTGTTATTTTTGTTTTGTTTTATTGGAGGACAAAAAAGTGTGATGCATGGCCATTGGAAACATGGTAGACACGCTCCAAGCATTTTGTGCCAGAGAGATTAAGGTAGGGCCATTGGTTATCTCATGATTTGCTGAAAGACAGTCCGACTGGGGTGGCAGAGAAGACCTTCTCCACCCTGATGAACAACGAGCTGCCCGCAGGGGTCTAAATCTGCCCCCATGTCATGAGTGTGTTCCATCCAGGAAAACGCATCAGCAACATTCACTTTTTAGATATGCCTAATCATGTGAATAAAGGGTGAACTGACTGATGTATCATTTGGCCATTCAAACCCACTTGGGCAGGACGTATAAGTATATTTCTGCAATGCAATAATCTTGTTGTAATTATTTTTTGCTGCTACCAACATGAATCAATATGCGAGCTTGATTTTAGTTGTGGCGACAGAGCTACATATAATGACCAATTTTTACTCTTGACTGCTAAGATTGGATATGCTATTTTGCTGCTAATTTTCTTGAGTCATGTGTATTGGTTTTATTATATTAATTTTTAGCTCAGGATTTTAGCATTCATATCAGATTTTATTTATGCTATAGTTGTACTCAGGATATTTATCTATGTATTTATAAATATTTATTGAGTTTGCGTTATTTGCACTATGATATTTATCATTTGTACTGTAATGCACATCGACATATATTGCATTGTAATAATCTACACCAATGTCAGCATGTTGTCTATGTCTATGATTACCTGTGGGCGAGTTATCATTTGTCCATTCAAACCAAAGATTAGGCAAGCACAGGCAGCAACAAACAAATCCTGGATACGAAAACATGGTAAAACCTGATTTGTGCTTCGGTACATCTTTTTATTGATTTTCAAATCTTTATTTTTTTACACAATGATCTTCTACTATATATGTGTAAGCGCAGTAAATATAAAACGTGTTGCTATCATCTCAATGGTACTCCTCTTGCTTTCCAACCTCGAATGAATCGAAGGCTTAGTTGAGCACGTGACCCTGTGGATCACTACCAAGGTCAGCAGTATGGATTTGAGTCTGCGGCCATGGTTCTGAGTCAGGAGAAGCAAAGTTACCACATAAAAGCTTGCTCCAGCTGATTCGGAGTAGGCAGGTTTTTCACCCCCAGCATGTCCCGGTGTGGGAGAACCCTACCCCATTTTTTCTGGATGCTATTTCTGGTCGAAAAAAGCCCGTGAAGCTTTGGCTGCAGCAACAGTTAAGCCTTATTTCTGTTTTTTCACAGAGTAGTATAAAATGCTCTCCCCAGCAAACAAAATCTTAACCTCCCCTCCTCACCCACAGGTCCCCACATGGAATTGCCACCATCTCAGGGCAGATGGGAAATTGTTTTACAACTGGAAAAATCTTACCGATGTGGAAATTGCCCTCTGCATGGGGTTTTACTCGTAACTGCAGTGTACTGCTGTGAATTTACCACACGGTATCAGTAAAATTACGTGCAAGATTTTAGTTTCGTCAGCACTGAACAACTGGTAGTAAGGCCTACTGTTTTTTCCTTAGAACCAAAAATGTTTATTTTTTTATTTTGTTTGTACTGCTCAGCTAACACACAACCTCTTAATGAGCTGGACCCCTGCTTTAAATCTATTCGGATAATATTTCAGCCCCGTTCCCTTGTTGGTATCGAAGGACTGTAAGTCCTGTCTGAGCACGTGCGCAACAGATGCTAACTGAAACTTGTTAATGTTGGAAATCCTTCCTCAAGCTTGTTCTAACGTGTCAAGTGACTGCGGCGCATGGAAGCCCCGCAGACCGTTCAACCCTTAGCTATTGCATAAGTTGTTAGCGATGCTCTGGTTATATATACATATTTAAAAACAAAAAATGAGCTAACATGGCTTAAATAACGTCTAGCACCACCCTCGCGACAGTCTTGGTCTCGCGGGTCATTACGTCACTCTCCTTGGCATGGCGGCTCACAGCCCAGAATGCCTGCTGCTCATTAAACATGGAGCTGACCTTGTGAATTAGCCTAGCCTGGGTATATTATGTTGCCGAAGGTCACATGCTGAGGTCGTTCTCAAGCACTGCAGTTAATTTCTCCCTCTAGTATTCTGTCTGTTCCTGTGCGGTCAACACATTTTATAAGAAATGTAGACATGGGGCGCCACCTGTTTCCCACACCCTTGTAAAAACACTGCTGAGAGAAAAGTGCTCCAGTCAGAGGCGAGCTGCTGCTGGTTAATTAGACCCTCACAGATGAATAAATGTAGGGATACATTAACAGAAAATACAATGCTTCAGAGATGGGGTGGAAATCGAAAAAGGAGCAGGTGGAAACAAAAGAGCTAGGACTCCTCAGCTTTTAATGCCCCTTAGAACATTGGAATCTTGAGAACTCGTGGAAGAGTAGACCAGGGCCAAAAATGACTTACTGCTTCGACATTCCAATATTTATCTCTCCCTGTTTACTAGGACATTCTACCCTCAGTGGATAGAATATTCTAATAGCATTAAAGCCCTTTCTTTGGGTATGCTAGATGTTAAAGGCTTTACGACTCAGGCCTAAAACTTAATAGCGGGTCTTTAATAACCAGTAAGAACTAAAAAAGTAGGACGGGAAATGGCCAGTAATTCGAGAAAGAAGTACTCAACAAAACCTCTTGTGAAAAAGAATCTTAAAGTCTCTCTACTATTTCAACTGACTTAGACCCAGCCTGTCTTCTTTAATAACCAGCATAGTCCTTAGCAGCAGAGTATACTCAGTGGACTATAGTGCTGTACTATATTTCATATGTGCATAGTGTAATAGGCTTTAATTGCCATTGGTGAGTGAGGGGTGGGCTTTGAGTGGGTCATGCTTCCTTTGCACTTACTCAACAATGTTAGTAAATATCATATTGTGCTCTGTGGCTCTGCGTGTATGGTTTGGGTCATGTTGCTTCGACTTGGGTAGCAGTTTCGAAGGTATATTGAACCCTAACTGGAGTACAAGGGTTTTGTCTGTGCAGGGCTAAGAGCACAATGACTAGGCCGTGTAGGTATGATGCCGGTTTTCTTCTGTGAAATGACTGTAATGAAATCTGTAAGGCATTAAGAATGTTATTGTAAATTAGTTGACCTCCTTTAACTTTTCATAGCAGTAATATGTGAAGCTGTTTATTATTAAAAAAAACTCAAATAACGTTTTACTGGCCCACATTTTTTTTCTTTCACCTTTATGACCTAAAGATATTTTTAGATACATTATCAATGCTATTTTTGTTAAGATTTAGAAGTTTGCCCTCTCTCACAAAGAAAAATAGTACTCCCTGACACAGCATAATTGTTTTGTTTTTTTTGCTTAATTGGATATCAGATATTTTCACTACAAATGTCTATAAATTATCCTTTCATAATTCCAAAATACGTCCGTGTCTCGTGTGTAAAAGAAGAAAATTGTATATTTTTTCTCCTGCCATGATTTTTGGCGCGCTATTAAGTGAGATTTTGAAGCCTGTTCCCTGACAATGGCATTTAGATGAAGCTACTCTGGCAAATCTCGATGGTGGCTTCTATGCAACTATACACAGGCCTGCCAGTGGCTCAACTTAAAATGATGCGCCCCTTTAGAATGTAAAGAGGGGCCCCAGAGTCTCCCATATCTCCCACACATTCACTGGCCTTGGGCGGAAGTGCGCCCTTCTTAAGGGTTGTTCGCACCCCCCCCCCCCCCCCCCCCTCCCCCTCATGTGCCGCGTGAACTGCAGGGTCCTGTGTTAGGACTCTGAGACTTGCCTGGACATAGAGATTATAATGGATGGAGTTTTGTAAAGTTCTTTGTGGCTTCTTTCACCTCTACTGCATCAATTAAAGACCTGCGACAACCTTTTAGTGGGAATTACTTGCTACAGCTTTAGACAGACTCCTTACCACACACATCCATTAGCATTAGCGCGTGATCAAACTTTCAGTGATATACTAAAGAAACTGTGCTTCGGTGTCAAAGGACTGGAAGGAGAACAAATCAATTTGCACGATTTATCTGTAGTGTCGGAGCGCGTGGCGCACATAGTATTTTCATCAGGACAAACCACAGGTCAAGAAGATTAGTATAGTATTTTTGCCGACTACTTAAATATAACCGATGTGACTAAACTTAACTTACAGCAGAAACAATTATTTTCCCAAAGTAACCATAATTAGGTTAGTTTATTATTTTATTTCACTAAATGAAGTTATTTTTGGACTAGAATCTATGTCTTTGCTCTTGTATAAGTATTTATAGTTAAAGTGTGTGCGGGTGTGTGTGTGCGTGTGTGTGTACGTGTGCGCGCGCGCGCCTGTGTGTGTGTGTGTGTGTGTATATCGTCCTGTAGGATTTATTTGTGCCCTGGTGTAAAACCCATTCTGTAATGGAGATTGTTTTCTTATATTCCGTATTACACCAGCAGCACCCACATTGGATTTGACTTGTGTGTTTTTTTTTTTTTTTTTGCACAAGTGAAAGGTTCTGCATTACAGCCCACCATGGCTCTTTCTGAACATTAGCAAAAGACACAATGAAGAGAGCTGCATAAAACCGACCACAGTTTTTCCTTGCAATAAAGTGCTTGACGGAAGACAAGAGTTGCCACTGCCCCACACTTGTGATAGATTGGCTAATTCCGAATTGAGCTTGGAACGTTGTTGTAGTAATTCTCCCACCAAACCTTTATGTTCAAAACCTGGAAATCTTGGTCCTAAGTGAGCCTGTGTCGGGGTGCTGGGAAGACAATACCATGCTGGCATATTTGTTTTCGAAATATAAAGGGCCTCTTCCTACTTTTGCTTTTTGAGAAATTGAGCATTTTTTAGCCAGCAGTAAGTGAGTGTTACAGAACTTCACAATTTCTGATTTTTTTTCATCCCAAAAGTGGAATCAGACCACAAGATGAATGCATCCACAGCTGCAGTGCAGGGACGTAACTGACACCACACATCCGCCACAGTGCGAATGGAGGGGGGGGGGGGGGTCAGTCCTGTAGACATAAAAGGCCCCCCTCAGCCTGTCCACTAGTGGGCATGGGTATTGTGCAGGGCCCCCCCCACCATTCCTTACTGGGAGATTTGTGGGCATGGGGCACTAAGGTTCCCCTACACTACTGCTACAGTAGAGTTAGTATAAGGAACAGCCAATGCTCTACTTACCTGTCATTTGTCTGGCACAATACAAGTACAAAAAACACTTGGTAAGCCCCCACCTCGACCTGTTGTTTGGATGCTACCTACTGGCTGTTGCATCTATTTAACGTCCAAATGATGGGCCGATTCACAAAGGTAAACTTACATTTTTGTGTACGTTTTCTACTTTTCGGTATTCACAAAGGTAAACTTAGGCCAAAAGTATAACTTTACTACTGTTTGGTCTTCACAAAGGTTAACTTAGACCAAAAGTCTAACTTTACTACTTTTCGGTATTCACAAGGGTAAACTCAGACCAAAAGTCCAATTTTACTAGTAGTAACTTGCCTTTGTGAATCCCAAAAAGTAGTAAAGTTAGACTTTTGGTCTAAGTTTACCTTGGTGAATTCCGAAAAGAAGTATAGTTAGAATTTAGGTCTAAGTTTACTTCTGTGAATACCGAAAAGTAGTAAACTTGCACCCAAGTGTAAGTTTACATTTGTGAATCCGGCTCAAAGTTTCTAACTTGGTTTTGTGCAGTCGTAGTGGTCATGTCGCCCTGAAATCATGGACGTGTTTTGAGTAAGCGTTTAATACTTCATTACCTTGACAGTAACAATTGTGAAATTACACAAAGAACAGTTCTAAAAACAAACACTTTAAAATAGAAATGATTTTCACATAGTAAATTCCCGAAAATACAGTTGGATGGTGCACAACTATTTTGTTTAAGGGTTAAGTTATTAGTCGTTCAGGGGTACAGGATTAAGGATGTAGGTTAAATGGCGAATAGAATATGTCTAAGGATAAGGTACAGGGTTAAGAGCACATGATAAGGTTTTAAGGGTATAGGATGTAAGGATAGACGGTTAGGGCTTAAAAGTATAGGGTTAACGTATGAATTTAAAACTATAGAGTATATGGTGTAGTGGTTGAAGGGTTGAGTATAGGGCTAATGGGATGCAGAGCAGGATTACAAAAATCCTAGGATTGTATATTTCTTTATTAAGAGCACCTTATGTGCTCATCATGATGAGTGGGGGGGGATGGGATAGATGTTAAATCCAAATATATCATAAAATGAGGCATTCTATTACTATGGATCATAACCATACAATTTTTTTTTTAGATAACACGGATTAATCATGTTCCTTAATAATTAAAATCAAGATAAATACACAATATTTTATACCAGAAAAACAGTTGTTAATAAACAGTCTTCTTCATATTTTGTATTTTTCACAAGTTATTTTGCAGTTACACTTCTCTATACTGTGATTTTAAACTGTGTTCAATTTATATTGTGTTTCAGTGAATATGCTATTAAACATCTGAGGTTCCTTCATGCACGTTCCAGGGGTAGAGCTCAAACACCTTCCTCACTTGTCTGGTAAATGAAGTTGTTAAGCAATTAAAACCATACATAAAATAGTCGCACTCGTCTAACGTGGGTAGGGAAAAAACACACGTGAGTCACACAAGTGTGCTGTACATAAAGAAAATATAAAATATTTATATGTCTACAATATAATGTATAGCATACACATTAAAGGAATAAAGGATCCTGTAATGTCAACTAGTCCCAAACTTTTTCTTAAGCACTCTTCTGTAACCAAGTACTCAAAATTAGCCTAAAAATTGAACATTTTCTTCAAGAAAGAACATGTCAGGTCACAAATCAGGCTAAGGTATAAAAGCTCATCTAATCCTTTGCCTCTCTGCAGATCACGTTCATAAATGTTCAGGTGTATTTCTATGCGAAAAAGTGTGAAGTAGGTACACAGCTGCCAAAATATTGACAGGACGAAAGTTAAAGGAAAGGTACTGCTTACAGGTAAGTAGGTGTACTGTGTGCGGGAAGGGGAGGGGCAGGAGATGCAAGGATGTATGTGCAGAAGTTACTGAAAAGAAAGTGCTGATGAGGAAAGAAATGAAGTGTAAGATCATCAAGAAGGGCATAAGTGCTTAACTGAGTGACTACAGAAGAGTGTGGAGTAAAAGTGTGCATTGGAGTGAGTGAGGCACTCAGAATATCGCTACCCCTTTATATGTGTTTGTGTGTGTATAAGTATATTATAAATGTGTGCACAATCTTTATGATTGCCCTTTGTAGGTGGTACCACCCCTTTTATCCCTTGCCTCTTCTGCACCCCTTAAAATCATTTCTAGAGACACCACTGCCAGTAATAGTGAAAAGACTGGGTGCTCAACTGTATTAAGTTATAATAGTTGTTGGGGTGCTAGAGGGCGCACAAGCAAGATGGCCGCACTTGTGTGAGGCTCCGGTGGCCCGGGAGACATAGTCCGACCCTAACCTGCTCCCGCTACACAATTGACCGATAACAATTGCGGAATCAATGTTTGAAGATCCCCGGCTGCTGCGAGTGGTGCATGAAGTAACTATGAGCCGTTAAACTGAAGATCACAACGGCTCTCCTCGGTGGGAAGGCGTGGTCCCGAAGCCGGAGGAGCTGCGCTGAGACACCACTGCTGGGAGAGAGGGCGTCGCTCCCACACTGCGTGATTGCCGAGGAGTGCAGAGAAACAGAGTCCCCGCCGTAGGGGATCTGGCAACGGCTTTGACTCAGGACAAAAGTCACATCAGGCTCCCTAACCCAGGGATCGGAGGACGAGATCGGACCGCTGAAGGACCTAATAGGCCCCGCAGGCCCCTACCTGAGTATAAAGCTACGCGCATCACCGGCGACCGGGGAGCACGAACACTGTCGTTCTCTGCCGCAGCTGAGAGGCTAAGACTGCGTGGATAGGCAGAGGAGCCACAGTTATCAGCGAGATTGCACCCCTGAGGTGGTGGAACCTGAGGCAAGAAGTGGCTGCGACCTATACGCATCTTGAAGTCAACGTACCAGCAATAGTAAGTGCGCATCCACAGACCTGCGCAACGGCACACGTGGAGCCTATCCATTCCTGGGGGTGCTGGTGCCCTAGGGACACCGCCTAAAAGAGAGACTGGGGTAAGGTACCCGCTTCAGGGAGTAAGAGGCCAAGACCAGCTCAGTGGAGAGAGTGAAGCCGCTGCTGGCACTGGCCGATCCAGGGCACGGCTGAGGGGCGACGAGCTGGTGTGCAGGCCACAAACTGTGGGAAGCGGGCGGACTGGACAGAGGCCCCCATCACCGCAAAAGACAGGGCAGACTGGGAGATACCCCGACTTCTGATGCACCATTGGGGTCTGAGAACCCGCTACAAGTAGCCTAAACTATAAGCTGTGCGACGGCTGTTCTTTACTGCGGCGGCACCATGAACTGTGGGGGGTGGGCAAGCTGGACAGAGACCGCCCCCTACTACCGCAGAGGATAGAGCTGATGGGGAATTGCCCCCACTCCTGATTAACTACTTGGAGGGCTGAGGCCCTGTGACAAGCAACCTAAATTATTTGCTGAGCGGCATCTGACCTCTATTGCGGAGGGCCAGGGGTGTCTCTCCGGTCACTACACTCACTGGGCACCCCCTTGATGGGACAACGGTCTCGAACCATAAAAGCTATATAAAAGCTAGAGAGATCCGGCGGACTTTAGTCAGGCAATATGGGCAGGATGGACCCCAAGCAGGCTAATTTACCCTTTGAGGTCCGCAAGGTGCCGAGAAACCGGGGCGAAACCGAGCAATTACCCACGGATAAGCAAGATGATACCTTGCGGCCTGTGGATAACGACCTTAAAGCTCTCCTCGTCACCATGAAACACAGCCTCACCTCCATAGAGTTCAAAATAAACACTATGTGCAACCGGATCGACTTCATGGCCCAAAAATTGGAGAAGCACGATGCACGCATAGGGGAGGCAAATTGTCACATATGGATAGGATGTTAAAAGTCATAGCGGCCAAGAACGAGGACCTTGAAGCATGCTCACGACGCAACAACATTTGCACTTTGGGGGTGCCCAAGAGTGCCAACACTGGCAAAATGGAGGAATACATCGAACGGCTGCTAAGCGATCTCTTTGGCACAGAAGCATTCTCGGCCCAATTGGTGGTGGAGAGAGCTCATCGTTCCCTGGGCCCCAGGCCGCCCCCGGGAACACCACCCAGACCTATAATTGACAGACTCCTTAACTATGGAGATCGCGACACGGCCTTGAGGATGGCGAGAGCGAAACAGCAGCTGATGTATGATGGGCACACCATTGCTTTATACCCGGACTTTACAATCGCTGTCCAGGAAGCCAGAAAGAAGATTTGGACTGGTCAAGCAGAAACTGATGCAAGCTCACATTAACTATGCAATGATGGACGCTGCACGTCTCCGGGTCTTGCACCAGGGGAAACAGTATTTCTACACCAACCCGCAGCAGGTGGAGGACTATCTAAGGAAATTAAAGAAGCACCAATTGAAGCAAGAGACCGATGACCCCGAGGCCCGACCGTCTTCCCAATTATCCGATAATGACTGACTACATCAGTGGGGGACGGGCCATGAGTAAAAAGTGACCGATGTTGTTAAATGAGACCTTTATACATACTGATCTGATAAAAACTTGTAAAGACCTTACACAGAAATTTGAACCAATATCACAATACAAGTGATAGCCTAGTATATAATTCAGGAAATTAGTGAGCATGTTTATTGAAATCCCCGGTGTTGGAAGCCGGAGTCCCCATCCCACACCACTGTCACCAAATGCGAGACCCGGAACTCCTCACTCAACGTTAGGCCAAGTAAGGACACCGTTTGAGATAGCCCTGCTCATCACCTTAGTAGCTTGGCACGAGCAGCCAGGCCTATCTCCAAGGCACAAGTGTACAGTATGTGCAACCACGCCCGCAGCAACCCACTGGTGACACCACAAATGGACTCCACACGAGTTTGATAAAAACAAGTATAAACTTTATATAAAAAGATAAACGATCAGACCACACGATACAAAAGCCAACATACAATAAAGGGTAATATTCGTTCCGGCTGGCTGGTAGGTTCAAATTCCAACCACTGCTTTCCAAAAGCTATGCTGGTCGTAATGCTAGAATCACACACGTTACAATAGACAAACAATAGTGCACTGCGTAACTATACAATCCTGTGCTGGGCAAAGGAGAAATAATACAATGCTTAGCGATACACCCCGGTACATTGCAATGGGAGAAATAATGCAATGCGTACCGCTACAATCCTGTACTGCGCAAAGAAGGAATAAGGCAATACGTCCTACCCCAATCACGTACTTTGCAATGAAGAAATAAGGCAATGCGCACCGCTACAATCATGTACTTTGCAATTAAGGAATAATGCAATGCATAGCTACAATTATGTACTTTGTAAAGAAGGAATAATGCAATGTGTATCTATAATCATGTACTTTGCAATGAAGGAAAAATGAAATGTGGGCAGCTACAATCCTGTACTTTGCAATGGAGGAACAATGCACAATTGTGTACTTCGTTATGCAGAAATAATGTCAGGCGTCATAAGACAGTCCAGCAGTTCGTTAGCAGAAATATTGGCAATGTGTATTACAACAATCAGCCTCTCCGATAACAGTTGCCCCCCACACGTATCAATGATGACAGAAAGTACGGCTCCTCACTCGGCCCCAGCCTGCCACTCCTTCAGTCAGTACGGGCCTCAATCTGTGCTGAAGCAAAGGCTCACGTCACCAGCAGGAACAAGAGGCTGAGAAAGTGTCCCTCCGAGCTAGCACCCCGCCCAGGAAGTGATCCACGTTACCTGGGGGTGCAACCCCACTCTCCTCTCCTCCTTCAGCGAACTGGGCCTTCCGTGAAGAACTTTCTCAATGGGCCTCAGCGGCTAGGCCTGGCAGCTCAGCTCCTCTGGGGCTACTGGTCCGGGCTGTGACTGTTAGGAAGGTCTCAGGCGGCTGCAGGGCACACTTACCCCAAGCCTCTGAGATTACGTTACTCCGGGTGCATGTTCCCCACAGCACCCTCCGGATCTCCTCTGGCACAAAGCCACACACACAACACTGATGGGACTTCACATCGACTCCGAGTGCACGTTCACCAGGCACTCCTTCCTGCGGTCTCAGTTGGCACCAAGACATGCACACCGCGCTGCAGAGACTCACTTTCTTCCAGTGCACCCGATGATCAGCCGATCACCTCCACAGTCCCAGGTTGCACCAAATCACGCACACTGCTTCACTGAGACTTACTCCAACTCTGGTACCCCAATATCCAGGTGCTCTTCACCAACGCCTTTTGCCGCACCCTGACATGCTTACTGTGTCCGAGCCTCACTTTTCCTCCGGTGTACTCGATGACCAGGTGCTCTTAACCAGTGCCTCCGGTGCACCCCTACACGCACCCTACGCATCAAAGACTCACTACACCTCCGATGCACATGCCTATCAGGCTCTCTTCACCAACACCTGCGGTGAGCCATGACACGCACCCTGCGCAGCAGAGTCTCACTTCACTTCCGATGCACATGACGACCAGGCGCTCTTCACCAACGCCTGCAATGCACCATGACACGCACCCTGCGCATCCGAGACTCACTTCACCTTTGATGCACACGTTGACCAGGCGCTCTTCACAAACACCCCCTGTGCACCACGACACTCACCCAGCGCATCCAAGACTCACTTCACCTCCGATGCACACGTTGACCAAGTGCTCTTCACCAACGCCTCCTGTGCCATACGCGCCCACTGTGTCGCTCAAAACATCTATGGAAACTTTTATGTTCCTATGTTTCCAAACAGGGAGCTAGCTCACCTCGGGTCCTTGGGGTAACAAGACACAGCACAAAGCACAGTCTTCGTCAAGCAGGGGGACCCAGCGCACAAAGCACAGTCCCAACAGCCTCTTCCTTGGTTAAAACAGCAAACTGCAGAACAGACCCAGATCATTAAGCAAGGGTTGGTTCTTCCCCAGCAGTCTCTTCAGTTGTTCCTTCCTTAGCAGAGGTTCCTCTTGACCACAAAATAGGTCCAAGCCTTTTCAGTCTCAATCCATTTCTTTTCCAACGTTCAGGGGTCTCAGCTCTCATAGTTATACCCCTAAATGTCTTTGAAGTTCGTTTGTGCTCAGGGATCCCTGAACCCTGCCTAAATCAGTTCTGGGTGTCTCCCTCCCAGTGTCACCTTTCTCCCTTTGATACTGGGGGTCTGGATCCTTAATCACTCAGCAGGAGACAGGTCAGTTGTTTTATAGTAGCAACCCAGGCCTCTTCACCTCCCGGGGCTTCTCCAGCACCTACTCTTACCTGGGACCTACCACAGGGGTGCCCACTTTGTACGCAAAAGGGAAAATAAGGCCTGACAAGTGGGTGCACTTGTCAGGACAACATGCTAACTTTGCAGACTGCGCGCAGGCCCTACACTGCAGGCCTGAGTTCCCTTCCCCGTGCACCTTTGCATTACTAGCCCTGGCACACACCTTGCACATCACTAGGGACTTTACTAGTAAGGCAAACTACCAATCATGGCCAACCAATTACCATTACACTTTACACAGGGAGCACTTGTACTTTGACACTGATCAGCAGTGACAAAGTACCCAAAGCATCTAAATTGGCAACTCTATGTCAGGAAAACGGTCCAGGGGGAAAGCAAAACGTTTAGGGAACTTTAGCCAAAAAGGCCAAGCCCTTCACACCCCCCTACCAGCCAAAAGCCAGGGTAGACCAAGCATTACCTTGAAGGACTTCCCGGCTTCGGGTAATAGAACCAGGACGCAGGCCCTCTGCCATACAGGTACAGGCTCCTGTTCCACGCCTTCCTGACCCAAGGGGATCTTCTTCATCACTACTCCCTGAGCCAACAATGCTGTTCCATGGATCCTTCTCGGCCTGGGGGCCTCTCCAGGGGTGCTGGTCCCACGCCAACCCCACCCTGAAGTGGTACCTTGTGGTGGCCCTTCGGTCAGGATACTGCCTCCAGTCATCCTGCCCTCCAGGTTAAAAGTGGGTTTACCCTGGTCACTTCTAGGGGACCCACCCCAACTGGCTGGACACTGTCCCACAGTTGTTCTCACCTACACCACAGAACCCTGCCCTATCTGGCACTTACTTGCCTTGATAGTTAGGCCCACCCTCTGCAAGGCCTTCAATACTTCACAGAGGTGCTGTAAATGTTCCTCCCAACTGGAGCTGAACACTGCAATGTCGTCCAGGTAAGCGGCGCTGAATTCCTCCAGTCCACTCAGCACCTGGTTAACCAGTCTCTGGAAGGTGGCAGGGGCGTTCTTCAACCCAAAGGGCATAACACTAAACTGGTAGTGCCCTTCTTTCGTTGAGAACGCTGACCTCTCCTTAGCCCCCTCGGTCAAGGCAATCTGCCAGTACCCAGATGTCAAATCAATTGTACTGAGGTACTGGGCAGCTCCCAGCCGATCCACGAGCTCATCAGCTCTGGGGATGGGGTGCGCGTCAGTCTTAGTGACCGCATTGAGCCCACTGTAATCCACACAGAACCGAAGTTCGGCAGTGGCACCCGGCGCAGCAGTTTTTGTCACAAGGACCCCTGGGCTGGTCCAGGGGCTGTTGGATGGCTCAATCACCCCTAGCGCCAGCATCTTGGAAACCTTCTCCTTGATGCTGGCCCTTACCTTATCACGATACAAAAGCCAACATATAATAAAGGGTAATATTCGTTCTGTTTGGCTGGTAGGTTCAAATCCCAACCACCGCTTCCCAAATGCTATGCTGGTCGTAATGCTAGATTCACACACATTACAGTAGACAAACAATAGTGCACTGCGTAACGATACAATCCTGTGCTGGGCAAAGGAGAAATAATACAATGCTTAATGATACACCCCGGTACCTTGCAATAGGAGAAATAATGCAATGTGTACCGCTACAATCCTGTACTGCGCAATGAAGGAATAAGGCAATGCGTCCCACCCCAATCACGTACTTTGCAATGAAGAAATAAGGCAATGAGCACAGCTACAATCATGTACTTTGCAATTGAGGATTAATGCAATGCATAGCTACAATCATGTACTTTGCAATGAAGGAATAATGCAATGCGTAGCTACAACCATGTACTTTGCAATAAAGAAATAATGCAATGCGGGCAGCTACAATCCTGTACTTTGCAATGGAGAAACAATGCAATATGTAGCGCTACAATAGTGTACTTCGTTATGCAGAAATAATGTCAGGCGTCATAAGACAGTCCGGCAGTTTGTTAGCAGCAATATTGGCAATGTGTATTACGACAATCAGCCTCTTCGATAACAGTTGTCTCCCACACGTATCAACAATGAAGGAAAGTATGGCTTCTCACTTGGGCCCCAGTACTGCCACTCCTTCGGTCAGTACGGGCCCCAATTTGAGCCGGAGCAAAGGCTCAGATTGCCAGCATGAAGTAGAAGCTGAGAGAGTGTCCCTCTGAGCCCGCACCCCGCCCAGGTAGTGATCCACGTTACCTGGGGGCGCGACCCCACTCTCTTCTCCTCCTTCAGGGATCTGAGCCTTCCATGTAGAACTTTCTCAATGGGCCTCTGCGGCTCGGCCTGGCAGCTCAGCTCCTCTGGGGCTGCCGGACCGGGTCGCAACTGTTAGGAAGGTCTCAGGTGGTCGCAGGACACGCGTACCCCACGCCTCTGAGATTACGTTACTCCGGGTGCATGTTCACCACAGCACCCTCCGGGTTTCCTCTGGCACAAAGCCACAGACACAACGCTGATTGGACTTCACGTTGACTCCGAGTGCACATTCACCAGGCACTCCTTCCTGCGGTCTCATTTGGCACCAAGACACGCACACCGCACTGCAGAGACTCACTTTCTTCCGGTGCACACGATGATCAGCCATTCACCTCCACAGTCCCAGGTTGCACCAAAGCATGCACACTGCTTCACTGAGACTTACTCCAACTCTGGTGCCTGTATCCAGGCGCTCTTCACCAACGCCTTCGGCCGCACCCCGATATGCTCACCATGTCCGAGCCTCACTTTTCCTCCAGTGCACTCAATGACCAGGTGCTCTTCACCAGCACCTCCGGTGCACCCCGACACGCAGCCAGCACACCTGAGACTCACTTCACCTCCGATGCACACGCTGACCAGGCGCTCTTCACCAATGCCTGCGGTGCACCACGACACACACCCTGCGTGTCCGAGTCTCACTTCACCTCCGATGCACACGCCGACCAGGCGCTCTTCACCAACGCCTGCGGTGCACCACGACACGCACCCTGCGCGTCCGAGACTCGTTTCACCTTCGATGCACACGTTGACCAGGCGATCTTCACCAACTCCTCCTGTGCACCACGGCACACAACCAGTGCGTCCGAGTCTCACTTCTCCCACGTGTGTCCAAGATCACAGGGCACACCTTCCGAGGGTCTCAAGCTGCCACAACACGCGCCCACCGCGTCGCTTGAAACTTCTCCGGAAACGTTTATGTTCCTGTGTTTCCAAACAGGGAGTCAGCTCACCTCGGGAACTTGGGGTAACAAGACACAGCACAAAGCACAGTCTTCGTAAAGCAGGGGATCCCAGCGCACCAAGCACAGTCCCAACAGCCTCTTCCTTGGTAAAAACAGCAAACTGCAGAACAGACCCAGATCATGAAGCAAGGGTTGGTTCTTCCCTAGCAGTCTCTCCAGTTGTTCCTTCCTTAGCAGAGGTTCCTCTTGACCACGAAATGGGTTCAAGCCTTTTCAGTCTCAATCCATTTCTATTCCAACGTTCAGGGGTCTCAGCTCTCATAGTTATACCCCTAAATGTCTTTGAAGTTCGCTTGTGCTCAGGGGTCCCTGACCCCTGCCTAAATCAGTTCTGGGTGTCTCCCTCCCAGTGTCACCTTTCTCCCTTTGATACTGGGGGTCTGAATCCTCAATCACTCAGCAGGAGATGGATCAATGTTTTATAGCAGCAACCCAGGCCTCTTCACCTCCCGGGGCATCTCCAGCACCTACTCTCCAGATGCCGGTCAGCCTGGTGCCATCTCAACCCCTCCATGGGTCAAGACCTCCCCCAGCTCCTCTCACCTCTCAGATCCAGACAGTCAATCCACATTCAGCAGAGACACTCTGGGACATTCTGTCATTGGGCTATACTTGGGCTACATCTGGGTGATATTTGGGCTACATTTGGGCTCTTTTGTCTCTGGTGGCCATCTTGGGAGATTTATTTGTTATGAAGTTTCCTAATTTCCTTATTTACTGCAGTCTCCTCAGTAGGAAATACTTTCAGTTTTTTACTTTGGTTCCATCAAGAAGGCATTCAGAAGTGTCACACATTTGCCATAAATTCTGAATGTTAGCACTCTAGTTGCTCATTAGATCACTGTAGTAAAGCTACTGCTCACCAGGGAAGTCTGCTGCTGGTATTCAAAGTGCATGTTTCAGTCTGCATGTCAGAATTTTTTTATGAAATAGAAGAGGATTTGAGAAGTCAAAATGTGCCCTAATTTATCTTTCTGCAGCACTAATCATAATTTCTATGGCAAAATAAACCCACTCATTTTGTCCCTTTGTAAATTAAATGTTTTAAGTGTTACAACTTTATTCCAATCAAGATGGCTTCAGGTGTGCCATACTTTTGTCATAAGTAAGACTGTTAGCGCTCTAGTTGTTCGTTAGAACACTCTGGGACATTCTGTCATTGGGCTATACTTGGGCTACATCTGGGTGATATTTGGGCTACATTTGGGCTCTTTTGTCTCTGGTGGCCATTTTGGGAGACTTATTTGTTATGAAGTTTTCTAATTTCCTTATTTACTACAGTCTCCTCAGTAGGAAATACTTTCAGTTTTTTACTTTGATTCCATCAAGAAGGCATTCAGATGTGTCACACATTTGCCATAAATTCAGAATGTTAGCACTCTAGTTGCTTATTAGATCACTGTAGTAAAGCTATTGCTCACAAGGGAAGTCTGCTGCTGGTATTGAAAGTGCATGTTTCAGTCTGCATGTCAGACTTTTTTAATGAAATAGAAGAGGATTTGAGAAGTCACTCAAAATGTGCCCTCATTTTTCTTATTGCAGCACTAATCATACTTTCTATGGCAAAATAAACCCCCTCATTTTGTTCCTTTTTAAATTAAATGTTTTAAGAGTTACCACTTTATTCCAAGCAAGATGGCTTCAGGTGTGCAATACATTTGTCATAAGTAGGACTGTTAGTGCTCTAGTTGTTCTTTAGAATACTCTCGGAAGCTGCAGTAGAACACAAAGGAATCAACTGACAGTCTCTGCCCTTGTTGGATGTACATGTACATGTTTTACTGAGAATGTCAGACTTCATTCTCACATGACTGAGAAAGATAATGTGAATTTACAGAAAATATGCTCTCAGTTTAGCTTATAGATCACCTTCCAAACCTCTGTGGGAAAAGCATGAGAAAATAGTTTTCTCTCAAACATGATTCATGATATCACAGCAGAAGGCTTTTTCACATGGTAAAATCACCTTAGAACACACCACAATTCCTGAAATGAGTATGGTACCATCAACAAATGATTCATAATGTAACTAAAGTCTTAAAACCTTCTATTAACTGCAATGCTTTTTAATGAGTTGCTATCATGTATATTGGTCCCAAGATGGCTGCCAACACTTCTTGGATGAAGTACTGACAGCCAATCAGATCTCACGATGAGATGTGTATTTAGGCTCTGCCCAGATATATCTATCTTTTTAACTCTAATTTTCTCAGGACCTACTGAATGGATTTACACCATTTAAGCAAAAGGCACGAGTCTGAACTGAGGACTACCTCTTTGCCAAATTTGGTGTAATTCCGTTCAGCACTTCGGGCTGTAGCTGCGTCAACAGGTCCTATGGGAAAATGCATGGGGAAAATTCGTTTTGGGTCCCCCCTAATTTCTTGGCCTACGCTTGACGAATCACCATGAAAGTTTCAGGATAGGAGCGGACCAGAGCTGGCCAAAAGTTTTGAAAATTTCGCGAAGATTCGTCAATTGGCGCCAACGTAATTCCAGATAGAATGTTGTGGATTCCTTATGGAAAATAGGTCCTAACTATAACTAACGACTGCCAGTAGGTAATATATATGGATAGATAGATATATAGATAGATAGATAGATAGATATATATATATAGATAGATAGATAGATAGATAGATAGATAGATAGATAGATAGATAGATAGATAGATAGATAGATAGATAGATAGATAGATACCATACAACTAGAATCCCTATCATCCTGTGACTGGTCAGATCACTATAAAATCTCCTTCTTCATGTTGGATAATGTACTAATTAGACAAGGCCAATCTTGCCACTCAAAACAGTGGTCCAGAGACTTTAGAAAAATCAACCTAAAAAAATCTAACTTTCTTTTGCAACAATCTCCTTCCTCCACCCTCAAACATGACAAATGTCAATGAGTTCACAGATCCCTACATGCAATACATGTCAGGCATTTTTATACAATTGCTCCAAAGCAGCTTAAAAGAATGCCCAGTAGACACTCAAAACCCTGGTTTAGCAGAGTCCTTAACGAGGTAAGGCGTAAACTAAGGCTTGCTGAAAGAGCATGGAGAACCTCTCCTTCCACAACGCACTTTCAGCATCTAAGGTCCATGAGACGTTACTATAACAAGCTCATGCGCAGTTCCAACGCAAACTATTTCAGGGCACAACTGGACAATGCTAAAACCAGACTCCAAAAGCTTTCCGAAATCATCAAACAGCAAGCTAGTGACAGAGCTAGCATCTAACTTAAAGATAATGTGACACTACCAAGTGATGAAGATTTCTCCATTCATTTCATTTTAAAAATTGAGGAAGATTGAATCAGATCTACAATTTGCCTCTCAACATCCACTAAGCCAGGCCCAATTATGTTTCCTCCCCATGCCTCCTAGGATGTGCTCTCTGATCTCACTGCAAAAAATAATGCTACATGGGTTAGTTTCAAACTTCCAGGCAAAGCTGAGATACTCAAAGCAATAATATCAATAAAACCATCTAACCACTTCAAAGATCCTCTCCCTGCCAAACTCATCAAAGAGCAAAAATCTTCAACTCTCCCACTTTGGTCTAAGATTGTTAGTGCTCCTCTATACCAGGACATGATCCTGGATTGCCTAAATATAGTTCAGGTGACTCCAGTCCCAAAAAAGCCAAATGCTGACTTCTCTGACCTCAACAATTTCCATCCTATAGCTAATACTATGACAGTAGCAAAACTACTGGAGAAATGTGTGCACTTACAACTCTGCAACCTCATTGAACAGTTTCAGCTCCTTGACCATTGCCATGCTGGATTCAGAACAGGTCATTGCACTGAAACAGCTCTGACCGACGTTGTAGATGCCGCCTTGAGACTACTTGATCAGAAGAAACCTTGCCTGCTTCTATTCCTTGATCTCTCCTTTGCGTTTGATACGGTCAAACATGACAACTTGTTAAACCTTTTGGAGAAAAGGATGGGTTTATATGGTCCTGTCCTAAGTTTGTTTCCCTCCTTCTTTCAAAATAGAGCTGAACGAATCAAGGTAAATCAAACCCTGTCTGATATTACTCTGGTCCCGATTGGAGTACTCTATCTCCTGCTTTATTCAACTTGTTCATGAAACCGCTAACCAAAATTCTTACACACTCAAATATACAGTACCACATGTACGAGGATGGCACACAATTATACTTGAAAATTTCCTCACCTGAAGATATCAAAACTCTTTACTCCACCATTCTGAAAACCTAACAATGGTTAACTTACAATCACCTTATGCTCAATACACTCAAGACAGAATTTCTCCTCCTCACCCCCTACAATCTCTCTACTCCCATGGATGAATGGCTCAAACAGCTGACAGCACTCTACTGCACCCCACATGTTGTTGATTCTACTGGATCTCTAGGCATTACATTGGACAAATAAGCACTATGCAAAATCACATCAGAGCAACTACCAAAGGAGCTACTTACCATTTGAATATTCTAAGGAAAATCAAACTTTTCTTATCCCCAGATGACTTTCAGTTATCAGTACAATCCCTAGTCATCTCCCACCTAAACTACAGGAATGCCACTCTTGCAGGTCTACCCAAAAAACTGGCTGGTTCTGTTAAGGGCCACTCTAAACTCAGCTGCTAGGCTCATCAGGTGATCCAGTAAACGTGACCACATTCACCGGCACTGAAATATCTCATATGGCTCCAGTTTGAAGTGAGAATTCAGTTTAAGATATCCTGCAGATAGGCTTTTCATCACAGCATACTCATCTACTTGGCAAAGCAACTTGAACTATAGGGTGGGAGTCACTCTCTAAGTAGTTCTAATTCTCTATTGTTGAAGCCACAGAAGTTGAACAAAAAAAACTTATATTTGTTCCTTTACGGGTCTTGCACCGAAAATATGGAACGTAATTCCTCCTAAAACTAGATCTAATCCTTTGACTACCTTCTTCAGAAAAGAATTACAATTTTTGTGGCTGAATGGATACCTTCAGCAGTAGTCCTTATGTCTTGAAGTTTGAATTATTTTGCCTATGTACATTTCTGTACCCTAAGTACTCAAATTCACTTGTTTTTACTGTATATATATTGTTTCTTGCCTGTTTCTTTTTTCTTTTGCTGTTACAACCTATTTGCTATTTATACAATGTACCACTAACAGCATTTCTATCTGTTTGTTGCCTATGTTCTCTGTGTCTTAATTAATTTTGCTATTTGTACAGCGCTCCGATATTCGGACGGGTCATGTTTGCACTATATATGTAGCAGAAGATGAAGGATCACAAGAAAACAACAGCCATCCAGGGCAATGATCTGGATCTCAAAGGATAAAATGAGTCGCAAAGAAATGAAATATCCAAGAAAGATATGACTCAAACAAATGGACTCACCAAAGAACAAAAATGTATTTCCACTACAACATTTCAGCTACCGCCTTCTTCAGTAAGTACAAGATGATTTGCTCAGTGGCTGCACAGATGACACTGCTGGATCTTCAAAAAGCATCATGAGTGAAGATTCCATTTGGAATGTGGTCATGAGATCTCTTAAAATATGCAGTAATCAGGTGGTATTGTCAGTTATTTTCAGTTCATCTGGATGCAGTGATTTTAAATGGTACAGACAGAAGTTTTCTGTTGAGTCCACCATTTCTTCCTTTAAGACGTGCTCCATAGGGAAAATCTTCAAATATGATAGTAAATGATCCACAAGGTTAAAATGATTGGCTACAGGCTGGTCAAGTTTCTTATCAATTATTGCTGATTTCTGGTTCTTGAATCATGTTTGGCCAACATGATGAGAGGCCTAAAAACATTCGAGAGAAGATGCAGAGAAGAATAATTTACCAATAATTCTAATGTTGATCTGCCAAGCTACCTGTCAGATCTATTTAAGAAGTTCTGCCATCTCAAATCAAGGACTCCTCAGTGTGGTAGAAATCTTGTTCTTTATACATACGTTTTATCCATCAACAAACTCATCAAGGGATCCTCACCTAAAAGGATTTTTGATAACATTACCCGAGAAGAAAGAAAAACTCTCCAACTCCTTCAACATAAAATGGATGTCATTATAAAACCGGCAGACAAAGGTGGTGCAGTGGTTGCCATAAAAGTAAGTGATTATATTGAGGAGGGAATGAGACAACTCATGGATGCCAAAACTTACCTCCCTTTAGAAACTGATCCCACAGAATACTTGAACAGAGAAATTAAGAGCATGTTTGTAAAGTACAGGATCTTAAACCTCATTGATGAAATAACAGCAGATCTATTTGTTCATCCCAAACCAAGACATGGGAGAGTCGGTATGCTTCCCAAAACAAACAATCCCGGCAGACCCATCATGTCTGGCAACGATACAGACACCGAAGGACTATCTGTGTTTGTCAATCTGCTCCTCCAGCACATTGTACAGGAAGTTCCATTTTTCGTTGAGGATTCCAGTCACTTCCATCAGGTTATTGAAGAATGAAACCAAACCTATACATTTGGTGATGGCACTCTCTGGCTACATTTGATGTTACATTATACACCAATATACCACACAAAGATGGGCTTATGGCATTATCTGGAGCTCTTAATAAAAGAACTGTGAAAAAGAAATCAACCAACGTGCTTACCAACTTTAAAAGAGTTATCCTTAAATCCAGCAATTTTTCCTGGAATGGGAAATTATCTGCAGATACCACTAGTATCACTATGATACATTGAGGACATTTTTATAATAGGGAATGCATGAAGTAGAAGATTGGAACAATTTACAGCTTGTATCAACAGTATCAATCCTACCATCAAATTCACCAGCAGCAATTCTAAACAGAAGTGTCATCTCCCTTTCCTGAATGTGTTACTCCCCATTCATGAACATAAAAGTATAACTGATCTGTACCACAAGCCTACAGATGCTCATTTGCATCTAAACTGGACTTCATGTCACCCACACCACACTAAACTAAGCATCATCTACAGCCAATCACTCAACATAAGACACACTTGCAGCAATGAGGACACCTGTAAAGATGAGCTTGCTTCATTATTTCAAAAGCTAGGCAATCCTCTTCATATCATACAACAACAAATGACAAGACTTTGCTATTACCTAGGAAGCACTTATTTGGAATACCAACAGCAGAAACAAAAGTGAAAGAATTCCATTTGTGGATGACTATCATCCATCAGCTCCCGACTACAGAAATATACCGCAAAAGCATTTCCTTTACTGTCCACTAGTGAAAAATTGTGAAAGGTTTTTCCAAAAGCGCAAGTCATTGTTTACCACAGAGCTCCCAATTTATAATCTCTTATTGTGAGAGCTGAACTCAAGCAAACTGTGTCAAAAGCAGGAGTTCATTGCTTTGACTCTAAAATGTGGATTAAGTGTGAATACCTTTTATAAACATCTTTAGTAACTTGCTCTGTTAAGAAAAGGACCTATGGAATAAGCATCTTACATGTTGCTCAACATACATTATTTATGGGATTCAGTGCCAACGCCAGAGCTGTAAAAAACAATATGTAGTCCAAACAGTGAATGACCTCCGTACACGATTCAGGAACCACAAATCAGCAATAATTAATTAGAAACTTGACCAGCCTGTAGCCAATCATTTTAACCTTGTGGATCATTTGCTATGAGATCTGAAGATTTTCCCTGTGTAGCATGTCTTAAAGGAAGAAATACTGGACCCCAAAGAAAACCTCTGGATGAACAGTTTAAAATGACTGCATCCAGATGAACAGAACATCACTGACAATACCATCTGATTACTGCATATCGCAAGAGATCTCAGGACTGCATTGATTACACATTCCATATTGAATCTTCACTCATGATACTTTTTTTTAAAAATATAGCTGTGCAGCCACTTAGCAAACCATCTTGTACTACCTGGAAGCTGAAATGTTGAGTCCATCAGTTTGAGTCACTTGTTTCTAGGATATATATATAAATACATGTATATAAATATACATATCTATATATCTATATCTATATATATATATATATATATATATATATATATATATATATATATATTCACTGAAAAAAACATAGGTTTCAGGGGCGTTATAGTTAGCTGGACATTTCACTCGTACAAACCATAGAAATTCCCCCGTTATAGTTAGTTCAGCTAACTATAACTAGCGCGCCCGCAATGCACTGCTGCTAACGTTCCATATTACATCACTCATGACATGGTCAGTGACATCACTAATGACATCTCAAATGACATCACTGATGACATCACTGATGACATCATCTAGTGAATGTGTGTTTTTCTGATAATTAAATATGTTTCCTATATGTATATCTCAAGGTTGATGGCAAAATAAATGGGTATGTAGTCTACTTCACGAAGGGGTGAAACTGCAGCATGATTGTTTTTAAAGATTGAACATCACCCCACTGTGGTTCTAATGTGACTTTATTGTTTGAACCACAGGACGGACTCACTTGAGGATATTGTGTGCAACTACGAAGACCAGAAGGCCTGAGAAGTGGCCACGCCCACTGGGTCGGTCTGAGTGAATATAATGCAGCTGCACTTTACCGGTCCTGTGGTACAGAATTTGCAGTTGCCATTGAAGAAGGATCAAGAGACTTGAAACGCATCTGGCAGAGAATGGCAGTAATATTCTGATGACGTATTTTCACATCTGTGTGCAACCTTCGTGATTAAATAAAGAAGGAATCGAACCTACCTAGTGCGGCTCTTCCATAAGGGGCAACTCTTTTTTGTTTGGATTAAAGCGTCCAGCTCCGGTCGCGGAAGAAGCCCCACTGCGAGCACAGCGTTCCCGAGGTGAGGCCAACCTGACGTCACTGTAAGGGGAGGTAGTCTTCTTCACGAAGGGGTGAAACTGCAGCATGATTGTTTTTAAAGGTTGAACATCAGCCCACTGTGGTTCTAATGTGACTTTATTGTTTGCACCACAGGACGGACTCACTTGACGTTATTGTGTGCAACTACAAAGACCAGAAGGCCTGAGAAGTGGCCACGCCCACTGGGGCGGTCTGAGTGAATATAATGCAGCTGCACTTTACCGGTCCTGTGGTACAGAATTTACCGTTGGCATTGAAGAAGGGTCAAGAGACTTGAAACAGGTCTGGCAATGAATGGCAGTAATATTCTGATTTAATTACAAGTTGGAGGCTTGTGTATGCTGCACACTATTCACCTGGTGTATTTACACCATAGTTTAGACAGAATCCGCATAATTTACGTTTTATTCATGAAATTGAATTTACTGTTCCACTGATACATATATTCAATTGCATTAACGCAAAACCGTAATACAAAATGCAATTTTTACATGCTAAATGAATTAGAATACATCATTCATTTGGTTAACATAGATACACTTTTCAAGCAATATATCTGACAATTACAGAAATACATTCATGAGTAGTCGTGCCCAATGCATTTCGGAACCAGACGGTTCCTTCCTCAGGGGAAATTCTGAAATAAGAATAAAAATAAACAATTCTCTATCAATGTTTATGTGTTGGGAGGCTCAAACACCACATTAATTGATACTTGCTAGATGCTTAAAGCATGAATATACTGCAGAAGGGGTAAATAACGACAATCTGTCGTTAACAAGGTAAAAAACCGACCGTTAGAATGTATAGGAAACATCCTTACCTCTAAGTTGTGTTACTTGTGTGATCTACAAGACGAAAAAACGTGGTTAAGATTACTAAATACCGTCGCAATAAAAGTCCGGGATAATTTCGAGAGAGACTGTACTGACGAGATTCTTACCTATAAAGAGGTCTTGGTAGATAGCTGGTATTTGCCATAAAGAAGATTGTGGTGATCGCCCTCAATGTCTCGCGTTTAAAACTTACTAGCAGAAGACTGTTCAAAAACAGAGAAAACAGACTACAACTCGCCGATCGGACTACAAACGCCTAAATTTTGGGCGCCATCTTAGCGAAGGTGCCGTATTGGTGTAAACTAGTGGTGTACTATAAAGAATGACAGTAATGTGTCGAAAACTGGAAAAAAGGAAGAATAATAATGGAAGAATAACAAAAGAGTAATAATGGAAGATTAATATACTGAATTTTATAGTTTTATGGTTTCCACTACACATAATGCACTTGGTAATAAGACACGTAATTTAGAAATGTTGGTGTGAGATGACGATGTGCTTTAAAATGGAATAGTAATGCATCAGAAACTAAGAAAAAAGGAAAAAAGGGAAGATATGTGGGATTTCACAATGTACATTACATATAATGTGCTCAGAGTTAAGACACGTAATTATATGATGTGTCTCGAAATACAAGAGTGCTGTTTATACGAAAGTCTATAATGACGATGTTGCGCAATATGTAGTGCGGATATTCATTCAGAATACTAAATATGTGATCACTAACTCATGAGTGTTCGTGAGTCTACCAAGTATGTGTTTGCAGTAATACTACATAAGCAGGAGGATGTTACCGTTGCTCAATGTGATGTGTGAATATGGATTCTTTGTTGTAGTTTGCTCTATTGTAATGTTTCATTCTTTGACATTCTCTGACTGGCACCTGGTTATATGAAAGTGAAGTACCACACAATAAATACCAGTTGTGGGTACGATGTATAGTCATGTGAAGATGTTCATGTGTGAGCCATGTAGTCTCTTAGTGCCATACCCTACAATTATATAAAACATGACATATCCAGTCTGTCATTCATTCGCTTAGGGATCATTGTATCCAGATATTTTATCCAGTATACCTCTCGTTGTAGTAATTTGAGGTGATTATTGACTCCTGGTTGGATTTTTATATGTTCAATAATCTGAAATCTAAGTTGAGAAATAGAATGGTTAGCCTCTACCCAATGAGACGCTAATGCTGAATTTAAATTTTTGGTTCTTATGCGACTCTTATGTTCTGTAAGACGAATTTTGATTTTCCGTTCAGTCTTTCCAATATAGATTCTGCCACACTGGCATTTGATACCGTATATGACATTGCTGGTGTTGCAATCACTTGTGTCTCAATGGTATGACTTTGCCTGTTGAGGGATGTGTCAAAACGTTTCCCAGGATGACATTATTGCAATGTGAGCAGTTGAAACATTTTAAGGTACATTTGGGTGTGATATGGATGTCCTGGTTATTGGTTTTAGCCAGTAGTTCTCGCAAGTTTTTCTCTCTGGTGTAAGCATGTAATGGAGGTTCTTGGAATATGCTGTTGAAATCTGGTTCATGAGCCAGAAGTTCCCATCTTGTGTTGATTATTCTCTTGATAGCTGGGGAGCTTGTTGTGTATTTGGATACAAATACTATATTGTTCGTTCTTGACGTTGGGGTAGTAGTAAAGAGTTCCCTGCGGTCTTTCATGGCTGCTCTCTGTGCAAATTCTTGTAAGATCTTTTCCGGATAGCCTCTTTGTTTGTACCTTTGTTTGTATTCTTCTATTTTGTCATTACTCACTTGAGGATTCGAGCAGATTCGTTTGATCCTGATAAATTGAGAATAAGGTACATTTCTGATTAGACTTCCAGGGTGAAAACTGGAATGGTCTAAAGCATTGTTACGGTCCGTGGGTTTTGTGTATATTGAAGTTTCTAATCGGTTACCTTCAGGTGGTTTGGAAATTGTGACGTCAAGATACTCAATTGAATGTTCATGGATTTTATGGGTAACTTGGATCCTGGGGTCGTAAGAATTAATAGTCATGATAATGTGTTCTAATTTCTCATGTGATTCCATCCAGATTAAAAAAAATTCATCTATGAAACGACAGTATAGTTTAATATTGGACCACCAGGAGGGGTTGCTCATAATGTGCTGATGTTCGAATAATGCCATAAAGATGTTGGCATACGCCGGAGCCCCCGAAAAACCCATAGAGGTTCCTGAGAGTTGAGCGTAGTATGTTTCATCCCACTTGAAGTAACTGTGATGTAAATAGTATTGCAAAAGTTGCAGGACAAATATCTTTTCAACATCAATGTCATCAAGTTGTAACAATGCCCACTCAACTGCTTCCAATCCTGCCATATGTGGTATTGACGTGTACAGAGCTACCACATCGATAGTGCAGAGTAACCAAGATGGTTATATATCAGGCTGTATGCTTTTAAGTTTGTTGAGGAAATCAGTGGTGTCTTTAACATATGATGCATGAGTTGAGCACAGTATGTTTGACCCTATTGGCAGATACCTTGATCATTACCTTCAAACATTTGTACAAAATTGGACATCATATGTCACTGACCATGTCATGAATGATGTAATATGTGACATCATCAGCAGTGCATTGCGGGCATGCGAGTTATAGTTAGCTGAACTAACTATAACGGGGGAATTTCAATGGTTTTGTACGAGTGAAAAGTCCAGCTAACTATAATGCCCCTGAAACCTATGGTTTCAGTGAATTTCTAAGGTTTTTTAAATGCTAATTTCTAACTATAACGTGCCTGAAACCTATGTTTTTTTCAGTGAATTTCAAAGGTTTTTTAAATGCTAATTTCTAACTATGCCTACAGAGATAGGACATGTGAAGAAAGAAGAAAAAACGCACAGAAAGAAAAAAAAGTAATGCAGAAAGAAGCAACAGAAGTCCTCAAAGACAAAGAAAAGTGCAGGAAGAAGGATAATGTGCAGAAAGAACAAACAGAAGAGCAGAAAGAAGCCTTGTTGCAAAATCATCCTGTACCCTCAACTTTTTCAGACGGATACTGGTGGTAACTGAGTCTGACTAACCAGTCCTAGAGCCAGTGCTATGTTAAAAGACACTCAGAATACAGTGAAAACACCTACATACACTAGGGAACACTATGCGTTGGGGTCCCCCTGTGATTAGCATGACCTCCTCTGTAAGCCCCTAGTATATAATAGGGCAGGGGTATTAAAACTATCTCTTAAAATGCACCACAGGGCGTGTTTGCACACGGCACCTCAGACCCGTCCCCTCCCTTCCCCACTGTGTAAACACGCCCTGTGGCCGTTTTAAGTTGGGAGATTAAGTCCCCTTGAATCCTGAGGGTCCCTAGGGGCAAAATAGCCCACAAGGTATCTCCAGTAAGCACCACAGAGCTGCGTTGCAGAGAGGTGTAAAAAGTGGCACGGCCTGCACCACCTCTCTGCAACGCAGCTCAGTGGCGCTTACTGGAAGCACCTGGTGGGCTAGTTGGCCCCCAGGGTCCCTCAGGATTGAAAGGGAATTATTTCCCCAACTTAAAACGCGCCACAGGGCGTGTTTGCACACTTCACCTCAGGCCCCGTCCCCTCCCTTCACCACTGTGTAAATGCGCCCTGTAGCCGTTCTAAGTTGAGAGATTAAGTCCCCTTGAATCCTAAGGGTCCCTAGGGTCAAACTAGCCCACTAAGTAACTCCAGTAAGCGCAACAGAGCTGCGTTGCAGAAAGGTGTAAAAAGGGGCGTGGCCTCAGAACACCTGTCTGCTACGCAGCTCCCTGGTGCATACTGGACATACCTGTTGGGCTAGTTGGCCCTCAGGGACCCTCAGTATTGAAGGGGAATTCATTCCCCAACTTACAACTGGCCAGGGGGCGCATTTGCAGAGTGCTGCAAGGAGTGGGAGTGGCCTCCGGCACGAATCCGGTCATTTATTTATTTTTATTTTTTAAGAAGAGGGGCTGTGTGGCCCCCCTTCTTTTTCCTATTTATTGGCCCTGGGGACCCCATTCCTCAGGGCCAGCTGCCTAATTTATTTTTTGAAAAAAAAAATTGGAAGGGGGCCGCGTGGCCCCCCTCCCAAGGCCTCAATCAGCCCCAGGGACCCCAACTCCCGGGGCATGGCCTTTTTAACAAAAAAATCTTTAGGAGGGGGTGCATTGCCCCCCTCCTCAGGCCACTTATGGCCCCGGGGACCCCATCCCCCGGGGCCGGCCTTTATTTTTTGGGGTTTTTTAAAAATATATTTATAGAAACACCTAGGACATGCTGGACGGTTTGTGTGATATCCATTAAAAGGCGACTATGCATACAATGAATCCATGTGGAATGTATTTACACCGCTAGTGAAGCTCTGACGTGTCTGATGGCCTACTGTGCCTAATCCCGGCGCCCCCGCCGGTGGGTACTCTCCAAGTAGACACCCTTGTCGTTTATTTATACAAACATGGGTAGCTATTGACGGGCACATTTAATACACACGCACACCAAGCCGTTCAAAGGGGATTCAACAAAAATTCGAACAAAACTATGCAAGAATCCCCCCTCACGGTTAATAAAACACACATCCACCGCCGGATGTGTGATACTTTTTATTTTACTCTCTGGAAAGGAGACGAACCTCACTTGAGACTCACAGCGTGCTCCTGGCTGAGCCCAATGCTGTGTTACACCTACCAGTGCCCGCCGAGTGCCACACACCTCTGTGTTGTATTCCACCAGCTAGTGCGTATGCTATGACACTCTCTAGCCCATGTGCACTGTAACACCACCCCGTGAATATGTCATGCCACACTTGCCTTCGCACGGGTTATATTGCCCCATCTAACGTGCCTTCCTCGATGCCTATGTTATAATGCACAGCGCTATGCCATACATATTACAATCTGGGATCCATATCTTTGTCACAGTGCATATGCAATGTTACACTCCCCAGCACATATTTTATATTACAAATTTAGAGACTAGTTAGGTTACACAACACTGCCCTGTGCATATTATACTCTAAGGCGCATATCAGATAGCACGCGCTAGTGCCTGTGCTATCTCGCGCTCTCCAATGAATCTGTCATTGCGCACAATGTATTGCATATTATATTTCACGCCCCGGTTCATCTTATATCACACTTTTTGGTGCATAGTTTATACCATACACTATATCTAGTTTTCATTTTCAATCATGCTCTCATGATTATGTTCTATATAACACTGCGTTCACCTACCCGTTTCACAGGCATTACATTTTGCGATGGGGGGTGGAGGGTCAGGGGGTGTTTCTGCCAAGTAAGCCCGGAGTCACAGTCACAAACGTCCTCTTCTTCCTGAATAAAAGTGAGATTATGCTGCATACTTGTTCATATTCTAAGTAGTTCGCACAGACACACATTTTAAAAACAATAAAGTTCCTAATACCCACCTTCTCTGAACAGTTAGCTTGCTGCCCCATCCACCTCCTCCCTATCCTCTGTTGTCTGAATCCATGGACTAGCCTCCTCCTTCCTGCCATACATGGTCTGATGTGCTGCCACTGCCCTCCATTTAGCATGATGTACCAGTCCACTTCTCCTGCCCTCCATTGCCCCATTATTGACCTCCTGCTTAGCCTCTGTGCTTAGCTTGCTGCCCCTATTCTCCTTCCCCCTGCCCTCCGATGTCTTTGTGCATGCCCCTGCTCCATCCTTTTTGCCCACCATGTTCCATGGACCTGCCACTCCTATCTACTCTGAGTGTTCTGTTGAGCTGCCACTCCCCTCCCACCTGCTTAGCATTGTCAGATGACTGTAACCTGTCCCTGCCACTTCCACCCTGCCTGTCCACATGCCATGCCCCTATCCCCTATCCCCTTCCTCCTGTCCTCCATCGTCCATTTTACTGCCACACCCTGGTCTGTTGTGCTGCAACTGCTCCTCCTGCCTGCCCCGCGCAGTCTGTTGTGAGGCCCCTTCCCCTGAACTCTCTTGTCTGTGCCCAGGTCCTGACCCTCCCTTCTATCCTTCATGGTCCTTTGTGCATGCCCCTGCACCCTCCTTCTTGCCCATCATAGCCATTGTGCTGTCACTAACCCTCCCGCTTGCCATGCATGATCTTCTGTGCTGCCACAGCCCCTCCCACCTTCCCTGTGTGGTCAGCTAGCTGCCCCTGACCCCCTCCCACCTTCCCTCCATGGTCTGTGTTTACGCCATCATTGTCTCACTGTTGCTCTCCATGGTGTGTCGTGTTTCTAGTGCCCATCCTGCCTGACCTCCATGGTCATCTTGCTGCTCCTGCCCTGCCCCCTTGCCCCCAGCCCCCTGTTTCCATGTGCAGATCCCTATTCCCTCCTTCCTGGCTTGTCTGTTCCACTGTAATGCCCCTGATCCGTCCCTCCTGCCCTTTATGGTCTGTTATGCTGCAGCTTTCTCTCCTGTCTGTCCATTATGGTCAGCTAGCTACCATTGCCTCTCCCCTCTGTTCTCTGTTGTCCATGTGCATGGTCCTGTCCCCTCCCTATTGCTTTCTATCGATTGTTGTGCTGCACTCCCGTCCCGCATGCCCTGTGTGGTGTATTGTGCTGCTGCAAACCCTGATGCCTGCCCTGTAGGGTCAGTTTGGTGCACCTCTCCATGTCCCTCCTGTCCTCTGTTATCCGATTCCATGTCCCTAGCCCAATTCCTCCTGCCTTCCATGATCCAATATACCATACTTGCAAACATTTTGAACTTGTTAAGCGGGAGATTTTGAAAAAAACCTGGGGTATTGATTTTCCCCTTTGAGTTACATTGAAAAAGAGGAGATTGTAGACAGGATACAGATCAAATAAAGCCCATTTGAGCTTAAAAACATTGGACGTTTCCTGGCTGAATCGGGTCTGTTGGCATGTATGGTTGTACTACCACTGCCTCTTCCTTCTGCCCACAATGGTCTATTATATTGCCACAGCTTCTCTTGCCAGTCCTGTATTGTTGGTTTGTTGCCCCTGCCCCCCCTCTCCACTGCCCTCCATAGTCTGTTGTGCTGTCACTGGCCTTCCTGCCTGCCCAGTGTGGTCAAATTGTTGCCTCTGTACCCTCCTACCTGCCTTCAATTTTCAGAGTCTGTGCCCCTGGCCTCTGCCTCTCAACAGTATCCTAATGAACAACAAGATTGCTAACATTCTATATTTATTACAAACGTGTGGAATGCCTGACGTCATCTTGATGTAATCAAAACTGTAATACCTAGAGTATTTCCTTTAGAAATTATATATATATGAGAGGGTCTTATTTGCATCAAAATTATGGCTAGTGCTCTAAAAAACTAAAGTGAGGACATATTTTCTGAGTTTTCAAATAACGACAAAGCACTTTTAAATTATTTGTTATCTTTACTTTTTTTTATCCAGTTGACCACTTGAAATTTTGCACTTAGGGAAGAGGATGTGGGGTTACTTCCAGAGCTGCAGACTTTGCAACTGGGGAACCAGGTTTGAGTTTCTGCTTCAGCTCAACATTCTGTGATTCTGGTCAAATCACTTAATCTCCCCATGTCTGCAACCAAAATGAATTTGATCTTGTGTGGTGTAACCAATGCTCATGTAAAGCACTCCAGCACCTGACAAGTCTGCACTATATAAAACTGCAAAAACACACAAAATAAGTGTTTTGCACACTTCTGTCATTGGGCTACATGTGGGCTACATCTGGGTGATATTTGTGCTGCATTTGGGCTTTTTTGTCTCTGGTGGCCATCTTGGGAGATTTATTTGTTATGAAGTTTCCTAATTTCCTCATTTACTGCAGTCTCCTCAGTAGGAAGAACTTTCAGTTTTTTTACTTTGATTCCATCAAGAAGGTATTCAGATATGTCACACATTTGCCATAAATTCTGAATGTTAGCACTCTAGTTGCTCATTAGATCACTGTAGTAATGCTACTACTCACCACGGAAGTCTGCTGCTGGTATTAAAAGTGCATGTTTCAGTCTGCATGTCAGCATTTTTTAATGAAATAGAAGAGGATTTGAGAAGTCACTCAAAGTGTGCCCTAATTTTTCTTTCTTCAGCACTAATCATAATTTCTATGGTAAAATGAACCCCCTCATTGTGTTCCTTTTTAAATTAAATGTTTTAAGTGTTACCAGTTTATTCCAATCAAGATGGCTTCAGGTGTGCCATACTTTTGTCATAAGAAGACAGTAAGCGCTCTAGTTGTCCTTAAGAACACTCTGAGACATTCTGTCATTGGGCTATACTTGGGCTACATCTGGGTGATATTTGGGCTACATTTGGGCTCTTTGGTCTTTGGTGGCCATCTTGGGAGACTTATTTGTTATGGAGTTTCCTAATTTCCTCATTTACTTTAGTCTCCTCAGTAGGAAATACTTTCAGTTTTTTACTTTGATTCCATCAAGAAGGCATTCAGATATGTCACACAGTTGCCATTAATTCTGAATGTTAGCACTCTAGTTGCTCATTACATCACTGTAGTAAAGCTACTGCTCACCAGGGAAGTCTGCTGCTGGTACTGAAAGTGCATGTTTCAGTCTGCATGTCAGAATTTTTTTATGAAATAGAAGAGGATTTGAGAAGTCACTCAAAATGTGCCCTAATTTTTCTTTCTGCAGCACTAATCATAGTTTCTATTTCAAAATGAACCCCCTCATTTTGTTCTATTGCACATTAAATGTATTAAATGTTTCCACTTTGTTCCAATCAAGATGGCGTCAGGTGTGCAATACATTTGTCATAAGTAAGACTGTTAGCGCTCTAGTTGTTCTTTAGAACACTCTGGGAAGCTGCAGTAGAACACAAAGGAATCAACTGACAGTCTCTGCCCTTGTTGGATGTACATGTTTTACTGAGAATATCAGACTTCATTCTCACATGACTGAGAAAGATAATGTGAAATTACAGAAAATATGCTCTCAGTTTAGCTTATAGATCCTCTTCCAAACCTCTGTGGGAAAAGCATGAGAAAATAGTTTTCTCTCAAACATGATTCATGATATCACAGCAGTAGGCTTTTTCATATGGTAAAATCACCTTAGAACACACCACAATTCCTAAAATGAGTATGGTACCATCAACGAATGATTTATAATGTAACTAAAGTCTTAAAACCTTCTATTAACTGCAATGCTTTTTAATGAGGTGCTATCATGTATATTGGTCCCAAGATGGCTGCCAACACTTCTTGGATGAAGTACTGACAGCCAATCAGATCTCACGATGAGATGTGTGGTTAGGCTCCACCCAGATATATATGTGATTTTGATTTTGATTTTCTCAGGAACTACTGAACGGATTTACACCATTTAAGCAAAAGGCCCGACTCTGAACCAAGGTCTACCTTTCTGCCAAATTTGGTGTAATTCCGTTCAGCAGTTCGGCCTGTAGCTGCGGCTAAAAGCCCTATGGGAAATTGCGTGGGGAAAACATGTTTTGGGACCCCCTTTTGTCTCAGCCCCCGCTACACGAATCATCCCGAGACTTTCATGATAAGAGCGGACCGGAGCTGGCCAAAAGTTTGGAGAATTTCGCGACGAATCGTCAACGGGCGCCAAAGTTATTCCAAATAGAATGTTGCGGATTTCCTATGGAAAATAGGTCCTAACTAAAACTGCCTACTGGCGACTGCCAGTAGGTAATATATATTCACTGAAAAAAACATAGGTTTCAGGGGCGTTATAGTTAGCTGGACATTTCACTCATACAAAACTAACCCTGGGCGTAGTTCGCGAAGTAGCACTACGCGAAGCTACGCAAAGTGCAGTTCGCACCACGCGAGCTACGCGTAGCACTTCGCGAACTGCGTAGTACCCTGTTCGCACTGTGCAAGATGTCGTTTTCAATGATTGCACAGTGCGGACAAGCAACCGGCATTGTGCAATCATTGAAAACGGCATCTTGCACAATGCGAGCTGTAGTTTTCTGCCGCTCGAGTAGATTTTTACTCGAGCGGCAGCTTTCTCAACGCAAACTGGTAGTTTCTCATCGCGAGCGGTGGCGAGCATACGCGACCACTCGCAATGAGAAACCTGACCTCCTCGCGTTGAGAATCTCGCCGGGAGGTTTATTTTCCACGCTCGCGATCGCCAACTTGATGTTGCTGATCGCGAACGAGGAAAAAGTCTCGCCGGGATGTCATTTTGCTGGCTCGCGGTCGCCAACTTGACGTTGAGGACCGCGAGCAAGCAAAAAATGACCGCTGCACTATGCAACTCTACGCTACGCATGTTTGCACAGTGCTACGTGCAACTCGCGTAGTGCGAAGTAGCGCAAATTTCGCAAACTACGCGAGCGTAGCGTAGTGCTTTGCCCAGGCTTATACAAAACCATAGAAATTCCCCCTTTATAGTTAGTTCAGCTAACTATAACTCGTGCGCCCGCAATGCACTGCTGATGACGTCACATATTACATCACTCATGACATGGTCAGTGACATCACTCATGACATCACTCATGACATCTCAAATGACATCACTGATGACATCATCCAGTGAATGTGTGTTTTTCTGAAAACTAAATATGTTTTATATATGTATATCTCAAGGTTGATGGAAATATAAATGGGTATGTATGTGTCTAAATAGATATTTTTATTTATTTGCAAAATTGATTGTATAACTGACTGATTAACTGTAGATTAGAGAATACATGGGTTAGTAAGTAAAATGTACATATCTGTATCAGTCTGTCACTTTATGTATAAGTGGCTGCATGGATTGGTGAGTAGGTACATAAGTGTCTATATGGGTTATTAGATTTTTTTTGAGTATCAGTATGAGTGTTTGAGTGTCTTTATGGTTCGGTGGAGGGTATTACTTAAAACATAGATGTATGAATGAGTTACTCAATGTTTGTATGTGTTGAAAACAGCATGTGTGCAGGACTGTATGAGTGGATGTGTGTGTATGAGTGTGTTAGTGAGTGAATGACTGTTTCAATAGTGTGTTTATGAGTAACTACATATGTTTTAAAATAGTATATATTTGTATTTGTGCATATAAGTGAGTACATGAGAGAGTGAGGGATTGGAAGAGTTGCTGTATAAATAAGTGTTGATTTAAGAGAGTAAGAGAGTAAGTATGTGTAAGTTTCTGTTCAAGTAAGTGTGATGGTGTGTGTATAACTGTTTATGCAAGTAAATGGATGTTTGATACTTTGCATGTGTGACTATGTGTGTGAATAACTTTATGGATGAGTGTTGGTGTATAACAGGATGTATAGGTGTATGAGTACATTTGATGAGTGAGTTCATGTATGACTGACTGTATAGGACTGTTGGTGAATGAGTGGATGTGTGTGTGTAGATCTTGGAATTACTGAATATGTGTGTTGTAAGTAGTATTGGTATGTCTATTGTTTTGAAAATGTTAGTTTCTATTTTTGAGTGTGTGTATCAAAGGTTATATTAGGGTGAGAGGAGGTCTGCCACTCTATCACAAGGATGATGTCATCAGTGATATCATTTGAGATGTCATCAGTGATGTCATGAGTGATGTCACTGACCATGTCATGCGTGATGTAATGTGTGACGTCATAAGCAGTGCATTGCGGGCGCGCGAGTTATAGTTAGCTGAACTAACTATAACGGGGGAATTTCTATGGTTTTGTACGAGTAAAATGTCCAGCTAACTATAACGCCCCTGAAACATATGTTTTTTTCAGTGAATTTCTAAGGTTTTTTAAATAATAATTTTTATATGTAATAATAGTTATATGTATTTTTTATACTGATTTTCTACAGTTTTTTAACCGTTTATTTTTAAATATTTTTTTAATTAAATAAAATTATATATTTTTAATAAAAAATGTAAAAAAAATGTTTTAAAAAATATTCAAACTGAAATATGTGTTACTTTTTTATGTAATTTTTTAATTTTATTATATTTATATATTTTTTGTATATTTTTTTTTGTACCTTTTTTTTTGGAGTCGCGCACCCAAAGCGTACCTATCACGATCAGTGCGCGGATTGTAACCGCCATTTTAGAAAAGTTGTGAAGGATCCGCGTACGGTGTGCAACGGGTGCATTTTTTCAGAGATGTGCGCTATTGCTATGTGACTGGTCCACGACTTCAGCTCCCACGCATTCACGACACATGCGCATTACTTTACGCGACGCTTGCGCGGTGACGGGTTCCGCGTTACGTCATATACATGTCAGGCGCGGTGGGTGCGCGACTCCAGCAAAAAATGTTTATGTCTAAAATGATATCTATATTCACTGAAAAAACCATAGGTTTCACGCATGTTATAGTTAGCGGAAATTTTACTGATAAAAAACCAATGAAATTCCCCCGTTATAGTTAGTGCAGGCAACTATAACTCACGCGACCGCAATCCTCTGCTGATGCTAATACTGTATTTAGACACTTATTTGCCCATGTCTTCTTCCATAAATTTTTAGCTATACATAGATTACAAATATTTTTTTTTCATAAAGACACATATGTCATCAGCAGAAGATTGCGGTCGCGTGAGTTATAGTTGCCTGCACTAACTATAACGGGGGAATTTCATTGGTTTTTTATCAGTAAAATTTCCGCTAACTATAACATGTGTGAAACCTATGGTTTTTTCAGTGAATTTGCAAGGTTTTTTAAATGCTAATTCCTAACTATAACGTGTGTGAAACCTATGGTTTTTTCAGTGAATTTGTACGGTTTTTTAAATGCTAAGTTACTTTACGCCATTCGTGGCGTGCGCGCCCACTTAACGCAGTTCGTTCCGTGCGCGCGCGGTGCGCTTCGCGCACCGCGCGCCCACTTTACGCAGTTAGTGCCGTGCACGCACGGTGGGCACGCGGTGCGATGACAAAGCAAGAAAGCACGTCAACAAATCTGTTTCTGCTTTCCTCCGTGACTATGGTATGGGTGCCATTTACCACAACAACTTGCGTTTCAATGATGAAGGGAACAGAGTCTTCCTCTTGAACCTTAGACTCTGCATCGGTACTTACTTGTAGGTACCACTAAAAAATCATTTCATAAACACAACAGCTCTTTTTAGAGCCCCCTAATATCTAAACACTTAAATCTGATTTTCATTTTTTTTTTTTTTTTTTTTCTACCGTACGCTTACCGTAAGCTTACCGTACGCGTACCCCGTGATTTTTTTTAAAATCAATAAATGTTTTCTTTGTACTTTACAGTCCTTCTTTGACCCCCTCACAAATGTAAGGGGGTCTGTAACTCTCCTCATTGCCCCCTTTCCTTGTTTTCACTCTTTTTTTTCTGAGTGAAATACACAAAATGGCGGCCGCCGCTTCCTGGTTTCGGCCGATTCGAATGTTTACTAAGATCTAAGAGCCAATCAGAATCGCGCTCGCGCACGCCACCGTACGCTTACCGTAAGCGTACGGTAAGCGTACCGTAAGCGGGCTCAGATATATATATTGATTTAAAGGCTATTTTCTCAGAATCTACTGAACAGATTTACACCAAACCTACAAAAGGCACTTCCTTGACCTAGGGACTACCTCTCTGCCAAATTTTGAGTAATTCTGTTCAGCCGTTCGGGCTGTAGCTCGTTCTAAAGGTCCTATGGAAAAATGCATGGGAAAAACGCGTTTTGGGACCCCCCTTTTATCTCAGCCCCCGCTTGACGGATCCCCCCGAGACTTTCAGGGTAGGAGCGGAGCGTAGCGCCCCACCTATTTTGAGAAATTCGCGAGGATTCGTCGACCGGCGCCAAAGTTATTCAAAATAGAATGTTGAGGTTTTCCTATGGAAACGTGGTCCTAACTATAACTACCTACTGGCGACCGCCAGTAGGTAATGTCTTTAATATATATATTAGGGCAAGAGATTATCTAAGGTATTTATAAAAATAATATATTTTTACTTATAATAAACTTATATTACTTTTAAATGTACTTTCACGAAGTCGCGTAGGATGCGTGCTGCGTATGCGCAGGGTGTGCGGGGACTGAAAGAATGTATTAGTAGTGTATGGTGAATTTATAACTGAAAATTTATGAGGAAGTACTACAGCGTTACAGTGCAAGCTCTTTAAGTGCATTGCGCTGTGGCACTTCCGAAGCACAAAGATGTGACATATGTAGATAAATATGTTGCAACTCTATGCTTCCCGCTGCACTGCTGCACAAACTGCAGCCATGCAGTGACACAGGTACCCTTGCACCATGGTGCAAGGACATCTTTGTCGTGGGGAGATTGTATTTGTACAGGAATTTACACCTTCCTGCACAAAAACAATCAGTAAAGGCATTTTCCTCTTTCAATGTGTGATGTGAAATGCAGCATGCATTGAAAGAGGAAAAAATGAGGAGAAATGAAAACAATTCTCCTTGTTGTACCTCGCTACACCAACTGGAGGATGGCGCAGCATTCACACAAATCTCCAGGTTTACGATTTCTCATAAATCTGGAGATGTGTCTTGTTCTATGAGTGTTGCGTGGGAACACCCACAGCAACACCTATGGACCGCCCTTACAATGCAAAGTGCTGTGTATGAAGGGGTCGTATTTACGAGGAGAATAAAAGCTACGCAGGGTGCCTTTTCCTCTCCTTGTAAATATGAAGGAGTGCCTGGCACGATCACTACGTTACAAAAAGTGACGAACTGGTGGTGCAGGGTGCTTGTAAATCTGCCCCATAAGTGCTTCGGTATTGGCAGACTGATACAATAAGAACATAGTGCTGGTTGGGTGATTGAAGAATTGCATGAGAGTGACAGGAGGTTCCCTATGCTGCATGGGCACTACTTCAGAATTTAATTAAGTGGATCAATAGTATGTATCTACTTAGAGATTTGAAGGAATTACGCACATTATATTGTAAATGTAATTATGTTTGTGCCTAAGTCATTTTATAAGAATACCACCAGTAACTGGAATGATGATAGTGCTGCAAACAGAGTGAATACTTCATTTATAAGTACTTACGTATTGGTAGAGTGATAGGATAATTAGTTACTGGTAGATAAGTGATTAAAGAAGTGCATAGGATAGACTGGACGATTCCTACACTATATAAGAACTAACTAGGTATTTAAAAGAGTGTATGGATTATATCTAGCTAGATAGAGATCTGTTTGAATAGTGCACAAAATATCATATCTGGACTTGTGTTAGTAGCTAGACCATTCCATAAGTTCATGACTAGTAGCTAGAATAATTACAGTATTGCAAACACAGAGATATCTCTCCAAAGATGCTCTAAGAAGAATGATTGAAATGGATGGGGTCCTTCAATAGTTACAATGGGAAATGTTATGTACAAATCAAATCTTTTTTTTTCAGGTCACTGTAGCAATAAGTGTCTTAGTGCCTGAGGCATTCTACAGGTGTATGTAGTGACTAGATAGTGAGAGTGCTGGTAGTTGACAGGAAACAAGAGTGTGGGCAGGGAAACTAAAGCTTTCTCTTACCCAGCAGGAGTATTTTCAAAAGTATCTTCCGAGTGAGGACAAAAATGTCTTCCCTACTCACGTTCCTGTGGGCAGGTAAGGAATCTGTGCCTCCACCGGGTGGGAGCTTGAAAAAGGCTCCCACCAGATGAGAGCAGACATATATTTCCCTGCCTGCGAAAATATGTGCACAGAAACTACTGTGTCCTGTGGATGAGCTCCCCGGGACACAGTAATTGAGCTTTCTATGTCACTTTCGGCCCTTGGGTTGGGCTCCCTGGAGCCTATTAGGGCTTGGGAAGGGGGACTATGCACTCCTCTTCTTATTTGACAGTACTGCCCTGGGAATAGGGTCCCCAGGGCATCCTTGAGGCTTGGGGAAGCAGATTTCAAGTAATGTAATGTAATTGAACATTTATAGACCCCTGCTATCAATCCGAGGAGTGTCATGGCGCTGAGCAAAGACCAGGCTAATGGAAACATACTAGGTGTCTGTGAGAACGCCAGGATTGGGCATTAGATCAGCGTGCCCCTTTCCCTAAAAGTAACATATTTCTGCTCTCCCCTGGTGCTGATCAGCTCGGGGAGGAGCGGTTATTAATAACGTGGTTTTCATTTTGAATGTTGCTGCAGATTTGCCACCATCAGGTCTAGGGGGTCAGGGTATGCCTACCCTGCCCCCTTATGTCTTTTAAAAACCTTTTTCCTAGGACTCTGCGTTCTGCCATTTCCCTTGAGGGCTGCAATGCTAGGAGGCTTTTAGGGTTGGATAGGCTGCCATGTTTCATCTTGAAAAGCTCTTTACATAAAACCTTTTTTAAAGTGTGTTGTAGTTAGCACCCTTTACACTCAATATTTCTAAATTTGAATTTGGGGGCAGACCTCTGCCCAGACCCACTGGGTTGGGGCAGACCTCTGCCCAGACCCACTGTGTCATGCCAGGCTTACAAGATTCGCTCACTTGCATGGTGCAATATTGAGCTGATTTTGGTATACAGGTTGGCTGGCACTGCTGGAAAGTAGGTGTCATGTGACATCATCGTAGTGAGTTTCTCTTTATACTTTGTCCTACTGCCAAATGACAGGTGCCTCCAGGACCAACAGGCTCTGACTTACCTGTGCCACTTGATCACCACTTTTGGATGGTGCAGTTGGCGTTAGGTAGACCTCCGCTGAAGCTGCAGGGGAAACATGTTTACATATCAGTGACACCCGTGCTATATAAAAGGGCTACAAATAGGTAGCAGTGTGGCCTTAGAGCGGAAATTGGCTACTACTTTTACAGTTATGCTGGGCACAGTTTGCTCCATCACTATTTTCCATTGAGATAAAAGGCTTATGGCAAGCGATGAGCTTTTAATAACTTTCTGAGTAGAAACAGTTTGGCAGTGCTTTGATATTAGGGGACAGCATGTTGCAGGGCTTGGATGAATCTGACACAGAGGTTTTGCTTATGGTTGGGAATTTTCAGCTTTAAGGTTATTTTGACCTCACTGTGGCACTACTTATTTGCCTGAATGTTGCCATGTGGAGAGTTTTATGAGTAATATAAGTGTTGGCAAGAGTTAGTTCCACAGTCTTGTAGCAGTGTTTAGTTCCACAGTCTGGTAGCAGTGTTTGGCACTAGTTGCAGGCAGTGCTTAATTTGTAAAAATAAATTTCCTCTAAATGTTTTTCTTATGATCTGCCGCTATTGGCACTGAATGCTGGGGATGCCGAATACCGAGGCTGCCTAGTTTTAATTCTATCCCAACCTCTTTCTTCCAAAACATCATTTGTATCCTACTTCACTCTAGTACAGAGGTCTTCAATCTGTGGGGCGCGACACCCAAGGGGGGCTCTGGAGTCCTCGGAAGGGGGTCACGCTTTCCCCAGCTTCACTTGTGCCTGCAATACAAAAAGTTTGCATTCCTTTAGGAAAAAGACAGCCTGTCCTGGGACGGCTAATTTAGATCATTATCAGCTTATCAGCTGAAGTTTCATCAGTTGATTGTATTGTGATGTGAAAAGCTTTTGTGCCAGGGTGCCTGCTTGACTGAATGAAATACAAATGTGGGCTATTAGTTATTCTGCAATTGCAAAGGGTGCGTGGAAGCTGGCTCTGGTTTTAATTGAATGAATCACTCCAAGCTTTGTGATGACAAAGATTTGTTTTTTTTTAGTGGTAGTACAAAGTGTTAACAACTGGTCTGTGAAGTACTTGCTTTTAATTGTAACTGCATTTACACAGCCGTTAGTACCCCTATGGAGGTGTTGAAGGGACAGTTGTGTAAAAAAAATATTGCATTATATACGCACTGGTATCACCAAAATCTGCATTTTAGAAGCACCATTTTATCATAAAACTGTTTGCACATTTTGCAGTATTCTATCTTACATTAACTAATAGAGGTTTCATAATGTACTACAGTGCATTTCCCAGTGAGTAACAACTTTTTTACATTTATTTTTCATTTACGCTTTGCATTATTTTATATGTAGATACCTGATGGTGAAAGACCTAAAAAAGTACAGAATATTTTGGGACTTATTTATGAGAGGCTTGCATTGTCAGAGCATCACTTTTTCTGATGCTCCGGCGGCACAGGCAACTTAACTATACCTATGAAGCGATGCAAAGCCACCTGCATGGCTTTGATGGCCTCATAGATGTAAGACATAGCAGCGCAAATCTCTGCGTTGCCTAACTCTGTGTCAAGGAGGGGTTCCATGGGCTTTGCTTAGGGTTCCCATGCAACACCCATGGATTTTGATGCTGCCCCATATTTACAAAATCACGTAAACCTGGGATAGCTTCAAAAACGGACGCCTCAACAAGGTGTAACGAGGAGAAATGTCTTAATTTCTCCTCGTTTTTTCCTCTTTCCATGTGTGCTACATTCTGCAGCTCACATAGAAAGAGAAAAACGCCTCTCTGGATTGTTTTTGTGAAGGAAGGTGCCCCTTCCTGTACAAAAACAACCCTGCCTAGGTTGGTGCTAGGCAGAAATTTGTGCACCAACACAAGGGAAAAGGACAGGAATGCACCGTATTTCATAAATACGGCGCATGCCTGCCCTTTCACATTGGCATAGGGCAGCGCAGCAAGAAAACTTGCAGTGCTGCCCTACGCCAATTCCTCATAAATGAGGCCCTTTGTTTTTAGCTACACTTTTGAGTACACCCCTACGCTCACTGACCTTTGGTTTGCTAAACACTGTTTAATGTTATTTCCCCACGGTAAAAGTGATTTGCTGTGGTTATTGGGGGCATTTATGGTTGTCGATAGTTGTCGATGATGAGGAATACCAGGTTCCAGACATTTTTCTCAGAAGGGGGTCCTTCGCCTAAAATTGTTTAACAAGGGGGTATCGGTATCAAAAGGTTTGGAGACCTATGCTCTAGTAGGTCTTTATCGTCACATGTTTGTTTGTCACTGTTTTCAAATGTTTCTCCTCTGCTCCTTTCTCCCTTTTCAGCCTTTCTCTTTTTTGCTTTGGTTCAAAGCCTGATATTGAAAAGAAGTCTTTGTTCGTATAAATGGGTGCTGGTGCCCAACACCTGCAGCCATTGGCACAAATCAAGGGCTGACTTGATGTGGGTTCCAATTGTTTTGTTTAACTGCCAGCCTATCAGGAGCGTTTTGAACTAGTTGCAGATGGATGTGAACTTTGGAGTTTGGAGCAAGCAGTCGGGTATGTGAATATTTTAGTCAAAAATATTGTCTGCCATAAATATGCCCTAAATATAGTCGAACTGTGCATGGAGTTTATATTATTAACTCTAAAAAGCGATGTTATTTAGTACACGATAATTATATCAGACGATATTCTGACTTCAATGTTCTAGTACCATAGCATACAGGTTTAAGAAGTTGCCTCTTTTCTTTGTGTGGAAAATGGAAGCCGTAATTGAACAAAAAGCCCATAGAAGAAAAGTTTACAAAGAAGCTGATTAAAAGAAAATATCAAGTGGAAGTCGTGTTTGCTTTTCTTAGCTTCTGTGACAACCTGTAGAAATATGGACGACCATTAAAGTAATTGTAACCATGCCTGTCTGCAGCGCGGGCGAGCTTTTAACCAGTGCTTAAAATGCGGCCTGGACAATGTTGGCGCTGGCTTCAGTGTAGCACTTTTCGAAAGACTGAATTGTTGCTTGAAGTTTGTCAATGGCGACCTTAACATAATCAAAATGGCCGTGCCCACGATTGTAATATGGATTTAAACTTCGTACTCGAAGAAGCGTGCAAGAAGTTGGTTTTGGAAAACCTGGGGTTCTGAGACAGATTTCTGGAGTCTGGAATCTTAGACAAAGGCCTCATTCACTCTTGGCTTCCATTTGGCTTCTTTGTGAAAAAATATATACAGAAACCGTGCAAAGTTTCCGATGTGAAAACGAATGCGCATATTTTAAAAGAATTGGCATAGGTCAGCGCCACAAAGCATTTTTTTGCGCTGCCCTACGTCAATTCGAAAGGACAGAAATGCACCCTATTTAAGTGCATGGGGGCATATTTACAAGCAGGCGATAAAAAATTATCGCCGCTTTTGCGGCCGTTTTCGGCCGAAAAGCGGTGATAATTTTATGGCCTAATTAGCAAGGCCACGCTAAAGCGTGAAGCCTTGCTTTAGCGTGGGGATTGTTTATGCCCAGCTTTGCATCTCTAATGAGATGCAAAGTGGGCGTTCCTGACCTAACATGACAGGAGAAATGTCGCTAAGCGACATTTCTCCTATCATCAAGCCCCACGCTATGAAGCATAGCATCAGGAAAAGTAGCGATAACCCCTGTTATCGCTACTTTCCTTACGCCTGCTTCAGGACTGACTTAGCCTTGATAGCCTATGGAGGGTGGAGGGTGGATATAAGTTTGTGAGTCCCTATCAGCAAGCTAACGCCACATTGCGTGAGATTATCGCTGGGTTTCCAGCGATAATCTCACGTTAGGCAGTTAGCGTGAGGATTTTTATCGCTGAGGAGATAAGCGTTGCTAATAGCACGCTATCTCAGCGATAAAAATCCACGTTACCCGGCGGTAATTATCCTCTTAGTTTGTGAAATAATAAGAGCAGGGCCCTGACCAGGATGCCACTGCAGCTTGCACCACCCATCGCCACTGTCATCGCTGCCAAAACAACTACTAACCATCTCTCTCGCCTGCAAGTGCGACAGCAGATTACTCCAGGTCCCCAAAGCTAACGGAATGGCTGGGGAGGCAGGTATTAGCCATTTTTTATGTATATTGTATTCATAAATAACCGGTTCTGCTCATCTCTAAATTAGATGAGCAGCACCACCATGTGGCAGACTGTCCTAAGTGCGGTGTTGACAATTATGTGCTGGTGCCGAGCACTGGAAACCAATTAAGTGCCTGCGCTGAGCATCGGAAACCACGGGCTCAAATTGAGCACTGACGTATTTACAAGATACGGTACATTCCTGTCCTTTCAGCTGGCGCAAAAATTGCCGCCGTGCACCAACACGAGCACCCTTGCACCATGTCTATCACAAGAGGCATTTTTCTCATTCTATGTGTGCTGCAGAATGCAGCACATGTGAAACAAGCATTGGCATAGCCAATAGGTCTCGCCTTTGGGACCTTATAAGTGTTTAACCATGCAACAGTTCATGGTGTTGCACCAAGGATATTGTGATGCATAACTAAATACTTATAAGTTCCCAAATGCGAGACCTATTGTCTATGCCAATGCTTTTTTTTTATCGTAGTGCACTGAGACATGGAGTGAAGGGGCGTGCGATCAGGAGGGGGAGAGGTAGCCTGGTCTGGGAGGGAAGATGTGACAGAGGGGGAGAGAGGAGTAACTGGAGGGAAGGGGCGGGATGAAGAGGGAGAGAGACGAAGAGTAGGAGGGAAGAAGTTGTCATGAGGAGGAAGAAAGGATTCTACTGAGGTCAGGGAGCGGGCTAAGGCAAAAGAGAGGTGAAGAGACGGATATGTGGTAAGGAGGGGACAGGACGCCACTGACAGGAAGGAGGGCAGGCTGAAGAGGGAGAGATGCTGTGAATGAGAGGAAAGGAGTATGGGGAGAGCGCCACTGGAGGGAAGGGAATTAATATAAAGCATGAGGAGAGCATGGGGAGACAGAGGAAATGGAAGGAACGAGAGGTGGGCAATGAAGGGTGAATTAAAAGACATTTTGGGGCAGGGAGTCAGTGAGAGACGTGCGAGACGGAGACTGCGCAGAATATCTCACTTCTCGGCTGCGCGTGAAGTCATTAGCTTTGTATTGACAGTCCACGCCGCGAATGGTATAATCTTTGTCCGCACCGGGCGCCTAATCACAGCAGTAAAGAGGGCTAATTGAAAACTGTAGATATCAAGGTTTACTCCAACTTTGCAAACTTTACTCATGCCAGTTTTCCCCCTGGTGCAGATCTCCCCGAGTAAACGAGTGAGAAACTTTCCAGCACACCTGTGGATCAGAATAGTTTTCATCCCTTTACAGAGACTTTTTTCTTTCCGGCACCCCTGGAATACGGGTGTGTTTCATTTTCTGTCATTGGTTTCAGGGCGTGGGTTAAACTAGCAATGAAATAGCGCTCTACTGTGGACAGCAACGCACCGCACAATACAACTGCATGACATCCAGGATGTAGCAGGTAGAAGCGGGGCTTCAATGGGCGCATAGAGCACAGTTTGCAATTAACATATCTTCTCACTGAGTGGATCTTTTTAAACGTGCAGCTTTTCCGCGACTTTCCAAATCCCAGGAGGGCGATAGTCTGGACGGAATATACATTTTCTGGGCCAGACACAGGGCGCGTGGCGGTTGCTTTCACTCTCAGCGTCTACGGGTGACCCGGAGGAAGGCGAAGCTTGCTTCTTGTCTAGTGAGAGCCCTGTGCACTGATGCAAAGTTCAGGTCATTACTAGAGGTGTGTGTGTGTGCGGGGGGGGTGCAACGCAGTTTGTAACATGTAAACTCGCAGAGAATACGTTTTTACCTTTTCCACTGTGGGGGGATTGATTCGACCGTGAGACTTTCTCGTGGTGCACAAACAAACCTTGCACAGCTGATGATGGTAAACCCAGCTGCAGACTTGGGATATATTGAAACTTTACAAACATTGCAGGCCTAAACACAACGTGCCACTCCTATCATTTGCCACTTTGAAAAGACGCTTGATCTTACATTTGGCAGTAATATATGTACGTTCGTTTCCAGGGTGAGCCGCCACCTACAAACTGATTGTGAATACTAGTGGGTGCACGAGTTTGCACACGTTCGCTTTATTTTGCATTGAAATTGTCATTGTTCAAAACAGATTCACGGCTTTGACACCATCTGACTGAGAGAGGGCCTGTGTTTGTGCCTTTACGATTTTTAGGCTGACAAATGACACGTTTGAAACTCAATGTAAAAAAACAACGGGGACACAGAATTTCTCTGCTCGGTGCGTGCCCCGCCACTTTTAGGAATGCCACGAGATCTATCATTCATTTTCCGCTACAGAAATGAATGACAGCTTAAAGGAGCCCCTCGGCATCTGTAACTCTGGCTGAAAGCTGTTGACAATTTGCAGTGAGCAGCCGGTGGACCATGTTACTGGACGAATGCCATCTAGTGGTTACCATGCGTAATAGCAGTCGAAGTGTTTCAATAGCCTCAAGAAAGAAAAAGTGAAAGTGATCGTGATTACGATCGCTAAAAGACACATGGCGCTGCGCGCGTGCACGTTCACGTGCACTGTAGCTTTAGGCCACGGCAGCACTTTGAAAAAGCCCAGATATAAAATGTCTCTTCGAGCCTTTGGCTCACGAGACCTAAAAAGGAAGAAATGAGGAGAAATGCAAGCATTTCTCCTCGTTACGCCTGCTCTGGGGAGCTGTACGTTTTTAACACTGCCCGAGATTAACGCAAGGTTGTAAATCTGGAGCACAGTCAAAAAAAACATGGGTGTTTCGTGGGAACACCCACAGCAACACCCATGACACGCCTCCCTGCTGCAATGTAAGGCAACGCAGGATAGGAAAAGCAGTCTGGGACAAGTACCCACAGCAGAGGAGTCAGCCAGCAGAGGATGCAAGGCAGTTTCAAAGTAAGGTTCAAAGCTGAGCAATAGAATGTCTGAGAGAGGTGTGTGATGAGTTGTGTGTCTTTCCGACTCATCAATGTATACTATAATCCTAAAGTTTCGGGGTGACTCCTCCTGGGTCACCTCATCTGGTCAGAACACTGAATCCATTGGTCAGTTTGTATAGGGTGATTGCCATGAAGCATGAAGAATAAACATATTATAGCAAAAAGGGGGTGATCATTACGTAAGTTGTCAAACCATCCAGTATATATTTCTTCTTTTGCAAAAAGCACATGGGTGAGTTCAAGAGGACAGTTTCCCATGACAGATGTTCCCAAAGTAGCGAAAGTGTTGCAGACAGTCATAGTATGCAAATAGAAACTCTCCCTACGGGATATAGTTTCTTTTCACATTGCAAGTTTATGAAACCTTTCCATGAGAGCATAATCAAGCAAAGTAAGGAAAAATGACGGCCTAAATTGAATTTGTTTTATGAAATACAGAATGCTAAATAATGAAAAGATACATTTCATTCATATGCTTTGGGAGTTTATATACTTTGTCCAACTTAATTGCACTCATAAAGCATTTTAGTTTTGTTATAAATGGCACATGTAACTATGACATATAACTGCATTTTCAAAGTACCTACATGCAAAATTATTTCAAAACATAAATTATAAATATTGTTTCTAGAAATTCATTTTAATACATGTATGAAGACTATTCCCTGAAAATGTCAGAGCATTTGGAATTAGTATAAACGTGCAGCACCATTTTCTCTTTTCTCACATGGTGCACAATTTCATGTGTGCAAACATGGAGCTTAGAATGATACATTTCAATATCACATGTACATATCTCTAAATCATGTTAGACTTCAATAAATTCTTCACACACATCATTATTTGATAAGAAAGGTTAGAAATCTTATAACACCTTAATACATCACAATTACATTTTAATTGATACACATTGAATTAGCAACTAAAACGGGTTAAACTATGAACCTATATTACTTAATGCATATGCTTTCTTCTAACCTTCAATTCATCTGCATGCTTTTACAATTCAGTAACTAAGTCGTCTCACAATTTCTCTCATGTTTCTTCTATGTATAGTTAGCACAATTGGTGAACGTTTGTCATTTTGTTTTCAAATGTGTCAGAACCGGTTTTATGTGGCAGTAAAAAGTTCAGCAGCTTATCTGCTTTATCATTATGTCATAGGTTTAAGATGTGCTCAGTTGACTTTTCATGCCACCATTCTGTTTTTAAGCTCAGAAAAACACTAATGTGTATCTCCCAAAGGACACACACTCACAAGCTGGCAGCAGATGTTTATTTACAGCCCCAGTGCATTACTTTGAACGTCTACAGAGAATTAACTATAGCGGTGGTTACTGACAGGGTCCACTTGGACTAATTTTGGTGCTTTCAGGGGCACTTCTAATTTAACTGATAACTGGAGAAGGAGATCTTTGGCCTGGAGGTACCGTTTCCAGCTGGTTGCTTCCCCCTAGTTACCAGCCATCACAAGTTTATCGGGCCGAAATAGGGAATAACCCATGGTAAAGCATAACCTCATTAGCAGTACTGACGCTTGAAATAATTTGCTTTTGATGTACCTCACTAAATACCTTTCAGTGTCAGAAAGATATAGCAAACTATTACAGTCACTGCATGATATCATCAGTGATGTCAGTTGAGATGTCATCAGTAAAATCATCATTGATGTAATTGAACATGTCATATGTGATGTAATATATGAGGTCATAAGTAGTGGATGGCAGGGGCACAAGTCATACTTAGCTCAGTTAACAACTGGTAAATTTCAGTGTTTTTTTTGTTTAAAATGGTATATTTTAAGTGACATTTTCACCTACCTATAGTGTCACTTTGACCTATATATATTTATTTTTTTCCAAGGTATGTAGATGTGGAGGTAAGAATAGTAATTCTATCCTTACCTATATACACCTACCTTCATAATATTTTGTTTCTCGGCTGCAGTTTTAGTAGCACAATGTATATTTTTCTACAACAGTCTGAGTTTACAACCATATAAACTAAAATATACAGAAACAAAAACTGAAGCTCGCTGAAAAATCAAGTACCACATAACCCTCTATTTATGATACAAATACACTCACTCCGTTCCTCACTCCCGTAGCACTAGTGGTGAATCAAGGTAACATCTCTCCCAATATTTCTTCTCAGTCAAGGACACCTTATTCCTGCCTCAGAGTTGTAATCTTACCAAGAAGTGTCCAACACTTATATAACCAGTGAATCACTACTCTTCATGTGAACAGATGTGGTGATGTGTTCCCTAAATATCCATCTTGGGTCCTCCTATGTGTTAAGCAATGCCAATGATCTGCGACTGGGAAAAGAAAAGCATGTAGCAAAGTCAGTGAGTCAAAGTGTATGTAGAGGAATCTCCTTTGTGTCATGTGGTCTCATTGCCCATAGGGTTGTTTACCCTTAGTAGTGACTCATTGCGCATCCGCCACTTACTACTTTCGAAGAACTGTCAATCTATCTCCAGCATCTCTTCTCTGTCTTATTAGCATAGGCTTTTTGTGAACATGTGCTACAAGACATAGATAAATTAGCAGTAATTTTCTGCACTTGGCTTTACAAAACTTAGTGCCTGCACTCATGCCCTTGGTTCCCTCCGATTCAGTCCTTCCTGTCAGGGATTGGTTATACCTGTTCTATCCTGGCCCCTCCCATCAGGGATGAAGACGGGTCCCTCCCATTCATGCAGCACCTGCGATTGCCACCATGCTTTCTTCAAAGACACAGAACCCAACAACTAACTACTTAACGTTTTGCACTGATATGCTGTCATGGATATTCAATTCAATTCAATTCTTGCTTTATTTCGATTTTGGTTTCAAATCATAAAAGCATACAATAAAATGAGCATTCATAAAACATACAGTAAAAAAATAATATCAAACATATTATTTACAAGTTAAAAAGAATGTATTCCCCACCTCCACCTTTGTAAAGAAACTAAAAAGGGGGGGGGCATATACATAATAACTATTTAATCTTTAGTTAGACAATTCACAGCCAACAAGATACATCCATTAAAGTTAAGAAAAAGAAAAAGAAAAAAAAATCTGACATTTAGTTGGTCTCCGCGCTATGTTAATCTAAATTCCTACGATGGCGAACAATACATTTCAGAAAACTAACCACTATGAAGACCAACTGCTCTCCCTCCAGCCTCTGTAAAAAAAGTGAGGCTGGGCGACATTGTCTATATCCAATACGCCTCAGGAACGGAATAAGCCATTTTTTCCTGGATTCTGTATAAAATTTACAGAAAAGAATAGTGTGTAAAGTCGATTGTGAAGAAATATCATCACAGGGACAGCCAGAAAGTACTTTCGCCCAGTTGTTTCGCGTTGGAAATGCGACCATTCGATGGAAAAAGTTCATCCTAAATCTAACCAATAGATGACGCTCGTAACTCGTGGTATTAAAGGTGAGGTACGGCTGTATTGTAGGTACCAATTGTATCATTAGACTGTGGGTAACAGAAGGTTTGGCAACCTCGCTCATCAGTCTCAGCTCCTCAAGATGGGCGAGACCTTTCTTTTTTAAAGCCTTCCTTGAAACCTCACTTATTGAGGAGAGATTATAATAATATTTATCCCAACCCAAATCATGAAAAAAGCTCGCAATGTACCACAGCCACCTAGACCTGGGAGCATTATCCATGGTTATACAGTCGGACAAAATAGACTGAGAGAGAGTTGCTTTATCTGAGGACCAGATCCTATGCCATAATAAAAGTGGTTCAACTTTGGCTAGGTCCGTCACATGTGCAAGACCCAGCTCTGTATGACAAGCAAAGGTACCCGTACTCCCAGGAACTGCAAGAAGAAACCTCAAAAACAAATTTTCGACTTTCTGAATGCTATCCAGACCCACAAAGCCCCAGAGACCCGCCCCGTACAGAGCCACAGATAAGCATTTGGCTTTATAGATCACAATAATTTCAAGCGGAGCTCTATTTCCCAGCTTCCTGGTAAAGTTGACAAGGGCTGTAGTAGTTCTTAAAAAAAGAAGTTTTCTCGTTTCTACAGCCGCTTTCCAGGATAGTTTGTGATCTATTGTTATGCCTAAGTAGGAGTATTTTTGCGTAGTTGCTATTTTTTCTTGGTTCAGATAAATACCCCTCATTTTACTAATGCTTTTTTGGCCAAAACTTGCCCTCATGACAAAGGTTTTACTAATATTTATCTTCAGGTCAAGGCCTGCCATGTATGTCGAATATCTATCCAGATTCCTTTGAAGTTCACGGGGGGTACGAGCTAAAATGACGGTGTCGTCTGCATAAAGGAGTGCAGGTATTGGACGATTGTTCACCATTGGGAGATCTTGGGATCCCTTCACCATCTCTTTTTCCAACCCATTAGTATACAATGTAAAGAGGAAGGGGGCCAGGGCACACCCTTGCCTGACCCCTTTTTCTACTGGGAACTCTTCCGTCAGCTCCCCCCCCCCACCCCATAACGGACTCTTGCTGTGGCATTTGCGTAGAGTTCCCTCATAAACTTGACCAGATTCAGTGGAGCCCCTATATCAACCAGTAATGCCCAAAGTTTAGAATGGGAGACACAGTCAAAGGCGGACGATAAATCCACATAGACCATATACAGATCTCCTCCTTTGATGTAGACATACTTGTCTATCAGAAGTGAAAGGTTTAGGGCCTGATCGATAGTTCCCAAACCCTGGCGAAAGCCATACTGTAAGTCTGAAATAATCCTGCCATCGTCCGCCCAGTCCTGAAGTTGCTCTAAAATGATTCGACCTGCCACCTTTCCTAGGGAGTCTAAGAGAGAGATTGGACGATAGCAGGTTGCTGACTCCCGGTCGCCTTTTTTAAAAATGGGAACTAGAACCGATTTTGACCAAGAAACCAATAAACCTATATTACAAGATGCGTTCAGGACTTTAGTTAGAAGGGGGGTCCAGAGATCCGTTTGAGCTTTAAATAAATCGATAGGGACGCCATCTGGGCCCGGAGCATTCCCATTTTTACTTGCACTCAGAGCCTGGGCGGTTTGTGTCAACGAGAACTGTAGGTCAATGGATATATATGTACAGCTAATTAGATTGCTGCCCGGTTCCCATGCGTTTAAAAACCCACTGCACGATCATGTCTTCCATTAGCTTTCATTTTTGAAGGAGCTAGATGGCTATCCTTGTCACAGGCCTTTATACACTTTGTTGCTCAACAAGCAGGGCACTTTTCAAGGCCTTATGTAGACAATAGCATACACATATATCACCAATTCTAATCCTTCCGCCTAGGTGTTTCTTAAAAGTGGGCGTGTGTTCATCGTCATTGTAAATAAATAAAATTTTCATCCCTTTTAATAACCTCTAGTTATTTTTGCTTTTAATCATTTCCCCTCCCAAATTTCTATATTAGTGTTTCCTAAAAAATATAATGTTCAGTGCAAAACAAAATTACCTGGTCCGATTCCCGGACAAAGCGGAAAAATATAAGTGCAGCGTCCACCCAGAGTACAGCAGATCTCATGAAGACAATGTGTAGCAGTCACCACTGCCAATGTCACACACTGGGGTAGGAGAAAAGGGGAGGAGGGGGAGGGGGAGCCAGGCACGGTGTGCGCAGTACACCTAGAAGGCAAACATCTACAATATAATCCCTGAGTCAGGGACGGCCGGGGGTGGGGGGGGGGGGGGGTGGCACCAGACCCCACAATCCAAAATCAGCACCAACTACGGTCCTTATCACAAACTGAGGGATAAACTGCACTTAGCAAGTGGTGCGGGGAGGCTGGTCAACCAAGTAAGGATACCACCGGCTTTTAATCATTAAAATGCTCAGTCATTAGAAGCAATGGACTACTAGATATAGATTTAACGCTGGCATTGCAATTAGGTACCACCCACTTCATACACCCAGGGTTTTCCTTTTGATCATCCGGTTTTGGACTTTTTACTGTGGGTGAGTTGTCTTAATTTTGTCTCACCGACTGTGACCACACAGTTAACAGACTGCACATGTTTGCCGCCTTTGTCCACCTTACAAGATGAGGCTGCTGCCATGCAGCTGCAGTAAGGGGTACTTGGCAGTCTACGTGTGCGACTACCACCGTGCACTACCCAGTAACTGCGCCTAGGTAGCCTGGTGCGAAAGAACTCTGCAAGATTAGATGTTGACCTTGGATAGGCCTATTATTAGTAATATTAGTGGGCGATCATAGATAAAGTGAATAGGGTTTAATGTTTTATCTACAGTGACACTGTGTCATACACATAAGGGAAAATCTGCCTTAAAGTGAAATTTTGGTCCTCTTAGTGCTACAAAGTCCAGTAAGGTATGAAACTGGGGTGAAACATGCGCTCTGTAGGTCCCAAGAAGTTACATATACAGCCTATGGGCTGTCCAGAATTTTCATATTTCCCCGCTCAGCTCAGAATGAGATTCCATGATTTTTGTCATCCTGTTGGGCCAAGTTAATTACACTTCTCCCCAGCAGGTGGAACAAAGGCCTCACCACACAAAAAGAGTAATTAACAGTGCTGCGCCCAGCTCCTGAGGAGGAAGGGCTAGAGTAGAAAATTGGCATCTCCTAATTAGCTGTCACACTGTCCCAGGGTTGGGACAGCTCAGGCCACAGAAGACAGGGGGAAGCTCAGACAACTAGACCCAACACAGGAAGGAGCTTCCCTTTGACATTTTGGTGTGAAAGTCCCTGGCAATGATGTCAGCTCGGGTTGGAGCTGAGGAACCCTGAGTAGATGTGAACAGGGATTGGAAAACCACTCCATCTTGAATTTTCCCATCATGCTGTCCAGAAGAGTTGGTACAGGGGTGAAGCGGTGATATGGCACTCTAGGTTTGGCAAGGGGTGCGTGGCTTCTAGAACTTTCCACCCCATCTCTTTCACAAGGAAAATAAACAGTTATTGGAGATTGACACTGGAATTGGGCAATAGTGGCAATGCCATGGAGAGCTGAAAGGACAGGCTCTCTGATGTACTAAGCACTCTGCCTATAGCTTACCCCAGCATCAGTGGGTCTCTCCAGGACCAGTGAGGCTGGTACCCTAACATCCCCTGAGGACGAGTTGGGAGACAACTTGACCTCCACTGCTACACAGATGCCCTGCAAGATGGCCAGGAGGTCAAGGGGTCTTTGGAGGGAACAGCGGGGATAACCCTGGTGCAGGGAGCCAGTGAAACCAGCTTCCCACAGAGTGTGCCTCTTTAGAGGACAGGGGCCCTGCTGTAAATGCTCCCGGTGGCCAGGACTTGCCACCAGGAGTAAAATTAGCCTAAGATGGTTAGAATTTGCCCATCAGTGCTCAGGATATCCACCTCTGAATATTTTTTACCTTTGACCCATTTTTGAGAGATGAAACACATAGCGCTCCATCGCATCTTTCAACTATACCCCTGGCTGGACCAGTGCCCGGGGGTCGACGCAAGTCTTATTAATTTTTAATAAGCCTGGTGGGGACATGCATGTGGCTTCCTTCCCAGAGCTCTGAGAGGGCCGGGATACCAATCTCTGGGCCGGATTATTTGTGAAAGGGCCCCTTGACCCCACTCTCAGACCCTCAACAAGGGATAGAAAGGAGAGCGTTGTCGTGTGTCCCCTGCAATGGAGAAAAGGGTCCCGGGACCCTATCCCCAGGCACTTGATGATAACAGAGGAAAGGGGAGTGCCACCGCTCCCTGTGCCCATGACTGGGAGGGATGGGACAGCCACTGCAGTAGAGGAGATTCCTGCACGTACAGGAGCAGGCAGGGAGAAGATGACTGCTGGCTCCCCGCTACCGAGGACAGTGCCAGCTGCACTGGGAGCCGGGCCAGGCCAATTGGGAGTGGGCTCCCCACGTGCCCTCAATGTAATAAAGGACAGATGTATCTGGGCGGGATTGGGCACCTCTATTCAAAAAGGGAAAAAAGTAAAAGGGCGCACAGTGAGAGGCCTAGCTGTGCATAAAATATTCACGCTTCCCTGGAGAGAATATTCCATAATGCCTCATGAGAGGCTTATTTGCATATTTTCCTTTCCTTGCCAAAATGGATAAGGGCAACATCAACATGTCAGAAAAAGTGCTCGGGCTGCCCGAGTGCAGCAGCCTCATTTTTTAACTTATTGTTAACTGTTTCTGGGCGGTCATAAAATCTATGACCCCCAGACTTTTTCTTCATTTTCAATGCACTCCTAAGGATGGAGATTTGATCTTCAGCTGGGAGTGCAAAGTCTTTAAAGGTTGGCTTCATGATAGTTATGTATGTTGTCTGAAGTTGTATAAAAGAATGCAAACACATTGTATGTTAATTTTGACTGCTTTATTAATAATATATTGCTTGCAATGGGTTTGAAAAACAGTGCAATGTTTTATTGGTATTAATGATCGCCTTTAACCAAGGTGATGTATTATGGTGATATAACAATGGGATTGTTAACATGTGGATTGTTGATATTTTAGATGCAATGACCCCCTTGACAAAGTCATTAGGCTTCCCTTATATGTTGTGGTGATGAGCCAGTAGGACTAGTTCATTGAATGTTATATTCCTGTATACTGTGATGTGCTCTTTATTATAGGTGGTAGGGGGGCAGGGTGGGGGTACTGTGATTTTGGGGTTCATGGCCCTTTAGGGGTCAAATATGATTTCTGAGTGTCATCAAGGAATTTCTAATTGCCTGATGTATACATTTGTATATTGAGGCACAGTATTTAGTAGTGTTTGTAATAAAAGTACTTTTACTTTTTCAAAGAAAAAGCACTTACTGGACTATCATTTATTGATGTTATTATTGTGTGCCAGTGAATGGTGATTACTATACCACAGCACCTCCTCTGAGTAGGCCTTGACCTGCTCTACTTCACTACCCTGAGAGAGTCAAGCACTCAATGAATGGGATGATTGGTTCCCAGTAAGGAGAAATTGTGGACTTATTACTTGCAAAAGCCTCACATCTTGCACAACTAACAACCCAATTTCTTACACCTGCTGAGTTGCAGAAATTGAAAGTTGAGGATTCCATCTTTTAAGGCTCTTGATACTCAGCAGCTAAATAAGTGAACATCTGCTGTCTAAAGCTAGACTCTGAGATGCAAAAGCTAATCTTTAAATAGCCAATTACTTGATCCAACTCAAACACTGTCATGCATCCTGTTTTTCTAGAATTGTTTTCCACTGCAGAGCAGAAATTCTCATGTATTTTTTGCCAGTCCCTCGTCAATAGACACACATGCTGTGTCTTGCTTCTCAGCCATTTCCTTTGAGAAAACTATTTAACTTTTACTCCAGAAGGACTTTCAATACACAATGTTTAAGAGAGACTTGCGCCGCTGAAGCGTCACTTTTTGTGACCCTGCGGTGGCACAAGCCTCTGAATCATGTCTATGAGGCCACACAAAGCCAATTTGCGTGGCTTTGCATGCCGTCATAGATATGGAGTAAGACAAAGTAGCACAAGTCACTGTGTTGCCTTACGCTGCACCAGGGAGGCATTCCATGGGCGTTGCAGTGGGTTTTCCCATGCAACACCCATGGATTTTGACTCTGCCTCAGATTTACTTAATCACATAAACCTGGGGCAGAGAAAAAACCTTACACCTCTCCAGAGCAGGCATAACAAGGAGAAACATTTTTATTTCTATTTTTATTTCTCCTAGTTTTGTTTTGTTTTCCACGTGTACTGTTATCTGCAGCACATATAGAAAAAGGAAAACACCTCTTGGGATTGTTTTTGTGCTGGAAGGTGCCACTCCATGCACAAAAACAATCCTGCATGCATCAGAGGCACCCTTGCAGCATGGTGCTAGGATATCTGCATTGGCGCTAGGCAGAAAATTGTGCGCCAGCACAAGGGGAAAGGACAAGAAGGCACTGCATTTCATAAATGCAGTGCATTCCTGTCCTTTCACATTGGTACAGGGCAACACAGCAAGACTTGCGGCACTGTCCTATGCCAATTGCCCATAAATGAGTGCCTCAATTCTGAAGTATTTACTTAATATAATGGCTTATAATATGAACTTTCAGACAGACTATAAGGATTAATATAGAGGTGTTTGAGGCCATAGTCACTTAAAATACTGAACACAAACAAAATGTACAGTTTTACAACAACACAAGAATGAAAAGCAACACTTCAGCGACATATAACAGCTACGGAAAAGCACAATGCACTCATTACAACACACTACAACAAAACACAATAATACAGCACAATGACAGACTGTTTCAATACCATAACAAAACATAACTCAACAACAACATAGCAACATAACATAACAGTACAGCAAGAGGCAAAAACAAAGTAACATGCCAGATATACCATTAAAAATAAGACAATACAATAATGAACTAACACAGTAAAATGACAATTCTGTTATCACTGTTGTGCTAGACAGTTCTGTTTTAAGGCGTTTGTGCTGTTATGGGGTGTTGTTTTAATATTTTGGTTTTGAGTAACTTTGTTTTGGGGTTCCGTCGTATGTTACCATTGTAGTGTTGTTTTATGTGTCTTGATGTGCTAATGCATTGTGTTATTGTAGTGTCCTTGGCTTTGTTATTGTGTTGTTTTGCGTTTTTGAGGTGTGATTTTAATGTGTTGGACACTGCTTGTTTTGTCGTTGTGTAGAGGTTGTGCTGCTGTGCAATTCTGTTTTGATTGTTTTGTTCTGTTATGCTTTACTGTGTTTCTGGTGTTATTCTGTTTTTGTGTGGCGCTTCTGTGCCCTTATTGTTTTGAAAATTTTGTGAAATGTACAAGTTTCAGTGTTTTTTTGTTTGTTGGCTTGTTAATGTAGTGTGCCACTCTGTTGTTGTTTGCTTTGCTATTGTGTTGTTGTGTGATTTTATAATGTGCTGTTAATGTTCAGAACTATGCCTGTGTTGTCATTGTATAAAGGTTGTGCTATTGTGAAGTGCGGGTTTCACTATTTTGTTCTGTTGTGGTTTACTGTGTTTCTTTTTATTGTTATTCTATTGTGTTGTACTGTTGTTGTGTCATTCTGTGTTGTTTTGATCCGTTGCTGTGTTGTGCTCTAGTGTGTCATGTTGCTGATTATTCTACTCTTCCATCTAAAATCACCAGATTCCGTCACAATTCTAGTGGTATATCTTTACGTGATCCACTCAGCTTAAAACTTAGCACAGACCATGTCTGAGAGGCTCACTTCATTTTCAGCCCAAATCAAAATGGAGGAATATCTTCCACTGACATAAAATGTTGCACCAAAAACAAAACAATGGTAGGATGTATGCAAGAGTATGGAGTATGTGACCTTATAATTTTTCATTATGTGGTGTCTGAATAAAAGCATGGTTAATTGGAAAGAGGTGCACATGTTTAGGATATCATTATTTTTTCTTTACATTTTGGTCTAAGAATGCTTGCAGGGGTATGTGCCTCTAAATAACTCCCAATAAACTGATCTATAATAAATGTAGAGGCATTCTCTGGCCTCATAAATTTCATGCAGTTACTATTTTGCAATCTACATTGTGAATGTCTATAGCCAGTCGTTTATTTTTTGCAGATCATGCAAAGTTTCGGAAGGGGTAATTGTCCCGTTTTTAGCCAAACTTGAAATCAATCTAAATTTGTGAGGAGCCCCTTGTTCATGGTAAAAGGAAACCCCTAACCCATCAGTTCAGAAAGTAGAAGAAAAGCACCAGGACAAGTAGGTGAATCATTAATTCTTTGTTGAAAATCCAATTCAGAGACCACATAGGTCCTAACTATGAAATAAGGTTGGAAACTCTTGTCTTCTCATGAATTCTCCAAAGTTTATTCGAGGATATGCAAAGATACGATAGTAGAGTTCTTTTTATGCACAGCAAACACGTGTTTTGCCTCCTGTTGCCCGTGAGCCAAGGTTTTTCAAGGTGTAGAATCGAATCGTCATGTAAGGTCAAACCCTATTATATTTCAATGGGCACTCTATAATGACTGATTAGCACCGGAAAATAAGCTTGAGTTGGTGTGGAGGAATTACTTAGATGTAGGCAGCGGAAATTCACATTGGAGATCTATTGTCCTTGTCATTTTCTGTCGGCAGGCTTGGTTCACGGGCAACAGGAGGCGAAACACGTGTTGGCTGTGCATAAAAAGAACTCTACTATCTACTTTCCAACGAAGAATTAATTATTCACCTACATGTCCAGGGACTTTTCTTCTACTTATTTTTCACAGATCCACTGCAGTATTTTTAACGTGACTTATCTGTGGTTCCAGAGCAAATAGATTAAATATTTTTTTCTAAAAACACCCGGGTGTTTTGATTTCTATTCGTGAATTTTAAGGCTGAATGTTCACTTTTTTAGACATGTTAACTGTGGCTTTACTGATGAAGGTGCTGTAGTCCCCGGAACGCACGTAGAAGTGACACAGCAAGACCCATCTATGATCAAAGCCACTTGATTTTTTCTCATTTTAGACTTTTGTGTTACTTCAATATCTATCTCTTGTTTTTTCTCATATATTATTGGTCTTTGTTAAATATTCAGACATTCATGGTTTTCTTGGTGATGACTTTTGAAAACATTTTTCCTAATTTAACTAATTTTGAATTATTATTTGTATATCAATTCTATTAATGAAGAAGTACACATGAAATTATTGTTTGTAATTGTTCATTGAGAGGCACATTCAAAGGAGCATACATTTTGTTTCTTCTTGTGTTTTTAACTTTTGTGATATAACATTACAGGCAGATTGCATCATATTAGAAACAAATTCTTCTTAGATAGTTTGTATTAATAAAAGTCTTTTTTATATTGTTCATAAGTGATCACTTAACCTTTTTCAGTATCATGTTGCAATTATGTTATAGAATGCAAATTGGAAGAATTGCCTAGGGATTTGTTACGTATAATTTTAAAGTAAAGCATGCCACGGATATTGAGGACACTGCTTCTGAGCTGTGAGTGAGCTCTGACCATGCTGGACAGCAAGGCAGAAGTCACAATAGTTCGCTGGAGCCTGATGGATTTTCTAGTAATAGTAGTGTTGAGTGACTATTTCCAGGTGGACACACCAGACACTAGAGTTAGTGTCCCGCATCAATTATACGAAATGCAACTCCAACTGGAGGGGGGGGGGACATAAAAAGATATATCAATGTTCTCTTTTGGGAGAACTTGTCATTCGGCTATGATATTCTCATGGCCGAAAAGGACTGGCCACCTGAATTTGTGATTGATTGCCCCTAGAGAGTAATGGTAATTTTACCTGTCTTTTCCACTTTTGTCCCAAATACAGTTAAACATTAATACTCCAGGGAGAGGGATTTAGTGCTAGCTCCTATATTATACAGCAACTGTGTGGGGTGGGATGATGGTTTCTCTTACCACGTTATACCAGTGAGGTCAACCCCACAACCTCAAAGGCAATACCCCATTAAAAGTGCAGATAAACACGTGAATACCAAGGAGTAATAGAAAGTTGCACTTCCCCTAGGAATAATCCTTTGTTGCCAGTAATGAAACCTGACCATTTGTATTGTCTAGTATTAGGTTACAGACATCTAAACACAGCTACACGCACATCTACAGCACAAAATGCGCACAGCGCAGCACTAATGAATAACATAGTGTGGAAAAAATGTAAAACCACTTTAGATATTTCAAATGTGTTTTTCTGCCAACACATAGTGCTTGAAAGTAGGTACTTGACTGCATTCAGCACAGCTGGGTTTCAAAAGCACTTCTGTCGATTACCCCAGGGGTATAAGAACAGCCCAGGGTTGTTTCTACCCAGGTTAGAAGAACTTTTGCAAGAATATGATGACCAGGCATTGTCCTGTGTCTATGACTTTTATTTGACGGATGATGATGACCTTTCAACTTACTTGGCCAGAGTAGGTGGCATAGGATGGGGAATTGCTCACATTGGCAATAAATTAGATTTCTAAAAATCAAAAATAGCCCACCTCAATGTCCTAGTTTTAGGATGTGAGTTGTCATGTGAGTGCAAAAGCATAACAGCACATTTCCTAAGTGTGCGCTTCTACAACCACCAAACACCTTGAAGAAACGCCAATTAATATTGGTGTTCCTGGATTTTGATAGAACATAAATTCCAGACTACGCAGACTTTTCAAGCACACATTGGTCAACTGAACATGCACAAATACCAGGTTCAATACAAGCTGACATACTAACTTCTAGGCACTTGCACACAACTGAAAATACCACCAACCTAGTGATCCGTATATTGCAGGTGCATCAGGGTATACTTTCGTTACATTCAACAAAGGGGACACTATACCAATTGCAAATAAATCACAATTATACACCAATGCTGAGATGCGTTTTTCACAGACAGAAAAGATTCTGAAGGCGGTACAGACTGCTGTAGTGAGAGAAAGATCTTTGGCTCAAGGAAAACGCATTACTGTCATGACTCCAGTCTCAGCCCTTGAGATTGTTACAAAGACAAGTGTTCCTAAGACAAATGCTTAACATCCAAGATGTACACAGTGGGCCAACTCTCTCACCCCAACAAATGTATATTACAGATTTGACTCTACACTACAAACACAAGCATATTTGCAATACAAAAATGAATATCCTCTGCCTAATGAAGTCATGCCTCTTGAGCACTATAATTCAATCATTTATAATGACAGTTCAGCACAGCCTGCTGTAGGGACAAAACATCAATAGTCTGCAGCATGCACCACTGTCAAAGGTAGAATGGAGTATAGTGAATTCTGCCCTCACAAAACCTGCACGCAGTCACTAGTGGCCAGATGTACGACCAATTTTATCATGCGCAAACAGATTATTGACTCGTTTTGGAATGGCCATGTACCAACACAATTTTGCGAGTCGCAAATGAATTGCGACTCGCAAAAAAGAGACTCGCTATTTGGAAGGGGCGTTCCCTTCCAAATAGTGACTCTGTAAGCCATGTACGAATGTTTTGCAACTGCAATTGCGGTCAAAAACACTTGCAAATTACCACCCTCTTCAAGAGGGTGGTAATGGAGTCGCAAATTGGAAGTTTTTTTTTTTTTAAATGCTGCATTATAAAAAACTGTTTTATTTATGGATTCAGAGATTCCAAAAGGTACACTATAAAGCACAAAACACTTCAAAGATTGTTTGACATAGACTCATGTAATGTACACAGTTAGTCATCAAAGTGTAGGAATACATGTTGAAGGGAATCCCATGGCTGAAGATGCTGTGAAAGCAACAGTGCAAACTGCTGCAGTCACTGCAATTACTCGTTCAAGTAGGAATATAGATCGAGCAATCATGGTGGCTGTCAATGCCGTGCATAATGGCATCCACCTGCCGAAAGGCTTTCCAACAAAATAATCCTACCAGTTAAGTGTGCAAAACATTCAATTTGCTCAGATTCCCGGAGTGGGGGATAGAGTGATACCTAATTCAGCTTAAGATCAATCCCAGCAGCACATGAGGGTCTAGCACATGCTCACACAGGGGTGGCAGCTACAATTTAATTATTGCAACAACACTATTGATTGCCTGGCCAATACAAACAGTCTAAAGAGTTTGTCCTTAAATGCATCATCTGCCAGCAGATGAAGGATTCTACCATAGTGCGCCACCACAGACACTTCTATTGATCTCAGACAAGTCTCTTGCTTGTGTATACCTATACCACTGCAGCTCTCTACAATCAGACGGGACTTTCAAATACCTTTTGAGAGCAGTGGATTCCTGCTCTCGATTCCTATGGGTTTAGCCACAGCGATCAGCTGATGCCAGAACTGTTATAAAAGATCTTCAAGTCTTTATCTGGACACACGCAGTAGTCACATTCCATTCGGGCCAGGGTCCGGTGTTTTCCTCCAGGGCATACAGAAACACCATTTGAACAGTGGATTTGACTGTGGGTTACTCCTCCCCCTATGATCCAGAGGGAAGTTCGGTAGTGGAGAGGAAGAACCGGGATATATAGCAGTCTTTAACAGTGAGGGTATTAGGTTCAGGTCGCAGTTAGGTTCATCACCTGTACGGGGTCCAGAGAGCTGTAAACAATCTTGGGGTTAAGATGTGGGTTCCCAACTTCGACAATCCCAGTACAGTGGTGGCTGAAACATCATTTGACATCAGTGAACATTTGGATGTTTTACAGGATCAGAACAACTTTTGAGACGATCCGAGCAACAGCCAGCAGAAACATTGTGCCACTAGAGAAGTGAAGGAAGCACCAGCAACTCCTGTTTGGATCAGGGAGAAAACTGTGGACAAGAAGGAATTACCTGTCCTGGCTGTTAAAGGTATGAGAATTGTCCTTCTACCACCCCATGCTGGTTTAAAAAAAAGGGATTTGTGTCAATAGACCTTGTCAAACCACATTATGGAGCCAGTTCTACACAGTAGGCCAAGAGGACTCCTAAGTAGTTAACTACCCCCTCTCACTACCCAACAGGAAGATCCTATGGAAGCTTTGATCCACAATGAAGCCTCTTCTTTCCTCCAGGGGACAGCTAACACTGAAGTATAACTTCTTTCTGTTACATCAACAAACTCCTTACAAACATCATGCATAGAGACACAGATTTATATTCGGCAAACAGACAAGGATAATATCTACAGAAACGTGCCACCACAGGAGTCTACTCCCAGTTCTATGCAGCCTCCAGAGCTGCCAAAAATAGAACAAACAGGATCCGGCTACTTCATTGACTATGATGGCTTCTCTTCAGATTCATCTGACCCACCACCACTATCGCCCGAGGTAGACTGTGTGATTTCTACATTTGGCTAAAAAAGGCAAACTATAGTCCTCCTTGGATATACAATTGGATTAAAATTGCATTACTTTTCCTCTTCATTTGGATTGGTTTGGTGACGGTCTTTTTCATGATCCTGAACGGCACTATCTCCCAGAACGCTGTTATTGAACTGATGAACTTGGTTTTAATACCCCATTTTTCATCACACAAAGTGAAAAGAGAACTTTCCTTGGTGAACATCTCTGCTGTTTCTGATCCTGATGGAATTTTTGGAATCGGTATCATATGATACATTTGGACCAACTGAATTAATTCAAATTCTTATGTGTTTAAAATTTCTCTGCATGACGTTATCACTCCCAGCACTATCTCGGATGATTGAGACAGTGTGTGAAATGCTTGATAATCTGCAGAATTCAACTGGTTTTAGTGGAAATTAGATATATGAGGGCTTGGCTAATTATGATGAAATGTTCTGTTTTCACCATTATGATCACCATATCCTGCATCAAGTAAGTACTCCACATGCAGTATTTAATTACACACAATGGGAACACTGCCCACTGGGAACACCACCATGGGTAGCTCAAAAGCATTTGCACAGAAGTTTGAGTATTTTTCTGGTCACCATCTGGCTGACCCAGAGTCTTATTATTATAAGCTCATGCCCTCACATGCTCTGGAAACTATGCTTACTGACACCAAGCTAATTTATTCTGCATTGTTCATTTCCCAGCTGTCTGTACAAGGGTATCACTATTGGAAAGACAATGTTGATTTGAAATCCATTTAGGGAACTATGGATTGGCAGGTTCAGGGGAACAAGGCTTTTATTTAGAGCATGCCTAATACCTCAACAAATGGTTTTCCTGAACAAAACTGTGCAGCAAACTACTTGCCTTGGCCTGGCCAAGGTACACGATGTAAACACACCAAGCATACCCACATTTGCAGGCTTTGCAAACTAGCAACAATTCCCAAATTACACAGAGGAAACATTAGACACCATGCTTCGAAATGGCTCATATAATTCTTCACGTACCAATCAGAAGGTATGGTTAGTGTGGCTGTTAGACACTAATGGATGTCAGGCTCATTTTCTGGGGGACACCTATGGGTTTAGGATCTGTAGATGTGACTCATGATACAAGCAGACACAGCACTCATGGGTGGTAACTACTTACAGTGTTGGGAAGTTATGCCTAGACTGGCTAAAAATCTCCACATTGTCTCAGGTGAAACAACACTTCTTTCTGATGACATGGGATTACAGAACGTTTTATTAGGTACTCGAGGACCACGTCAAAAGCAATTTCTGTATGAAATATACAACAAAGTGTGGAAAATGCATAGCAGGAAGCTTCTGAGAGATTGACACTGAAACTGACAGGTCAAATTTAGAAAGTGTTCTAGCAGTAGTTGATAATGGTATGATTACTCTATTCACCAGGATTTACTCCTGGTGAATAGTTTGTTTCTGCCATATGACCTCATGAAACAACAAACAATCATGGCCAAAAAGGACGCTATATATACCATGTTATACATGGAGAAGTTAGAGAATTTGCTATTCACTATTGCTAAAACACCTTCTCCGGATTGGATAATCCACTGGTTTATTTCTCTGCCAATTTTGACATTTCACTTCCAATACTGAATAGAACACCATCAAGTGGGCATATAAGAGGTGCTAGGAGAGGGATATGTACATGAGTCATGCATCCTACCTTTTAAATACCGATGTCAGAATAGGGAGATAGAGGTTTTTCTTAGCCTGACTGACTGCGAGGATGACTTGGGTCATTCCTTAGTGTGCAGGGAATTTTCTCATTATGGTGCATTTAATGCATCTAAGACAAACTTGTCATGCTATTTGAGAGGTTTCCCAGCTCCTGTGATCTGTCCGGCTTTCAGATTACCCTTGAGTGGGAGTTACTTGATGCTGAATGATCAAGGGTGCTGTGGGATGAGACCGGGCGTTGCCTATCTGGTGACGGTCCCTGCGGTTGTGACGTGTTGTACACAAGTACTGTTTCCACATGCCTGCACAGTTAGAGATTCAATGTTTTGCCCTTCAATAATGCTTACAAATTTTCACTTTGAATCTTTAAGCAGATTGAAAGCCTTATTGTTCTAGAAGGATGTGGCCTTAACATCTGCAAGGGAGACGTTTGACCTTCAAGTTTCAAGTTCATCTTCTGAGATACAGTGGCTCCTCTGCACTAATTTCCCACACAATTTTGGGGAGCTTGTGCAGAACGATTTTAGCATGTATAATACAGCGGGAGTAGCACACTTTTTTAAGACAACTGGCTCTGGGTTGGTCTGCACCTTCCAGACAGCCTTTCGGGTGATTCCATCATTCATACATTCCGTGGTAGGAACCATCTTTGCAGCCCTACTGCTTGTCCTGTTCCAAGGTGTCGAGACTGTGCTTTTTATTTTTCTGCTCCGCAATGGATGGCCCATCATGAGGAGAAATGGAGATAGCACTACCACACATGCTCCTATTTCGTGAACGCATGATACAGTGCTTTGATGCACCCTTGCTTCAGGAACTTAATTACCACTGGTTCTTGTCTTCTATGCCTGGCTGACTACACTGCATGCAGCCCATTTTTTGCTGTCTGCTGTGCATTTTTGAGTGTGCCCTGGATGTGTGATTGGGATCACAACTGGTTCAAACTCTGAACATTGACCTACTGGTGTGTCCGTTAACAGGTCTCTTGTACCTTTGTCCTTCGCGTTAGCCATAGCTCCTAAATGCACAATAATGATCCCTCCTGGGATCATTCAGCTCCTGGTAATCTGGATCCTGGCTAGTCTTCTGCACCGGCTGTTCCTCTCTTGGCGAACGCTGAGGGGGATGGACTGGAACATGTTTGTTCTATGGACTTGATGCATGGTGTGCCTCTGAGAACATCATCTGCGGTTGCTGGGAACAGCAATGTTTCATCCACTCCTCGGAACACATAAACAATATCGCAGTTTCGAGCTGTGGGAACATTTTAATTCTGTCATATTTTTTAACATCCCAAATTGTTTTTAAGTATCAAATATTTTTAACTTGCTTTTAAATTTGCTTTTATATACTTTGTTATTTGGCTTTCTGAGTGCATTTACCGTCAAACTAGCATGGTGCCTTTTTTACAATTTTTAGGGTTTATGCTTTTACATAGAGGTTTAGCATTGTAATTAGATAGCTTTGTTTTTAGTTATGTTGAAGGACTGGGTGTCATGTGGGTAATGGAGGCCAGCTAAGAAATGCCATTTTACATGCTCATGTTCTTAAGTAGCCTTCTATCCCTAAACACAATGACATTTAACAAACATTCATTTGCATGCACATGGAAGATAATATACTTCAAATTCAGTTCTGCTTACAGAACCACTTCGCAGGCACTCTATCAAAACACCATGAATATTCTGTACAAGGGCTAAGTTCATCACGCAAGATGCTGTTATTTGTTTTGACTGCTCAGTGACAGAGCTATCACAATAGAATAAATAATAGCGGCCTGACTGAGGCTTCAGCATGGTAATATGGAGGATGTTATATACATGACGTCAAGTCTTTATTTAGACAGAGGAGCATTTAACTGGCACTGAGAGGTCGATCCATGCCAGAATTCCAGCTCAGCTGAATCCTGTTTACCTCATGTGAGGAATGCTGTCCAGTTCTACACCAAGATGGGAAGCTCGATGACACTAACCCACAGGTAACCAGGAGATAAATCACCCTACAGGGATTTGGCAGATTCACTGACCCGAGACATGATAGGTTAGGATACGATAGGTAGGAGTAAAATATAGTACTGTACTTGTATGAAAGCATATATTATCTGTAATAAGCAAAATGGTTGAACTGTTTATCTTTTTTACCATTCTTGTAATACTAATCACATTATTCTGTTTCCTTCTATTGATTATTGCAGTGCGAGTATTTTACTCAAGAATCACAATGCTTCAATAAATATTGAAACGCTTTACTGTGTATATCTTGTGTATCTCTTTGGGTATGCATAAGTGACTAAGAAAAAGGGTTTTAGATCTGTTACCATGATTTCCTTAAGGATTCAGAGTTGTCATGTTCTGAGGTTGCACATGTTACCCTGTCAGGTTAAGGGTACAGATGGTGCACTTTGAGCTAACAGGACTTCGGCCAACATATCAGGATGGTGTGCGTGGAATCAGTCTTGCACATTTCTGATGGTTATGTTGTCCAACAAACGCACAATTTTACTTGGAAAAGGATATGCCATATGGCAATAGATTGTAATTTGGAAAATGACAAGCATTGTTCCACAGTTCATTTTTCAAACAGTGTTGGTTGCGATAAAGCACCCTTTGAGCCCAATTCTCTATCACAAATGTGATTTTGGTCTTGGTATATTTTGTTCCGCCAGCAAATACGTATGGCAATCCAAACTTGGGAGCTTTGTAAAGTTGAGACATTTGTGGATTTTGCACTGTTTTGCTGGTCGGTGAAGATTTCTGATGCTAAAACAGCAGTTCCTGCTAATGTATTTATTTTGTGATTCAGGGGCGTAATTCTCAATATGTCACGCAGCGCATTGCTGCACTGCGTGACAGTGAAAAGGAAGCAATGCACCGTGTTGAACATGATATGGTGCATTCCTGCTTTCTACAGCGCTGGCGGATAGTGTGCTACCTAGCACTAATGCAGGCACTCTTACACCATGGTGCAAAGGTGCCTGCGTTGAAAGTAGGATTGATTTTCTTCAGGGAGGAATACCGTGCTGCACAAGAACAATCCCCTGATGCATTTCCCTCATTCTATGTGTGCGGCAGAATACAGCACACATAGAAAGAGGAAAAACCAAGGAGAAATAGAGATAATTCTACTGATTGCGCCTCCCCTGGGATGCTTAGCAGTTTTAACTAATGCCCAGGTCGAACACTTATGGTAAATCTGGGAATACCCCAAAATCCATGGGTGTCACGTGGGAACATCCACACACCACCCATGGAAGGGCTCCCTGGGGCAGAGTAACACAATTCAGTGATTTGCACTGCGTTTCTTCAGATTTATCAGGCCACTTAGTGCCACGCCAGCTGGTCTTGCATGGCTTGATAAATCGTAAGTAAAGGTTGTGTTATGCATGCACCCCGTTGTGTGGTGCAAAAGTGATACAACCACTTAATAAATACGTCTCTCAATGTTTAGAGAAGACATTGCCATAGAGCAGTGGTCTTCAAACTTTATTATGATAAGCCCCTCCAAAGCAATATATTTGGGGGTTAGGCCCCCCATCAAACATACGAAAGGGCATATCGAGACAAAGGTAAGAAGTCTAACTAATTTGTCAGTATATTGGGAATTCCACAGGGCAAAAGCCCCATCCAGGTCCTCTTACCAAAGCCCCATTCAGATCTTCTCTGCAAAGCACCATCCTGATCTGTACTTACAACTCCCTATCCTGAAAGCCCTGCAAATTTGCAGCCAGACCATAGCTGCCAAGTTTTCTAAATGCTTATATGTCACATTTCCATGGCTTCAATGTGCTTAGGAGTGACATTTCACGACCAAATGTGCGACACCTGGAGAAAGACTTTCCCATGAGCAAAAACAAGCAATGAAGTGCATTGAAAGAGCTAGATTCTAGAAACTGCAGACTTTTAAGCAATGAAATTCATAGAAAAGTTGTAAAAACTTTTGAAAAGCATCTGCAATCGACGGTCACTAACCTACTATCCCTTAATGAACTGACCAATACAAAAAATTGAGTGACTAATGCATTTTAGTACGGTGATGCTGGAACAAGCACTAAAATGCTTTAGTCTAACCACTGTTGTGTGGTACTTGACAGGGCAGCCAGACTCATTCTCCAGAGTCCTCAACAAGACGTCCTCTAGAAAGCCCGCTATAGGGAACTCTCTGCAAAGCCCTACCTCGACTTGCACTGAAAAGCTCCACACAGATCCCACCTATAAAAGCAGTACTCTGGCCCCATTCTAGAAAGCACAATTCAGACATCCTTTACCAAGCCCCACCCAGGACTCACTTTGTAAGACATCATTCAGTACCCCCTTTCATAGCACCACCAAACCTGCTAAAAATCCAATCTAAAACTCCTCTTCAAATTCCCATCCAAAACTCTTCTGCAAGCTACCACTGGGGTGTCTTTTTTAAAACCACAACCTGCCCCCATCTTATCACTCCCATCCAGACAGTTGAAAAAACAATTATAAAATGCGCAATTCTCTGTCTTCCTGTTCACCCTTCGCTACCTTTCGAGTTTCCGAAGGTGCTCCTTCTCTTCTTTACATGAGTTTAAGCCATTTTCAATACAAGCCCATTTGCCTTTAAAAATAAGGCCAAAAATGCACAATGACAGAAACAGCCTACAAAATGCACTAATGAAAACCCCTCGTTAGTGTGTTCTGGAGCTTCTACTTGTCAGTGGGGGGACGTGGACTGGTGCCCCCTTCAGACGACTCTCCCCCCCCAGACGGGCGCGCCTTATAGTTTGAAGAACATTGCCCTAGAGTGTTACAGTGCTTTATGTGCATCAGTTAAGATAAATTAGAAAAAGGTGAGGGATTTTCTGAAGCTTATGTGGCTACTGGGATACAAACTTTAAGCAAAACCTCTCTGTGGTTTTTAAGAAACATGAGCAACTTGTTCAAAATAGAAACAATGAGCCGTATTCAGAAATACATTTTGTAGTATGTGAAGTACTACTACAGAAGTACAAAATACTATTCCTTAATCTTTATGAGGAGACCTCTGCCATTTCTATCTTATCTGTGCGGAGGTCTCCACCACAGCTGCTGAGATCTCTGCACATTTAGGTTTATGTGTTATTAGTAAATGTGGGATGAATGGGGAGAGTTGCTGAATAATGGGCAATACTTACTGCGAAATGGGAAGAGTTTTGAGAGGGATAAGGAAGGGTTTAGAAAGGAACATGCAAATACAAATACCCACTCTCAAAATAGTAAGGCCATTGCTATTCGTAAACTGCACTTCTAAAGTTACTACAGCCAAAAAGGTAAAAAAATAGTAGTAAATGTACTTCAGTCCAGGTTTGGAGTAAGTCCAGCACCACACTTACTGGTACTTCAACACTATGGGAAATGATGGAGGCAGGCACTTAAAATAACACCTCGAAGGAAATAATGTAAATAATTAAAATAATGTCCGCTTTCAAAATAAATGTATATTTGTTTAATGTTAAAAATGTACATATAATTAATATATCGTTATTATATTATTATACATTTATGAATAAAATTTAAAATAATTTTAATTAAATATATGTGTAACTTTTAATTTGTATTAATGCGTGTTTAACAAAATAAACATTTTAATGCAAGGTGGCATTTTTTACAATTATTTTGAAAAAGTATTATTTAAACTTTTGCTAAATATATGTTAATGAATTAATTACTTAATATGCATTTAGGTTAATGGGCTGTGACATACTTTACATTAAAATATGTTAAGGATTTTTTTTTAGTTTAATGAATTATTTATTTTCTCTATACTTTGCCATAGGGACATGGCGGCTGTCTCTGCCTATGTGTGAAAAGTTACAAGTAGTATCTTTACACTCTTACATCGTGGAGTAGGAGGCTCCACCAGAAGATGGATACATGTAAGTCTGGAACTAGGAGTAACTTTACACCCAATAATGGTGAATAGCCCCAAAAAATAAAATTAGCATTAGATGCAGTAGTAGATTTACACATGAGTACATTTATATGTGTTGATTTGCTTTTGTGGATAGGGCCCAATGTCTGGGGAAGCAATCAAAGGCAGGTATGGCTAGCTTTTGTGAGATAGAAACAGCTTTTGCAGCTAAAGAGTAACTGACAAAATCTATCTATTAGGGCTGAAGGGACATAGTACTAAAGAGAGAGAAGGGGAGGGAGACTGGCAGATTTGGTAACATATACAAAATTAGATTCAGCTTTTAAAAAATATTTTGTCTTGCTTTGCTGTTTTCTTTCAATCATTGTTTTTAAAACGTCATCAGCTTTGTGAAGTACTCGAAATTTGCAAAGAAGTACTTAAGAGATGTTCCTCAACTTTACAAGACCCTTATAGAAGCCCCTTGGGACTGGCTAAACAGGCATTTTCCTCACTAAATGCAAGTCAAATGTATTTTATTGAGTGGCTCTAACGCACCCGCATGTCAGTTACCTGTAAATGCACGCTGACTAAATATGAGGTATTGGCTTCTGCACAACCACTGTTTGAATCTCATATCTCTGATTCATTTTAAACTAGCCTCTTTTGTAACATATCCAAAATGAGATTAAGCTGTGCTAAAATATCTTTTCCTGCTTTGCAGGTTTTTGACTTCTTTTAAACCTTCACCAACTGTGTGAAGGACTCAAAATTTGCAAAGAAGGGCTGGAAAAATGTTCCCCAGGTTTACACAACCTGAATAGGAAACCAGTAGTCAAGGATAACCATGCACATTTATTTTACTAAGCTTCAGTGACTCAGAGGCACTCTCCGGGTTTGTCAATTTCCCAGTTAATACATGTTGGCTAATGTGACATATTGACTACAGCACAACTAATTCCAACTAAATAGACAGTCACAAGTGCAGTTATCTTTCAGGCACTGAGGTCATGCTAATAATAGTGCAGCAGGTCCAGTGTCACCGGCCCGAAAAGTTGTCAAAAGGCCTCTAAACACCTAATATTGCTATATTTTACTACTAAACAGGCAGTCACAATTGCAGTTGCCTTTCGTTTAAAAAGGGCATAATTTGAATGGTGCAGCAGGTGCAGTGGCAATGGCACCAAAAGCTCCAGGGACTCTACTAAACACAGAATATTGCAAAATGTTACTACTAAACAAGACAGTCACAAGTGCAGTTATCTAGCAGGCAATAGCGTCAAAATTTCAATGGTGCAGCAAGTGAAGTGACACCAGTACCAAAAGCTCTAGCCACCCCACTAAACACCTAATATTGCTATATTTTACTACTAAAAATGGCAGATACGTGGGCGTAGCCAAGATAGCTGTTGGGTGAGGGCTTTTTCCTGTCTCTCTACCTGAGGCCTTCAATGCCAAACAGTAGGACTTAAACCAAGTGGCGATACCTCCAGCACCCTACTGGGCACCGACTAAGCCAGATCCGGGTGCCAATGGTCCCGAAACTTTTGATGAGCTGCTTTGAGGTCATGACTCAAGTGCAGACAGAGCAGTGGGCCTGTGATCCGGCTCCCTGACTTGAGCTGTCCTGCTTTCTATAGGTGACAGATGCTGGACCGGACCGTCACCGGTGCCCGGCAGTGATTAGACTGCAAGACTGTACACCTGAATCCGGCCACCCCTGCCCCAGTAAGAAAAGTGACGAGCAAGCCGGTGCCCTATCTCGAGCTGTGGGACGGCCGTGGGGAGCATCATGCAGAGGACTTCAACAGAGACTGGTGCACACCCGATCCTACCAGACAACTCCTGTGGCCCCTCACAGTAGTATCTAGACTATGGGGGTGATACCCCAAGGGACACGTTGGCTCCTTGGGTGCCCCTCCCTCGGGTGGAGTGTCTGGACCTTTGGCTGTCAGGTGGGTGCGACAGGCCACAGAGAGGTCCACTGTTGAAAACTAAAACAGCGATGTGATTAAGCATTCACTAAAGACATGAATTCTCTCCAGTTAAAGCATGTTTCTTGTCTTATGCTGACTAAAGTCTGGACTCCATTTTGTATTGTCATGTCTCCACGTGCTTTGCACGAGAAGAGTCCTACCTTTTCGCTAGTTGCTCATTAATCTGCCTAGTAACAGTCTATAAATAGCTCCTTTGTCCGTCTGGCGCATGTCCAGACTTGACCACATCTGTTATCAGTTAGTCCTCGTTTGACCATGTTTTCGCGGGCTCAGGAAATTGTTAACTCCACCCACATATTGTTCCTGTATCGAAAATGTCCATAAATGGTAATGAATTTTGCTCTATGTTGTATCCACCCACTTATGAGCCCCTCTATTGTGTATAAAAGGGGACCACGTACGCAAGTTCTTTGTGCTACTCTATGCAATACTGAAGAGTGTTGTGTAGGTTGTAGGACCACCCTTAAGGGTTAATAAACTCTGTCTTTGTATTTGCAGTTTCCGTGCCAACTTCCTTCTAGCTTTTGTTACAGGAGAGCGAACCCTTGTATTCTGCGGGTATAGCTGGGGCCTGTATTCATCAATTGGCGCCCGTCACGTGGGGCTCATCGGCGACTCGGATGCTCGAAGGACTGGTCGTGACGAAGGTGAGGAATTTGGCCGGGGATGTGATCACTGCCAGCGGCGTCTTTTAGTCCTGGCATCCCAAAGTTTTCTTCCTTCCCTTCCGAGCTGACCATCTGGGTGGCGCCGGTCCTCGACTGAGACGTCTTCTGTCGGTTTGCCGTGTGACAGCCGTTTGGGCGAATTTTGGAACTTGGCAGTTGGAATCTGGACACTCTTGATTGGTAAGAACAGTTGTACGGTACTTGCTCCGAGTTTTGAAGCCTGGGTTGGCTATTTGAGTTTGATTTGTGATGACCGGTCATATTTTGTATTGATTATTGTGAGAATATATGCGTTGCAACACATATAGGCAGGTAATGTGGAGATATTTCTCCGGAGTTGTTTAAATTTGAACGGCGCAAAGTTTAAGTGCCATTTTTGATAATACTGCATATTTTGCATTATTTTTGAGCATGCCTGCTTTGAGCGCACTCCGTAAGTGGTGCTGCTGTTTTGGAAACCGGTTAAATCTCGAGGAATCTGCTCCAGCCCCCCCAGAGGAGACTCCTAATAGGGATATGTATGTGAAGCATGGTCTTTCCTCTATAATGTACAGCACAGTGTGGAGGAAATATACCAAAAAGGATCCTGAGTTACAATGGCCTTTGTATGGATCGTTTGATATGCGTAAGATTGAGTATGTGGAACAGTGTATGTGTAAACGGCGTGCTCGGCAAGATATGTTTGAATGTGTACGGTTATGGGTGAAGGAAGTGCGTGAGCGAGAGAAACGTGAGAAAGCGCTGATTGATAAAGAGCAACGGAAAAATGATCATGTGAGAGCACAGGAAGCGAAGCGTCGGGAGGAAAGAGAACTGGCGGAGAGACAAGAGAAAGAGCGTAGGTTGCAAGTCTCGGGTCAATATGCTGTCCGCCAGCCACTTTATCCTGTCCTTACTAATCTTGAAGATGATTTTCATTTATTAGATTGCTCTCCGCCCCCTTATGTTGGCGCGTCTGCCCCGAGGTCACAGGATTCTGGATCGGTTTTGGATAAGGTAGACACGCGGTCCATCTTATCAACTGAGCGTATGGGTGAGCTTCGGAAAATTTCTCTTCGTGCGCTTAAGGGCAAGCTATCTCTTCCTGAATTATTGTAATTTTTGGAAAGTTGGCAGGATAGAGAAAAGTTATATTTTGTCGAAACTTTTTCTGATGAAGTGATTACTGCCTTTCGGAAATATTCTGATGTTTTTGAGCCTGATGATGTAGTATCAGATTCTAAAGCATTACGTGATGGTGTCTTTTCTCCTTCTAAGGTACCCGATGCGGTTCGACGGCTGTTTGCATTGCGGGACGCGGCGTTTGAACTTAAAGAGAGAGCGCGCCAAAAGACAGGGGAGAAGGAGCAATCGGATTCACACGTCGGCGGAAAACAATCATCTATCTCCCATTCAGATAAGAGCGAACTAGTGCATGCTAAACCAATGCGAGAGGCGGCACCTTTGTATGTTCCTCCTAAAGGAGCAGGAACTAGTCTAGACATGTCTTCCCCCGATGCTAGGGGATATTTTGTGTATAATTGGGTTTATACTCCCTGGCATAGGACTGATGTTATGGCATTAAAGAATGCATTGCCCGACCCCCGCAAGAATCCAGCGGCCTTTTATGAAGAGGTCGAAGGGGCTTTGAATTCTTGTACTATGACTTTGGCAGATATAGATTTGTTCTTTGGGCTTATTTTACCACCGGATATGTGGCGATCTGTGCGGAAGGTGGATGATCAAGCCGCTTTTACGGCTAAATGGTCTGAGATTGAGGATGAGGATAGGGAGGGAAAACCCGCGCAAAATCCGCCCCAGCTTATTTTAGATCTTCCTGCTGCTATCTTGACTAAGTTGAAAACGATTATCCCCCCTAAAAAGATTGACTGGAATATGTTAGCCTCATGTAAACAGAAGGTTGATGAATCAGTTTCAGACTTCTTTACGTGCTTTGAGGAAACATTTCATGATTTCAGTGGTCAGTCGCTTACGGATGATACGGGTCGACATCTTTTTGTTGATAAATATGTGGCGAATTTATTACCGGGAATAGCAGCTCGATTGAAGGCGAGTGAAAGTTCTTGGTCCACCTCGTCTCCAGCATCCCTCCTGACTATGGCTCAGTATTATGAGCGTCAGGAACAAGAAGCGAAGGGGAATGAGGAGAAGAAATCGAAAGATTTGAAAACTAAGGTGATGCTAGCACAAGTGTATGGTCCGCCTCGTCGGGGTGTCGAAAGAGGTAGAGGAGGATTCCATGGTCCCCCTTCGGGTCGGTCAGATGTTAATAGAAATCAATGTGCGTATTGTAAACAGCTGGGTCATTGGGCCAGGGATTGTCCGGTACTATATGCACCCCGTCAGGGACGTGGTCAGGGACCGTCGAGAGGTAGAGGGGGCTTTTCGAATTTCAGAGGGAATTCCAATGATCGTGTTCGTTTTGAGCCTAACGTGCAGCAACGAGATAGACCTAATGTATTTGATCGGCAAAATCAGTATCAAATGTCTGGGAACGATCGCCCTGGGTACCATGATTCGCAGCATGCATAGGATTGCGTTGGGTGGGGGTTGGAATCAGTTGAAGTGCCGGTTGATCAGAGGGGTCCTTATGTTTCAGCAAATGTTCTGGGTTCTACTGATCAGTTCCTAGTTGATACAGGAGCTACTCGCAGTGCGCTGTCCAAACAATTGGTTCCGAGGGCTCCCCCATCTGGCTTAATGGTTACATCGGTAGGGTTTGATGGTACACTCTCTCGAAGCCCTCTATCCCGACCCCTTGCATTTCGTGTTGAACAACTTTCTGCACCTTGTCCGTTTTTGCTTGCCCCGAACACGCCTGACAACATTATGGGTCTTGATATGCTTAAGCACTTCAGAGCTACGATCCGCTGCTCCCCTACTGGAGTACGTGTGATATTAAATGATAATCACCCTATGGCAGAACGGATGTGTGTGGTTGCAGAGGATGCTGTATTAGCTTCTCTCCCTCGTACTTTGTGGGCCACTTCGGATACTGATGTGGGACAGATGGTGATTCCGCCTGTCCACATTAGTGTCCAGGAGGGTGCGGTGTTACCACGCCTCCCTCAGTATCGTATTTCCCAGGAGGGGGAGGAGGCACTCATACAGATTGTGCAGGATTTGATTAAGGTGGGAGTAGTGGAGGAAGTTCCCTACAACGTCTGCAACAGTCCTATTTTACCCATTTTGAAGAAAGATACCGATACTAGGGTTTATCGTTTTATTATTGACTTAAGGGAAGTGAATAAGATAGTGATACCTCAGTATCCAGTGGTTTCTGATATCACGACGTTACTTACTCTGGTCCCACCAACGGCGACCACATTTTCAGTTATCGATTTGAAAAATGCTTTCTTTTCGATTCCTATTCATCCTGATAGCCGGTACCTCTTCGGCTTTACTTTGAATAATAGGTCTTATAGATTTTGTAGAGTCCCTCAGGGTTATACAGAGAGTCCTAGTATTTACAGTCAAGCATTGAAAAGACAATTGGATTCCTTTGTTCTGTCTGATGGTGTCGCCCTTATACAATATGTCGACGACATCTTGTTGGCGGCCGACACTCCTGAGCTGTGTGAGAAGTGTACGTTATCCTTGCTTTCCTTTTTGGCGTCTCACAATCACAAAGTGTCGAGGAAGAAATTGCAATTCTGTAGACCAAAGGTGACTTATTTGGGTCACCTTTTGTCTAAGGAGGGGCGTGCACTCACACCAGATCGTATTCAAGCAATTTTGGACACACCAGTACCTTCCACACAGAAGGACGTGCGTGCATTTTTGGGTCTTGCTTCTTTTTGTAGGCAATGGATATTGGGGTTCTCACACATAGCTAAGCCATTGTTAGCACTTTTGACAAAAGATACCCCAATTCCTCTTCCCTGGTCAAATGAGTGTGAAATTGCCTTTCAGCAATTGCGACAAGCCCTTTGTTCAGCACCAGTGTTAGGGACCCCTGATTATACGAAGCCCTTTACATTGTATGTACATGAGAAAGATTGATGTGCATTATCAGTTTTAGTGCAGATGCACGGCGACAAGCAGCGCCCTTGTGCATATTTTTCGGCTCTACTTGATCCTGTTGCCCGAGCATTGCCTGGTTGTTTTCGCTCGGTTGCAGCGACAGCTGTGTCAATACGCCAAAGCGAGGGAATTGTGTTATCTCATAAGCTGTTGGTATTAGTTCCCCATGCTGTTGATGCTCTGCTTAATCAGACAAAGACGCAGCATTTGACCAGTGCTCGTTTAACGGGATATGAGTTGACGCTTTTGGCTCCTCATATTACGTTAAAGAGGTGTGCAACGTTAAATCCAGCCACATTGTTGCCATTTCCGGAAACTCAGTCTGAAGCACGAAAAGCACATGACTGTATTCTTGTGACTGAGGAACAGACAAAGGGTCGTATTGATCTCCAGGATACGCCCTTTACAGATGTAGATGGAGAACTGTGGGTGGACGGATCATGCCTGAAGCTACCAGATGGTACGACTTCAGCAGCGTATGCAATTACCACATTACAAACAATAGTGGAGACAGCACGCATACCGCAGAAATCAGCTCAAGCAGCGGAACTGATAGCATTAACACGAGCATGTGAGCTCGGTGCAGGATTGTGTGTGAATGTTTATACAGATAGCCGCTATGCCTTCGGAGTAGCGCGCGATTTTGGCCTACTCTGGAAGGAGAGAGGGTTTCTAACGTCACATGGAGCACAGATAATGTACGGGGAGTTAGTTCACAACCTTTTGACTGCATTAACATATCTAAAGAAGATTGCTATAGTTAAATGTAGTGCCCATAAAAAGGTGGTTGATAAAGTTGGAGAAGGGAATGCTTTTGTAGACCGGGTGGCACGAGAGACGGCGATGCAGCCTGGCTCTACTGCAATGTATGTTGTAAAGTCACAGGCAGAAAGATGGCACGATGCTAGGAGAGAAGTGCTGGAGATACAGAGGACCGCTTCCGATAAGGAACGGGAGCAGTGGTCCAATGATGGAGAATTAGATGACGAAGGGTGTTGGAGAAGTAAGCAGATGGATAAATGGAAGTTACCCACAGCTTTTGTACAACCTATGGTTCAGATGGCACATGGACTAGCGCATGTCGGAGCTTCCGCAATTGTAAAATTACTCACACGAGTTTGGGAGCATCCGGAGATCGCTAGTACGGCAAAGAGGGTAGTGCAGACCTGCATGATTTGCCTGAGGTACAACCCAGGAAAGGGTACACGAACTCCAGCAGGAGGATTTGCAACACCTACTGCACCCTTTGAGGTTTTGCAGATGGATTACATTCAGCTTGAGCGCTGTAACAATTTGAAGTATGTTCTAGTAGTGGTTTGTGCCTTCAGTAAATGGGTTGAGGCATACCCTCCAAAGACAATACTGCAATGACTACAGCCAAGATGCTATTGAAGGAGTTCTACCCTCGATATGGTGTTTGTAGATTGTTGTGGAGTGATAACGGACCTCATTTTATAGCAGACGTTATCAAGTATGTCCTGAAAGGACTGGGAATTACCCAGAAATTTCATGCAGTGTTTCACCCTCAGTCTGCGGGATTGGTTGAGAAATATAACGGTACTTTGAAGCTTAAGATCGCTAAGATCCAAGCTTCGACTTCTTTGACTTGGCCAGACGCTTTACCGCTGGCATTATTGTCAATTAGATCGATACCGCATTCTCGGACCGGTCTCACACCCTATGAGATTGTGTTTGGATGCCCAATGAATATTTGGGGTCCACCGAAACCGAAGTCAGTGTATGATATACCTTGTGTAATGATGAATGATTATCTGGCACAGTTAACGGATAATTTGGTTTCTATTCATCAACAGGTTCGAGAAGCGCTCCCTGATCGGTCCACAGGTGAAGGACATAACCTCCGGCCTGGAGACCATGTTATGATCAAGGTGTTTGAAAGGACGAACAGTCTGGAGCCGAGATGGGTTGGTCCTGAGCAAGTCTTGCTCGCAACGAGGACAGCTGTGCGAGTCTCCAATCGGAAGAACTGGATCCACTCCTTGCACTGTCGTAAAGTGCCGCCTGGATTAGTGGAGCCTGCTGTATTGACCGACCATCGAGAAATCCTGACGGCAGAGACAAGCCGTCCTGTGGAACCGAACGACACTGAGGAGCTCTTCCCGGACCAAGCGATTCCTGGAGGAGGAAGATATCATCTCAGACCGAGGAAGTGATTTCTTTCTGTATCAGGACGTTGTCAGAACGGCCCTTAGGTTAGTGAAACGGAGAGCCAATGAGGCAAGGGGGGGGGGATCAGCCCTGCATTAGTGTAGTGACACCCGTCTTGGCCCGCTGGTGAAGAAATCAACGGCTGCCTAAGGGGAAGAGTTCTGACAACCTTTTAGTTTCAGGAAGATATTGACTTTTACTATAAAATGGAGGAGAAGAAGATTTTTTGTGCGACAAGCTTTATTAACATTGTAGCCATTGTTGGTATAACCACGTGGTTTGTTGAGGATGTGACTCCTGCCCGTGAGTTGCTTGTTTTGACTACTCCAGTGCCTGAGGAGCACTACTTTTATACCCTTCCGTATCAAGAATTGAAGCATCGTCAGTCTTATTTGAATAATACTTTCATCCAGATGTTGCATCATACCCATGTTGCTACAAATGCTACGAACTGTTGGATATGTGGTATGATGCCAGCTCATCAGAAGAAAGGAGGAACGCCGTTTATACCTCTTCCTTTCTCTCATAATGGCTCTTGTAGAGCATGGTACACTTTGCTTTTTGCCACACGGAAACCTACAGTGGGACGACTACTTTTTAGACTTAATAGGGAATGTCATCAAGATAAAGAAGGCTATCCACAAGGGAATGGGACAATATGGGAGTGGGAAGAATATCGACCAGACAATGAATCAATCCCCTATATCTTTACGAACACCAGAGACACTGCTGGGAATGAACAATTTGTGATTCAAGTGGCACAAGCTCAAGCGGACCTGTGTGTTCAGAGTGTGGGTCATATTCCTGTTGGTGTTAGTGACTGTATTATTGTTTTGAATATAGATGGATTAAATAATAGTACTTTCTTAGCTTCCCATAATACATACTTCGTATGTGGGAATAAGGGTTATTATCGCTTATCAGCCGGCTGGTCCGGAGTATGTTATGTAGCGTTCTTATTACCCCCTGTATTCTTAGCGCCTGCATCCTATCATAAAGATTTGAAGTTATTGAACAATGTAACTGTAAATAGGTATAAACGTACTCTATCTATTGATGATGTTGATCAAACTGATACTAGCTTACAGCAGTATGTTGATTTTAACTTAGGATTGTTTTTCTTTGTTGGAGCTGCCCTGAATAGTAGGAAGGTTCGAAGATTAACAAGAGTTGTAGAGGCTGTAACGAATCAAGCTGCTGTTGCTCTTGGGAATCTTACGGAAGAATTACAAATCACTAGAATTGTTGCGTTACAGAATCGTATGGTATTAGATGTTATGTTAGCTGACAGAGGTGGAGCATGTAGAATTATCGGAAGTAGTTGTTGTGTATTTATTCCTGACCACACGCCATCAGTCTATAACGCTATTAATAAATTGCATAAAATTGCAGCTGAAATTCATACAGAAAATGGTACTTGGACCTTTTCTGGATGGTTTTGGGCATTGATCACTACATGGGGATGGGAAGTTTTAACTGGTCTCTGTATTATTGTAGCAGTTCTGTTTTCCTGTTGCATCTGTGTTCAGTGTGGTCCTTTACTCTGTTCCTTATGTGTGTCATTCTGTATTCCTGATAAGAAAGCTATTGCCAATGTCACCTATCAGAAACATTTAAACAAAGAGGTGGAAGAGATGATGAAAATTGACATATATGATGATTATCCTAATAGGCCGAATGTCTTCAGTAAATGCTGAAAGGGTCGTCTGTTGAAAACTAAAACAGCGATGTGATTAAGCATTCACTAAAGACATGAATTCTCTCCAGTTAAAGCATGTTTCCTGTCTTATGCTGACTAAAGTCTGGACTCCATTTTGTATTGTCATGTCTCCACGTGCTTTGCACGAGAAGAGTCCTACCTTTTCGCTAGTTGCTCTTTAATCTGCCTAGTAACAGTCTATAAATAGCTCCTTTGTCCGTCTGGCGCATGTCCAGACTTGACCACATCTGTTATCAGTTAGTCCTCGTTTGACCATGTTTTCGCGGGCTCAGGAAATTGTTAACTCCACCCACATATTGATCCTGTATCGAAAATGTCCATAAATGGTAATGAATTTTGCTCTATGTTGTATCCACCCACTTATGAGCCCCTCTATTGTGTATAAAAGGGGACCACGTACGCAAGTTCTTTGTGCTACTCTATGCAATACTGAAGAGTGTTGTGTAGGTTGTAGGACCACCCTTAAGGGTTAATAAACTCTGTCTTTGTATTTGCAGTTTCCGTGCCAACTTCCTTCTAGCTTTTGTTACAGGAGAGCGAACCCTTGTATTCTGCGGGCCTAGCTGGGGCCTGTGTTCATCACCACGGCCGAGCGCTGATTTGGGCTACGAGCTCTCCACAGGCCGTGGGGGCCCTACCCTGTATTTATGGGCCGGGGTGGGCCCTTAAACTGAAACCGCTGTCAAGCCTGCAAGTACCGAAGACACGCGGGACCCATATAAGTGCCTTTTTATATCGCTGCTCAAGGTCCCCCACCTATCCTGCTCGGACTGGAGCGCAAAATATCAACATGAGCTACAACTCCTGCACGGGACTGGGGCGAGGGGACCCTCAGAGCTAGGGCATGGCAGTAATCACATCACCTGGGGGTAATTAGACTCCAAGGCGCCGACATCCAACATGTGTCCCAGAGCTAAGAGACTTAATTAAAGGACATCAAGCCAGGGTCCTGCTAACTTCTTCTTTCTTGACTGTAAGCATACAGCTGGAAGCTGTTTCCAAAGCTTAATAAAGTTGGTATTCAAGTGACATAATTAATCGCTCCTGGTGACCCCTTGCCGGTGCTGCAGTCTTCACGCCTAAACAGCCGCTCCCTCCTGGGATCGCGTTCCTCGACCACCTAACTGGTTTCACTGCATCCTTTATAGCCACACGACTAACTTTTCCACCAATAACACCAATAACACAAACCCGCTGCAGGTGCTTACAGCGCCATGGCCACAAGGTGGAAGAAAGACTGCTACTCAAAACACCCAGTGCTCACGCAGAGGGCTGTGCGCCACCTCTGGGCAAGGCGGAATCAGAAGATCCTGAGCACTGCAGGCTCTGCTAAACCGTTCTTTCATCAATGCCCAGTTTACTTCTCAATGAGAAGACTTCCAAACTATGAAAAAAGAGCTATTGAGCGACCCTAAAGAGGTCCCTTTGCGACATAAATACCCTGGGAGACAGAATGTCCACGCCGGAGGATCATGAGTCAAGCCAGGACGAAGAGATCTAACAACTTCAGCAAGAAGTCCTTCATCTTCACGATCAACACCTGGATCAAAAGGCCTACGCAGAGGACTTGAAAAATTAGTCGCACCATAACAATATTTGCATTAGAGGCATTTCATCTGGTGCAGAAGGTTCAGACATCACCGCCTTTGTGAAAGACCTCTTTCGCGTGATCTGCGACGAGTCCCAAAAATTCGAACTCAAACTTGACTTAGTTGGTCCCAAATGGGTCCAAAGAGGACTGCTCTGGCTTCACCTGCTGATATTTTGACGTGCATCCGTGACTTTCCGTTAAAAGAACGCATCCTCTGATTAGTCCGAGACAAACACCCGCAACAATTCCAGGGGCATAAACTGACTCTTCATCAAGACCTTGTGACATCTACTTTTCAGAAGCGCAGAACCTTTTGCCCTGTCACTTCTCATTTTAGGTCTGCTGGCATGTCCTACTCGTGGGCGCACCCGTTTGGGCTGATTTTCCGGCTCAAAGAGGAACTTCATCACCTTAGATCAATGGCGGAGGCGTGTACATTTCTGGACATTAAAACTGCTTCCCGAGATTGGTCACAATTGGCTGGGCTGGATCATGGACACCGGGGCGCCCATAGCTGGTGAACGATCAAGCACTCACCTTCAAGGCTTTGCCAGGTGTGGTAAACCAAATTCCTTTACCTGGACTTAATTTGATACAGAAACATAATAAAATAGCTCAGTAAAATGAGAGGCAGAATCCGTGGTATTAGAGGTTCGGAATGGGCTTTATTCCAATGATCGATTATAATCGGTTGCTCCAAGTTCCATCACCACGGAGGTTCAGGAAGTGAAGTACATACATTATTGACATGAAATGACTTTTATAGATCATACATTACAATGAAGCGAATGCAGTAGGCGTAACAATTGATAAGGAAAATGACGATTTATCTGCGTAACCAAAAATGGGTGTAATAAGGAGTAAAAAGGAACGTAATTGGTTATGATGTCACATATAGGTGGATCTATAAGATAATACTTGGCATAGATGCGCGCGCAGCAGCATGACGTGTAATTGACGTGCAACTAGGGGGTGAAGGGGACTTGACATTTAGCTCTACATGTGGAGACAAAAAGTCTGGGGGGTCAAGTCAACCTAATCCCAAATCATATCTAACATCCTATGTTTAAAGAACTATGTTATCCACAAAAGAAGGACTCTCGGACAGAATCTATTCTATACTGACTGTGCGTGCGTGTACAAGCGTCTAAGTGTCTACACTAAATGCGAGGGGGTAGAAATATTCCATGGTAACAGGACTATGAATTACTTGCATGAGGACAGAGAAGCCGGGCCTTTTGCTCGGTAACTGGAAGAATGTTTACTTAACTACTAGGCAGGAATGCATCGGCTGAGGGGGAAGCAGATAATTCGAAGGTGAAATACGGTTCTTGGCAGAGAATAGGCTGATGTCAGGCTTCGTGAGCCGCGCAGAGAATGAGACAAAGTTCATGGTCACAGATGCAGGCTCAGACTCGAGGTTTCAGAGGCAGAAAGCAAGAGGAGTTTGATGACAGAATCAGGGCCTACTTGCCTGGACTGTAAAATGGCATAAGTGAACCATATAAAGCCGGTGGCCTTTCATATTTAGGAATGGAATATCCGGCCTATTCATGGCGGATCTGACAGAGGACATGTTGACGGTGGACGCACATGTATTTGCGTCTTCATAACTGGAACTGGAGGGAACATACATGTACTTGTGACATGCACATAGAACCGTTGGGGTCCAAGATAGGGGACATAACTGACCAGAAAAATCCATATTTCCACATTCCCTCCTTGTCCCCTACTTGCCCGTCAAGAGATATCAATCTTCATTAATCCATTGATCTGTTCATATAGCATCATTTGTTCTTCTTTCTTCTTCCGTGACGAATGAAATCTTGGTGGTGGAATACACGATGTGGTACACAGACCACAAATCGCTGGTCCACATTGTAGACATAGACAGCAACTAAATAGTATGAGGAGGCCAATACCTAGGAAGGATAGAACTCTCCATCCCCAGGCTGAGACCACACTCCAAAACCAACTGGACCAAGTCCAGGTGCCTGGGTTCTGGTGTATCTGGTTTACAATCTTATGAAGGCGAGTTATGGCTTTATATACTGATGGCGAATTTTCTGGTATGAATACGCAGCAGCTTGATCCGATGACCCTACAAGCTCCGCCCCTATCAGCCAGGATGACGTCAAGGACAAGACGATTTTGAAGCACAACAATCCGCATAGCAGACTGCTCTTCTGTTAAATTGCTTAAGGCGGAAATAGTCTCATTCACTACTGCTTCAAGGGTTCTAGTTAATCTACGTATCAGCTTACTATTAGTAACAGTACCTATATAGGGAAAGATGCCTTTATTAAAATCTACATACTTGTCCCATGCCGTCTCAGTGTAATCGACAATGGGGAGATCTCTCCGCTCTCTGTTGTGTACTAAATGAATATTTCTGTAATAATCAGGAGGAGCTAGGAAAACAGGTGGCAAAAGAAATGCAATGTAGCAGGTACCATCCCAGTCTAGAGGTAGACGCATATATGCGGTCTGACCACATATAAAGTAGGAGTGGCGAGAAGCTCTAAATGAAGATTTGCCTTGATCACTGAATTCTACTATAGTAGTGCATTTACTATGGCCCATATGCATGGAACCAACCTTTCTTACACACAATTCACCCTTCGCTGGGAATACTGACATGGTGGGTAAGACTAGTTCAACTTCGGATTCGACATTTAGAATCATGAGATTAGGTGTAAAATTACCTAATCCATATACTTCATTTTCTAGATCAGTTCCTGTTCTTTTGGGGCGACCCTCCTTGTCAGGGTAGCAGACCTTGAGTAAAACTAGGTTCAGGTTTCCCCATACCCAATGATCTTGGTAAACTGCTGTGTCTGAGTCTATGGAATTGATTAAACTAAACCATGCTCCACAGGAGCCATTATGTGTAAATGGGTGTGGAAAGAATGGCAGGACTCCTTCATAATTCTGATAGGGAGGGAGCCGACCACACACCCAACAATTGGTGGCATTACTAGTCTGATGGGAATGATGTAACATACTAATGAAAGTGTTATTGCGCAGCGCAAGTCTATAAGACAATTCATGCGGCGGTAGGTCACTAAAAGAATGTTCTGCGGTAACATTATAAATATGTCTAGAAATAGGGTAATATATGTGCAACAATATACTTGCAGTAATTATTAAAAGACTCAAGAAAAACAAAATTAATAATGTCACTATGCAGTGGCTACGCAGTGATTTACAATACGCCTGTCGTTTCAACATTTTCCGCGACTGTCCATGATTCAGGTCTAGAGGATACATGTCAGAGACAAATTCAACCGCTTCACCTTGGAGAGGACTTAAACAATCAAATCGTCTGACGTTCTAGGCCTCAATTTTACTTTATAGAGTTCGGTTTTAGTCTTTTCAACCAAAGGAAGTTTTGAATCAGTCTGTGAGGGAGTGCAGGGCACAATGTCTATATCCGAGGATAGTCCATGAAATTTCTTGATATGACTTGAATGAATCCAGCCCTTGCGGCCCTCGATCTTCACGGCTGTCCTTGTAGTGAGCAGAACCAACTTGGGTGTCTTCCACCTGGGCTCCAGCTGAGTCTTTCGGTCGAAATTTCTCACAAATACGAGATCACCCGGGACTACGTCATGGGGTTTCACCTCAGTGTTGTCGGGAAAGGCTGCAGCTACCTGTGAACGACAAGATTGTAGTGCAGACATCAAGGAAGCCAAATAATCTGTCAGCATATTACAGTCAACATCAGTTATTTTGCGTGGTATAGGCGTCCCCCACATATTTGGTGGTCTGCCGAAGATCACCTCATACGGGGATAGCCCTGTTCGAGAGTGTGCTACCATTCTCATGTAAAAGAGTGCAACTGGTAACGCTACTACCCAGTCGACACCTTTCTCTCTGCATATTTTGGACAATCTGATTTTCAGTATCTGGTTATGTCTTTCTACGAGACCTGCTGCCTCGGGGTGTCGGACACAGTGGAATTTCCACTGATATCCTAACAGAAGTGAAACGTGTTTCATTAATTCGGATGAGAACGGCTGGCCGTTATCTGAGTAGACAACACGTGGTAAACCGTATCGTGGGAAGAATTCTCGAACCAACTGTTTGGCAGTAGTCGGGGCAGTGTAATCTGAAACCGGGTATGCCTCCGTCCAACGGGACAGAGCGCAGACAACTACGAGAACATATTTGAATCCTAGACATCGTTCCATCTGGATATAATCCATCTGGAGGACTTCAAAAGGGTGATTAGGAGGATGAAATCCACCCTGTTCTACGGGAACGCTTTTTCCTGGGTTAAACTGACAACAGATCATACAGGTACGGACCTTTTGTTTGGCTGCTGCTCGTAAATGTTTATTGAACCAAATGTGTTGAATGCTGTCTAGCATAGCTTTTTCTCCTAGATGTGCTGGACTATGTATAGTGTTAATTATAACTTGGACCATTGAATCAGGAAGGAACCACACAGACTTTTCCTTCATCATCCATCCTTGATCCGTTTGGATCCCTAATTCAGTCCATTTCTTTATTTCGTCTGGTGTAGCATGTGTCTGTATGTCAATTACGTCAAGGGTAGGATCTTTAACTGTCATGCAATGTGTCGGCATCGGGACTATTGTCTTTGTCATGTCGGATGTTTGAGTTTGAGCAGTCTGTTTAGCTGTTCTGTCGGCTAGATCATTGCCTTGGGAAATGATATCAGTAACTTTCGTATGAGCCTTACATTTCATAATTGATATTGCAGTGGGTAGATGTATTGCATCTAATAAGGCATGAATGAGGGGTCCGTGCTGAATGTGGGCACCGTGGGAAGTTAAATAACCTCTCTCGCCACAGCACGCCGAAGTCATGTACAACTCCGAATGCATAACGTGAATCAGTGTATATGTTGACTTTTTTATTCGTGGCTTGAATACAGGCTTGTGTCAGAGCGATAAGCTCTGCGGCTTGAGCTGACAAAGTATTTATACGATTAGTTTCAATGACTTTAGTATCTGTGGTGACTGCGTAAGCAGCCACTAACTCTCCTGTACTTGTTCTCATACATGAACCATCTACATACAATGTCAGGTCTGGATCTGACAATGGGACATCGGTTAAGTCTTGTCTGGGTTTTGTCGTGATTGTAATAACTTCAATACAGTCATGAGCTAGTGGGTCTGTTCCGATTACTGGCAAAAGTGTGGCAGGATTCAATGTGTTACAGCGTCTGATTTCTATATGTGGCTGAAACAATGTAAGTTCGTACCCTGTAAGTCGCGCTATAGTCAAGTGTTGTGTTTGCGTTCTATTTACAAGAACCTCTACTGCGTGTGGTACTTGTACTGTCAATGGATGTCCTAAAACTATGGCATCGCTTTGTCTGATTGCTAAAGCTGTCGCTGCTACTGATTTTAGGCATGCAGGCAAAGCCTGAGCTACGGGATCTAATGTACTAGAAAAATAAGCACATGGTTTGTGTGCTCCTGCTTGTTCCTGTGTGAGTACTGACAAGGCAGTACCTTCGCGTTCTGTAACAAAGAGTGTAAACTGTTTTCTGTAACATGGTGTTGCTAAGACAGGTGCTTGACATAAAGCTTTCTTTAGGCTTTCAAAAGCTTGTGTATGTTCCTGAGTCCAAGGGAGGACAGTCGATGTGGCTGCCTCCTGTGTGGTTAACTGAATGAGTGGTTTTGCTAGAAATGCATACTGAGGGATCCACTGCCTACAATATGAAGTGAGGCCTATGAAAGCCCGCACCTCCTTTTGTGTCTTGGGTATTGGCATGTTAGCTATTAACTGAATGCGGTCGGGTGTAAGCTGCCTTCCCTCCTTGGACAGCGAGTGTCCAAGATAAATAACTCGCTGGACACAGAATTGCAGCTTAGAAGGGGACACCTTGTGCCCCTTTTCGGCTAGAAATTGTAAAACTGTCAGTGATGCTTTTTCACATTCCGGTTCGCTTCTCGCGGTGATCAGCAGATCATCGACGTATTGAAGCAGGGCAGTGTTAACTGGCATGTGGATACTGTCGAGTTCTCGTTTCAGTGCTTGGCTATAGATGCTGGGACTTTCTGTAAATCCTTGAGGTGCGCGTGAGAATTTAAAGCTACGTCCATTTAAACTAAATCCGAACAAATATTGGCTCTCCGGATCTATTGGGACGCTGAAAAAAGCATTCTTGAGATCAATTACAGTAAAGAATGTTGCTTCGGAATCAATGGCTGTCAGTAATGACGAGATATCTGGGACCACAGGGAATTGTGGCACAATGCACTTGTTTATCTCGCGCAGATCAATAACCAATCGATATACTGGCGGGGCCTTAGGATCTGTTCGTTTAAGAATCGGAATTATCGGTGAATTACATACATTGGAGTCTGTTTCCACAACTACTCCTTGGGCAATGAGCTCGTCAATGATTTGTAGTAAAGCCACTACAGCATCTGGTGGTAACTTGTATTGTCGCATTCGTGGTAGCACCACTCCTGCCTTTAATGTGACTCTATATGGTGTAATATTCATGCAACCAACATCAGTAGGGCCTCGTGCCCATAGATGTGTAGGTAAAGTCTGCAGTCGGGGATCCATGTCTCTAGACACATAGTGACCTTTAAAATCACGTACAAACAACCTTACTCCTTCCGGGGAACAACATATTATGGCTCCTAGAGCTTTCAGTGTTTTTATTCCTAGCAAGTTTTCTGGACATGATTTAGTAAGCAATAAATCTGTAGTTCGGGTCAGAGGTCCTATCGTAAGTGGAAGAGGCTGTGATACTTCATTAACAATAGGTTTTCCTGAAAAACCAAGGGAAATATTTTGTGAGCCTGAGAGGGGTGCCCCTGGAACTTCACTACGTTTTATAGTTGTTCGACTTGCCCCTGTATCGAGTAAAAATTTTCTATCTTGGCCTAATAATTCACTATGTACATAAGGTCCTTCTTGATCTACAGGTATTTCAATAAGGGGTAAGTCAACTTCCCTCTCTAGGCTAGTTCATGCGTAACGCTGATACTCAGGATATTCATACTGGGCGGTCTGATACATTTGTCGTGTTGTTGTCTGTGTGGCAGCAACAGGCAACGGTGGTGCAGCTGGCACAAACTGTATTGGCTGTTGTGCGGCTGGCATGGCCTGGGCATGCTGCAGAGCTCCTTGTTCATTCTGATCTTGTCTGAGTGGCCGTGATCTTTCTTGTGTTTTACCTATGGCGATATTATGTTTTAAAACTGGACAGTCGTGTACGTAATGACCTGGCTTTTTACAATAATTGCATGTCCCTTTTACAGGTCCTGCTGAATCGGAATGTGTCATACCCTTTTTATGTCCTTCAGCTGGAACTGTCTGGGAAACTAGCATTTTCATTTTCGTGTCTTTCATGCGTCTGTGTTCATGTTCTTGTTCCTCTCTAATTCTATTGTGATGGTACTGTAACATTTGTAACATTTGTGATGGAGTGTTACCTTGCCAGGTACTCTCGAATTTTAATACTCTATTCTTTACTGGGGGCAGGGCATTTTCTACTAATTTTGTTACAAACAGATGCGGGTATGATTCGCTACTTGCTTTTATGCCACTATTTATACCAAAACATTTTTCGAATCGGGCATAGTAATCACTAGTGTCTTCATCTTGCTTCTGTTTACAGGCTGAAATTGTACCCCAATCTTCCTTTTTCGTAGTTAATAAACGTGGCAGTACCTGTACTAGTAAACCTGGTAGTGCTTTAGTTTTATCCCCAAGTCCTGCTCCTGCAGTTCGGGCCTTTTCTTCCGCTTCTAACACTGACCATTCTATCTTTTGGTCTCCTACCTCCCACTCTTTTTCCTTGAGTTTCTCATAAATACCAGCAGGCATCAATACCTTTAATATTGTCATAATGTCGGGATAGGTATACTCTCCCATGAGTAACATGTCTTTAATTTCTCGGTGAAAACCCGCTGGATCTTTGTCGTGACTGGGTACCACTTTCTTCATTTGTAACAATTCTATTTTCGATATGGGCGTATATACAAATACGCGCTTGAACTCGTTGTCCTCGCCCTTTATTGGGTGCACTTCTCGTAAGGGATTCTGTCTATCCATGTAATACGTGGTTCTTTCCTTGATGGGCAATGAGACACGCTCTGCGCATACAAAAATAATATACTGCTTTCTTGATTCTAGAATTTCTTTAATTAATTTAGTACCTGCACCTCTCCATTTATTCATAAGCAATTCAGTCAATATGTCAGGTAAGGGACCAGGGTCCGAATGCTGACTCCGATATAGTATAATGAGTTGTTGAATCATATAAATCCCAGCTAACCTCTGTTCATCTGGGGTGAGATTCAAAAATGTGCGTGCTACTGTATCATCACTATATTTTCCGGGACTGTCCACCCAATGGACAGCTGCCCTGGCTAAATCTTGTTCATCCATAGAATCGAGAAAATGATAACCCCTTCGTTCTCGGAGTAGTTTGTCGGCGGTTTGGAACGAATGCTCGTTAGACCTTATATTAATTATAGGTATTTGGAAATTCCTGTTATTATCTGGACATATCGGACGTATCGAGTCAGTAAGACATCTATTACTATTACAAGATCTTCCTCTACCTACATAGGCTATGGTGTCCGACTGTCCCACGGGCAGTCCTGACCCTTCTTCCTCGCTTTGTTCGAACTCGTCTACCTCTAATCTTTCTTCGTGTAGGCGTTCTATTTCTTTACGGATCTTTCGGCACATGGCTATTATACAATTTTGTTTATCATGTCTCCCTTCTGATATATTCTGGCTCCATCTGGTAAGAATTTGCATTGCTTCCGGGTCTACCCCCGGTCGGTCTTGATTTCTGATCACACAATTTATGAGGAAACGTAACAGTTCCCCCTGTATCTCTACTTTCTGGTATTCCATAGCTCTGTTAATACATTCTGGATCTCGCCCTGTTTGGACAAAATGATATATTTTATCTAGATGCGCAGTCATTCCTGGTAACTTCCCTAAATACACTGCGGCTCGTCTGATACGCAATGATGCCAGGGTCATTTCGTCCTCTTTACCGGGCACAGGGTCATATCTGCAATCTATAAGAAGTTCCTTCAGCGTACGGGCACTTATGAGTTTGGGTGTACGTGAATGTGCTGACTCTTGAAAAGTAAGCTTATTTATTCTGGGTGGCGTAGAAAAAATATTGGTAGCACCTCCCGTGGCCCCATCTGGGGTATCGGGCGTGAAAGGATTCGTTGACCGTGACACAGCAACTACAGGTGTGGACACAGCTATAGAAGTAGCTGTAGGAACAGATGCAGAAACAGATGTGCTTGCCGGAACTTGTGACTCGATTTGTTGCTGTAGGGATACGGGTACTGGATCTTGGCGTTGGATCTCCCTGGTATGCGGTCTATGTGGGGCGGAATTAGCATACTCGGGAGCTGCGTCATCTAAATATGAGGAAAGAAAAACATCTTCTGCGGTTCTAGGATGCCCCTTAGGATGTACCTTGATTGGGAATAATGGGGGTGGCAAGTCTTTCGGTATCTCTGGAGTAGCCTTAGGTAATCCTTCGGCCAGAAGGGGATACATACCATTCATAAGGGCATTTCTTTGCCTATCTACTTGTTCTGATTTCACTCGGATACCTTCCTCAATTAATAGATTTTCTCGAACTTTGTTTGAACTCTCTTTACTCTTCTCTTCCTGTCTACGTGCTTTTTCTGTACGTCTATGAGATTCTTTACGCCATAACTCGACGGCGTCTTTCTGTGACTGTCTGACTTTCCTTTTCCATAACTCTTCCTCGACTTTCATGATGCACTCTGCATCCCAGATTCCCGCTGTGGGCCACCTCTGACTTTCTGGTAATCCCTTGGTGTAGTCTACCCATAAATCAAGAAATAATATAGCGTCTAAGCCATGTTTGTGATACATGAAGTGCCCTGGAGTGTCCCTAGGAGGAATAGGGACGGCTTCTTCGAGTACCCCTTTTCTAGTAGTGATCTGTCTTAATTTCGAAAAGAGCGGCATATTGAGAACTGACCTTATACTTGATTTTGACCAACTGACCTGATACTTGATTTTGAACAGACTTAATACAGTAAACACGATAATGAACAGTCATTCATACCACAATATGCAGAACGTACTTAAAACACATTAAACATTAAACATTAAACCTTTAACTGAAACAACAATGATGATCGTCTGCATAACTAATCACCAAGCTTAATTCTTGACAATAACTAGATACTTCGGAATACTTGATATACTGCTAAACAGTACATATACACTGCTAAAACAGTGCAGACCGGATTTGTGTACCCAAACCCGTCTTGACCGGCACAACCTATGTGCACGTCAGAAAATGCCTCCCCAGCAATGGTACTCACCGGGTAGCTTCGGAAATGGAAGGCCTCGGTAACTTGAACTTGAACCGGACTGGACTCGACTCGACTCGTCGGAAACTGGACTCGACTTCGAACTGGTGGGCCTCTGTATACCTCGGATCTTGCTCTCTCAGCTAGGCTCTGGTCAGGATACTTCGCACTTCTCACCGCCTCGTCTGGGTGTTGATCGCAGTCTCAGTCGCCCCCGCTTGACCGGAGGGAGATACAGGAAATCCTGCTGGTACGCGTTATTGTCCGTCCAGCTGTGGCAGGAGACCGGGCCTGCAACTCAACGCCGGCGCGTGCGATGAGAAAGTGTCCCTATTCGGGCGCCATTCATGTGGTAAACCAAATTCCTTTACCTGGACTTAATTTGATACAGAAACATAATAAAATAGCTCAGTAAAATGAGAGGCAGAATCCGTGGTATTAGAGGTTCGGAATGGGCTTTATTCCAATGATCGATTATAATCGGTTGCTCCAAGTTCCATCACCACGGAGGTTCAGGAAGTGAAGTACATACATTATTGACATGAAATGACTTTTATAGATCATACATTACAATGAAGCGAATGCAGTAGGCGTAACAATTGATAAGGAAAATGACGATTTATCTGCGTAACCAAAAATGGGTGTAATAAGGAGTAAAAAGGAACGTAATTGGTTATGATGTCACATATAGGTGGATCTATAAGATAATACTTGGCATAGATGCGCGCGCAGCAGCATGACGTGTAATTGACGTGCAACTAGGGGGTGAAGGGGACTTGACATTTAGCTCTACATGTGGAGACAAAAAGTCTGGGGGGTCAAGTCAACCTAATCCCAAATCATATCTAACATCCTATGTTTAAAGAACTATGTTATCCACAAAAGAAGGACTCTCGAACAGAATCTATTCTATACTGACTGTGCGTGCGTGTACAAGCGTCTAAGTGTCTACACTAAATGCGAGGGGGTAGAAATATTCCATGGTAACAGGACTATGAATTACTTGCATGAGGACAGAGAAGCCGGGCCTTTTGCTCGGTAACTGGAAGAATGTTTACTTAACTACTAGGCAGGAATGCATCGGCTGAGGGGGAAGCAGATAATTCGAAGGTGAAATATGGTTCTTGGCAGAGAATAGGCTGATGTCAGGCTTCGTGAGCCGCGCAGAGAATGAGACAAAGTTCATGGTCACAGATGCAGGCTCAGACTCGAGGTTTCAGAGGCAGAAAGCAAGAGGAGTTTGATGACAGAATCAGGGCCTACTTGCCTGGACTGTAAAATGGCATAAGTGAACCATATAAAGCCGGTGGCCTTTCATATTTAGGAATGGAATATCCGGCCTATTCATGGCGGATCTGACAGAGGACATGTTGACGGTGGACGCACATGTATTTGCGTCTTCATAACTGGAACTGGAGGGAACATACATGTACTTGTGACATGCACATAGAACCGTTGGGGTCCAAGATAGGGGACATAACTGACCAGAAAAATCCATATTTCCACACAGGACCTAGAAACTATAGCCCAGGAACAGCAGCTAGTCTTAGTATCCCAACCTTTTCTTCTCTTCCTCTTTCCTCTCCAGTGTACTGGGCAGCGGGCCCAGGACGGGGCAGGGGGTGTTGGCCACTATACCCCTTTCTCTCTCTTTTTTACCTATTTAGCATTATGCTCTGGACATTCTCATAGGCATTTTACCCTAGAAAGTTACTTCACTTATGGCACCCATGGTAGATCATATGCCTACAGCTCCAGGCCTTATGCATGGGCACTTAGACCACTTTTCCTTATGCCTATCCAGATGACAATGGATCTTAATATTCTCACCCTTAATGTAAAGTGACTGAACAACCTGACCAAGAGACAGGCCATTATTTCATATTTAAAACACTCTTGGGCTCATATCTGTCTCATACAGGAAACATACCTTCTTGTAAGTTATGTTCACAGGCTTCGCTAGAGAGCATTCCCCCAACAATACTTCTCATCCCTCTCTACCAAGATTGCAAGGGTAGCTATTCTTATTTCTAATACCTTTAATGGGAAGATTTGACCTAAGAAGGCTGAAATTAAAGGGAGGCTGCTGGCATACTCTGCCATGGTGGGATCTCAGAATTTGACCTTTATGTCCCTAATGACGAGCAGGAACCCTTTATCAGCTGTGCTGTGGTGGGATTGGCCAAATCACTGGACTGCTGCTTGCTGATGGGGGGGAGGCCTTAACCTGGCCTTTGACAGTGACATGAACCGCTCAGCCCAACACCATGGACAGTCTGGGGCCTTGCTCGCTTTCAGACCATGCCATGGTGATCCTCACACTGACCATTACCCCGGCTAGCTCGCCTCCTAAGACTTGGCGCTTAAGCAATACCCTATTGCACCGTCCAGACATAGAACAGCAAATCACCAAAACACTAGAGGTCTTCCTGGCCTTCAATGACACCCCAAACACCTCTATTACTGCTCTTTGGGAAACTCTAAAGCTAGTCGTACGATGGGCGTTTATTGCAATTTCCTCTGCAGGTAATAGGATCCGCAAGGACAAACGGGAATGCCTCTCTCACCACGTCCTCATTTTGTAGCGTATAAATAAATGAATTGGAGCTCCCCCGGGTGTGGCAACAACTCAAAGGTGCATGCTCGCAGATGGCAAGCATTGATTTGGACAGGGCGGAGTATGCTTCTCTGCCCTTGCAACAGACATACTATTTCGGGGCAACAGATGCGGTGGCCTCCTGGCCAATAGATTACGTGCACAACATCAGTCGGTGGTGGTCCTGGTACTGGACCAGGCCGGAGCGGAATGCAGAGATGACCCTCATAGTAGAAGCATTCCGCAACCTTCATAAGGACCTCTACACAGCTTAACAGCTGCCCCTAGAGGCATCATTCCAATACCTTCAGGATGCTGCCACTCCCAAATTAACTCCACACCAAGCAGCTGACTTAGGTCACCCCATCCATGTTGAGGAAGTTATCTCTTCATTGCCTGTCAAAAACTTCTCAAATCCCCAGGTCCTGACGGGTTCCATGCAATCTTTTGTAAAACATTCTGCCCCATCCTTACTTGACTGTTCAGTGCAATTCGATGCTATCGAATTCAACTGTGGTCCTTCCAAAGCCAGGGAAAGACAAATGGCATTGCACGTCTGACACGATGAATATCCCTTCTGAATGTCGACCTTAAATTCTTCACCAGTATTCTGGCAGCTTGGCTGAGCCCAATGTTCCCAGGGCTCATAGACCCTGACCAGGCGCGCTTCGTTCCGAATCTTCAACTCAGCGACAATACCAAAAGGTTGCTCCACCTTACTGATAAAGCCCTATACTCGGACAAAGAACGCATGTTATTGGCAATGGACGCTGAAAAAGTGTTCGAGAGAGTCCAATGGGCATTTCTTTCGGGTACCCTCAGACACTTTGGTTATGGGAACAGCTTTTGCAAATGTATCTTTAGCAGCTATACACAGCCTGTGGCAGTGGTCCGAGTGAATGGACATTCTTTCCCATTTGCAATTTACCAGGGCACGAGACAGGGTAGCCCACTCTCTCCTCTGTTGTTCTCTCTATATATGAGACCCATATTGACTGCCTGGGACTCAGCAACGGAGCACTGCGAACTCACTTCCCTTACCCTCACCCTGACACCTATTGGAGTTGGGATTGTTTGATATTATATAAGTTGTCGCAGCTAATGAGCCATTGGCCACTGATCGCTATGTTTTGCAAAACTAATAAAGAGATTTAAAACATAAACAGGTAAAACACAAGTTCAGTTACCTCATAGACAACAGGTTCATGATTTGAATGGTGCAACAGGTGCAATGGCACATGGGCCAAAAGTTGTCATATCTCCACTAAAAACACAATATTGCTATATTTTACTACTAAACAGACAGTCATAAGTGCAGTTATCTTGCAGGCAACACGGTCATTGGTTGAATGATGCAGCAGGTGCAGTGACACCAGGCCCAAAAGTTGTCAGAACGCCTCTAAACCCCAAGTATTGCTATATTTTACAATTAAAGAGGCAGTCATAAGTGCGGTAATCTATCAGGCACTAGGGTCATGATTTCAATAGTGCAGCAGAGGCGCCAGGACCAAAAGCTCCAGGCACCACACTAAACACTGATCTTTGCTATATTTTACAACAATACATCCACCCACAAATGCAGTTATCATGCAGGCAACATGGTCATTATTTGAATGGTGCAGCAGGTGCAGTGGCACTGGACCCAAAAGTTGTCAGAACGCCACTAAACCCCTAATAATGCTATATTTTACTACTAAACAGGCAGTCACAAGTGCAGTTACCTAGCAGGTACTAGGGTCGTGATTTCAATTGTGCTGCAGGTACAGTGGCACCAGGGCCAAACGTTCTCAGAACTCCTTTAAACACCAGCTATTGCTATATTCAACTACTAAACAGACAGTCACAAATGCAGTTACCTTACAGGCAATAGGGTCATCCTTTGAATGGTGGAGCAGGTGCAGTGGTACCTGGGCCAAAAGTTGTCATAACTCCTCTAACCACCAAATATTGCTATATTTTTTTTTTTTTTTTGAAAAACCTTTATTGACGTTGCAATCATTTACACGTATGGGCCTACAACCCCCGGGGGCCGGCCGCCAAGCAATCAGAACAATAAAGGCAAATGTAAACACAGGCGGCACCTCGGAGAGCAAAGTCTACAATACAATATAGTCCGGCCAATGAGCCGCACAGGTAGGACACCAGGAGAGAAAGGGTTTTTCATTTTATAATAAAACAAAACAGTAGGATCAGGTGCCAAACAATTTCCCAACAGCGATAAGGGGCAAGGATAGGAGACGTAAGCAGCAAGCAGCAATACATTGAATCACTGGCGCAGACACGGGAAAGTACGGATGGGGAGAAATATCAAAAATAGTTGCGCCTACAGGTCCCCGTACCTAAAGCCCAGCGAACCCCCCGGAAACTGTGGCACACATTAAGAGCAAACGATTCACAATAAGAGAGGTGTACCGCGCTGATCCCAGAAAAACAAGCAAAAAGAAACAGAGAAGAAAAAGGAGGCCATGGAAAAAGAGATAAAGACTAAATAGTCCCCTCCCCCATCCCCCCACCCTGCACCTCTGCGAATGAGTATGGCCCCACCCCCCAGCAGTGTGCCTGTCGCCCTGGAACTAGACCCGAAATATAGAAGAGACAGGGAAAAAAGGAGTAAGAAAGAGCCCCCCCAGACGGGGGGGCGGAGGGAATGTAATAAACTGGAGGAGGGCCTTCAAAACATACCCCCGGCTTCTCCCTCCCGCACGGTGGAGTCTCCCCACAGCAAACAATTAGCATCACCAAGTTGAACATATCAAAAAAAGGAGGGGGGGAGTGGGGAGCATTATGCACCAACTATGCGAATAACCATGAGAGCACGCAACCATGAGTCCGCCTGTCTACTAGGTGACCACTCCCGAAGGATCAGCCTCAGCCTTGACCGCTCTTTGCGATTCTGCCCATGCCTGCCCCTCGACCCAGCACCATGTCCGATGTCCCAAGGTACAGGAGTGTCCACAAACAGTTGGGAAGCGACGCACACAGGTGGGGTGGAAGTCTCTGAGCATCAGCACGGACCGCTCCATGGGGGGGCGTATTTTCCAGTGCTGCCCCAGGGTCTGCACTGCACACAAGGTCCAGACAGGCTGGAGCAGTCAAATGAGACACACGTTGCTGGAATCGTCCCTGGGCCGCCGGAGACCGCGCACGGGACAGGGCCACCATCTTCCGCTCAGGTCCAATACCTCCGGAGCAGATCAAGCCCACAGTTAGCCGACCACACGGTAGCACCCTGTCCGGAGTGTCCGGCTGTACACTAATCGCGGGGGGGGCCGCAACATCTTCCTCCTGTGTGCAGTGTGGAAAGCCACTGTGTACTTGTGGACCAGCATGCCGCCACTGTCCCAACGCTGATACCACACCATCTAGCTTCCTCCCCAGGACCCCGGCGCCATGAGCCAAGGAGTAATGAAGGGCACCAAGGGCCTCCAGGATGTCGCCGTACCCCAGAGCAGCTCTCTCTGATCGCTCTGCCACACTCCCGACCGTCACACACCCCCAGTCCCGGTGCGTCCCATCGGACAGGATGGTAGGCTGCATAGTGACAAAATGGCCGCTGGGAAGGCCCGACTCGTATTGGGGCCAGGACCCCGGGACCAACGCCTCAAGGTCCACGTCGCTGAAGACAGGGATCCTGGGGCAGGCACAGACCCAGCCGTTACGCGGTCACGGGCAACAGTCGTCTCCGCCACGGACCAGCTCCCGCGAAAAGCCGGGAGCAGCCCGCAAGGATCAGGGCGAGCCAGGGACAGCGTCCGGGCAGCTCACCGTCAAAGGCAGGGGCAAACACCACAGAATCCAAGAATTGCACACCCGGGCATGTCCTCGGTCCGCAGCGCTCAGCAGGGGGGAGCGACCACAGCAAAATGCAGGCCTAGGGGAGCAGCACTCCGGCGGACCGACTCCACCCAGTCACCACAGGCCGCTGTTGTTAAACTGCCGCCCGGCCAAGGCGTCCACTCGAGGTCCCGGGTTCGGGACCGCACGGGCCGCAAAGTTCAACCGCTGATTTCTCCGGCGGTACGGCAGTCAGAAACCTCAGGGTCACACGATCGGTTGCCACTTTCGTTTACGAACACGATCTCGTAGCGCAGAATAAGGATCTCATGCAGGATATCCGTGCGGGATGCGGAGGTTCACGGAGCCGGGAATCTACGCTGCCGTCCCGGTCGCCATCTTGGCTCCTCCTCAAAATATTGCTATATTTTACCACTAAACTGGCATTCACAAATGCAGTTTTCTTGCAGGCACTGGGTGCATGAGGTGCAGTGGCACTGAGCTCACAAGTTATCAGAACTCCTCTAAACACATAATATTGCTATTACATCAATTAATTCCATTATTTCCTTCTTTCCTTCCATTTTTCAAAATGTTACTATTACTTAGATGCACTATACAACTAGTAACAGCACAATAAATTGCCTTTTTGTTCATAAACAAGTCATAACACTTTCTGTAACTTGTATTGTACAACTACTCACCAAGCTACAACTTACAACAAAAAACAGCTTATTATTAATCATATAGGCGAAACCTAATGGATTTACCAATGCTTGTTTTTAGTGTTGTTTAGCATGGAGCTATTCACTTACTTGACTGAGCCTGACACAATGATTGACCTTTCACTGGGATACTCTACTTGCTCTCTTTTGGAATTTGGACTCTTGGGTTGATTCCTTGGTTCTCCTCGGATACTAGTCATAATATCTTGAAAAATATCGACTGGTTAGAATATCGAGTTTTTTTATATAGAATGGACAGAATATCAAATTGCAAAAATATAGTGGTGCAGAATATCGAAATGCAGGTAAAAAATATCGATCTCCACAATATCCAAGTTAGTAATATCGATTTTTTTTTAGTGTTTTAAGTGTTAGTATATGTGTTAAAAGTTTGTATTATTTTTGTAATGTATGTTTGAATTTTGTAAAAGTAATGAATTTTAATTTTAATTAATTTTTGTGTAATTTAATTCCATAGCGGGTTGTGGGTTTATAGGGAAATAGTGTGGGAAGTAATTTAATTATAATATATATTTTAGCATTATTTAGAATTAATTAATTATATGTTAAATATTTTTTGCGTAATTTAAGTCTGTAGCGGGTTGTGGGTTTATAGGGGAATAGGGTGGGAAGTAATGTAATTGAAATTAATTAATTAATTATTTTATTACTTAATAATTTAATATTTAATACGGTATATTGTTAATTAAGTTAATTAATTTATTATTAATTAATTATAAATTGATTGATAACAATTAATAATTAATTGGTAATGGTAATTGTGTCTTTTTTTATTAATTAGTAATTAATTAGATATTAATTATTAACAATTAATTTGTAAATATGTTAATTGTGTACTTTTTTATCAGTGGGTTGAGGGTTGATAGGGGAGTAGGGTATTAAGTAATTTATATTTAATGTAATTTTTATTATTTGTTATATTATAATTTATTTAAGTTATTTTATAGTGTTAATTGTGTGAATTAATTGAGATTTGATTGTTATTAATTATATTGTGAATTGTAATTAGTTAATTAATTAATTGTTAATTAAATATGTTAATTTATTAATCTGTTACAATATTGTAGGTAATGTTGATAGGGGAAAATGGTGGGAGGTAAATTATTGTTTTTAAAATTGTTTATTAATGTTAATTATATTGCAGGAGTGGGTATATTAAGTTATTCCCCTACGCTATCCAACACTTTCCTTACTGTTGCACTCACTGGAGTGGGAATAGTAACTTGACCCACCCGCTATCCAACACTTTCCCTACTGTTGCACTAACTGGAGTGAGAATAGTGATTTTTACCCTCCCGCTATCCAACACTTTCCCTACTGTTGCACTCACTGGAGTGGGAATAGTAATTTTCACCCTCCCGCTATCCAATGCTTTCCCTACTGTTGCACTCACTGGAGTGGGAATAGTAATTTTTACCCACCCGCTATCCAACGCTTTCCCTACTCTTGCACTCACTGGAGTGGGAATAGTAATTTTTATCCTCCCGTTATCCAACACGTTCCCTACTGTACCACTTGTTGGAGTGGAAATAGTATTTTTATCTTTTAGGCTATGCAATCTTTTCAGTATTGTTATATTTAATGTAGTATAAAATATTATTTGTTTAAAATATTTATTTTTTTAATGTTTCAACATATTATATATAATTTATTTTTATATTTATATTATAGGTTCATTAATATATATATATTTAATTATATTTAAAACTCTGTTTTTAACATTTAATTATTAAAAATATTGATTGTTTTTAATATTATTAAGTTATTATATATGCAATAAAAAATAAAAATGCATGTTTATTTTTTTAACTTACATTTATTATTTATTAATTTTAAGGTTATTTAAGTATTTTTAAGTATGTTTTACGTAATTATATTTATTATTTCATTAATTTTACATTACTTTTAAGACATTTAAAAAAGTCGATATTTTAGCAAACTATATTATTTACAATGATATTTAGGATTCAATATTTTTGTACTTACCTGTTTGTAGATAGAAATTCGATATTCTGGTAGTTGATATTTTGTCATCGATATTTTGGTAGGTCGATATTTAGTTCCTCGATATTCTGTCAGTGATTCGTTTTCCTCATGTTGCCCTTTTCTCAGAGGATTAAATTGAGTACACAGAATTGGGTAATAGTCGGACCAGATATATACATCGCTTAGAAATTCAGAAGTACGGTATGTATAACGCTTTATATTGAGATTGCTGATGTTTGTGGAATCCTCCCTTTCCATTTTGATTTAGATTACATTTGTGGCACCTTGTTATTGACAATCTGGGGAACTTAACAAGTGGCATTTGGAAAGCCATTAATCTCTTGCGGTGGGACTAGTGAAAAGGTCGCCCTTCTTGGAAGTAGTTTCATGATACGCAGATGAACTTAGCTTGGAAGGCAAAAATTTGCAAACATAGTACTCTCATTTAAAGCTGCCCTTTCTCATTGCATGTTAGGCAACTTCAGCCGGTTAGAGTGATTCTAAAACAATGTTGAAAAGAAGTCAGTCAGTTTTTCAGGCAGCTATGTGTACGTTTCTGATCGAGCTCACTCTTCTAACCCCAACTCGAGGCTCTGTTTAGCTTTAGGAATGCCAATTAAAATAATTAAATTAGAACACATTCATTTCAGACGTCTGTTAAATTGATTGTGCCAACCAAGGGTCTATTATGATGTCCGCTCGCCACTGTAACGGAATGCGGGACCGTCCGCCAGGGGTGCGGCGGTCCTTCACCTACAATTAGGATGCCACCGCCACCGTGGCGGGGCATCCCCTATTCCCAGCATTGTGGTGGGCGGTGCTAACAGCATCACCCGCCACAATGCTAGGAATGCATGTTGTGCATTGGCATGCACAAGGTGACAGGCACCGCGCAGTGCCTGCCACCTTGTCCATGCCAATGCAGGGGGTACCATAGGTACCCCCCATGTGCATCCTCCACACCCCCAACCTCACGGCATGCCTGTCCATGGTGGCAACACTGTCATGGAAAGGCTGATCTCCACCGTAATCATAATATGGATACCCATATTAACAATGTTTTCCGCCTGGTCGACGAGTTGACCAGCGGAAAAGCGGCAGACGGAGTAGTACAGTTAGGACTCTTAACTTTAGGACCCCTAACCTGAGAAAAATCCTAACTTTAAGACTTTCAGTATTCACAGAAGGCATTTAGGAGTCCTAAAGTTAGGAGTCCTAACTTTACTACTCCTAAACTGAGAAAAATCCTAACTTTAAGACTTTCGGTATTCACAGAAGGCATTTAGGAGTCCTAAAGGTAGGACTCCTTACCTCTATGAATACCGAAATGAGTAAGTGCCTTCTGTGAATGCCAAAATGGTAGTAAGTTTAGGATTTGGTCTTAAGTTAGTTCTGTGAATCGGGCCCTTTTTTTTATAAGATCAGGGAATACCAAGGTGACTTGAAATGTTGTGCAAATGACCAGAAGAGAGTTTTTATCCATTAAAATACATGATCACTATGTCACCCTTCCTAAAAAACGCTTACATTTTTGGAGTCTTTCTCTTTCACATGAAAGAGGTAGTACAGTTGCAGACATCAAGAATGAGTCTAATATAAATCATGATAAAAACCTGAGGGTCAGTGTGTGAGACAAAAGCTGAGAGATTCTATTTTACCTGCATTGTCCTTTAGTGTGCAGAAAATAAACATGTTGCCATAAATATCTCCTTTCTGTTCATCGGCAAAAAAACAAGCAATAAAAATGAAAAGACAGTTTTAATTTCCGAGCGTTGTTTAAACTACAGCTGTGTGCTTGTGGCCTGCCTTTCTCTTTGACTGCTGGGTCTAGTAGGAGGCATTATAATGTCACAAATCAACTGTAATAAGTTATTAGATTTGAGCAGCTGTGTCATTTCTTTATTACAAGCTACCATGGACATCAGACATGTTTTATACAGTGTTTCCTCACAAAGGACCAGGTTATTGGTTTCTGTGCAGCCATCATAGTACTATGAACCACTAATGCACGTTTCACTAATGGTTAAGGTTTCTATGCTAAATTCTTTGGAAACTTCCTTTAATGAGTGGTTGCCATGTCACCTTGCTCACCAACAGGTTACCAATTCACTGAGCCCAAGTGCTCTCAGCCAGCAACAGGTTACTATGACTCCACACCCAGCAACAGGATGCTATGCCATCCTTTCAAGGCACCTGCTGAATTCAGATGGAAAGGTGTATAAGCCAGTATCTCCCATGAGAGAGGAAAGTACGATCTAAACACCTGGGAGATGTGCCTGTACTAATGACATTTCCTTTATGTCTGTAATTTGGTGGATCTGAGGACAAACGTATGCCTGGGGCACTATTACATACAGTGTGCTCTTCCCCTTTTTGCCCCATGCCGCACCTTCAAACAGATGGACCACACGCAAACAGGGAAAGTGCACCCTGACTCTGTCAGGGTAGCTGCAAACTAATGCTGCCTCTAGGAGAGCGGATTCAAAAGACATACAAGGTGCTTTGAAGCAGCTGCTCCATGTTTCACTGTGTGGGGCTCCTGCTTACACAATTAAGAGGGGAGAGAGATCCCCTGGCAGACGGGTACAGTGAGTGATTGCAAACGCCTGCAAGGGGATGTCTGGGGGGTTCATTGTACCTCCTTTCCCCCTCCAGGGGGCTGCCACCAGGGTGCTCACTGACAGTGCGCCCCCTGACACCTTTTGTGGTCGAGCCTGGGCTGTGCATGCACTGGTCTGTGAAGCATGCTGTAATCTAGACTGTGGCTTGAAGCACCGCCCATCATTTCCATTGATTCCTGTTCGTTCCCTTCATAAATGCATGTTTTTGGTTGGTGAGCATGCATAATTAGTTCCGCTTTTTTCTATTTCAAACCTTCCCAGGAGACTACCCCTGTTACATGTGGTCTTACGCTTTTTTTAATATCGTTTCCATTCTACACACAATTTTTTTCTTGTTTGCCTCAGCTTGTGTATCAGCACAGCGCCCGCTTCACCAATGATGTGCTTCATGTTTTGATTATTGTTTTACTTTGGAGGCCGTGCACCTTTTAACGACGTGCCCGTGTTCATTTTCACCATTGCGTCTTCTTTCCTGCTTGTGGCAGCCTGCTTGCCCTGTGCCGTCTCTCCCTTCACCCATCACTCTGCCCCCACAACCCCTCTGAGATCGCTGCTTGTATTTGAAGTGATTTGCATATGAATAGTACATACATTAATTATACAATTGAAACTGCCAATTCATATTTATTTTTAAAAAACGGGCATAAGATTGTAGAGATATTTTTAGAAACATAAAGAAAGTATATCACCCGCGAATAGCAGAAAAAAGTATGAAAGTGTGACGTTTATTCTCTAAAGTTCACCAGAGAGAGGGTCAATAAAGGAACACAGTTCGTCTTTTAGATAGATATCTCACTGCCTTTAAATGGCTTTAATTCTATATTCAGAGAGAATATTAAAGTAGAATAAATGTCTTTTATATGTACCTATTTGTTCGCTCTAGACCTCAAATCCGATGTTTAAGGTCAAGATAGATAAAGGACTTCTCCGTAGTACAGGGTAAACCACCAATGTTGTGTTATCTAAAGAGGCACATGACATAGTAATAAATGATGGGAAAAGGGAAGCCAACAGATAAGCCAACTTCCTATTTGAAATAACTCAACAAAGATTATAAACTGTATACCTGGTTAGAATCAGTCTTGTTGTAGTAAGGAGGTGATGTAGTTTTATTTATTTCCCGAGAGATTATACGGTCTGTAAGGATAATAATAATACATACATTAGAGACTTCTATGTCTATAACTTATTGATGTGAGCCATCAAGATTTCTGTATAGCATGTACTTGTTTGTACTCACTAAATAAAAGTACTTACAATGTCTCTACACTTGGATGGTCACTTCATTTGAGGTGATTTCATGACAATCATTTGGCGTAGAATTTTATGTAATAAGTAGCGTCCTATGTCAAACGGGAGCCACAAGATAGAGATCTAAAAAGAAATAGTAATGGTATTGAAACCCTAATGTATTTCTGTACCTATCTCTTTAACCCTACATCTAAAGATAAGACCATGTATATTTTCACTATATGTCCTCTAAAGATAGTTACTTACTCAAGTGTACGAATCCACTTAAATTGTAAGCCCTCTAATGGTGGAGTACCAGTTTTAAGGCAGGATATATATTCCCTACCTCTTCACCCCACACCCACCTCCCCTCCGAGATCGCGCCTTGTATTTTAAGCGATTTGACCAAAATCAGAGGACACTGCTTTAATTTTCATCATCACGTCTTGTTTCCTGCTCATGGCAGCCTGCGTGCTCTATGCTGTCTCTCCCTATCCCTTCACCCCGCCCCCACCACCCTTCTGAGGTTTCCGCTTGAATTTTAAGCGATTAGCCCAAAATCACAGGATGCTGAGTCGATACCAAGACTCAAACTGCTGAGTCGGCAGCTCTAACCGCATGCCCATCACAACATATTTTTAAATGTTGCCAGATGGAGTCACTTATCAGCTCAAATGCTATTCCAGTCACATTGCATGCCATCTATCTCCACACCCTCACCGCTTTCATTTCCACCATCTAGTCTTGTTTCCAGCTCACCCTGTGCTGTCTCTCCCTATCCCTTCACCCCGCACCCACCACCCCTCCGAGATCACTGCTTGTATTTTAAGTGATTTGCCCCAAATCACAAGACACCGCTTTCATTTTCATCATTGCGTCTTTCCAGCCCATGACAGCCTGCTCGCCCTGTGCCGTCTCTCCCTACTCCTTCACCCTGCCCCCACCACCCCTCAGAGATTGCTGCTTGTATTTTAAGTGATTTGCCCAAAATCACAGGACACTGCTTGCTCGTCAGCGGCTCGGCAACCGGAAAGCTCCGGGGCCACACAATATGCTGCATTACCAAATCCTTATAAGGTCCTTATAAGGTCCTAAAGGCAAGACCTATTGAATTGCAAATACTTATTTACCTCTGTGCCTATGCCCAAAATATGGCACGGGGGCAGAGGTAAAGAAATTTCCTCATTTGCATGGGGTCATACTCCATACAAACGACACAATGCCACAGTGTTATCTGTATAATAGAAGGGGACGCACAAGTGTCTGCGGACTTTCTGTAATACCAAAGTGCCCAGGAAGTGCACAAAGTTGGTTCAAATGCCCTTTGCGCCCCGGGGGCACTTCTGTAATATAGCCCCAGGAATCTACTTAGTGTCTTGTAATGTTTTATGTTATATTATTTTAGGCTGATTTTGTTTGCCTCTGCTAGTGTTTGCATTGTAAAAATAACTATTCTAATACATATTTCCTATATTTCCAATATCATAGAATATAATGAATCTCCAGGAAAATAATATCCTTTTGTAAGCACTGATTTGGGATTTCTTGCGAGGCAATTCTGTTGTCCTCCAAATGCCTCTCTTCCAAATGTGTATAGCCCACACAAAGGTGTGTTAGGTGCCTGCACATTTTTCTTTCTCCACTGAGACCTGACTATTCCCATTAATCTGGAGGCTAGGGAAATCTAACCAGGTATGTCTCCAAATGAGGGCGGTATGAAACACAAGACGGAGAGTCTGTGTCATGTGCTCATTTTACCTATTGAATTACATATTGAGTGCCTTTTCCATAATGCTCGAAAGCTCCCAGGTGATAGCTTCTTTTGTTCTACACAGATGCCTCTATATCTGTCACTCTGCTGTTGTTCAATGGCTGTGGGTCTGTATCTGACCTCCACAGGGCTAAAGGCAACCATGTTTTGGGTGTACACTTTTACCAGTGTATTTTTGCTCTCAAATTTCTTGCTGATCACTTTAGGAACAGGTCGAAAGCATGAGTGAGATTGGCGAAACCTGAAAATGTGTGTGCTCTGGCACAGATCAAAGGGACCTAGGCAAAGTACTGTATCTGGCAACAATTGGTTACTGCTACAGAGCATTAGCCATACCATCTGTTTTGGCAGCTTAAGTATTTCTCTAAAACTGGGTGCTATTTTCACACTGCATGTCACTTTGAGACCCCAGGAAATGTCTCCAGTGATATATGATGTACACAATAAATAACAGACATTTTTGTACACATTCTTCCTCGGAGATCTGTGGGCACTATTTAAAGATAACATGTGTATTGTTACCTAGCACAATGGTACTCATTTTACTGACCTCGGAAAGGATGCAAGGCTGAGTTGACTGTCCGGGTTTGAACTCATGGCTATTGGTTTTTATAGTTTTTTGTATTGCAGGCTGGTCCACTGTTAGGTTTCATCTTCTCTGTCAACACAGGCATAAGCACAACCTTCTTACTCTTGTGGTCTAACATGAAGATGATACACGAAGTTTCCGCACATATCCTTTTTAGGTTTCCCCTGCACAGCTCTTGTGCTGTGCTTGAGGAATCTATTGTTTATAATAGAAACTTAAAAGGGACTTCCATCCTGCCTCCTCTCTTTCTTGGCATCTCATTGGTTCCTGTGTGCTACTTACCTTCCATTCATTCCTATTGGCTGTAGCATATTTTCCTGCATTCACCAATACTTGTTCCTCACCTGCTTCTCTTATCAGTTTCCTGCAGCCGAATCACTGTTAACATCTGCTTTGGTGGAACAATATTTTCATAAATTTTGCCTTTTACTCTTTCAGCTGTTTATATAACAATTTATCACCTGGAGTGATTTGCATAGAATCACAGGATGCTGCGCATCAACGTTGAGACTCGAACCGGGATCCCCAGCGCTCGAGTCAGCAGCTCTTGGTGCTGTTCCACATCCTCTCCACTCCTGTGTTATCTGTCAAGCGGCTTTTTCGTTCTCCCGGACAATGATTGATTAAAAGTGCTTTTTATTCATTACATAGGCAAAACCAATGCATTACCAATGCTTGTTTTAATTGCAGCAAAATAATGAGAAGCATTGGCAAAGTTAACAGGTCTGCCGTTCTTAACTGAAAGTTCTTCTTGATTGACTTGCAGTTTTGTGACTGTGGGTGTGCGAATTTCAAAGGTGAATGTGACAATGAAAGGGTAGCATAAAACAGAATTCCTTCTGATCTCCTCCCAAAAAAGCACGACGAGTATAATGGAATGGACCAAGCTGATCACTGCGTTAAACTGTACCCCGGATCTAGTAGACTCAAATAAGTCTCTTGGAATTGTGTTAGACAAGAACCTGAACATGCATTCCCACATTAACACAATGGCAAAAAATGCCCGCTTCCATTTAAGCTATCTTAGAAAACTGAAACCTTTCATAGCTACTTCAGACCTCAAAATGGCAGTCCATGCTTTAGTAATCCTGAGGATAGAAAACGGATGCACAACTCTCACAGGACTACCCAAGATTTCAAAAGCACCACTAAAAGCATGTCTTAATGAGACTTATTACAGGCTCCAGAAAATTTGACCACATCACCCCTCATCTGAAAGCGCTTAATTGGCTACCTTACGAAGCAAGAATCCAACTAAAGATGGCATGTATCACACACCAAGCGATTCACTACAAAACTCCATTACACATAGCCCAGAAAATCACATTATCAGGACGCAGCAGAGTCTTGCGGAGCCATGGAGATCTCTTACTAAAACCTCCCCTCTTCCGTAATAAGAGAACATATGACAGAGCTGTCTCTGGATCGGCCCCAAGAATTTGGAACTCACTCCCACCGAGCATTAGAAAAATCGCATCCACTTCAGCTTTCAAAAAAGAAGCCAAGACCATTTTTATGAGCAAATTCCTCCCATAATAACAATTGACTAGACGCTATTGGCTGCTTTCATGATTACACACCCTGTTAATACTAATCGATTGCTTGTAATCGTCAGGACTTTATATATGATGATGAAAATGTTGATGAAAGCACACATTTTCTCTCTAAAATCGATGCATGCATACTGATGATTGTTTAGCACAATTGTATCTCTAAAAATGTTGTACGCCTGCTATTTGATTAGGATCATGTCAAACTTACTGTACCAAGATTAAGAATATGTAAATGTGAAGCGCTCTGATACCCTCTTGGGTCATATCCTCGCTATATAAAACACTGATTAAATAAATGAATAAATAGATGAATTCAAGAACGAATTTAAGAATGTATGCATATATGGATGGAGGACTGACTCAATGAATGAGTGGGTGATTGAATGGACAAATAAATGGGTGAGAAAAGGCATGCATAAATGTATGTGAAAGATGGCGAGGGAGCGCATGGTGGGCCACTGTCATGTCAGTGTCAGAAGGCTATTTCATTCCCACCAGGGCTGCTATTTACCCATTCGCCCATCCACAATCACTCACGTTCACCCACTCACATAACCTCCACACTCAGGGACTCACACAGCCATCATTTCCCAGACAAAAAATTTCCGAAACTCGTCAATCAATTACTAAGCGGCTTCATTAATAAAAGCCAGACCGATTGGCTTTGTCAAAACTTGTTGTTTTACAGTGGCAAGTTGTGTGTCACTTGGGGCCTTAATCTTAGGACAAGAGCTGACAGCTTTTTAATACATCATCCTCCTTTATGAATTGCCAGAGCGGATAACTAGCAGTCATTATTGACTGCAGTTGGGGCCAATAGTGATTAAAAAGCATTTTAGATTAAGCATTCTATAGTGTGATGGTTTTAATATAGTTTAGCTAAATATCTTCACTCTTAAATCATTTTTAAACAGTTTAATTGTCTTTTTTTCAATCAGTTTGTTTTTAACCAGTAGTTTTCTACCAAAATGCCCTAATAAGACCATTCACTTCTCCAAGTAGGGGGAGAATTCCGAGGCCCTGTCTTTATGGAATTTTGCCATTTGCCAAACATATTGATATGCACACTTAAAAGACACCACGCGAGAAAACAAATTAATTTGTCCCTTCCATCTCCTCCAGCTGTTATGCACACCAAGATTCATGTGCAGCTGAATAAAGGGAGGCGCCCAATTACATCCTTTTCAAGAAAATAAATGCAGGCCTTATGGAAGTTGGAATGTATTCATTTTATTTCTGTGGCCTCGGAATTTTACTACTTTCACTGCAAAGCGTTTTTGTTTTTGTTTTTCAGCTGCTCGCTACTTGTTCTCAAGCATAGAGAGAACCGCTGCCTGCAATTAATCATACTATGAATGGTTACGTTTATTTTACTGCAGCATATTTACATCAGTATCAGATGTTTGGCTTTATTTTAGCGAAAGAAGCATACAATATACATACCGAATGAGCATTTTATTGAAAACGTGCCATTCTAGTCAAGGTCATTTAGGGGAATAAATGCCTTATATATCTATCTGACATTACTAAATTAGAAGGCTGGTGGCATGCTGTCTGCCCCTTGCAAACCTTAAATGACTTACTGCGTGCAGTTGCAAATTAATTGTTCCACATTATTATTTCAACTATATCCAGCTTTCTTATCATCTTTAAGTGGTACAAATGCTTGAAAGGGGACAAGCAGTGTGGGCTGTTTAAAATATCCATGAGTTTAAATTAGATTTCACTCGAATAATTTTACTATTGGCCTAACTTTGATGTTCAGATCGAGTCTCCATAGGTACGAAATGAAATGCACCTAAGTCCCAAAGCTTTCGTTTTAAACCCAGGGGCATATTCACAAGCCCCTATTGCCACCACCACGTCACTTTCAGTGACGTGGTGGTGGCGATAGGGGCCTCGCCTTATTCACGAGTCAGCGTTAAGCCACTTAACGTGGCTTAACGCTGCCTTGTGAATCGGCCCCCTTTCACGCTGTGTTTAGCGTGAAAGGGGCGTGCAGTGGGTGTTGTGGTGGCCGTTCCACCGCAACACCCATCGATATTTACACAGCTCCCTATTCACAAGGGCAGCGTAAATAGGAGCTAAGGCCAAACTTAAGACCAGGAAAACCCTAGTCTTAAGTAGGCGATACGAGGAGAAATGCTTTATTTCTCCTCCTTTTTGCATTTTCCATGTGTGCTGCCTTGTGCAACACACATGGAAAATGCAAAATGCCATGGTTTGTTTATGTACAGGAAGGTGTCCCTTCCTGTACATAAACAAACCTTTTTTTAAAAATGCCGTTTTGTAACTTACATGTGTGCTGCATGAAACAGCACACATGAAAGTTACTAAATGGCATTTTAGGTTTGTTTAAGGGCAGGAAGGGACACCTTCCTGTACATAAACAAACCTCCCTGCTTGCAGACACCCATGCACTCTGGTGCAAGGGTGCCTGCGTTGGCACTAAGTTGTGAAACTTAGCGCCATCGCGGGGGGGGGGGGGAGGGGGGGAACAAGGCTTTACCAAGTTCTTCTGAATATGGTGCAGCCTTGCTTTTCCGAAGTGGCGGAGAGAGGCGTTAAGCCAAGAAGGCTAACGCCTCTATCCACCACTTCCTTGTGACTATCCCCTCTAGTGTTTGCATGAAATCCAGATTCAACTAGTTTTTTAAGCCCTGGTGGAAGAAATTGTTGGCCAAACAATTGCACTGAAGTATGTTGCACTATAACAGCTTCAATGGTGAACTAGGGCATTTTATGGCTGTGATTGTAGACATATGCTCACAATTAATTGTTCGCCAAGCATTCCTTTTTGTTGTATTCTGAAATAATTTCAAATCATTTTGCTGGCTTTCTGGAGGGCGCACCTTTTAGTATGAGCAACATTGACCTGTATTGTGAGGTGTTTATTTTGTCGAATTATAAGTGCGCTAAGGAATATCCGTGGAACCCTCCCTCACCAGCACGCGCACCCAAGTGCAATCCTGCACCAAAAAGTACCTATTTACTATTTGTGCAAACTTATATCGCGGCCCGAGGGCGTTATAGGGCTTTACGAAGGATAATCTAGTTGCGACTTAAATTAGAGCACAGAAAAACACAATATCTCGTAACAATAAGGTCCTGAGATCACAAGAAAAAGCATAAAATGCAAAGTGACAAAACAATATATAAAGTGCAGTCACAATTAAAACTGAAGTTGAAACAAAATTCTATCAATGACCAGTATATTCGAGGTGGAACTTCGAAAATGCCCTCACAAAAAACAAATGTTTCATCTGCATAACTTGCTTTTTCTGCGTTTTCTATTTAGTAGTATAAGTTTGTAAGTATTTTGCGCAGCAGTGTTTGCTGCTCTTATGTGAAGACATTTTTTAGGACGAAGAAGGCAGGAAGTCGGAAAAGTAAGGTATGCCTACATGTGGTGCTGCTCTGATTGAAGCAGGCCGTGTGGGGTGAGGAGAAAGCATGCAAACTATCAAAGGATATGTCTGCTGTCACGACGAGTAATCTATTCTTTTCTACTCTTTGGTCAGCAGTTTCAGAACATGTGTGCTTTCTGAAGCAGGCTTTTCCTGCTAGTTGCCATGGACGTCAATTCACCAAAATGCCAGGGATAGGGGAAGTGACATCGCATGCCAATCGACCAGTAGCAGCTGCTACCGAACAGGCATGGGGGAAGGGACAAGGGAGATATGGAGCCAAGGGGGAGCAGAGGAGGCCACTTACCTGGATGTGGCCGGCCATCGCCTTTCCACCGCCCTCTCCGTCCACTTCCTGGCTTCTGTGGAGGCAGGTAGCACCTAAGCTTCCCTGTGCCTATTACAATACTGCAATGCAGTGTTGTGATTGGTCTGAGCGCAGTGGTTCGGTGCTCAGACAGGGAATGGGACCCTGGGCATGTTCTCCACACAGGCTGCCTGGGTGGACAACATGCAAAGTGTCCATCACAGTTTGGCTGGCCTGAGATGTCATGCGCACTAAGAAGTGCCTACCACTCCTCCTCCAGCCTCTAAACAGCCTAGCTAGACCCCAAACAACTGAGCCAGTACTTTAAGTTATTATCATTTTATTTTTCCGTTTTGAATTGCTCACTCGGTGAGCAGTGGGGCGACGCTCCTCAGCCTTAGTGGAGGAGCCGCCAGTTCATTTTACTTTTACTTTGACTCACACACACATGCTTACACATTCTAACACATTCACATACTCTTGCGCACATAAACACACACTTACCAGCAACCATGCATACAACATATATTTAACAGCATTTTTTACTTACTTTAGCTTCCAGATAGGGTCATATTCCAGTTAATGTACTCCATTTTCTACTACACTAATATAGTGAATAACATTATTCACTATTTGTATAATAAAAACAATGACAGAAACCAGGCAAGTGGAGCTCTCACCATCATTCATTAGGAAGAGCTTCCCCTTTGTTCCAGGCACTAATTTTGCCACCTCTGAGGCCAGGCGTCATAAAAGCAGTGCCAGGGGTAGCAAGTGGAATGCCAGAGGCCGCAGCTGCGACTCCTGGTGACCCCTAAATGACGTCCATGGTTGTAGCTCTTGTGCTACTGGAAGCTCTCCATCTACCTTTAAGTAAAGCCCAGCCTACTTAATTAGAAGCTTTAGCTTGGTTAAAATAATATCTGCACACCAACATTTAAAGGTGTATTTGAGAGGAACATGTGTGTATTTTCAGAACTACTAATTTCAGAAACATATTTAAAACTGACATTTGAATGATAAATCATGCGGCATTGGGGAGAGTATTACCAATATTGTTTACCTTGGTGCTATGGGCATTGCAGCTGTGGCTGTTATGTATTACCCATGTAGAGGCATTCCAAACTGATAAATCGTTTTTTACATTACTGCTTGCAGCCGGGCACTGCGGTGGTCACTAATGTAATCTTGTCTGATGTAGTCACTATTACAACACTAGAAATGTTAGTAGCTCGGGATGATTTTAATGAAACATAAGTAGCTCTGAAAAGGTTGGAGTCCCCTGTTCTAAAGCATCTCACTATGAACATGAGCATGTTATATAGAGTGTGCCCGCTTTTTGTGATCACAGGGCACTTTCCTATTACAGAATGGTCTATGGACCCCATCACAGTGAGGAATAAGGTTGACGAAAGAAAGAGAAGCAACTACATATGTTTAACTCTTTCATAGAACAAATGTAGACTGACTCACATCAAGGCACTTCCTAGTTAGAAGAAAGGGTCTAAAAGACCCCTTCCACCTTTGCATTAAGGGTAGGACTGTCTCTTCCTTCTTACTATAGTGGAGCTATCCTAACCCACTACTCCTGAGGTCCTTAACTTCATTGTGCAGGTTTCATCCCATACTGCTGGCCCAACATAGGCCTAATCCTGTGAAGGGAGCAGGGTCTCAACCTTTCTACTGCGGCCCCCCATGAAAAAAGTTATAGGCATCTCATCCTTTGTCAAACAACTGAGAGGGAATAGAAACAGCTAGGGCTCAATTCAAAAAGGAAAATTAAGTTTACCACAGAATACAACTTTTTATCACCGGTCAGGAATTCACAAAGGGATTCCTGCCAAGCATAAACCCATTTAAGAGTCCAGACGTCTCTGTCACTAGTGAGGAGAAATCCACACTAGTATATCCCACTAAAAAGGTGGGAACAGGGCGTTCCAAGACATACTTTGCTTTGGAAGTTTAATAGAAATCTTTCCAATGAAATAAGTTATATTTATCTTAAATGATTTTGGTAAACTAAAAATGGATTGTGTTACATGAAATGGTATGACCTATTCATCAATCAATGGCTAGCCCATTTAAGAACTTTGTCTCTCCAGATTTTCTAAAATACAAATTTATTCTTGAGTTTAAGATTTTTGCTATATCATAGACAAGAGTTCCTAATATTTGTTTGCTGCTTGTGTAGAGGATATAAAAAAATCCCAACAGTTTATGTGAGTGTGATATGACAGGTAAAGTAAAATAAGTTGCCAGAAAATGATAGAAATTCCTCAAAGGAGAAAGGTGAAATAAACAAGTTTCAATTAGTTATTCATAAAGGCTTAGGTGAGTTATCACCAATAGTAATCCAGTGTACACTTTATCTGAGACAAAAGACTTTGTCTTATTGCAGGAAATCACGTTTATTTAATTTAAAGTGTAAAAGGGCTATATTAGGTTTTGTTGCACTGTAAAAAATGCACCAAAACAAATTCTATTAATTTGAAAAAACATGTGAGCATCTGAATAGGAATCATGGATATTTTTTTAATAACTAAATTTGATTGATTTTCACATTAATACACAGTTGCATACACTTAATTGTACAAATTTGAAATAACATCCCACTTGATTTGATCACATGGCACCGACCACTTCCCAATCACATCATACATTTATGGAGGTACTCCATAGTGAGCACACCACTTTCCCCATTTCTTTGTATGCTTTCGAGGGCAAACCCGGGCTTCATATACAGGCCATTCCTGGCGCACACACAAGTCGACACCCATCCACCACACCATGTCCCCTTTGGCTACAAGGGTTACCACCCTAATGAAACTCCTCTCAGAAAGAGATTCCCAACGCCCTCTAATATCCCCAATGACACCTCATTAGGGCTCAGCGTAATAGCGTGTTCTAGGACCCCCGAAATTTCCCGTATCACTCCCTCCCAGAAGGGCAGTAGGCATGGACAGGGCCATGCCATGTGAAAAAAGTCAGCATTGGGGCCCCACAGCATGCCCACCATGCCCTTTCCCCCTGCACCTGATCCAGCGCAAATCCGGAAACGGGGAATAACATTTACCGATACCCTCCCTGCATCGCAGACCCGACGTCACACTAGTTCATTCACACATGCAGTCATTGGTGGGGCCCATAACACCAACACTCACACGTCTCTCTCACTGAGTCTGCACACAGGAGGGATGAGCAAATTCAAGCGCTGGACATATGGGGCGAAATACCTTAGAACCTATAGGAAAAGAAAAGTTATTTTTCAATATATACATTGACATCCTTCACCTACAGATCCCTAATCTCAAACATCAAGGCACTCCTCCCACTTGGTTGAATGGACCAATTTAGTTGGATTGGTTGATGGTGATTTAGAACCAGCTAAAACACATTTTAAGATTCAGAATCCTTACTTAATAAAAAATCACAAACTAATTAATTCTTATTAATCAATAATGGTTTATCTAAATTTATCATAAGCATTTATATTTGCATTTGTCTCGCCAAAGTTTAGAATTTCTTGATTAATTCAGGTAAATCGCAGAACATCATATTTACCTAATCTGGCTATCTGAAGTCCTCTAATTCATTGGCACTGCATAACCAGAATTTGTCGTAAATTGTCCAAAAAGCAGGCCAAAGCTCAAAGTTCTCTGCTCAGCACGCTACAGTCCCAAATTTATCAAAGTACCAGAAGCCGTGCAAGCATCTGTCATAGCCAGTAGAAATTTGGAAAAGTTTGCAGTCATCAAACAAACGAGCAGCATCTAGATCATCAGGTAGGCGTCACAATGAACGTAGCATCTGCTGCTGCTGTAAGTAGGGGTAGGAAGCAGTCCTTATTCCCTATTCTACTAAACTTTTATAATAAAACAAAACATAGAAGATACAAATTTAAACTTTGGAGCGGTCATGATTGGCTGGTTGAGATCGTATGACCCCTTTCCCAGGATTTTCAGTACAGTTGAGGGGTGAGGTCACTGGTTAAAGATGTATCGGCTTGTTCCGGTTTAATGTAAGGAGGATTGTTCCTCTTTCTTGGCAAAAGTCCAAATTGCCATCCTTGACCAGGGACAGTCTGTGCAGAGGTTACTGCGAGGATTAGGAAGTTTCTTGTGCATGTGCAGCTCACTCCGCGCCACATGAGAAAATGGCCACTTCGTCGTGTAGTGACAGCAGCCATCTTTGATTTAGGCCCAAACGCCAACTTAAGCGAAACAAACACAAAAGAATAACTAATTCGTGGAATTGGTGATCCTAATGTTAACCCCTTGCTAATCCCTCTATGTGCTTGTATTTATCTAGCATATAGCTACATTTAAAGCAATTATATTCACCTTTTCGATCCTCCTTGAGGGTGCAACATCACAAAGCAACATATGTATCATGTAGTATTCTATTACCACATATACTATTGTTAATATGCGCACAGAATTTAGTTATAAAAGTTATATAGCCATGCAATTAGCAAATCCCATGTGTAATTTTAATGTTAATATTGTTGATTAGTATACATGCAACACTTGTTTAAAAATATATAATAATTAGTAGGTTATTTAATTAATTTCTTCATGCAAAAATAGAGGAGGTATACAAAATTTTGCACTACCTGTTCCATCACACCCATCCACTGGAAGCGGCCAGGAGTAAGATAAGTAGCATGTATATACTTAATTTGCACCATCTGATGCCTAGAAGAAATAGCCAGCTCCAGCGGGGCAAAACAAGCATCTCTTTACTCCTCACCATCAAGTTGCCCCACCCAGCCCTCCCATCTACAACATAACTCTGAGGGAAGCGATCTGGTACATAAATGATCAGAGACCAATATGTTGTCGCAATCATTCCTTTACTCTGATGACACATTAATAGCTTCACTTCTAGAGAATTGTATTTGGGTATCTCCATATCTGCTGGAATATGAGTTAAGAGAGTATAATGAAGTGTGAGGTACCAAAAGAACTGTGTTTGTGATAGGCTGTAATGTTCCTGTAGCTCTTGAAAAGACGTCAGGAGCCCCTGCCTACGAATATTGACAAGGGGGTGATGGCTATACATTCTCAATGTACGAACCCCGCAGGGCCGGCCACCTTGCGTAACCATGTGCCCTGCCATATGAACATCATCTCTGTGTGGCAGGGCATCCAGTGGGTAAGATATAGGGCCACCCTCCAGCACAGCACCATCATCCAAGTACAAGATGCGGTCAGCGGGGCAACGGGGTGTCATACCATAAGTCTAACAGTCCATCAAAGCACAGAAGATACAGCTCGAGCCGGTAGACTGGGTCATCCCAACCGCCGGTGAGCCACTTGTTTACGGGGGCAAGTTGAACGGCAAGATAATAGACATAAAGGTCTGGGATACCCAGGCCCCCGTCGAATGACAACTTTCTAGCCAACACAAAAGCCACACAAGGGCATCTGCCTGCCCAAATAAAGGAGGTTAACTTCGAAGTGATACAGCGGAGAACGCCCGAGGGATGGGGTATGGATAATTCGCCAGGATGTAGAGATATTTGGGCAAGCACATCATTTTAAGGAAAGCAGTGCACCACATTGGGTTGAGGGGGAGGCAGCTCCATCTGCATAAATCTCAATCCATTGCTGCTTCATTTGCTGGGAATACCACGCATAACAAATATGTAAATCAAGAAAGAGGCACCACTTTCAGAGTAAACATAAAAGACAACCTAAATATCCCTGATTAAGGACATTGGGACAGCCTTCAAGCTCCCATCAAGAACACGATTGTGTCCCTACAAAAAGCATATACCCATCCCTGAGGAAGACCTCCAAGATAATAAACAGGCTCACTGTAAAGGTTGAAACTCGTCGGCCTACTGTCATTGTTGGCAGAGGGTGCACATCCTTCAGAAATCGAGTTAGGAATGGGAAACCCAGAGTGAATTCAGTTATCCTCCATGATGACTGCACAAAGATATCTTGAACCCTTACATCTACGACACAGGGCCACACGATTTTCAGAGGATTGAAATGTTGAAGGGATTACAAAAATATAGTCCCCAATTAATCTCTGTTTGAATGTTTTCAGTTGTACACTTATAACTGTATGTAATGTTTCTATATGTTATATATATATGTAATTCAGTGTCATAAAATGTACATTTAAACTGTGTGGTGTCTTAAATGTAAACACATTATATGCTATTTCATATGAAGAAAAACAAGAGTACAAATTTTGAAAAATTCGAAAATTTGAACAACAAATCATAAAAAGAATTGATAGATAAATGAATATGTGTTATATGTATGTTTATTTGTTGATGTCCATCCATATGTTGTTTTGAGATCAGGGACATAGATGCACATACACAAAAAAAAGAAAAAAACGTAGTATTAGCCAATGGAGTAAGGACAGGGAACACACAGAACTAAGGAACACAAAGGATTAAAAATCAAGGGAATAAATTGCTCTTCTGGACGTATGCAGGTTATACGTTACATCAAATATAACATACATCTATGGCAGAAGGGGTGCTGGTGCTGTATATATCCTAATACAAAACAAGAGCAACCCAAATGTCCTTGTGAACTGGGTATTGCTATCTAAGCAGAAGCAATGTTCACAAGGAACTCATTTAAACTTAACTGATAGACTTTCGTGCAAGTGGTTAGATTTCTTACATGATTTAAGCTAAGACAGTGTATATTGAAACATCAAACCATATATTACAATAGGTAGTATCAATTTGAAACCAACCCACAGAGAACACTATTTTAGCTGTACCACCTTCAGCCAAAGTGAGTGTTATTTATTTTGCATAGACAGTATTATTGCGGTAAAAAAAGATCATATAGTAGGTTCTGATGTGTATTTATACTATATACATTTCCATATTCGGACGTGACTTTGTGACCCCAGTGAAGTGACCATAACCAAATCAGTGCAATATTTGTAGTGCTAATTCAATAGAGAACAATTGGTTATTGAAATTTTTTAAGTGGGGACCTTTAGATATCTGATACAATCATTTGTTCCTCGACAATTTTTCTAGTATGCTGGGGCTCTCCCTTGGTAGTTGTCAATGACGTTTCGACCCTCTCGTGGTACGGGGTCTCTTCAGGTTGGGGATCCTGGGGACTGGAAGTAGGACTTGAATTTAGTGTGATGGTAGTAAAACAACTGTGGGCTATAGGTGAAATGGGAGGACTCGCTTACCCAAGGGCACTGTGAAAGTGCCAGGATGAATTTTGTCTTCCTAAATATGGTTTAAGGAGGGTTCCTGGTGTAGCCACGGCTAATGTTGCCTACCAGATACAGGGATAACGATTAATATCAACACCAAGTATTGGTGTAGAGTGCTTAGTATCACAGTAATGAAGCAAGTAACCCAGGGATAGCTTACCCTAGTAGAAAGTCTCTGTTTGTAGTACAGCGGTATTCAGTTGCCAAAGTAACTAGAAGTCACTGTAAATCCAAATAATAAAAAGATGGCATTAGGATACATAGTTGAAACTATATTCCAAAATGGAAATGAGGTAAACCCAAACTCACCAGAGCATGACGTGATGGAGACATGAAGAACTTCTTTTGTTAAGATTAATTAAATTAATCCCTCTAATTGGGGCTGTCACAGGTCTGCAAGAGACAGTGATAGGGGTTACCTATAGTAGATCGGCATGATAATGGCTGGTAATCGCCATAAGACATATTCAATTAGGGAAGCTCACCTTATTCTCCGGACGCGGTCCGAACTCAGTGGGATAATTACCAGGACAAGCGCGATCAGCTGGCGTCTAAAATACACTGCCCGCTATTGCGCGTGTGCAGGGCACCTCGTCCTAGCCACGGATGCGCATGGGCATCCAGGAAGTCACCCGGTTGTGGTCTAAGCAATGCCGTTTCTCTAAAACATCGGCCATATTAGAATGGGAGTGATTGGGGTGAACAGGGGAGGTCCATTGCATGGATAATGAGCCTTCCTCATGGGGAGAACTATCGTGCTCCATAGTAATGTTTTGTTGAGTCAATAATTAAAATGTCCATAACTACATAATTAAGCATGGATGGAAATTATAACAGCAAAACATTGTTCATGTAATTTAAAACAGTGTGAATATTTGTACATCAATTTTTAGAGTCCTTATTATTTTTTTAAACAGCTTACAGTCAGAACTATTATGTTAAAACACATAGAAACTCGAGTATCTTTAAAAATTCATACAGTAGACCACCCTCTAGTGGTTAAGCCTCATTATGGCTGCCCAATACAGTGTATTAATAGTTAAGCAAACCACAATTTACACATATCAGGTGCTGGTACTCAGTGTGTGTAACGCAGACACCTTCTGATGCATTGGCCCTGTTAGTAGGCTGAGATTAATTAATGTATACTCACATATAGTATATAATGGGTACATCAGCACAATCAAGATATGCAATTCTCATAATACGGAAACATCCCTTATCATAGTTGCAATATGTTATAGTATAGGGACAATGGGCTGATATGGACAGGCCAAGATTAATAAATGTATACACACATATAGTACATAATGGGTACATCAGCACAATCAAGATATACAATTCTCATAATACGGAAACATCCTTTATCATAGTTGCAATTTGTTATGGTATAGGGGAAATGGGCTGATATGGACATCAGGAGGGATTTCATTTAGGTGGTAACCCACAACAGAATTCTTTTTTAGGCCAGGCCCAGAGAGGCAGGGGGACCAATCGGAACCAGAAGAGAATGTGGAACCAGTTTGCAGGGGAGTGACAGGCACGTCGACAGTACTACACTTGGGGACCGGAAGGTCAGTAACGGTGTTGGAAGGAGGATATCGTCCTACCATGAATAACCACGTACATGAAAGAGACCCACTCTTGACTACCACACTGGATGCTACAGCTCTGTCCCAAGCTAATACCATCCCGATTTTCAATCTGCTGCTTCATCAACTGAATAGTAGTGAGCTATCACTCCTACGCAAAGGTTTATCATATGTCTTAATTGAAAGAACTGACTTCTTTAAACTACAAACCGAACTTCACAAATTTTTCCGAACAATGAGATTAAGTGTCTTTTTCAATGACAACTCAGGGGTTCCCCCCTCTCACAATTCCTTAATAAGGCCCAAATCGACATTTATACCAGCCAATGCCCTGATGCCGCCAGAGATTCTGGCTTTTGTTGAAGGCTGTCTTTGAAAATATCCAGAAATTGAAAATCAAGAAAGTATTCACTCCATATAATATTTCGCAACAGGAGCGACAAGCAATACTGGCACTTAAAAAAGAGGATTTAATCATTATAAAACCTGTGGATAAAGGTGGAGGGATCGTTATCCAAGACAGGATGAAATATGAGCCAGAAATAACAAGACAACTGGGGAACATCAATCACTATAAAGAATTAAGCCACAACCCATTGGTGATAATCAAGAAGCGAATACAGGAAGTAACAAACAACGGCCTGGAGGAAGGTTTCATCACTAAACTTGAGTTTGAATTCCTCAATCAGAAGAATCCTAGGACTCCGGTGCTATACACCCTACCTAAAGTCCATAAAAATGCAATGAATCCCCCTGGAAGACCTATATTGTCTGGATGTGGTTCAATACTAGAACCTTTAGGTCACTACGTCAATAGCTTTATTAAGGATTATGTCCCTGTGTTACAGACCTACATACGAGACAGCATTTATATGACCAACCTGATTGAGGGAATGGAATATAACCCCCTGGGAGAGATACTCGTGGCACTGAACATAGAATCCTTATACACGAACATTTCGCAAAGAGAAAGCATCAAAGTAATAAAGGAAGTTTTGAACCTACGCCCAGCACCAGTGTCTGTCCCCTCTGAATTCATCACAGACTTACTGGAGATTGCTCTATCCATGAATTACTTTAAATTTAACACCAAATATTACCAGCAGTGCTCAGGAACATCCATGGGAGTAATATTTGCTCCAAACCTGGCTAATTTGTATGTGGGTGACCTAGAGAACAAATTCATTATCACTGTCACCAGCCCATTTTACAACAACATCAGGTGTTGGAAGGGGTATATTGATGACATTTTTATGATATGGGTTGGCACGGAAACCAGATTACAAATGTTCATCTCCTATTCACATGACTATCTGTCAGCGCTGACTTTTACCTACAGTGCGGATAAAGAGAAAGTTCCATTGCTTGACATGGAAATACGCAACTTATCGTGAGACTCGGTAGAAAACCTACAGAATGAAACACTCTTCTGCAGTGTAAAAGCTTCCACCCCGAGCCCTGAAGGATGGATTACCAAATGGGCAGTTCCTGAGACTGAGGAGGAACTGCACAGAAAAAGAAGATTTTTTCAAAGAAGCAAATACCTTACGTGATAAACTACGGGAGAGAGGATATCCAAAGTGACTCATTAAAACATCAACGAAGAGGGCTTGGTATAGCCCACGGGAGGAAATACTGAAGAGCAGACCCAAAAAACAGGATAATAGAAATGTATGTGTCACCGCCTTTTGTCCTCTCAGTACGCAATAGTTAAAACCATCAAAAGACATTGGCCTACATTGAACACACTCAGTAGCTGTCAGGAGTTGCCCATGTTCTCCTACAGGAAAGGAAAGAACATTAAAGACCACCTGGTGCATTTGGATACCAGTACTCAGAATCCCAGAACCAATTTAATGATATTTGGTTGTTTCCAACCATCACAGGCCGCTTAAAGTGTGGCAACTGTACAGCCTGCCAATATACGTTCAACACAAAAGACTTTATATATGGAGATGTAAAATGGACACTGCATGACCATACAAACTGTGCTACCACAAACGTCATCTACTGTATTTGGTGCCCCTGTCATTTTATATACATAGGGCAAACTACTCAACCAGTGAAGACTCAGATTAGTCAACACAGAAGTAGGATACGATGTCTGGTGGAAAATGCCCCATTGGTCCAGCATTTCAAGGAAAAATCTCACACCGCAGATGTGATACGCTGGCAGGTCATTGTCAAAGCAAAAACTACCCCAAGAGGGGGGAACATCTCACTGTTCCTTCAAACACTGAAGTTCAAATGGATTGATAAATGCGATTCAATCAGAAAGGGGCTAAACAGTCTCAAAGAATGGCGCAAATTCATCAACGTAAGCTGAATATAATGTCTGTAATCTTGAGAAACATCTGACTGGTCTACTCTTTCCCTCTTAAATAACAGGACCACCTAATTGAAATTCCTCCTGATGTCCATATCAGCCCATCTTCCCTATACTATAACATTTTGCAACTATGATAAGGGACATTTCCGTATTATGAGAATTGTATATCTCGATTGTGCTGATGTACCCATTATGTACTATATGTGTGTATATATTAATTAATCTCGGCCTGTCCATATCAGCCTATTTCCCCTATACTATAACATATTGCAACTATGTTAAGGGATGTTTTCGTATTATGAGAATTGCATATCTCGAGTGTGCTGATGTACCCATTATGTACTATATATGTGCATACATTAATTAATCTCGGCCTACTAATAGGGCCAATGCTTCAGAAGGTATCAGCATTACACACACTGAGTACCAGCACCTATGTGTAAATTGTGATTTGCTTAACTATTAATACACTGTATTGGGCAGCCATAATGAGGCTTAACCACTAGAGGGTGTCTACTGTATGAATCAATAAAGATACTTGAGTTGCTATATGTTTTAACATAATAGTTCTAACTGTAACCTTTTTAAAAAAAATAATAAGGACTCTAAAAATGGATGTACCCATATTCACAGTGTTTTAAATTGCATGAACAATGTTTTGCTGTTATAATTTCCATCCATGCTTAATTATGTAGTTATGGACATTTTAATTATTTAATCAATAAAACATTGCTATGGAGCAGGATAGTTCTCCCCGTGAGGAAGGCTCATTATCCATGCAATAGACCTCCCCTGTTCACCCCAATCACTCCCATTCTAATCTGGCCTCTGTTTTAGAGAAACAGCATCGCTTAGAGTCAGCTTCCCTAATTGACTATGTCTTACGCCAATTACCGGCCACTATTGTGCCGATTTACTATAGGTAGTCCCTATCACTGTCTCTTGCAGACCTGTGATGGCTGCAATTAGACGGTTTAATTTAATTAATCTTAACAAAAGGAATACTTCATTTCACCATTACGTCGTGCTCTGGTGAGTTTGGGTTTACCTCATTTCCCTTTTGGAATATCGTTTCGACCATGTATCCTAAAGCCATCCCTTCATTAATATGATTTCCAGTGACTTCTAGTTACTTCGGTAACTGAATACCGCTTTACTACAAACAGAGACTTTCTACCAGGGTAAGCAATCCCTAGGTATCTTTATTCATTACTTTGATACTAAGCACTCTACAAACATCCTTGGTGTTGATACTATTCATTATCCCTGTATCTGGTAGGCAACATTAGCCTTGGCTACACCAGGAATCCTCCTTGAACCACATTTAGGAAGACAGAATTCATCCTGGCACTTTCACAGTGCCCTTGGGTAAGCAAGTACTCCCTTTTCACCTACAGCCCACAGTTGTTTTACTACCATCACACTAAATCCAAGTCCTACTTCCAGTCCCCAGGATCCCCAACCTGAAGAGACCCCGTACCACGAGAGGGTCGAAACGTCATTGACAACTACCAAGGGAGAGCCCCAGCAAACTAGAAAAATTGTCTAGGAACAAATGATTGTATCAGATATGTAAAGGGCCCCCCTTAAAAAAATCCAATAACCAATTGTTCTCTACTGTATTGGCACTACAAATATTGCACCGCTTTGGTTATGGTCACTTCACTGGGGTCACAAAGTCACGTCTGAATATGGAAATGTATATAGTGTAAATACACATCAGAACCTACTATATGATCTTTTTTTACCGCAATAATACTGTCTATGCAAAATAAATAACACTCACTTCGGCTGAAGTGGGTACAGCTAAAATAGTGTTGTCTGTGGGTTGTTTTCAAATTGATACTACCTACTGTAATATATTGTTTGATATTTCAATATTCGCTGTCTTAGCCTGAATCATGCAAGAAATCTAACCACTTGCACGAAAGTCTATCAGTTAAGTTTAAATGAGTTCCTTGTGCACATTGTTTCTGCTTAGAAAGTGTTTTATATATAGCTTTGTTTCATCCCGCCCCTAATTGCCTCAACAGGATTACACCCATATACGTTAAAAAACTGTTTCTCCTTGGGGCATCAGAAAAATGTATCTGCATATACTTGCCCATGTTTTGGTGTGTCTTCTCAGTCTTTGCTTTAGTACATATGTTTTAATTCCATTATTAGGCACTACGATTTTTACAACTTTTAAATGATTAGGAAGTTTTTTGTGTGGGATCCTTACTGCAATTGTCTGTATAATCAAGGAATATCATGTTTTGGTAATTGCTGATGTCAGACCGCTTTAATGAAGAGTATTTTGGGTTGTTTCACTGGCAGTTTCCTTCCTGCAATTTTTGCCAGGAGATTCACCCACCTTAAGCACTGCAGTGGGATACGTCCCCCAGTATGCACCGGGGCCAGGTGGAGCACCTAAACCACGCTTGAGAGCACTTGGAGTGTCCCACAGTAGGGATTGTTTCACTGACAGTTTCCTGCCAATAACTTCACCAGCCTTAGGTGCTGGGGTGGTACTTCATCCCTCAGCGTGCACCAGGGCCAGGCAGAGCACCTGAACTATGCTTAAAAGAGCTTGGAGTGTCTCGCAGCGAGGGTTGTTTCACTGGCTGTTTCCTGGATGCATTCTTGCCAGCAACTTCACCCGTATAGGTGCTGGGTTGAGACTTCATCCTCCAGGGTACACTGAGGCCAGGCGGAGGCACTTAAAAGTCCTTGGAGTGTCCCATGGTGCGGGTTGTTTCACTGGCAGTTTTCTGCCTGCATTCTATCGTTTGAACTCACCTCTCTCAGAAAGGATGTTAACTCCCTCTCCTCACTTAACCGCCCCAATCAGTCTATTTCCCTGTGCACTGAACAAAAAAATACTACATCCCCCCAGCAATGGGATTCTACCCTCCTCTGTAATGATACACTTAGAACATTCTGCGCCCGAATCACCTCCCTGCCTCTGACCTCCCTGACCTCTGTAATCCTTACCCTCCTGCTCTTTGACTACTGTCCCTCTGATCCCACAGTCACCTATCCCCATGATCCTAGGGACTAGCAGAATTCCAACTTCCCCAGCTTCTCCAAGACTTCCCCCACAATTTACCACTATCCACTCCTGCCCCCCCCCCTATAACCAACCCAATACACCTGACTTGCATGCTGGTTAACTGTCGCTCGGCTGTCCAACATGCGATTGAAATTTCGGAAGCCATCCTTAGTGAATCCATTGACATCACCTTTCTTACTGAAACCTGGCTTAAAGATCAATCTTTTTCCATTCTTGATATGCTCTCTCCCCCTGGTGACTCCATCCTCAGAAAAGATAGACCTGTCGAAATTGGAGGCGGTCTAGCAATAATCTATAAAAATGACCTCAACCTCTCCCCTGTGCCAAACTCCGATCATTCAACTTTTGAATACCTCGGAGCGGAACTTAAAGTGCAAGGCTCCCCACCAATTCGACTACACAATATCATCCTCCCAGTGACCCTCTTCCTTTTGTAGAAGAATTATCCGACCTTCTTACCCAATCCTCACTTCCCAACTCTAAAAACCTCTTCCTCAGAGATTTTAACTTTCATTGGAACAAAAAGGACGATCCTATGGTTAACCTTCTCACTGATCTACTTGACATCAATGACCTTAAACAACCATGTCACTCGCCTACTCACTCCACAGGAGCCACTCTCGACGCTATCATTACTAGCAATGAGCTGGCCTCCCTCTCCTCCATTGTTCCCATTGACTGGTCCGACCATTACCTCATCCTGTTCACAATCAATAACACTGTTCTACCCCCTCCACCTAAAACCATCAAACAGATGAAATTTACCAGGAATCTTCATCTTATCCCCCCAGGCGAACTTGAGACTAAAGTCAAAGCTCAACTTTGACTTTCTCCACCCTCCCAAAATGCCATTGACCTCACTGAACACTTTAATAAATCCATCGTTGAGGTCCTTGATCAAATTGCCCCAGCCAGACTTAAACAACAGAAAAACTCCTCCAAATCCTGGTTCAACCCTGATCTCAATAATGAGAGGCGCACTCTTAGATTGACTGAACGCATATGGAGGCAAAACCCTTCCTCCTTTAATCTCTCTCTCCTCAGATCCACTAGGTCCAACTATAAAAAACACATCCTCAGTGCTAAGACTTCCTTCTTCCGCTCACAACTCGACCGGGCCAAAAACAGATCTAGGGAACTTTTCAGCATTGTTAAAAACCAAACATCCTCTGCACCCCTCAAGGTGATTGCCACCACTGAGAGATGCGAAGAAATTGCCAACTACTTCTCAGAAAAAATCTCCAAAATTGATCAATCCTTCGCCCTAACTCCCCTCCCTCTCAACCTGCTTCTCTCCCCAGACATTTCCTCCAACTCTCCTTCACTCTCTACACTTCCTCATGACTCCTCATTGTGCCCTCCTATCGTCCCTACTCTTGAACCCGTCCCCATCGTACTTGAACAAAAAAATAATTCTTCTTGGCATGACTTCCAACCAGTAACTGAACTTGATGTCCTTAACGTCATTTCCAGACTTAAACCGTCATCTCACACTAAAGACCCTCTCCCTTCCAACCTTGTCCTAGATCTAAAACATATCATTGCCCCCTATTGGACCTCTATCATCAACTCCTCCTTTAACTCGGTTGTGTCCTTGCTTCCCTCCAATTGGGACAAATCACTCCCATCCCCAAAAATCCTGCTGGTGACCCTAATGACCTAAATAACCTTCGTCCTATCTCTAACCTTCCTCTTCTCTCAAAAGCCCTTGAAAAATGCGCCCTGCTCCAACTAGATAGACACATTGATTCAGTCAATCTTTTAGACTCTTTCCAATCAGGCTTCAGAAAGGGCTGTAGTACAGAAACGGCAATGCTAAACATAATTGATGACATCCATCACGCCCTCGACAAAGGCGAATACTCCCTTCTCATTCTCCTTGATCTCTCCGCTGCTTTCGACACTATCAACCACTCTACTCTACTCAACATACTGAAAGATCGCTTTGGCCTCAACGGTTCAGTCCTCAAATGGTTCACCTCCTTTTTCCAACACAGAACACAGCAAATTAAAATCCGTGACTGCCATTCCAAACCTCTTCCTGTCTCCCTAGGGGTCCCTCAGGGCTCTATCCTCTCCCCCTCTCTATTTAATCTCTTCATGGAACCCCTCACCCTTATCCTTAAACAAGCGGGAATCAAATACCACCTATACGTCGATGACACCCAACTTTACTATAAGATTCAATCCCGCTCAGATGTTCTGCACCTCAATGATGCCTTGAGTAAGATTCAATCCTGGTTCCACTACAACCACCTCAAACTCAACCCAGAAAAGACCGAAATCATTCTTTTCTCCCCTAAGAACATCTCGCTCCCCATCTTATCCTGGATCTCTGACCTTACCACACTCAACTGCTCTCTCACTATATCAAACTCAGTTAAATCCTTCGGTTTTAACATTGATCAAAACCATACTCTTATCCCCCACATAAAAAATTAGGCCAAAAGCGCTCTCTTCACACTTCATCACCTCAAGAAAATAAAAGCCTTCATTTCTGCTGACGGCTTTAAATTAGACGTCCAATCGCTGGTCTTGTCGAAAATCGATTATGGTAACGCCATCCTCGCTGGAACCCCTAAAGCCCACCTAACCCCAATCAAATCTGTTTTGAACCTGGCTGCTAGGCTCATTAGTACTCAAACGGTTCGATCACATCTCCCCCACCCTTAAAGCCCTCAATTGGCTGCCCATTGAAGGAAGAGCTTCCTGCAAGGCAGCTTGCATTACGCACAAAGCCCTGCATCAATGCTCCCCGCAGTACCTCTCTGATAAACTTCACAAAGCGGGCTGCTCCAGCTCATTGAGGAGTTCCAACACCCTCGCTCCTGTCCCTCCTCTGTTAAACAAGAAAACCACACAATCTCGCTCCTTTTCCGGGAACGCGCCTAACATCTGGAACTCTGTCCCTAAAGATCTTCATTGCAACCCCTCTTACGTCAGCTTCAAAAAAGACCTCAAGCTTGTCCTGCTCAACAAATACTGCGGTCCTTATTCCCTTACCTGAGCACTCATCCCACCCGACCTCCTACAGTTCTCCTCCCCCCTCTCATCTTCCTTCGTCCACTTACTCCTCCCACTAGCCTCTCCCATAGGACCTGCTTCTTCCCACTTGGTATTGCCGTAACCTCCCCCCCTTCCTCTGCCTCGCCCCATTCCCTTACCCCCTCTTCTCCATCCTTTCCCTCCCACGCTAGGCTAATCTCTGAGGACTTGCTGAAGCCCATTGCAATACATGTTATTTGTTTGTGTAAAACTGGAGTTGCTTTTAGTGTTTCTGATGGGTTTTGAGTACTACCTCATTGTAATTCTTTTACGTTACAATTAATTATCCATGTATTACGGTATGATACTGCCTTAACCTACCCTCCTCCCTAACCTCTCCCCATTCCTTTACCCTACCTCCCTAGTTTCCATCCTTCACCTCCCTCACCAGCTTAATCTCTCAGGATTGGCGGTAGCCCATTGGAATTTTTGTATTTTGATGGTGTAATATTTATGCTGCTTTCTACTATTTGTTTTGGTTTTTTGAATACTACCTCATTGTAATATTTTGCTTTATTGCAAGTACTACCCATGTAAAGTGCTCTGATACCCTCGGGTCCAGCCATAGCTATATAAAACCGTTTAAATAAAATAAATAAATAAATAAATAACTACATTCTTGCAAGCAACTTCACCTGCCTTAGGTGCTGGGGTGGGAGTTGGTCCCCCAGCATTCACTGGGGCCAGGCAGAGCACCGGAACCGTGCTTAAAAGCACTTGGAGTGTACCAGGTTACAGGTTATTTCACTGGCGGTTTCCTGTCCTCATTATAGCCAGCAACTTCGCCGGCCTTAGGCGCTGTGGTAGGACTTTGTCCACCAGTGTGCACGTGGGGCACTTGGAGGACCTGAACTGTGCTTAAAAGCGCTGGAGTGTCCCTCGGATTAGGTTGTTTCACAGCAGTTTCCTGCCCACATTCTTGCTGGCAACTTCACCTACTAGGATGTGGGGGTGGGACTTCATCTCCCAGAATGCACCAGGGCCAGGCTGAGCACCTGAACCACACTTAATAGGATTCAGAGTGTCCCGTGGCATGGGACGTGCCCGGGCGTGTGCCTGGATGAAGACCAGGCCAAGAGTAAACCCATCTGGGTGGGATGAGGCTGACCCACCCCTCTTGTTTCCATTGCATTTTGCCTTTGACACTGACCTCCTCCGCACTTGTGAAATGGCCCTTCTTTTAAGGTGAGATACAAAGGAAAAAAGGAAATTTGCAATGCTGCCTACTAAAGATCACCTGCTAACTGCCACTATCACACGCTTCCTCAAAACTGCTATGGGAGCACTGAATAGCGAAATTGAATGTGTAGAGAAGAGGCCGGGGGCCATGAAAAAATTACTATAAACTAATTTGGCTACTGGTACCTCAGTGGGTTTCTCCATAACACCTTCAATTGTGAACAATGAAGCCACCCCTGTAAATTTCAACTCATGTGTACTCAAAGATGACTTGGTTATTGATTCCAATAATACCCAGAGGGTCCAAAACGAAAATGCCAATTCTCCCCCAAAAGGCCAAATGTAACAACAGATCTACTGCTACACGCACTAAAGTGAGTTCCACCAAAGCCGTTGCTGCAACAGGGCACATTGAGCTTTATTTAGATGGCCTTGGGGAGAACTTCCTGGGGGAGAGTCTACATTTCCTATGTTTACTGATATCTTTGAGGCAGCACTGAAAAAAGCATTTGACCCGATAATGGCCATTCTGAAGAACATTGATGGTTCACTAAAACCTTTGACTGATCAAGGGCATACCAACTCAGCTGAAAAGAATATATCTTCCACCTCAGGTCCACAACTACCAAATTATGGAATTGCCCATGTTGGGTCTGATGTGGAGCAAGGGAGGTTGTCAACAGGGCAATAAAGCTTGTTCGAGACCTTTTAACTCAGACCGGGTGAGTAAAGCTGTTAAGAGTGCCAATACACCTATCAGTCCAGCAGCAGTTCACCTGAGACCTAGCTGCTGCTCAGATCAGATAGATGAAATAGTAGGTCAACCAGAAATGGACATTTAAGAGTGGTCATCAAATTTGCAAAGAGCCCTTCAGCCTCCTCCTGAAGCCACTCTACTGGTGATAGTTTAAAAAAATGTTCCATCTCTAACTCCTGACCAAGTTGAGTATTACTATCAGTTAGAAAACAAGGTTGTTACGTTAGCTGGCAAAATGGTCTGATCTATATAGTTGCAAAATCCTTCATGAAAATGTAATCAACATGTGACAGGTACATTGGGTTGGACTACAACCAAAAAACGGTCCAGGGGACTGAATTGTTATTAACTTCGGGAATAAACTAATTGTTAAGTCCCTCTTAGAATGGGTTTCTTCAATCTATTTCCCCCTTGGAAGCATCGTGGTGGTACCTTTGGGCTATTTTTGCAAATCTGGTGCTATAATGACACTAAAATTTTCAATCCACGAACTCCCTGTCCATAATTCATATGAGATACCAACCTGTAATCATTTTATGCCTCTGAAAAAAGTTGATAGACTGTCCCAATCGTGGTCACCTGGCCCACAAACTGAAAAACCTAAGGGTATCATCCAAAAAAACATTATTGAAGGACAGTCATCCACTGGAGTTAGCCACGGTGTTCTGAACAAATCTCACTTGAGACACTGCACTCATATTGAGGTGGAAAAGGATCTCTTGTGTAAAAAGACACTGAGTTCTGTTCCCACTGGAGATGAAACAATTATAAATAATACTTCTGCTCCTGAGGTTACTCGCACCAGGTTAGCATCAGTTGATGGGTTACCGTATGTGCATCAACCTCGACAAGAGAGGTTGATGCACATTTTAATTTCAAATGTAGGCTTTTGAACGTGGCTTGTGTATTAAATAGGGTGAAGTTTGTTGACTGAAACAAATCGATTAAGGCTTTTAATATTATTTGTTTAAAAGAAACCTGGGTCAGAGAAACAGTGCACATTGATTGGTTTCCATCAATTCATACCCCAGTGGAATGTTTTAGAGAAGGACACAATCGAGGTGGTTTACTAACCTTAATCTCAACCACCTTAGACAAAAGGGTTATAAAAAGGTACCCTGATTCCCCCTATTTTCAAATTATTAGTATTATTTATAAGCCAAGGCTACTACTTGTTATTGTTAATTTATATCACAATAACTTAATTCCCAATAATGTAGATATTGCTTCTTCTCTCGAAAAGATGTTAGAAAATTTCTAGGTGATGTCAACATGGAGTTCATTGTGATTTGGGTGGTAATATTAATAGCATATTATGCCAATTCTGTGAGTTGTCTGTCTGTGGGATGTTGGGGTGAATCCTCTATTGCCACCACCACGTCCTAATGTTGTTGTGGTGATAGGGGCTTGTAAATGTGCCCCCTAGTGGTGAAATAAACATGCTGTTCTCTATTTGTAACTAGGCATCCAAGCGATTTTTAAGAAACATAGGGGCATATTTACAAGGGAAGTGGGCGAGTCAGGAGTTGGCAATCCTAGCTTAACGCCTCACTCCGCCACTTCAGAAACGCAGGGCTGCACCATATTTACAAGAATATGGTGCAGCCCTGCATTTCCCCCTGCACTGGCGCTACACATAGCAGCCTAGTACCAACGCAGGCACCCTTGCACCGTAGTGCAAGTGTGTCTGCGTGCAGGGGAAGATTGTTCATGTACAGGAAGGTCCCCCTTCCTGGAGATAAACAATATGTTAATGCCGTTTTGTGACTTCTATGTGTGCTGTTTAATGCTTTGGAGATTTTATTGGAAGCGTTGGCCAGTTTGATTATGTTTTAAGGTACCGGTTTGATTAATATTTGGTAGAGCTTTTGATGTAAATCTGACAAATATAAATGCTTAGGCTTGTACTCTGCACTTTATAACTCTAAACAACAATACAGGTTTCTTGGTATGATAATGACGTGCACTCTGCACCTCTGTTAACAATACTGAAATGGGATGGTCGGGCAGTAGGAAGTGCTGAATCATGTGAGCAAGGGTTTTATGTCAAAGGTATATAGACCGATTATTGTATCAGCAAATAATTAATGTAATGTACTGGAAGATTATTTTCATCTGGTTTTCTCTGTATTTATCTTTTATCGTCTTTTCGACCGAATAATGAATGTTTTGACTTGACTTGACATGAGGAGTGTTTTTGATGTATACTCCATGTGTTTTAATCAGACTACTTTTTATGTAGAGAATTTCTGATGTGTGCTTCGGTATTTTTTTAGCATAGTTTTTTTATTCTGGTACGTAAATAAAGTTTGATTTGTTTGATTAACTGAATAAGAGTAGTTCATGTTCTGTGGCACAAGGTAATCCACCACTAACTATAAATTTTATCATGCCATCGTTGGAGACAGGAAAGAGAGACTTTAATACCTGAACAGCTGTTAAGTCGGGCAGGGTTGGACTGGGACAGAAAATAGACAGGGGCGCCAAAATAAAAGTGACCCCATTAGCAGATCAGATAGCTAAAAAAGTGTCCCACAATCTGCACATTGGGCCGTTTTCAACTGTATAGGTGTTTTGTATGGGAGACTGCATGCATTTGTTCTTGATGCAGGCAATATATGTGGTAATATCCGGAAATCAACAGTAAAAGCGAGCCCATCAGACCATAAAACTGACCCACAAAGAGCCAAAAAGACACCCGCATTAACCTGTCAGACCAGCCCTTCAGGTGCTGCCATATTGCCCTGTAGGCCAGTCCGACCCCGAAGTCTTGGAGTGAACATCCCCCACGCCCCCAACAAATTGATGGACAGTGATTATACCCTCAAGCACCAATTACCTGCCCTGATCAATTCTCTAATTGTCAAGAAACCCACTGTGTCTGGCTGAAAGAAATTATTTGTCCAGAATTTAGTCATATAAAAACGAACAAAACTGTGATATCTATTGGCCACTGATGCTCTTTGGTTTGTGAACAGTAGATCTGGATTGGGAACTTCATATTAAACAGAATCACCCTACATTCATTGGAAAACTTTCCTTGCCAACAATGTTGTATGCAGACGACGATGTTATTTAATCTCAAATTAAAGTGGATTTACAGAAGCGTGTGACTCTTTTATTTGTTTGTAATAAAATAATCTGATAAACCTGGTGAAAAGGAAATGTAATTTTTTTCCTCTTGAAATGGTTTGCAGGACCGTATGGGGGAATGGCAATCAAATAGACGCGGTGACCCCTTATAAATCACTTGGATACACTATTGGCAATGAACTGCCTTGGGAAACTTATTTTGGCCAATTCAACCCCATAGTGAGGCAAGCGGTTTCAACTGTTTTTATAGTACGAAATAGTGATGGGCACGGGGGAGCTTTTAATCAACCATTAAATGTTGCTTACTCAGTATGCCTTACTGTAAAGAATCTATCCCATTCATGTTACTGTATGTCTCTTCTTGTTGGATGTTTTTGATCTATAATTTAGATCGGATTGAAGGTCAATTTAGGAAAGACATTTTAGGGCTGAGGGGCTCAGCTTAAATTGTGGCATAAATGTGTTAACATTATGATAACACAATCTATATTGTTAACTTGGTATAGATTTAAGATTGTCCGTACGGACACTATTCTAGATTATCTGCCTAAATCAAAGAATCATATATGGATTTGATATATGACTGGGTGAATAATTGAGGGATTCCAATACTTTTGGAGTATGGAGGAAATAGAGGTTTGAAAACTATTACTAAATTTTTTATTAACCCCTTCTGTGCCACGCCCTTTCCCCCTCCTGTGCCGGGCGTTACATTAGCGGGCCGGGTTCATGACGAGATAGTCTCGTCATGGGCACAGCGCAACCGTGCTCTATGACGAGACTATCTCGTCATGGGCACAGAAGAGGTTAAAACAGATATGAGAAGAGCCTTGTTTTGAAAGAGTGTTGTGATGTACCAGACGTAGCTGAGGATTTGTAGTTTCTTTATTAAGTATAAGTTACAGAATGGTTTCCATGTAAAGCAGCTTGGTAATCCATGTACAGCAGCCCCACCAGGAGCAGCCAGCCTGCTGCTCAGCCCATTTTCAACTGTCATACCTCTCCACAGAGGCACCCACACATTCCCATCATCTCCATCACACCAACATTCCACTCAGAACACTCACACTGGCTGAGCAGCTAGGAGCCAGGTAACAGGTAACATGGGAGAAACATTACTACATAGGCAGGATATAACAAAGAGTAAGGAAATTGGTATGCTTCATTCTTGTAAGTTATCAGCACATCATAGATATGTATAATACATGGGAGCCTGCAACCCCTGTATATAAGCCCACCTCTAATTTCCTTATTACAGGTGACTTGTGACGCACCTAGTAGCCTGCAATAAAGTAATGGCATAAGTGCTCAACTGTAATATTATTACAATTGAGTTGTAAATTGATACTTGTATAGCACACTACTCACCCGCAAGGGTCTCAAGGCGTTTGTACAAATACTGCTGTGGAACCCATCCTGGCTTTCCCTGTGAGGTATCCACTCCTGGGCACCCCCAAGGTGGAGGCCAGGCATCCTTAGCATTGTGGGGGCCGTTGTGGAGATTAAGCAAGCTATTGCCCAGAGTTGCACTCCATGATTGGAATGGCACCAAGGCAAGAATTATCAGGTCCGTGGAATGTTTGAGCCCAAGACCCGCCGAGGCGGGAATTGAACCCTGGTCCCGGGCTAGACCTCTGCATCAGGGTCTGCCGCTCTAATCATTGAGCCACACTTCTCCACAAATTCTGACGGCACAGTGCTTGCTGCCAGAGCTAAGGGAAAAGGCAGGCCACAGAGCATAATTAAAGCTGCAGTTTCAAAAACGAAAATGAAACATGGCTTCTACTACTCTGTTTTCATAAATGAACAGTGATAAGCAGAAAGAAGATATTTAATGCCAGGTATGTTTATTATTCTACACTTTAGGTAAATATAGGAAAGATAGAATCTATCTGCATATTTCTACACATTTTGAGCCACAGTGTTTTTATTAAAATCTGATTGTCTTAAAGAGATTCAAATATATTACTGCAACAAATATCAAACTGATGCTGGTATGTTTTATTTTGCATTAGATATTGCAGTTTTATTTTTCATGTTTACAAACATCCTATCTCATTTTCATGAAACAGCAAAACTCCTCGGGCCATATTTATTACCAATTAACTTAACGCAATGCAGCAACCACCTTGCTGCGCTGTGTAAAAGTGAGAGTGCCGAAATGTGCCTTATTTGACATAATAAGGCGCTTTCCTGCTCTCTGCCTGCGCTGACGCACAATCTGCTGTCTAGCGCCAACGCCTGCACCTTCACACCATCGTGCAAGGGTGTCTGTGTTGTAGGCAGGATTCGTTTTGTGCAAGAAGGAACACCTTCCTGCACAAAATCATCCTCTGAGGCAATGTCTTCCTTCCCTCTAAGTGTGCTGCACAATGCACCACACTTAGAAAGAGGAACCAACAAGGAGGACTAAAGATATTTCTCCTTGTTGCGCTTCAGTTGGGAAGGCGTACAATTGTAATGCATTCTCAAGTCTACGAGTATTTGGTAAATCTGGGAATGTGTCAGAGTTCATGGGTTGATGCATGGATATACCACATTCCACCCATGGTATGCCTCCTTGCGCAGAGTAACACAAGGCAGTGATTTGCGCTGCCTTGTGTTACTCTACATTTATCAAACAATGCAGGGCCAAGCAAGATGGCCCTGGGTGGGTTGGTTAATCTCATTTAGGTTTTGCGTCACCCATGTGTCCTCTTGTGTGGCTCAAGGACGCAGAAAATCCTTGATTAACATGCCCCCTAGGGTTTACACGTTTGTGGAAAGAGGGAAGGCGTGTCTATGTATTTTAACGAATAAAGTACCCCTGCTGTACACTATAAGGATATAGTAAGTCACCTCGAACTTCTATGGCCTTATAATGGCCTTTGCCCTCTTTTCTCTTTATGGTCACAGAACTCCTTGGTGACTTGTAATATTCTTATAATGTATGGCAGGGGGTACTTTATCCCATATATAATACCATATGAAAGGACAGAAAACATATTTCTATATGGAGGACTAATCTCAGATTTAAACATGTCTATACCATAGTACATATCTACCAGTTATCCACCTTTGAGGTGAAAGATGAAATGTCCCGCCATAAAAGAAGTAGTTTTATCGATTATGTTGTATGCAGGTTGAAACTTTGAATTACTTTTGTTTTGACCGTGTGAAGAATAAATCAAGTACCTTCTTCCTCATTCATGTACTGACAGGATTCTAACTTGTTAAGATTTCTTATATTGTTTAATCAGTCTACGTTTCTTTAAATGTTGATTGAAGGTAATTAAATATGTTTTGAAGAAATTTGTCATTAGAGAAGCCTTTCATTGTATCTAAGTTAGTATGATCTGGATTTTTATTGTGTTTTATGTTTGGACTGTTCAGGAAAGTATTTGCCTACTTTATAATTGGTGTGATGATGTATTGTTATTTTAAAAAAATATATCTATTTCGATTTTTGTGAAAAATAACAAAAAGGATACTGTTAAGTATACCGCAAACATAGCAATAGGACAACAATACATTAGGAGACCAGCGTATTTGGGCAAATCGAGCAGAGGAGGGGACATAAGCACGATTACAAGATTTGCAACAAAAAGGGGAGTTCGCGTGGTTTGCAAGCATAATCACAAGACCCTACATCATTATCAACATCATCATCAAGTCCGTAATATGCAATCCAGGTCCCCATAATTTTTTTAATTTTCAAGAGCACTCCCTACTTTTATAAGTTACTGTTTCGGATGCCACAAATGAGTCCATACGCCGCCTCCACTCAGCAAACCTAGGCACTTCAGGAGCTCCCCAACGCCTGACCAAATCTCATTCGGCCACAACCAAACCGAGATTACTCAGTAAAAGTTTCATCTGTGTCGCATCAAAATCATTAGGTATACCCAAAAGGATGTATTTTGGATCTTTGGGTATTTGCACTTCTAGGATGGCACTGAATTCTGATAACATGTGGCGCCGGTATGTCTGCATGGCTGTGCCCGACCATAGTGTATGAATGAAGTCTCCCTGTTCCCTCCCACCACGCAGTCAGGTGATGCTCCATTACCTATTTTGTACAGCTTACCATTGCGTGGTTTTATTGTCACTCTCAGTTGCTTGCTTCTTATTCATTGGTTTTGTGGGCTTTACTTTTTCTTTTTGCATTTGACCTTCCCCTGGAGCATGAACGCATTACAATGTCCTTCCACTGCCTGCTTTTCATGGGCTACTTTTTTTTTTTTATTTAAGCAACTATGAGAGTGCATCTGTTTTCCTGCTGTCTCCCTCATGTGCTTCTCTCCTCCCTTCTGCTGTGCTGTGTGTGCATCTATTTCATCAATATGCTTCTCTGCCACTCCCCAGGTTGCCTTCTCGCCTGTGTGCTTCCTCCCTGCTAGCTCCAATTTGCTATTGCCCATTGATACCCCCACCTGCACCCCATGTTGCTTCCACCCTCATCCATACCCCTGTGTTGCTTCTGCCCGCCACCCTGGCCCCTCCATGTTCCTTCCACCACCCGTGCTGCTTCCCTCACTCACTCTCCACCAGTGCCCCTCATGTTGCTTATGCCCCCCATCCCCCATGTTGCCTGTCCTGTTGCTTCCCACACACAGTTTAAATACTTTCACACATTTTAGTTACAGATCCTATTGAGAACGATAAGTAAAAAGAAAGAAAAAAGTGGCAGTGTTATTTTATAGGCGCAAGCATAGGTATTGCACATGCCTACAAAATGACATGGTGGAAGCATCAAACTTTTTAAAAACTTCTTTATCCACGCAGCACCGCATTGATGATGATGTACTGCATAGCTAAAACCTTTGGCAAAGCTAATAGGTCCCTATCGAGATACCTGTTGGCTTTGCAAATGCTTGTTTCTGCTTTTCTAACACTTCCCATGTTTGGGCCATTCTGTTAACGGTAAGGCAGCTTTTAACAGCTGTGACTTTATAGCTGTATTTGAGTGCAGGTGCAACATGAAAGTGGTTTCCACTTTACCTCATTTCTTATGGTACATTAACTGGAAAGGAGCCGTCTAGCCACATTTTCCTATTCAGAGGCCACCAGGGCATGACAATTGAGAAATAATAAAAAAAGAAAAACACTGCGTAGGCGAAGCAAGTCTAAGTGTGACCTTTTGCTGATGGAAAGTTGGTTCACGTTTGCGTGAATTTTGGGTTTATAAATCAGTTTTTTTCATTTAGAATAATATTAGTGTTTGTTTCTCCGCGCATCATAATTTGGAACTGCTTTTCAGGAAACCTATCTACGCCAGAACAGAATTAATCAGTTAGCAATAAAAACCTCCAGGCTTGGCAAACGGTTGGGGAGCATTTCATTACAAATTCGTGGTTTTCTCCTCTGGGGAGGAGCTGCCTCAGAAACACGAGTTTTTGGCATTTTTAAGGAAATTGTTGCCTTTGAAATCGTATTATGTTAATTAGTTCTGCTTCACTGATGCCAGGGCGCTGACTCACCCGCTCCGAGTTTAATGCGCCATTTGTGACCGAAATAATCCCACACATCTGCAGTCGCAGAATGTAGCAACGTTTAAAACTGACAGAAGCACCATAAACCTACCTCATTTACTATTGAGGGGAAATCATGTCCAGTTAACATTATTATACCGTCTAGTGTATTTTAACTTTACCGTATTGCATACTGAGCAACCACCTAAGTGCAGAAGAGCTCGAATCTTGTTCAGGGAACCTGCTGTTTCATTTAACCAATGTATATCTAGCGCTCCCCTAGTCTCTCAGTGATGTGGGCACTTTAAACATTTGTAAAATACATAAATACCATAAACTTCCAAACGCCTGCTTATATTTATATCAACAAAATTACATCACACCGTGGTTTGCAACAGCATAATAGTAATAAACGCCCCAATTAACAGATATTCACTCAGTGCAGAGTGAAAATAATCAGCACAGACTGGAACAAGTTGTGCTGTACCAGGTGAAGAGGGCACGACCAGTGGCCCACACTCACGACCAGTAGCCCACACGGCCTATAACTGCTAAGGCAGGTGAGCCCCCAAGAATACTGCACACACACACAGTGAGTATCTAACGTGCTCTCCCCACGAGCAGGTAGGGCACCTTTATTTATTCTCTTGTCCGGCTCCCGGCCCTCAGGATGCATGTGTGTAGCTTTGTATAGTAGCAGCCGGGTGGCTCACTACATCCCTCATAACCTTTATTGAAATAAAGGAAATAGACATAATGAATTATCAGTGACTAAGCAGGTGAAGACATCAGCAGACAAAGTCTCTCCATTTGTGAGTAGGCTGGGGGTGGGCTCGCAGCCGGTACAGATATCCTTGCTGGCTCTTTATGGCTAGTGGAGCTGTCAGAGACTCTTCCTCCTCCACAGGTTGGTCCTCCCTTTCATGGAGAACCCTAGTCGCCACCTCTGGTGCATCTTCCCCTTGGTTTACCAGCGACCTTTCAGGCATATCTTCCACTATATGTCCCGGTCCAGTGTCCACGAACACCTTCTCCACTCTCATTGGAATCGTCCCTGAACCAGGATACATTTTTCAACATTTCCATGGTTCCCCTCACCACAGTTAAATGGCACCCATTACCCGTGTCACCTTCCACATTTCTCTCCCAAATGGAGTTCGATCCTTCTAGCCGGGGTGTCTATCCTTGATGACAACTTAGTCCCCCATGCTGCTGCAGGGCTCGGAAGCCCTCCTTCTAGCGCTGGCTCGCTCATTGTTGGCCTGCCTCTTTGTCTGAGCTGCCATTACATTCACTGCTCCCGGCTTCCATGGAGACCCTGCAGGCACCTCGTCTCGTCTTGGCCTCCTCATGAAGAGATCACTAGGCGTACATCCTGTGGTGAAGTGTTGTGTCTGGCAGTATGCCCTTAGAAACTGCCTCAGGCAAACTTCTACGCCTTGTTAATGGTTCTCATAACCCTCTCTACTTCACCATTGACCTGTGGCCACTGTGGCGTAATCTTTCTGTGACGTATATTGTGGAGATAGTCCTTAAATTGTTACCCCAGAAAGTGTGACCCATTTTCTGACTTTATTTCTTCAGGTAGCCCCAGTAAGGCAAATACATGGTCCATCATCAACTTCACACACTCAAAGGATGTTGATCTGACCAGTTCTAATACTGGAAACTTCGAGTGGCTGTCCATTATCAACAGTGTGAACCGGTGGTCCAGAACACTGCTGAAAATCCATGCTGACCGCTGTCCATAGTGTGATGCTCAGCGGCTCTGTAATCACTGGTGCTACCAGTGGCTTTCCACTGGTTAGGATCGACAATTTTTACTCCACTCCTCTACCTGCTGGTCCATTTCAGGGAACACGACTTTGCTCCTCAGTCACACCTTCGTCTTGGCCATGCCCTGATGTTCTTGGTGAGCAAGTTCCATGGTGCGCGTCCACAATCGGCGCGGAATCACAATCTGGTACCTTCTGAGGACAAGTCCTCTTCGCTCTCACTCAGCTCATCCTGACATCTCCAGAGGTGTGTTCTGACCTCTTGCTTCTGTTTGGTTAGACCTCCACATCCATTGAGGAAATGCTTCCAGTGATGCTTCTTCAGTGCCTGTTTTACTCTCAACAGAATGGCATCGCCTGTGTGGCTTCTACAATTTCTTCTATAAACAGTGCTTGCGGGCATGATGTTTAGGGGACCAGGCGTACAAACTCCTCCACTCTGAAATCCTCCTCTTGCAGGTTGCTGGTATTGTCTACCGGATGCTGGGACAAGTAGTGGTCTGGGTTGTTCACTCTTGGCTGGTAGGTGACCAAACGTGTACTGCTGGAGTTGGACCGCCCACATCTCAATACTAGGGGGCCCATTGCAAGCTGTCCCAGCACCAGGGGCATGTGACCAGTGATCACAATGAGTTGCTGGCCACAAAGGTAGAGGTGAAAATGCTTGCAGGCCCTCCAAATTTATAATGCCTCCCTTTCTATTTGGGCATATCTGGTCTACACAGCTGTGAGCGCCCTGCTAGCGTATGCTATCGGTACCCATTCATCCCTCTTGGTCTTCTGCAGGATCACTGCCCCTTGCCCTACTGGGCTAGCATCCATGGTCAGTTCAGTGGGTCTAGTGGGGCTAAAATACACCATAGTGGCGTTGTGGAGGAGATCCTTCTTGATTTCCTAAAAGGCATGTGCAGCCTTGCTGTCCTATTCCCACGGGGAGTCTTTACGAGTCAACAATCGGAGAGGGTCAAGTAGGGTGGCTATATTGGAAATAAACTTCCAACAATAATTGGCCTTTCTCAAGAAGCTACAGTCTTCTGACTGGCCTGAAGGCCTGATAGCTTCCACTTTTTGAGGATCGACTTGTAGTCCTTCCTGCGAGAATTGATACCCAAAGAACTCCACCTCATTGGTGTAGAATGCACACTTCTTCCTGTGCAAAGTCAATCCTCTCTCTGCTAACTGACTCAGGGCAGCTCGCAGCTGGATGTGATGTTCCTCCAGGGTGTTTGAGAAAATTAAAATATCATCACTCATGTTGATGACCCCTAACAGTCCTGAAAAGGCTTCTCGTAAGGCCTCCAGAAACACTTCGGCTGCTGAGGATACCCCGAAGCTGAGTCTTTTAAAACAGCAGAGTCCCACATGAATTTAGAAGGTTGTGATTTATTGGGAGGACGCCTCCAACACCAGCTGATGATACCCTGAGTTCAGATACATTTTTGAGAACCACCATGTCCACGAACAGCCTTATTGCCCCAGGCTGTTTGGGTTTTGGGGCAATCACCTACTGTGACACCCACTGAGTAGGTCCATTCACATGTTCAATTACCCCCGCTTGTTCCAGTGCATCCAGCTCTTTTTTTACTATGGACCTGAGATGAAAAGGCACCCTGCAATGCTGCAACGCCACGCAGTGTATTGTTTTGTGTAGGTGGAGTTTGATTTGTACACCTTTTAGGCAACCCAAACCCTGGAATAGCTCTGGAACGTCTGCCACCATGTGGTCTGCATGCGACTGATGAATCTGTTTGGCAAAGAATACAAGGCCCAAGTCCTCTGCAGTGTAGCAACCCAGCAGTGTTCCTGTCTCCCCCGTGGTTGCATGGAATTTGGTGCATATCTTGTTTCCTCCGTAATTCACTTCCAGCAGCGGAACAGGGTCCGTACCCCCCTAGGTATGTATTTTTGCTCTCATGGGCTAAAGAAGAGGTGTTGTGCTGATTTTCTTCAGTTGCTCTGTGTCGATTACATTTACCAATGCTCCCATATCGATAAGGGCTACGATCTGGGCCCCATTGATGTCCACGTGGCACATGGTTGAAGGTCTCTTCTTCTTGTTGTCTCTTCCTGTGAACGATGGGTGAACACGTTGTCCTCCTTGTCCTCTTCAGCCACATGTGTGGTATCCTCATTCCCCTTTCATACAGGGTTGGTCTCTTCTCCTAGCAACAGGTGTCGAATGTTCGCTCTCTTCTGACCCCATGAAGTCACACCCGCTGATGCTCCAGTGCTGAGATACACTCTCGCAAAATGATTTAGGGGCTGCATTTCAGACACGGTTTGCCCTGTGCTGGGCACTATCTGGGCTGATAGTGAGTGGATCTGCAGTTCCCACAGCTCCTTTCACTGGCTCTTGATGTGGAAGCTCCCCTTGGCTTTGTTGGATGCCTCTGTATTGCTTCTACCTGCTCCTCCTTCACCTTTGCTCCAGGTGTGGACACTGAGCCCAAAGTCTGGTGGTCTAAGGCAAATTCCATATCTCCTGCTCTACTGTCTGCCAACTCGTGGGAGCAGGCGAGGGTGAGAATGTCGTCAAGCGAAATCCCCAGCTGTCACAGAATGAACTTGCACAGATGAGATGACTTGCATCCTTGAATGAGCTGTACTTTAATCTGATCCAATTTGTCAATGCCTGAGCATGTGCTCAATAGCTTGCATAGTCGTACGAAAAATGAATATCTAGACTCCCCTCCTTCCTGCTTCGCCTGCCAAAGCTTAAATCGCTCGTAATCTAGATTAAATTGGTGGTCTAAATTTCAATTAAGTGCTGCAACAGTTACCTCAAAGTCATGAAATGCACCTGTTTTAGGTAAGTTATCATAAAGGTCCTATAGTTCATCACCACCCATATGTGCATGAGGGTGCATGCCAGGGGAACATGTAGTGCCCCCCTGTGTGAATGCACCCCTGTTTCTGCACGGCAAGGATTGCTCAGTCCATGCTGTGCAGGAACGTCCATTGGCAGTCCTGCAGTGTGCAGGTATAAGGCCCACAATGAGCCTTTAGACTGCACTGCTGCAGGACCGCCACGCCGACTGACAGACAATCAAATTACTGTAATCTGGCAGACAGGCGGCGGTAGAGTTTAGCGGTCCTGGTGTGGGGTGTTGATGCTGGTGTAACGGCCCACTCCAGGACCGCCAAACTGGTAATCAAAACCCTAAGGGTCTAATAATAATATTTATGGCTGAACTATATACGACAATAGTTAGCTTACCTACAGATATGAGAAATATGAAAAGCTATGAGGTAGCACTCCATGAAAAGGAAGGGAGACTGTTGTTAGTAACCATCACCAAATATTTGATACACTTTAATTGTGTACAACATAAGTGTCAATATGATCATTAGTGGACTACAGACGCTAATAAGTATTCCTCATTATTGAAAAATCTCTTGGTGTGGGAAACTGATAAGTCTGTGAATTGAAGAAGCAGGTTTTCCATTACAGTAATCCATCAACCTGTAAAGAAGAGGTAAGAATATGGGGTCCAGCTTACTGGTGTTATTCTCTGTAGATGCATACGAGAGGAATTGATTAACGCCCTTATATGCTTCTCTTTGTTGTAGGGGGCTGTCGCAAATCGGTGGGTCTCCTCACACCGTGTAAGACAAGAGTACTGTATGTCCATGTGATAACTGGGGCGGTTGATAACCAGTTGAGGGTATAATAGTAGGAAACACATTGAGACTTACAAAATGAGAAGTATAAACAGAAAAGGAGAATAGAACATAAATAACCCTATTTTTCACCTTCTCCCAGTAGTGTCCCTGGGGCACAATCGAAACTTCAAAACCCCCCAAAAACAGGAATCTATCCAGATTAGTCCAAATCCCCACTTAGGAAAATGTATGAATTACCCAGATTCAAAACTGTATGAATAAATAGATGCGGTATAGGTCACCTTCAACTACAAACATGTCCAACTAGTGAGAAGGACTCGTAGAATTAGTTGTGATGAATGGATCCCTGTACAATCGGTTGATGTATAAGAAAGTTTGAATGTAAGGCTTGTTGATGTTGACTGATCACCCCCATGTATTTTGTATCTTGCTTCTGGTTCCACTTTTGGTGAGGTTGAACAGACTTTTGATTGAGCAAGAATGCACTGTTTAATACTGCATGAGTATTATAGTAATTTTGGGTTTATTTTACATGCAAGTTTTAATTTAACTGTAATTATATGTGTGTGGGTGATATCAATCTGTCCTGAAGAAGATGGCTAATATTGTTGTAACCCACTGAAACGTGTTGATGTAAAACTTGGACTAAACCTGATGAACCTCTGAGATATAGTAGACGATGCCCAATGGAGAAAGCATGTACCTCAAATTAGGATTTAAACAGATTAGCAGTGAATAATGACATATGTGGTTGTCTAATGTGTCTCGCACTCTGCACGTTTCAACATTGTATGTTTTTTAAAAAGATTATCCACTTGTCTGTTTTAATGTCTTTTGACCATTTTTTTTTGTGTTTTAATTGTTGTCCTGAATAACTGTCAGTTTTACTAAGTTAAAGTCAAATAAATTAGAACCTGTTATTTCCTTTTATTTTTTGGTACTTGCATTTTTGATATTTACAATGTTAAAATTCTCCACAACCGAATACCTTTGTGGTACATAATTATGTTCAAACTGGGGGTGCAATAAAGTGGTGAACATATGTAACAAGGGCAACTGATTGTATGAGTTCCTGTGTCTCTGATTGTAAGATACTAAGTTCACAAGGGGAAGTTTTTTGACTTGATAGTGGAACCAAGAGACACCATTTTTCCAAGGTATATGTAAAAACTACAATCATTTAATTTATCCAGTCACCTTTGTCAACAACAAGTGTCACATGTACTCTAGGAAAGTAAAGTTGCATATAACATGTTAATTAACCTGCAGAAGACAACCCTTACTGGAAATTTGCATCAAGAACAACACTGGAAAAGCCAGGAAGATCATAACTATCTGATGTGATAGAGGCTTCATTCTGGGACACTGTCTCTAAAGCCAATTGGTTTATCAACTCTAATGGAGTGACATAAAAGTATTTCGGACACAACATGTAAGTCATATGATGTTCTGACTACAATATTCTGGTACCAAACCAATAGAGGTACCAAGCACAACTTTTCCTTCTCGATCATCCATTACAGCATACTCCAAAAAGCAGTCAGAGTTCTAATTGTCTCCTATGCTGCCTGCAGCTGTGATCCAATGGCCTGCCCTGTCTTTACATCTAAACCCTATGCCAAGTGAGACCACGAGTGAATGAGTATCCAAGCAGTATTTTGCATGATGTTTGTGCTCTATATCAAAGCATACATCTTATACACCACGCTCTTCTGTATTTGTTTTCAAATGGAAATTTCTACCTGAGGTTGCTACTTAATTAATGTTATTATAACTTAATTATTATTATTAAAATATTATTATATGGAGGACTGATCTCAGATTCAAGCATGTCAATACCATAGTACAGATCTGCCAGCTGCCTGCCCTTGAGGTGAAAGATTACAAATCCTGGTCTAATCACTTCTGGGTCATTCTTGCACCAATGCACAAGGCTCGGCATGGCACAAAGCAGCACTTTTTAGTGCATGTGTTACCTGTTACAACATCGACCAGCATTGCGCTGTATATCTAGCACTGTGCAGTTTTCTACAATCGAGCAACATAGCTCTACAATTTTCAAGCAGGCCTTTGGTTAGCAAAGGATAGTGATTCCAGGCCTCAGTTTATCAGCATTTTAGCTTCACCAGTAAATGTCCAATATAAAAATATTTCATATGAGTAAATGATCCTTAACATGTAAAATTGCTATTCAGGCGAACATATAGAACCATCCCTCTGAATAAACTGGATAAAACAGAATAGTTATATTTCCCCTCTCTTGGATCAATTACTTTACTATTCTTATTTCCAAACCTTCTAAATCCAACGTGTGGGGCCACTGCTGCTAAGTGAGTGTTAAGATAGTTGAGAGTAATTACAACAGGTAACTCTTCAGATGCACCATATTTCACTTTGTCATGGAAAGACCCTTCAGGTTTTGTGCCACATGTGCATGCTGAATGGGTTTGGTAAACCATTGGTGGGTTTATAGTAATACATAGTAGCAAGAATGCATTCACCCAATGATCCTTACAGTAAATTGCATGACAGACCCCTTTTGTTAATCACTTTAATCACATTCATACAAAAGAAATGACAATTCCAGTGGTTTACATACAATAGTAATACATTCTTTGTATATTGCATATGACGATGTCTGGGCAGGCAGCACATGTTTCACCCTTTATGACATGCAAGCCTATGGCTTTTTCAAGGCTTTGGGTTTGAGCAAAGTGTGATAGTCATGCCCTATTATCTACTGAAAATTGTCAGTGTAAGGCCTGTATACTGATCAATATATAGCGAGTCAATACAGTAGGTAGAAACCCTGTTTATAGAAAGGTATGTTCTTGTGCTATTTTCTTCATATTGTAAGTCTCACAGGTAAGAATCAGGTCTTTTGAAAGGTAGTAACTGCCTCCAATATGTTCCATGCTGGTGATTATGTTCCTTTCTTTCATTTCTCTCAGTGAAGGCTGTTAGTCCTGGCATCATTGACGTGGTTACCCCCTAACTGTTTGCTTTTAGAGCTCCTGTTATTGCTGACTTCATTTTTGCAGGTCTTAGGAGTCTGCACACTTTACCTCTGCTTATCAGTGCTATAGTAATTGTGCCATTTGCTTAAAACATGGTAACATTGGCATATACGCTAATGGCATATTTAATTTACTTATAAGTCTCTAGTAAAGTTTACTACATGTGCCTAGGGCCTGTAAATAAAAGGCTACTGGTGGGCAAACAGCAATGATTTTGCCACCCACTTAAGTAGCCCTTCAAACTTGTCTCAGGCCTGCCATTGCAGAGCCTGTGTGTGCAGTTTTTAACCTGCCATGTCGACCTGACAAAATAAACCTTTTGCTAGGCCCAAACCTTCCTTTTTAATACATATAATTCACCCCTAAGGTAGGCCCTGGACAGCCATAAGGGCATGATGTATTGCATTTAAAACGTTGGACATATACTTAAACACAGTTTAGTGTGCATGCATGCTACGGGGTTAGCCCTATACCGGTGGTCGCTCTGTATACGTCGATTGCCCACAATGAGGGGCTGGAGGCGGTGGAATGGAGATTGTTACAATCTTCTATAACACACGAGACGGGAATCTTTCTTTTGGAATTATTACAATTTTCATTGTATCACAGTTATTTTATTTGGCAGGACAATTATTATTTACAGAGAACAGCAACATCCATGGGTTTTCCAGGGGCCCCATCCTATGCAAATACATTTATGGCTTACTTTGAGTACCAGCACATTTTGAGTAACCAGTTGTGGCGTGACAATGCGGTGATTTTTTTGAGATACATAGATGACATACTTGTAATCTGGAGAGGAACCAAGGATCTTTTGGAGGAATGTATAGACAAATTGTATGCATGCAACCCAAGAATTAAATTCACTCATGAAATTCAGTCAGAAAGAATTAATTTCTTGGATATTGTGATTCGTAAGATTGAAGCAGGATTGGAAATGGCAGTTTACCAGAAGCCCACTGATGTGAACAATGCACTACATTATACCAGTGCTCACCCTCATTCCCTTAAGAAACATTTACCAGTATCACAGCTGACAAGAATAAAAAGAATAACCTCTGATGATATAACATGTAAAATTTTGATTATAGCACAGTTGGACAAACACAGAGAGAGAGGGTACCTAGAAGAAGTTCTCAAAGCAGCAGAGGATAATGTTGCCTCAAAAAAACGTGAAGATCTATTAAAGAAGACGAAGAAGCCTTCTAACACACATGAAGTGTTTGTGCTAAAACACTATGTTCAAGCACCCCGAATTAAGGCAATCAGAAGGAAACGCTGGGATATTATTGAACAAGAGGTCGATTTCGCAGGACTGTTTCGAGATTTACCATTATTTGCACATAACAGGTCAAAAAACGTGAGGGAACTTCTTAAATTTCGTCAACCTGAAGATAAAACACATCACAAAGGCATGAGGAAGTGTCATAATTGTGGCCAGTGTGGCAATGTAATTTAGGGAGATACTTTTAACCATCCACAAATGGGTCAAAAATTGAAACTACGTCACACTTCTGATTGTAACACAGAGGGTGTCATCTATGCCGTTAAATGCCCATGTGGGTTGATCTATGTAGGGCGAACCAGCCATAAGATTAAAACGAGAATCCTTGAACACAAGAGCAGAATCCGAAACAAAAACTTAAATTCATCCCTGGCAGCGCATTGGGTTAGCACTCCACATACGATCCCCCAGTTGAGATACACAATTCTTGAAAAAATCCGCTCAACTCCAGGCATAGAAATAAACGTAGTACTAGCACGTAGGGAGACTTACTGGATCAAATATCTAGACACAATTATCCCCCGAGGTCTTAATGATCCTTGTGAATTATTACGTTTTCTCTGAACTATTATGTTTTCATGAAGATATCCTTGTATCACTTATGTGAAAATGTGTGAAGGTTTTAATATTGTAAAGGATTTGCACTCTTTTTTTTATGTTTGTTTTCATGCTAGGTTTCAGTTCACTCATTTTGCACACTAGGTAGGAGACCTTAAGTTTTTTAGGATCACTAGAGGCATCCGGTACACTTGGTATGAGTCACAGAGGACGTGTCTGTATAATATCCCGCACTACACACGTATGCAGCCTTGTCATAATGGATGCTCCCTTAATCAGTCCTTTATATGCATGAGCTTTTCCTTTATGGAGCTGTAACTCTCCATCCGGGTTCTATTAATGATGAGCATACATTCGGGAATGATGCGTTGGGTTATCAGAAACTATTTCCTTGTCTTTGGAAGCAGTGTAAATAAAGTTGCGAAGATTACCGCTCCTTTTTTGACCCCGGTTGGACCCCTTTAAAAATGCAGGTAGGTCAGCAGTGTGCGGCCATTTTGGATATAGTTATTTAGTGGCTCCTTGAGCCGGGAGAGCCGACGGGCTCTAGGTTACGCACCTGCATTGCTACGAGAGGTACATACCTGATAATGATTTTAGCAGCCTACACAGCAACCCTGCACTCTTTCCTACTCCCTGCTGACGAGAGGCAACAACCTCGAAACACGTGTCCAGGGATGGCTAACGCTATTCACACTTGCACTCACGACAGTACTGCCGACTCGCCGACGCTGACTACAGGGACCACAGTTCTTTGGGGTAACACGCAGGTGGGTCAGCAGTGTGCGACCATTTTGGATATAGTTATTTAGTGGCTCCTTGAGCCGGGAGAGCCGACGGGCTCTAGGTTACGCACCTGCGTTGCTACGAGAGGTACATACCTGATAATGATTTTAGCAGCCTACACAGCAACCCTGCACTCTTTCCTACTCCCTGCTGACGAGAGGCAACAACCTCGAAACACGTGTCCAGGGATGGCTAACGCTATTCACACTTGCACTCACGACACGAGCATAGGTGTACTCGCCGACGCTGACTACAGGGACCACAGTTCTTTGGGGTAACACGCAGGTAGGTCAGCAGTGTGCGACCATTTTGGATATAGTTATTTAGTGGCTCCTTGAGCCGGGAGAGCCGACGGGCTCTAGGTTACGCACGTGCATTGCTAAGAGAGGTACATACCTGATAATGATTTTAGCAGCCTACACAGCAACCCTGCACTCTTTCCTACTCCCTGCTGACGAGAGGCAACAACCTCGAAACACGTGTCCGGGGATGGCTAACGCTATTCACACTTGCACTCACGACACGAGCATAGGTGTACTCGCCGACGCTGACTACAGGGACCACAGTTCTTTGGAGTAACACGCAGGTAGGTCAGCAGTGTGCGACCATTTTGGATATAGTTATTTAGTGGCTCCTTGAGCCGGGAGAGCCGACGGGCTCTAGGTTACGCACCTGCGTTGCTACGAGAGGTACATACCTGATAATGATTTTAGCAGCCTACACAGCAACCCTGCACTCTTTCCTACTCCCTGCTGACGAGAGGCAACAACCTCGAAACACGTGTTCAGGGATGGCTAACGCTATTCACACTTGCACTCACGACACGAGCATAGGTGTACTCGCCGACGCTGACTACAGGGACCACAGTTCTTTGGGGTAACACGCAGGTAGGTCAGCAGTGTGCGACCATTTTGGATATAGTTATTTAGTGGCTCCTTGAGCCGGGAGAGCCGACGGGCTCTAGGTTACGCACCTGCATTGCTAAGAGAGGTACATACCTGATAATGATTTTAGCAGCCTACACAGCAACCCTGCACTCTTTCCTACTCCCTGCTGACGAGAGGCAACAACCTCGAAACACGTGTCCAGGGATGGCTAACGCTATTCACACTTGCACTCACGACACGAGCATAGGTGTACTCGCCGACGCTGACTACAGGGACCACAGTTCTTTGGGGTAACACGCAGGTAGGTCAGCAGTGTGCGACCATTTTGGATATAGTTATTTAGTGGCTCCTTGAGCCGGGAGAGCCGACGGGCTCTAGGTTACGCACCTGCGTTGCTACGAGAGGTACATACCTGATAATGATTTTAGCAGCCTACACAGCAACCCTGCACTCTTTCCTACTCCCTGCTGACGAGAGGCAACAACCTCGAAACACATGTCCAGGGATGGCTAACGCTATTCATACTTGCACTCACGACACGAGCATAGGTGTACTCGCCGACGCTGACTACAGGGACCACAGTTCTTTGGGGTAACACGCATGTAGGTCAGCAGTGTGCGACCATTTTGGATATAGCCCTTTAAAAATGGTTGTCATAATATGGACGTCATCACGCACGTTACAGACGGCAGAGTGAGAGCACCGAAGAGCACGCACGGCGTTGTTTTTGGTGAGTTTCTCCATTACGTGAAGGGTTGTGGCGATCATTAATACCTTTGGAGAAACGTAGTAGTAACTCTACCTTTGTTTATCACAGGGCATATTCCGGATTTCGTTAGTTGTTCACAATGGGATAAACCGGCGGTTCGATTGTACGTTTCGGTAAGCTTTTCCACATTGGGGCAGCGTAGATTGCCAGTTTGTGTATTGATCGCAAAGTGTGCTTGTGTAACACTGCTCGTTATTGAGTTAATCCCTGTTTTTTCAGTGTTCGAGCCTTCCGAGGATTAGCCTTCTGAGGATTGTTAATAACCAGAGCTTATGGTTGAAGCTTTGGGTAAGAGGTTACAGAGTTATTTCAGTTTGTCAAGCACCCTTCTCACGTTGGTGATTGGTGATTGGATGTTGGTTATTGTTTTTTAGTAACATATTTATAACACCACAGTGTTTTTCTAGCGCACACCATACTGAAGTTACAGTTTGTTTTACTCGTCATTCTTTTTCAGTGCAAATCCTATTCAGTTGTATTTCTGTTCACAATGCAGTTTTATATATGCTCATTTTGTATTCATCTGATTTTTGTTGTAGCTCTAAACAGAGGAGACACCGACAGTTAACTTGCGAATTTGTGAATTAGATTTCCCGTGACGAAGGGTTTTGAATAAACCCGAAATGCATTGGGTCTTGTTGTAACATTGTTTGGCAAAGTCTACAATATGTTTTTGTTCTAATTTTGACATTTGATATCAAAGATGAAAGATATTGATGATGCATATTTAAGAATGTCATATTACTGAATACAAGAGAGTGAAAATAACTCTCATTGATATACTTTTGAGTTTGTAGTTTTTTTTTAACGGTTAGCACTGTTTGAAGATAGTTTCGTTTTTAACAAAATATTTAAAAATCTGAGAGACTCAGTTATGAGTCCTAAGCTGTGCTGCACGCAGGTCCTGGGTTTCCCTCGGCCTCGTTTTGACACTTTTAGAAACTTGCCATTTTCTTGCGCTACGTAGAAAGGATAACAACGGTACCCCAATATTTGAACCTGGGGTGGAGTAATTATTGCGGCAACAATGTTTCAAATGTAGCCAAAAAATGGTCCAAGAAAGATGCAGGGGGTTGCGTCAGAACAGAGAACACTACAACTTGGTCTGGGGAAGCAATTAATACTAGTATTAATTGCTTCCCCAGACTAAGTTGTAGTGTTGTCTGTTCTGACGCTCCCCCTGCATCTTTCTTGGACAATGTTTTGGCCACATTTGAACCATTGTTGCCACAAATATTTTCTTGCCTTAGCCATTTGGTGCCTGCCTCTGGGTCCCATGACTGGCTGTAGGTAGCAGTTGGGCTTTGTATATTTCTCCTATACAACCACACATAATGGGAGCTTACGTGCGTGGCTGCATGGGCCATCATTGGTGGGATGGGAGGGAGGAGCTGGGTACAGCCCATTTACACTTGAAATGACTGTGTCCTGTTGTTGGAAAATGAAGCATTATTTGTGAGGCCTGCACAAACAATGTGTCTATATTTGGCCCTTACTGGGAACCAAGCACCCCATTGTAGAGCTTGACTCTCAGAGGGTAGCGTTGCAGAGCAGTCTAAGGCTTATTCAAGGGAGGTGGTGTGGGCTAGTAATCTCCATTTACAAGTACACAGAAATACCACTCAATAATTGATTGTCTAGTCTATACTTTTCTTGCTAAAACGGAAGAGTATATTTATTACACACACACACTATGATACTATGCATTAATTTACAAATATACATACACTTTTGGAAATACTTTGTGACATTGCATAACATTCCCTCCCCTCCCACAGGGGGGGCGGGGGTCTAGTACCACCCTTCTCATGTATGCACATCATCTTGCCCCCAAATGCAGTAGGTTAACCATAACCTGGAGTGAGGGTCCTTCCCACTGGCACCATCCCAGTTGCGGCCCACCCCATTATCTCACAAGCATTTATAATGGGAAAACCTGCCATAGTGACACATAATCCTGACCGAGCATCAAATACTGACCATACAGTGTACACCCTTGAATCACAGTGGCTAACAGTCTAGGTTTTTCTTCAACTAACGCAGTGGCAAGAACGCATATCTAAGCATCCTTCACAATGACAGGTACTTATCCTATCTGATAACTGTTATAATGCAATGCAACTAAATCCCCAAAAAGACATCACAGTTATAATCACAGGATTCAGCATTTACAACCAGGCACCCTAGCAGGAATGCCTAGCAGCATAATCCCAATTGACTTAGCATTTCTCATAACACTTGTGACTTCCAGTCCCCAAAAGAAACAACAGCAATTGCACCTCTTCACCTCTAGGGGATGTCTCTCCAAGGCATCCCAAGTTCAGCCCTTCACACCTTGGTGCAGTCCCAAACACCCACACCCAGCTACAGAACAAAAGTTCCAGCCAAAGGTTGGGGTTGAAGCATGGCTAAACCCTTGAGGAGTTGTTCCCTTTAAGTCCCCAGTGACTTAGGGGGGACTTTCCTTTCTAGTGCTGAAGGGATTCTGTGTTGCTCCTGCAGCTCCCCCTGCACCTTGTCACACCAATGGTGGTGTCCCAGTCCTCCCAGGCCACCACACACAGGAAAAAAGCCCGGCAAGGCATTATGGGGTGCAGTTTTTCCAGCGCCTCAATATTAGAGCAGCGGCTCTCCTGCTGCTCACGGGAGATCCGCGCTGCCTTTGTTGGTGGCCCCACGCAGCGACTTCACTTCTTTGGGGGCTGGACCCACCCGGGCCCCTCCCTTGCAGGTAGGTTTGAGAACAGCTTTGGGATCCCACCCTTGGCTGCTCTTGCGAGCTCCCCAACTGGCCAGCACCCTTGCATGTGGCCGCGGGAGCCTGCTCTTCATTCTGGTCTGCTACCTCCATATTCACGAGGGCACGACGACGCTCCCTGAATTCTGTGGGGCTGGTAGTTGGGGAGCCCGGACCCCTTGCACCATTTCTAGGGGGCGCGACGGCACTCCCCTACCTCCATTTTTGCCGGGAGCCAGGATGGGCTCCTGGCACCCCTTGGGGGCAATTTGGGGAATTCACTTTATTCTGGGGAAGCTTCCCCCGGGACCAGACCCACCCCGGGGGCACATCCAAGACCGGCACTGGAGCCCCCCCGCTCTTCATCGTCGGTCTGATTTGAGGGCATATCTCAGTCCCCAGGGGACCAGTGTTCACCATGTTGGCCTCTTCTTGCTCCTGATGGCCAGCTCCAGCCACCTGGAGCACTTTTCACCACCCTCTTCACCTCCAAAAAGGTGAGTCTGTAAGGAGCTGTCTTCACTGGCTCCCTGCACCAGCCTTTCACCTGACTCTCCTTCTGAGCCTCTCTTTTTCTTGTGCAGATGCCCATGCTTATTCTCACTGTCCCTGGACTCCCTCAGAGGCGCAGTCCAGAGTCCTAGAACAGTCAAGGGGTTCCTCCTTCCAACTGCCCATGGCGCGAGGCTCCAGCACCAGTCTTCCTCAGCAAGACTACACCCCAGAGAGAGCTCCTCTTCCTGTGCAAGACCTTTAAAAATAAATCTGAGGGGGCTGACAGTAAGGCACTTCTGCCCTATCCTGCAGCAACACATCACCTCTCTGCCCCTGCTCCCTCCTTCCTGTACAGGCCTCTGGGATACTTCAAAGTGACATCGTTCAATAGTCTCATGCCACATGTTCTCTGAAAAACCCCCTTCCCCCTTGCTGACTTCATGGTCCGGGCCCAGAGCAGGCCTGGTGATTGGCACTGGGTGACAGCTGCTTATAGTTAACCTGCAGCTTCACACCCATCTCTACCTCCTGGAGAGAAGACCTTCACCCTTGGAATGCTTCCATTGAAGGCTAGGCCTCTGATGCTACAGCTTGGGGAGGAAGGTAATTATTCTAGACCGACAGGGTCACACCCAGCCAGGCTCTGGTTATGAGCTGAGTCAGAGGAATATGACATTTCTGGATGACCCATAAGCAGTACAGATATGGCTTGGGACTCAGCAGAATACTTATTTTTACACATCTTACAGTGTACTTTGATGCATGTCTGGAATTTGTAGGCCCTTGGGAAGTGAAACTACCCCATGTGGTACCTGTCTTCATAGGAGAGTAATGGAGTGTTCCTACAGTGAAACAGTAAAGCACACTGACTTTCCCTTACATGTGTCTCCCCACATTATAAAGCCTATTCCATGTCACCACACAACTCTGCATTATTCCTGCCACACCATTATATCTGTACCTGCTCCTGGGCTGCGTGCAACAGGAATCTCCCCCGCACAGCACTTACACGTGTGCACACATGTCTACATGTAACCAGTCTGTTGTCCCTTACCCTGGCTGCAGCGCAGCCGCCTTCTTTCACAAGGCGGACACCGGTGAAATCCACATGCAGTCTGTTTCATCATGAGTTCACTGTGGGTGAGTCCCAGTTTATGAGGCTCTCCCACAGTAAAAGCTCAAAAATTAGGTGTTCAAAAAGCGAAAACTCCGGGCTGCTCAGATGGTCAGAACCACCTCCAACACCTGTCTCCACACAAAGGGCTGAATAACCTCTGTAGTTTGTTTCGAGCCAAGACAGGGAAGGCAAGGCATCTGTGACCATCAAACGCATGCCTCTAGAAGCTTATCCCCACTTCAAAGGCAGAACTGTATATAAAAAAAGGACCTCAGACACCGCCCCTTCAGTACACTGCTGGACCTGTAGGTACTCTGCCAGGAGGAAGGATTGCTGTGCTGCTACAAGGACTGCCACTCTGCTGCACCGCTGCTCCAAAGGAACTGCTGTCCTGCTGTGCTTGCCTGCTGCCTACTACCCCCTTGCCTGGGTAAGAAAAACTGGACCTGCAACTCATCTTGAACCCAGGACCCCAGAGTGACTCAAAGGGCTAATCTGCTGGCCTCCTGATCTGAATCTCAGTGACATAAAAGGCTCCCTAATAGCTCAGGGATGCAGGTTCCTGACTCCCAAGAGGTTCCTTTCAGATTCTCTCCAACACAAAATGACTCTGGTTACAAAACTTAAGAAGGTAAAACTTCAGCGGGACTAATCTGGGACTTTATCCGACCCGCGTACTATTACAGTTGGCCTGAACTTTTGACTTAGACTCGGTCCAACATGACCAGATAGCCATGGTTGGCACTTTATGCTTTTAGGCGCTATATTGAAGTTTATTCTTTTGAAACTTCAAAACTTTGCATTTTTGTTTTGGTCTTGTTTTATTTAATAAATTACATTTATTTTTCTAACCTGGTGAGGGGCCTTTTGTGTGGTGTTTTCACTGTTTTACAGTTTGAAATGTTGCACAAATACTTTACACATTGCCTCTAAGGTCAGCCTAACTGCTCTGTTCCAAGCTACCTGAGGGTTGAGCACTAATTAATTTGGGGTTCACTTGTGTCATACAGTGACTAGAATTGTGGTTGCTACTTGACCAGTGCTCCCACCCCAGTCAACCAGTAGCCCAATTTCTAACAAAGGCCAAGTCAGATTGTGTGTAGCTTCAGACCATGCTTGTTCATCAGAATGCAAATCTTGGAAAATGTGAGGATGTCTTTGTGATCACCACAATGTAATGCATGACTGAGAAAGGAAATAGCCTGCATGGGGGGTGGGGGGGTAGATTGATGGCATATATTGAAGTACTCTAGTAAACACTGTAACAAACACTGCAATGGATCATATCGGTAAAATTGTTCATGTTTCAACACCTCAGACACACCCTTTGAGGGACATAAAACTTCATTGGGCACAACCTGCAACTTCTAGTGAGGCTCTTCACAGCTTCACTCTTCTTCACCTGCGTTCTCTGTCCTATTAGAGTGTAGCAAGGAGGACTACACTGGTTTCCCGTTGATCTGCAGGCAACGCTCATGACATCACAGGTGCACAGCGTACGCTGGGGCAGAAAATAGGCCCAAATACCTCATTAATTAGCAAATCAAATAGCTAAAGAAGTAGCCCACATTTGCAAATAGGATAGTTTGAAATTTGTAGACACGTTGTATGGATGTTTTGCAAGGTATGGGGGACAATTACATTTGTACTTGCTACACGCAATGTTTGTGGTAATATAAAGGAAATCAACAATAAAAGCCACCCAACAGACCATAAAATAGGTCCACAAACCTGAAAAAACTGACACACACACTGACCTATCAGACCAGCCCCTTGGACACATTCTGATTGCTCTAGGGCCAGTCCGACCCTGCGGGTTCATGTGGCACAGCTTCAAAATGCCAACGCATTCGTTCTTCCCCGAGCCAAAATATCCATCATTGCCAGTCAATCTTTGTGGGGTATTTTCATTGGCTAAGTAGCCACCTTGTCTGGTCCTCCCACTAAACTCACTATTGGCTGATGTTCTTGAAATCTATATTCACCTGAGGATAGAAATGGTTGTATGACATAATTTCGACAGACAGAAAATCGACCTACAAATATATCGCAACAAAAATATCGATGTCAAGAATATCGACATACTATCTACAACATGGTAAGTACAAAAATATCGAAAATTAAATATCGATGTCAAAAATATCGTTATTAAAAATATCGTTTTTCTTTTACTTTAAAAATATATGTAAAATAAACCAAATTATACTTAGAAATTAAATAAACATAATTAAATATATTGTATAATATTAAATGTATAATTAATATATATAATTTAATAAAACGTTAATTAAACATATACATATAATATATAATATATATACTTACTTAATAATTAATTTTAATAATAATTTCTGTAACGTATAAATTATTAAATGTTTTTAAAAATTACCAATACATCTATACACATAAAATAATAACATTAATAAATATTTAATAATTACATATAGCAAATAATAATCAATATTTTTAATGTGAATAATTTTTATTATTAATGATATATTACAATAGCAAAAATAATACAAAACATATGAAATATCAGACACAATAAAACTACTAGTCCAACTCTAACAAAAACAACAGTAAGGAAAATGTTGGATACCGTAGGGGTAAAAATTACTATTCAAACTCCAAAGAGTGCAACAGTAGGTAAAGCGTTGGATAGCGTAGGGTTAAAATTACTATTCCAACTCCAGAGAGTGCAATAGTAGGGAAAGCGTTGGATAGCGTAAAGGTAAAAATTACTATTCCCACTCCAGAGAGTGCAACAGTAGGGAAAACGTTGGATAGCGTAGGGGTAAAAATTACTATTCCAACTCCAAAGAGTGCAACAGTAGGGAAAGCGTTGGATAGCGTAGGGGTAAAAATTACTGTTCCAACTCCAGAGAGTGCAACAGTAGGGAAAGCGTTGGATAGCGTAGGGGTACAAATTACTTTTCCCACTCCAGTAAGTGAAACAGTAGGGAAAGCGCTGGATAGCGTAGGGGTAAAAATTACTATTCCAACTCCAAAGAGTGCACCAATAGGGAAAGCGTTGGATAGCGTAGGGGTAAAAATTACTATTCCAACTCCAGAGAGTGCAATAGTAGGGAAAGCGTTGGATAGCGTAAGGGTAAAAATTACTATTCCCACTCCAGAGAGTGCAACAGTAGGGAAAGTGTTGGATAGCGTAGGGAAAAGAATTACTATTCCAACTCCAGAGAGTGCAATAGTAGGGAAAACGTTGGATAGCGTAGGAGTAAAAATTACTATTCCCACTCCATTGAGTCCAACAGTAGGGAAAGCGTTGGATAGCGTAGGGGTAAAAATTACTATTCCCACTCCAGAGAGTGCAACAGTAGTGAAAACGCTGGATAGTGTAGGGGTACAAATTACTATTCCCACCCCAGTAAGTGAAACAGTAGGAAAAGCGCTGGATAGCGTGGGGGTAAAAATTACTATTCCCACTCCGGTAAGTGAAACAGTAGGGAAAGCGCTGGATAGCGTAGGGGTAAAAATTACTATTCCAACTCCAGAGAGTGCAACAGTAGGAAAAGCGCTGGATAGCGTAGGGGTAAAAATTACTATTCCAACTCCAGAGAGTGCAACAGTAGGGAAAGCGTTGGATAGCGTAGGGGTACAAATTACTATTCCCACTCCAGTAAGTGAAACAGTAGGGAAAGCGCTGGATAGCATAGGGGTAAAAATGACTATTCCAACTCCAAAGAGTGCATTAGTAGGGAAAGCGTTGGATAGCGTAGGGGTAAAAATTACTATTCCAACTCCAGAGAGTGCAATAGTAGGGAAAGCGTTGGATAGCGTAAGGGTAAAAATTACTATTCCCACTCCAGTGAGTCCAACAGAAGGGAAAGCGTTAGATAACATAGGAGTAAAAATTACTATTCCCACTCCAGAGAGTGCAACAGTAGTGAAAACGCTGGATACCGTAGGGGTACAAATTACTATTCCCACTCCAGTAAGTGAAACAGTAGGGAAAGCGCTGGATAGCGTAGGGTTAAAAATTACTATTCCAACTCCAGATAGTAAAACAGTTGGGAAAGCACTGGATAGCAGAGGGATTCTATAAACATAATAACCAATTAAATAATTAGTTATAAAAAAATTGCATATTAATAATTAATTTACAAAATATGTATTATTAAATACCAATTATTTAAAATAAATATTTATATAAATACCTTTAAATTACATCCCACACTATTCCCCCTTTAACACACAACACACTACACATACAAAATACACAATACATTTAAATATCAGTTTATCTATTATTTACAATTAATAATACATTCTTTACAATTAATATACTTATTATTTACAAATTTATACATATTAACTACCAAATTACAATTATTCACAAATTAATTATTAATTAACAATACATTAATTAGCAATAACAACAAATAACATGAAATAATAAATTATTTATATTTACTATATTTAACGTACTAATAACAATTAATTACCAATTAATAATTAATTAACAATTAATTATTATTAATTACAAATAAATAAAAATTATCAGTAATTATTTGAATTTAATTACATCCCACCCTATTCCCCCATAAACCCACAACCCACTACACATAAAAATTCACAGAATTAATTTAATCATCAATTAATCACTTAATAAAATTAAATCACCAATGAATTAGTAATTAACAATTAATTAATTAACAATACCAATAAATAAATATTAATATTAAACTAATTATAACTTATATAATTAACCAATTAATAAAATTAATTTACAATTAATAATTAATTAACAATTAATTAATCAATTAATATATTTAATTAACAATTAGTAATTAATTAACAATTAATTAATCATAAATACCAATTAAACAATACATATTAATTAATTAATTATAATTAAATTACTTCCCACCCTATTCCCCTATAAACCCACAACCCGCTCTGATACTAAAACGCTAAATTATATTTTAAATAATTATTAATGTCTAAACATTTATTTTTAAATGTATTAAAATACATTACAATAATCTTTAACATACAAATAAAATACATATTAAAATACATTACACTAATAAAATATCGATATTCTTGACATCGAAATTTTTGATTACGATATTACTTACATCTATATTATTGACTTCGATATTATTGACTTCGATAATACTTACCTTGGGGTCGATATTCTGTCCATCGATATTCTTGACTTCGATATTCTTTACCTACGATATTTACAACTCGATATACTTGTAGGTCGAAATTTAAAACTCGATATTTAGACTGCTCACTGATAGAAATAATAGAAATAATGAACAGTTTTGCCAAGGTTAATTGTGGTTTCCAGTCCAACCCTGAGTTTTTGGCACTTCCAGTGATGGAGAAAGACATAGGGACACATTTATGAGAGCAACGTGCTAAATGCGTGATGCAAACCTTTAAGTCAGATTTATAAGGCCATGCAAAGCCACTTTGTGTGAATGAATGGAAAGTTTATTGTTTGATTAGTTAAAACCTTACAATATATATGCAGTAATTCTTAATTATAAAATCCAATTATAAAAAAATGTGGGCATCAAGTTCATTATACTATTTACATATTATGTACATCCTACATTACATTCTTTTAGTTTTTGGTGTTCTAACTTAATTCTCAGTTGCGTTAAGAACTTTGCAAAAGCTGAAGTTAAAATTATATTGTCAGTATGAAGGCATCTTATCAGAGCTTGCCTGCAGCTCCTTATTCCACGAACATTAAAATGTCTCTTAAGAATGGATACTTTTTCAACTTTCAGTTCTGGACAAACACAGAGGAGGTGCATAATGTTTTCTTCACCAAGTTTACAATAAGTTACAAGTTGTTGGTGCCTCTGTACTCAACCATGGCATTAGATGACATGTGCCCGGAAATACTTCAAAGCAAGCTTTTATGAATATTTGCTAGTACTTCACAGACCAAGGAATTTCGAGGTACGGTTGCACGTTTACCTTGGTATATCCATTCATTTGAGGCCATGCATGTTTTCTTTTTGAGAAGGTATCTTTATATAAGAGAGTAGTGATAAATGCTTAGTTGTACTAGTGATAACTTTTTTAATGAGTTCACGGTAATTGGCATTTCCCAGACCGAGTTTACTGAATATTCCTCTAATGATGTAAATAGATATTTCCACGCCTGAGCTTTCCAGTTTAAGTTTATTTCCTGCCACAATAATTTGGACAATTGATTTACAGTATCCGTTTTTATCCTTTTCCATACTTTAATAAATTGGCCTTTTCGCACAAATGCCCGATTAGTCATCCCAAATTCCATTCGTATCTGCGCGGGTGATGCATTATGTGGAATTAAAAAGAGGGCTTTATAGATTTTCGTGACTGCATTGTTGCTTATGACTGAGTCTTTTCCACACAATGCTTCACTTGCATATGTCAGAGTTGGCAAAAGTGTTGCTGATATTACTTTCAACAACGGTCCGTAACTCTGCCCTCCTATGGATTTCTGAATAATTCTGAAAGCCACAACAATATTTTTGCTCTCCGTTGAATGTCAATCTTGTGTGGTTGAAATGATCCTCTGTCATCAAATAGTACTCCTAAATATCTATATGTACTCACTTGTTCTAATTGTGAGTTATCCAAAATCCATTTATACTTATGTTTTGACCTTAAGTATTTGTGAACCTCCATAATTTTTGTCTTTGTTTCGTTGATCACCATTCTATTTTCTTTAGAGTAGGTAGAAATCCTACTTAACAGGCGTTGTAGCATATAGCAGGTGTGATATCGGAGTATTGGCTAATTTAGGTGGACAAGCATTCACCTCATCTAGGGCTTGCGTAAGATCAGCTAAAAATAAGTTAAAAAGCAATGGGGCCAGTACACATTCTTGTTTCAAACCTGACGCTGTTGGTATTTTTTCTGATACTGTTTGGCCATCTCCCATGCGGACCATGACCCTTGTGTCAGTGTAAAGAAGTTGGATTAATTTTAAAAGGGAGAGTGGTATACCTTGATCAATTAACTTCTGCCACAAAAGATCACTATGCACACAGTCGAAAGCCGACCTAAAATCTACGAAGCACAAGTATAGTGGTTGTTTCTTTGCAATGTATTTGTCCATTAGTACAGATAACACAAGGATATTTGTTGAAGTACCTAAGCCTTGTGTAAATCATTTTTGGTTTGGAGGGATTATCTTTTCTCTTACCCATTCAGTTAAGTTAGATAACAGTACACTTGCAAATAATTTGGCATCAGTATCCTGGAGCGTAATGAGTCGGTAGTTTTCCGGCAAAGACCAATCTCCTTTTTTATAAATAGGAGCTATCAGCGATCCCTTCCAAGTTTCCGGTATCAATGCTGACTTAACAATTTCCTTAAAAACCTTTGTCAGTTATTCTGACCATAGACTGGGGTCATTCTTATAAAGTGCAAACGGAATACCGTTTGGGCCAGGCGCACCATTTTTTTGTTTCTGGATTAATTTACATATTTGTTTGCTCGTTATATCAATTACTTGTATCATGTTGTTCTTTGTTGATTCGATCATGTTAGCCCTAACTTTTAACTCCATTTTATCCCCACAAGGATTAAGATGTATAGACAAGAACCTGATCCACTCATTCTCTGTTAAGGAAGATGTTACAGCTGTTCTGTTTGGTTGTGCTATGCCGTTTATTAACGTCCAGAATTCTCTGGAGTTTGATTGTTTACTACAAAAGAGTACTTTAGCCCAAAGATCATGTTTTGTTTTATTCCTTTCATCCCACAATAACTTCTGCAGGTTACTATTGACCCTTTTTAATTTTAAACACAAATCCATATTTTTCGGATTCTTTTTTATCTGCCTCCTCAATTGATTACTCGATCTTTTCATAATCCTCGTTGTTAAGATTAACGTAAATTTGTGCTCAATTTCTGCTTGCACCTTTTGTTTTTTTAAAGTTTTTTGCTTGAAGGTATTAACAAGTTTTTGTATAAAATCCACCCATTGGTCAATCGCAGTTAAGGTGTTATCTTCAAAACAAGTTCATACCAATTTAAGGGCCATCATGTTAGTATTGTCTTTGCTGTGCTCCATCCAAATTAGTTTCCTATAGTTTACTGAACCCGTCTGACCTGGCAGTGTTTCATATTCAGTATGCTTGTTAACGGTCAAATTGGTAATAAGTATTTGTTGCCCATGATCACTCTCAGATGCTTTTACAATTGAAAAAGAGATCATATTAATAAAGATATTCAAGGATACCATTGTATAGTCAATTAGTGATTTATGATCTGCGATTGGAATGTCCAAGCCGGTGGGGGGTCTTGGGGTAACCTTCCATTTGGGATTCTTAAGCCCAGCGCTTCCAAATCTTTAACAAAGGTTGCAACTACTTTGCTTTGGAAGGCGTTAGGAACAGTTGAAAGTGATTGTTGCAGGATTGCCCAGAGATAATCTTGTTCCTGGATTAACTCATCTCTCATGTAAAGTACAAACAAATTAAAATCCCCTGTGATAATGTACTCTGTAAAAGGGTCATTCATCATTAGCTTAGATAATAATGCAATCATGGTAGTAGTCATATTGTTTCTCGCGCTAGCTGAAGGATGTATATATATTCTTTTATTATAAACAGGTTTTTTGAGAGATTATTTTCCATATACCGCAACTTTACTATCAATACGTTTGGATTATTCATATCAATTAGCTCGTGTTCCACTCTTAATTCTAGAGCGACAAATGTGGCTAAACCCCCGCTAGGGCGCCCCCCTTTACTTTGTTTAATTTTGTGGCTTTGAATGGCTTCAAAAATCTAAAGTAAGGCAACACAGGTCAAATCACTGTGTTGCCTTATTCTGCGCAAGGGAGGAATTCCATGGGCATTGAGGTGGGTGTTCCTACACAACTCCGAAGGTATTTGATGTATTCCCCGCCTCCCCAGAAGAGGTGCAACGAGAAGAAATATCTTTATTTCTCCTCGTTTTTTTCTCTTTCCATGTGTACTCATTCTGCAGTGCACATAGAAAGAAGAAAAAGCCTCTCAAGATTGTTTTTGTGAAGGATGGTGCCACTTCCTGCACAAAAAGAATCCTGCCTTTAACACAGGCACCCTTGCACCATGGTGCACGAGTGCCTGCATTAGCGTAAGGCTGCCAAAACAATACAAGCGCAGGGGTAAAGGACAGGAATGCGCCGTATTGGATAAATACAGCTCATCCTTGCCCTTTCCTTGTGACGCAGGGTAGCGCAGCAAGGTGGCTTTCTGAGCTGCAAAGCACCACAGATTTCATAAATATGGCTATTACAGTCTGGTCCACTACATCTCACATGATGGCGGGAAGGAAAGCATGCTCTACTGGGGTGTGACCCTAGAAAAATCGTCTCCAACAGTTATGTCCTCAATGGCAATGCCAGTGCTCACACTGGTAGGGAAGCAGGCCAACATCCTCTACTGTCTGCCCCCCATCGTCCGCACACTGCAAGATTTCTTAACACAGATCCATTCTAAGCAGAACCTAGGCCTTCCTCATAATCAGAATTGTAGCACTTGGCATAACACACGCCTCAACCTCCAAGGGCAGGGCTTTTTCAGTTGCCCATGACGTCATTTACAAATGGAAGGTCATAACTATACGTGGCTCGGATTTAACGGAACTGTAAATGGGTCTTAAGGGCAGCCAACAGGAGGAAGGTCTGCCCCCCTGGGTGATTGGAAGGATAGTTCAGCCCAGGCTACAGGTGGGCCAATTTACCCCACTCACCCATCCCAGTTATCAGGTTGTTTGGGTACACCATTGTTTATACTTCCCAGGTCTGAGGTGAGCAAGGTTTGGGGCGTTGTGTTGTAGTTGCTTGGAGCAGGTACAAGGTGGTTGTCAAGCAAGTTGCTATGAGTCTAGAGCAAGGTTATTGTGGTTGCCATAGGTGAACAGGAAAATTTGGGGCTGTCAACAAAATTTAAACCTGGATGAAACAAAGGAATTTAAAGTTACGCTGTAGGAATGTCGCTATTTATATGTTTATAGATGTAGGTTAAGTGGTAGGAGAGTTAAAGGTTAAAATACCACTAGCCGGGTAGGATTTTGGAAGCTGTAGTATGAAGATGTGAAAGGGGGGTATTTTAGAGGTGGGGGATCAGGGACTTTAGGTGGTGTGCGTTTAGTCAGGTTTTCTTTAGTAAAGGCAAAGTCCTAAGGTTTTAATTATGATGCGCACAGCGGCATTTTCCACACCAAAATAAGAGTGTGTGGTTTGTGCTGCCCCCTTTCGCCCAAGTAGTTTTCCACATTCTTGGCATGTTTGAGGCCTAGCATTAGGTTTGTTGTGGTAAAACTGTCTCCCCAGAGCATTCAACTCACACAAGATGTCTTTAAAGGATACTAATATTAGAACCAGGAAATGTAGCTAAGCATCATATTAAATTCCGGTGAACAGTTCACTGTGGCAGATGCTTTCTCAGGAAGCAAAACCAACTTCTTTCACGTGTGACACAGGTCCCGTGAAGATATAGTTGGGGCTCAGGCTCTTTTGGAAAGATTGTAATTCTCTCATCAAAAAACGATGGAACCCAAATCAAAAAACAATATACTTGTAAAAATGGCATGCTATACCAGTTCAACTAATGCACAAAAAAAGGCAGAGGTTAAATCATTTTTCCAGTGTAGAAATGGGAAAAGATCACCTTCAAAATTGGTAGGGGAATATGTTTCTCCATACGGAAAAATAATTTGTGGAGTTAAAAATAATGCTACTGCCCATTGTGCTATGCACAATTATGCGCTATATATCTTTGCACAGCTGGTAGACCCTTCACCAAAGATGTCGTCAATAATTGGCGACCTTTTTTAGTACTCTTGAAAACCTGTCGAAAGTTTGTGAATTCCTAATATTCTTGAATCTGCAGCCATCCGAGAATGTTAACCTGCAGGTGTACGTTTTCAAGCATCTTTGTGAAACTGGTCCTGGATGTCTCAGCAGTATGCAGCGAAATGAAAATCACGGTGTTTCCCTTCAGTGAACTGATGAATTTAACAAAACCACCTACTGGACGGCCCTGAAGTGTGGAAGTAATGGTCCACACCAATGATGTGAAAAACAGGATACGGGAGAATCGAGGCCTGCTACAACTCGGCCTCCTCCCTGGAAACGGAACTCAAATGGAAAATCTATGACAGCATTTGGATCTTTAATCTAACAGGCTATGTGATGTTAGCACGGAGAGAGACTGGAAAAAGGATGCAAACACACAGCAACACACCGTGAAATCAATCAATATAGCATTTGATGGAAACAACTTGTCCACTTACAAGCCAAGCAATATTTTGTATTCAGGCTAATTGTTTTTAAGTATTTCAGGCAGTGTTTTCGTTTGGTATTTTAATAGTGGAAATACTTTAATGATTTCCCTTGATTTGGTATGGTGTTCCTGGTTTTTTAAAAATACATATTCTGCCAATGGTGTGCTTTAGTAGCACTATTGGCAGTCCACAGGGTTCAGGGGTTTCCATAGAATAATAGAGGTGGTTCAGCTTGTGATAATGAGTTACGTGTATTGTTTTCGGACGTATATTCAGTGAGGTGACTACATCTTCTTCATTGGACTGTAGATATTTTAATTTGGAGTGTAATAATTGAGGAAAAGGCTGTAACACTTGGGTATTCATCTTTTAGGATGATGGACAAGCCTGCTTCCTGGTGGATGAAGGTCATCGAATGGCGGTTTCCGGATGTTGGTTGCTGTTGATAGGGTACAATGGTAGCCAACTACTACCACCATTCCGTATTCCACTCAAAGATGGAAATTGAGGAAAAACGCTGTTTGTGCCCGATTTCTGATTCTGAGTGGTGCTTTAATTGTTTACACGCCCATAGTATTTCCCCACACAAATTCCACAAGGTAATACCTTGCAAAATGTGTGTGGGGAAAAAATAAGAGTTTTGCAGGTTGCAAATGGAGAAAATATGTGGTATTACTCCGTTATCCCTAATTCTGACGTCTGGAGCTTGGAATTGCGGTGTAAATCCACACCACGCAAATACCACACCATGTGGTGTCTGTATTACTCAGGGGAGATTTACCTCCCCAAGTACCACAGCCCTCGAAGTAATGGCATATATGTTGTGTTTAGAATGTATTGCATGTATTTGAAGCTCTGTCTAATGTGTACTGTTGAATGTTTTGTGGGAGTTGTATCCTAGTGGTTAATGCTGTGGGGCGTAATGTGCTCACTAGATAAATGGCATACCTGTGGTGTGTTGAGTACGTCTAAAGTGTTCTTTCTAATGTGTTCTAGTCGTTGTTGGTGTTGTTGCTTTGGGTGCATTAGGGCTGGGATTTAAGAAAATATGTTGTTATTGTTTTTCTTTGACACAGTGTATAAAGTGTTCACACTTTCACAATGGCATAACGTATGATATTCCAGTGCTATTCTTATTTTTCTCTGCCAATATTGTAATTTGAAAAACATTTCAGGGAAAAGATGGTGCCTTATGTATTTTATTTTTCTCACCAGTGTGCACCGGCCAAACAGCCTACCACTGTTCTCTAGCAGAACAGACCAAGACCATATCCTGCTTTTAGCACATTTCAGGCATTCTTCATAAGCCCTATATCTTTTCCAAATTTTTGGGGTATTTCTGCTCTTCATATACTGATTTCTCCATGGCAAATCACTAATCCATGCCTCTCATCCAAGTACATACCATTGGGGTACTATTGCTCCACCACTTGTGAGAAATAGCACTACGGGCCATCATCAGTCCTAGATCATAAAGGGCCATTTTTTATTTAGGCATGTCCAATTTCCCCCTGTTAAAAATGTCCCTTTCTGCAGGGCCACTTCAGACCTTTTGCCTTCCTCCTCCACTTTTTGACGAATTAACCTTTGTTAGCTTTTGTAGCCCTTTAAACATGTCTCAGGCCTGTCAATGCAGAACCAGTGTGTGCACTTTAAACTGTCCTTTCGACCTGACAAAATAAACCTTTTGTCATGCCCAAGCCTTCCTTTGTAATACATATGTCACCTCTAGAGTAGGCCATGGACAGCCCAGAGATCAGGATGCAATGTATTTAAAAGGCAAGACATGTACTTTTTAGTTTTAAATGTCCTGGTAGTGAAACACTCTTACATTTGTTTTTCACTGCTGCAAGACTTACATCTCCCATAGGATAACATTAGGATTACCTTATTACCTTTTGCAAGTGTAATTTCCAAATGGGAAGATATAAATATTTTGAGTTTAGTGTCTCTATAATCCTAATTTAAAATCCTAACTCATGGGGAAGTCGGATTTTAAATTACATTTCTGAAAATGCCACTTTTAGAAAGTTGGCATTTTCTTGCTTTAGCCATTTGGTGCCTGTAGCCTGTCTCTGATCACATGACTAGGCATAGTTGGCAGTTGGTCTTTGAGTATTCCTCTTGTGGTACTTTGAAATTTGGGACCGCGTAGGAGGCAGGGCCCTACCCCTGTCTATTCCGGTATTAGCGAACCGCGAATGGTCAATGCGGTATGTACAAGTGCTTTGCATAACATTTCATCGATAAATGCACTATGTATACGTTATTACACATTGACTTCCTGGGTTCCATCTTGGAGCGGTGGCCATCTTATGGTTGCCCTCACATAGGCTACACATTACGAACAAGTACGGGCCTTTAGAACACATGTGCCTTCCTTTGACTTCTCTGTGACCTGTGCAGCTTGGCTCCACCGCCCCAGGTCAGTCCGGTCCCACGAGCTCCCCGTCCTACGGCCACCTGTGATTAGCAACAGGGTTTGACACACCATAAAGCCTCTTCATGAACACAAGCCTCCGGCTAATCTCTTTCACACCTGACCCTTCCTGTTTTATGGCTTGTTTTACAAACAGGAGATGCCCGTGTTTATTGGGGCCTGTTGATATCTGATGTGGGATCTGAGCCTCGCTGGGTAAATAATTGTGGGCTGGCTTAACTGGAATGTGGGATGGTCATCATGACTCTGCCTTTTCGTTTGTAATGGATACATGTGAATGACCATATCGTAAAACAAGGAATGTGTGCCTGAAGCATGATATTTTGTATTTAAGGAGAAGCCCGTTTCTGTAATTTTAAGCAGTCTCCTGAGAACATACATTGTGTTGTACTTCTCGGACACCTGTAATTGGTCTGCAGCCAATAAATCGATCTTTGACTTCACCTAGAAGACTCTGTGTTTCTGTGGGTCTGAAACAGGAAGAACTCGAAGTCTTAGGGTGTGTCCCCTGCACCGCTGGGTTCTAAAAACCCAGTACTTCAGTTGGCGCCCAGCGTGGGGCGATTTCAGCGGTACCAGTCCAAGCCAGAGGTTCGTGAGGAGCTTCGTGTGGAAATTCCGGAGGAAGGCCGCCACTTCATCGACCCCTGCATGTCGACGTGGTCCGAAAGTCTTTTCTGCGAGGTTCTCCGCGTCCCGACGGCTACGAAGGACTGCTGCCCTGATTAATCGCCCTGTTTTGGACCCTTGACGATTTTGGTAGAGCGAAACAATCGAGAGAGTCTTCTGGTGACGCCATCGATCATCGATATTCAGTTAAGTATAAGTGGAGCGTCTCCCAGTTTGTTTTGGTATCCTTCGGGAATTTGGTATCCTTCGGGATCGCTTTGATTTGGAACTTGCAAGTGCCAAAGCCAGAGGACTCGTGTATTTACGAGACTATCGTATTCGATAATCCTTTGGAGTTTGAAACTAGACTAGTGAGCGAAGATGCCTGGTTCTAGTGTATTTGGAAGATTGTTTTGTTTGGGTTGTGGAAGGGATTTCCAGTTAGAGGATTCATGTCCGGTTCCTCCAATTGGAACTCCAACTTATGAGCTTTATGTAAAACATGGCGTGGGCCCCATTGCATATAATGAAGTATGGATCCGATACACCAGAAAGGACGGTGTTTTAAAATGGCCCCAAAATGGTAGTTTCGATACAGATATCTTGGATAATTTGGAAGTTAAATTGTTTAAAAAGAAAGCCCGGCCGGCGATGTTTGATTCTTTCCGCCTATGGCGAAAGGAAGCCAAACAGAAGGAAATTAAGCTAGCGAAAAGGAATAAGAGAGAAAGAGGTATATCAATGATGCAAGCAGCTGTGCAATTTAAAGATAATGAGGAGGAACAAATGAATGAACAGTTACATAGACAGCGCAAACTAGGGATCGATAAATGTTACCCTGTTTTGTCACCCCTTGTGCAACATGAAACAAAAGAGAATGAGAAAGATTCCCTAATGTCCCATTTGCTAAGTTCACCACCCCCGTATGCACAAAATGCCACAGCGCCTCCACAGCTCGTAAATGTGCAGCCTCCAGGTAATGTGCCGCAAGCCTTCCCACAGCCGCCAGCTCCTCCTCAGCTGGCTCCTATCCCTACACTGCAGCCCTCTCAAGGGCCGCCAGCTTTGTTACCTGTTGCCCCCGCGCCTCCTGCGACTTTGCCTAGCACATCAGCTGCCTCCCCTGGCGCTCTTTCTTACACTACCCAGGTACCTGTATCTGAATCCGCTTTTCTTCCCTCTGTCTTTCCCCCCGTTTTCGCCTCAACTTCTCCTTCAGCACGACAACGTCTAGCTAATGTGGTTACTAGTTTAATGTCGCCTCTCTTTGGGTCATCTAGTGTGACCCCTGGTTTACAACGTAAGCAACTGCGCAGTCAGTTGCCTGGTCCTGAAGAGAAAGAGGTGTTAGATCATCTGGCGCGTAGGTGGATTGGTTTCCCTTCACTCTATAAGGTGGAATCAGTTGTTAACGTTTTTCACCAATGGGATGCCCCAAAACAGAGGTATGTGTTTGACAAAATGTGTGAATGCCTCTGTGAGGAACTGGAGGATCATGGTTGAAACACAATCCCGCAGGAATTGTGTCGCGTGCGATTTGATTTTGGAACAGGTATAATTGTGGGTCCCGATGTAGATAAAGCGGTTGCGACTTTACTGTCCTTCAGGAATGGCGATTGTCAGCAATCATTGTTCGAACAGGAATTCCCTGTGGGGAAAACAGGAAAAGTGCGACAATACCCTATGAGAGAAGTCCCTCCGGTATGGAAGGAAGCCGTTGCGGCTGATGCCGCTCGAAATATTGCTGCTGCCCCAGCTCATTTTCAGCGTGTTTGGGTACATGTCCCGTGGAAGCGTTCTGAGGTGTTAGCGCTTAAGCAGACATTGCCTGACCCCCGTAAAAACCCTGCAGGATATTACAAGGAGTTATCACAAACTGCAGAATCATGTGTCATGAATCTAGCTGACATAGATATGTTGTTCGGGAATGTAGTTCCACAGCCTTTATGGGGATCCATTCGTAATACGGATCATGCTGCAGAACTAGGGGGCACATGGGCTATTATCATTGCCGCTGACACTAGACAAGTTGGTGGTGCAAAACCTGAGCCCCTTGTAGCAGAACTCCCTGGTAGAATTATTACATACATGAAAACTTTAATGCCCGCGATGCGCATAAATTGGGATAAACTATCTGCATGCAAGCAGAAGAAAGATGAGACAGTGTCCGATTTCTTTACAAGGTTTGAAGAAACGTTTATTGACCACAGTGGTCAAGACATGAGTACTGAAGGTGGCCAACGGTTATTTGTGGATAAATTCGTGCAGAATCTACTTCCCGAGTTGTGTAAGAAATTAAAAGATTCCGAGAGTTCTTGGGCTGTTTCCTCTTCAGCGCAAATACTGGCTACTGCACAGTATTATGAAAATAGAGATAAAGACGAGAAGGATAGAACAGACAAGAAAACGAAAGAACTGAAAACGAAGGTCCTTTTACAGCAGGCTTATCCGCCACGGGAGGACAGAATAATTATAGGCAAACTCAAGGTATCTATCAGCAACCCCAACAGTTTCAGAATAACCAGCAAATGAATGGGTATTATCAACCACGTATCCCTGTAGGTCCCAATCAATGTTCATATTGCAGAGAGGAAGGTCATTTTAAATATAGTTGCCCTAAATTAATGCAGCGTATTAGTAATGCGTATGGCGCAAGAGGTAGAGGTGGTCAGCAAGCTCCTAGAGGCAGAGGGCGTGGAAATGCACCCCAGAACACGCGCCCTCTTCCGCCTCAAAATACGATAAATAGCTTTAATCAGCAAGCCAATGCGACTGGTAATACAGCTCAGTACTATAATAATGATTATTATGTAGAAGACGACAACGTGGAAGGTAATGATTACTAGGACAGCCATAGACAGAGAGAGGGAGTTGTTTCAGTACCAGTGGATCAGAGCGGACCGTATGTTAAGGTGACTACAGCGGGTATAACAGAGCCCTTTCTGCTGAACACTGGTGCTGCAAAGAGTTCAATCATGCATTCAAAACTCCCTGGCGCACCTTTGTCTGGCGAAATGAATGTTTCAGTAGGTTTTTCTGGCGCCCCAGTTAGGAACCCGATTTCTAGTCCTATGCCACTTTCTGTTGGACCTTGTGAGTTAAAAGCACCCCTCATCCTAACGACAGGTTGTGGTGAAAATCTGTTAGGATTGGATTTGTTAAAAAGATTGCATGCAACGCTATATTGTTCTCCTTCAGGAGTACAACTTACATTAGGTAAGAAAGTGATTTCCCCGATGTCTTTGTCTAAGAATGCAATGCCACCTGAATTGTCATCCCTTTCGGATGTTCTTTGGGCTACTGGTCCCAATGATGTGGGTCTCCTGGAAATACCGCCATACGTGGTCACTTTAAAAGCCAATGTCAGATTGCCACGTATTCCCCAGTACAAGATCTCCAATGAAGGTCAGAAAGCGTTGTTAGCAATTGTCAGCGATTTGATTAAAAAGGGTGTAATTGAAGAAACAAGAGGCACCATTTGCAATAGTCCGGTTTTACCTGTCTTAAAACGAACGGACCCTTCACAGCCACCTGTTTACAGATTTGTGATTGATCTTAGAGAGGTTAATAAGATTGGTGTGCCACAGTTTCCAGTTGTCCCTGACATAACTGCCTTGTTAACTATGATTCCAGCTTCCGCTGCATGGTTCTCAGTGATCGATTTAAAGAATGCTTTCTTTAGCATCCCAATTGCAGAGGAGAGCAGAGACATTTTTGGCTTCAGTTTAGGAGGTTGAAGCTTTCGCTTTAGATGCGCTCCACAGGGCTACTGTGAAAGTCCATCAATATACAGTCAAGCTTTAAAAGCGCAGCTTGATGCACTTGTTTTACCTAGTGGCGCTATCCTTATTCAGTACGTTGACAATTTACTAATCGCCGCGGATACTGAAAAGATTTGCAAAGAAGTTACATTGTCATTGTTGCATCATTTGTCTGCCTTTCATCACAAAGTGTCTCTCTCAAAAATGCAATATTGTCGACAAGAAGTGACCTACTTAGGTCATCTCTTATCGAAGGAGGGAAGGAAACTGACCCCAGAAAGAATTCAAGCCATTGCACAATTAAGTGTGCCAAGAACACAGAGAGAAGTGCGTGCTTTCTTGGGCATTACTTCATACTGTAGGCATTGGATACCGAATTTCTCTTTGCTGGCAAAACCTTTGTTAGCATTAACATGTAAAGACACACTGAATCCTGTCCCATGGTCTGAAGAGTGTCAGAAAAGTTTTTGGGAATTACGAAATGCATTATGTTCAGCTCCTGTGTTGGGTACCCCTGACTACAGCAAGCCTTTTACATTGTATGTTCACGAAAAAGATGGTTCCGCATTATCAGTGTTAACACAGCCTTTTGGCGACAGACCGCGTCCATGCGCATATTTTTCGTCAACCTTGGACCCGGTAGCGAGGGCATTGCCAAGTTGTTTGAGAGCTACAGCCGCAGCAGCTATGTCTATTCGACAGTCTGCTGGACTAGTGATGGATAATACATTGATTGTAATGGTTCCACATGCTGTGGATACATTGTTAAACAGGACCAAGACACAGCACTTAACTAGTGCGCGATTGTCAGGATATGAATTGACACTGTTGGCAAATCATAAACACATAAAGAGATGCAACACGTTGAATCCAGCTACATTGTTGCCGATTCCAGCAGACATAGATGAGATTGAGCCACATGATTGTCTGTTCAGAACAGAAGAAGAGACAAAAGTAAGCATAGATCTTAAAGATACTCCCCTGACTGAGTGTGATGGTACCTTATGGGTGGATGGTTCGTGTTTCAAGCTTCCGAATGGTGATACGACTGCTGCATATGCTATCACGACTTTGCACACGATTGTTGAAACTGCACGTGTGCCACATAATTCGGCTCAAGCAGCAGAACTGATTGCCCTTACAAGAGCATGCGTGTTGTCTGAAGGTATGAAAGTGAACATATATACTGACAGCCAGTACGCCTTTGGCGTGGCTCATAGTTTTGGGCGATTGTGGAAAGAACGTGGATTCCTGACTTCGCATGGAGCTAAAATTCAGAATGGCAAGTTGGTGAATGATCTCCTTGAGTCACTGACCCTACCGTTACAAGTTGCGATTATGAAATGCAGTGCGCACAAGAAAGTCACTGATAATGTTGGTCGTGGTAATGCATTTGCTGACGAAATCGCGAAAGAAACAGCAAAAAATGTGAAGACTCGAATGTATGTTGCAGGCCCTGCGAGATGGGTTGGTAATGTTGGAATGTGTGAAGACACGATAGAGAGTGTGAAGTCCCTTCAAGCTGAAGCCACAGAGAAAGAGTTGAGCAAGTGGAGAGAAAGTACGGGTAAATTGGATGAGAATGGTTGTTGGGTTGACTTGTCAGAACATCGGCGATGGTTGTTACCTGATGCATATGTGCTTCCAGTAGTTACTATGGCACATGGAATGGCACATATCAGTGTGAAAGGAATCTGTAAGTTGTTGGCTCCAGTATGGCAGAATATTGGAATTCCCAAGTGTGCAGAGAATGTGGTCAAGAATTGTATGGTATGTTTGAAATATAACCCTGGTAGGGGAACCCCAACTCCAGCTGGTCATTTTGCGCCTCCATCATATCCATTTGAGGTTTTGCAGCTAGATTTTATCCACAAGGAAAGGTGCAACAACTTGAAATATGTACTGGTTGTTGTTTGCTCTTTTTCAAAATGGATAGAAGCATATCCCCTCAAAGACAACACTGCTTTATCCACAGCCAAAGCCCTTGTGAAAGAATTTTTCCCTAGGTTTGGAATGCCAAGAATGGTGTGGAGTGATAATGGGAGTGAATTTGTGGGTCGAGTGATGAAGAATGTGTGTGAGGGGTTAGGGATAAAGCAGAAATTTCACGCTGCAAATCACCCCCAATCAGCTGGATTAGTAGAGTGCTACAATGGCACTCTAAAGCTCAAGCTGGCCAAAACCCAGGCGAGCTCCGGTCTTAAATGGCCTGACGCTCTGCCTTTAGCACTCCTATCCACCAGAATGACCGTACACTCACGAGTGGGACTTAGCCCATATGAGATTATTTTTGGCCGCCCGGCCAATGTATGGGGTGTGCCAAGACCGACAAAATTCAGCGAAATCGAACATCCAGTACTGCTTGACTATCTGTATGAATTGACGGCTAAATTGCGTGTTTTACACCAACAGGTGCATGATACTCTCCCCCAGGCCTCTGAAGCTCCAGGACACCCTATCGACCCTGGCACGTGGGTTCTCGTAAAGAACTTCCAGCGAAAGAGCAACAATGAGCCCCGTTGGATTGGCCCTCACCTCGTACTTCTGTCGACAAGATCAGCGGTTCGAGTAAAAGGGAAAAAGAATTGGATTCACGGCGCCCACTGTAAGCGGATCCCTTTGCCTCTACCATATGACCAGTGGGTCCAGGAGGGTATCGCTGACTCTGAAACAGACACTGTACCTCGTTTTGTACCATTTAGTGATGCACGCGTAAGAGGCACAACTTCAGCACAAGAAAGTGACGATATTTTGCAAGAAGCTGTGCCACCGTCAATTCGATTGGACACCACAGAGCCTGAACTCTTGTTCCAAGACCAGACAGTACCCGGCAGAAATAGATATAACTTGAGACCAAGGCCTATGGACAAATAAAGATTCCATTCCCTTACTATTTTTTGATATTATAGCTCTCCCATCTGAAGGACTTTCTTGATTTTTGTTTTTCGAACCACCATCCGGGTTCAGCCGCAGGGTCGCGGTGCCAAGACTTTGGGGTACAGGCCGAAGACGTTAGGTCAGCGGTTCTGGTTGGTCTAGGGTGTTCCCTGGACTGACAGGCGTACTCTTTAGCAGAAGATACTCACCCGCCGCGAGCGGCACGATTAGAGGATGGAGTTTTTCAAGATGGAGAGACCCGCTGAGGAAATGAACTTTAAAACGAAAATATGTAGAATAATGAAGAGCAAACGTTTTGTATTTTTATGTCTGTTTATACTATGTAGTATGATGGTGTTTGCTGTAGGATTTGTATTCTTCTCCTCTCAAGAGCCCTTTGCACCCACTGAACAGCCTATACCTCCTCCTACTGCCTCCTTGCACTCTTTTCACCCTCTGCCTGAACACGAACAAGCTAGACGGTCCGAGTTTGTAAACAACTCGTTTATTCAACTCCTGCACCAGCACCAGCTAGTCATGAATACAACCAATTGCTGGGTGTGTGGTTTAATGCCACATACCATTAACAAGGGTATTCCTTATCTAGTGCTGCCGTTTAGTTACAATGGATCGTCATGGGCATTCCAGACCATGTTTCTTTTTGCATTAGATGCCTACTCCCCGCGACAACCGCGTTCCATCAGACCTAGCACCAATAATAAAGCTTTAATGAAAGGAGTTGCCGATATGAGCAGAGATATCGACGCATACTCATCTATTCCCAAGGATGAACTGCGAGCTTATGTAGGGTGGAACGCGACGGGGTATAGCATTAGTCTGGGTGAAAGGCAGCGAAAAATCTCATCCCCAATTTGGGTCGTACCCCACATAGGTCGGTTCTGTTTACAAGGTAATGGTCAGAATCCAAGAGCTCAACTGGGGAAAAGTGACTGTACTGAAACGTACACTTTTCCATCACAGTTTTCCCCTGCGTTTTTGGCTGCCAAGGGTACATATTTTGTCTGCAATGACCGAGCATATACATGGTTGCCTCCTGATTTCTCTGGCACATGTTATATTGCAAATTTGCTACCGCCGACATTTACTGCTGCCTCTGATTATCACAAGACCAGAGTTGTGAGAGGCGTGATTAGTAAGGAGGATACTGCCGGTCAGGAAGCGGGAGACTTCTTTTTGGGTTTCCTGCTGTTTTGGGGACCGATGGTCAATAGTAGGAACCTGAGACAACTGACTCGTGTGGTTGAATCCACTGTTATTGTTACGGCTGGTGCCCTTGGTAATTTGACGGCTGAGCTCCAAGGGGATCGCCTCATGACTTTGCAGAACCGTATGGTTCTAGACGTCATACTTGCAGACCGCGGTGGGGTATGTAAGGTTATCCAATCTAGCTGTTGCATTTTCATACCAGATAACGCTCCAACAGTTTATCAAGCCATCTCCAAACTGCACAAAATATCTGAATCCATACACGTGGATAAAGGAGATTGGTCACTGATGGGGTGGTTCTGGGATCTGATATCTGCCTGGGGTTGGAAGATTCTGATGGTCATTGGAATGATCTTAGCCATTCTTTTCCTGTTCTGTCTGTGTATACAGTGTGCTCCTGCGATATGTGGCCTTTGTGCTACATTATGTGTAAGGAAACCTGTATCGAGGGACGAGCTAAGTAATAGGATGATGCTACAGCAACATCTCCATGACTTCATGAATATTGACCTAGACTCGGATTGATATGAGTGTAGTTATTGCCTATGTAAGGGCAAAAGGAGGGTCTGTGGTACTTTGAAATTTGGGACCGCGTAGGAGGCAGGGCCCTACCCCTGTCTATTCCGGTATTAGCGAACCGCGAATGGTCAATGCGGTATGTACAAGTGCTTTGCATAACATTTCATCGATAAATGCACTATGTATACGTTATTACACATTGACTTCGTGGGCTCCATCTTGGAGCGGTGGACATCTTATGGTTGCCCTCACATAGGCTACACATTACGAACAAGTACGGGCCTTTAGAACACATGTGCCTTCCTTTGACTTCTCTGTGACCTGTGCAGCTTGGCTCCACCGCCCCAGGTCAGTCCGGTCCCACGAGCCCCCCGTCCTACGGCCTCCTGTGATTAGCATCAGGGTTTGACACACCATAAAGCCTCTTCATGAACACAAGCCTCCGGCTAATCTCTTTCACACCTGACCCTTCCCGTTTTATGGCTTGTTTTACAAACAGGAGATGCCCGTGTTTATTGGGGCCTGTTGATATCTGATGTGGGATCTGAGCCTCGCTGGGTAAATAATTGTGGGCTGGCTTAACTGGAATGTGGGATGGTCATCATGACTCTGCCTTTTCGTTTGTAATGGATACATGTGAATGACCATATCGTAAAACAAGGAATGTGTGCCTGAAGCATGATTGCATAACATTTCATCGATAAATGCACTATGTATACGTTATTACACATTGACTTCGTGGGCTCCATCTTGGAGCGGTGGACATCTTATGGTTGCCCTCACATAGTCTACACATTACGAACAAGTACGGGCCTTTAGAACACATGTGCCTTCCTTTGACTTCTCTGTGACCTGTGCAGCTTGGCTCCACCGCCCCAGGTCAGTCCGGTCCCACGAGCCCCCCGTCCTACGGCCTCCTGTGATTAGCATCAGGGTTTGACACACCATAAAGCCTCTTCATGAACACAAGCCTCCGGCTAATCTCTTTCACACCTGACCCTTCCTGTTTTATGGCTTGTTTTACAAACAGGAGATGCCCGTGTTTATTGGGGCCTATTGATATCTGATGTGGGATCTGAGCCTCGCTGGGTAAATAATTGTGGGCCGGCTTAACTGGAATGTGGGATGGTCATCATGACTCTGCCTTTTCGTTTGTAATGGATACATGTGAATGACCATATCGTAAAACAAGGAATGTGTGCCTGAAGCATGATATTTTGTATTTAAGGAGAAGCCCGTTTCTGTAATTTTAAGCAGTCTCCTGAGAACATACATTGTGTTGTACTTCTCGGACACCTGTAATTGGTCTGCAGCCAATAAATCGATCTTTGACTTCACCTAGAAGACTCTGTGTTTCTGTGAGTTTGAAACAGGAAGAACTCGAAGTCTTAGGGTGTGTCCCCTGCACCGCTGGGTTCTAAAAACCCAGTACTTCACTCTTAGATATCCACATACAATGAGACCCGAGTTGTATCTTAATAGGCTGGCAGGATGGGAGGGAGGAGCTGGGTACAGTCTCACATACACACTCAGTAGTCTGGGTCCCATCCACAAAAAAAGGGCTGCATACTCCCCGTAGTGAGTCTGGAGCCAGAGCAGGAAGGGAGGACCTCTGTGCACTTCAAAGGCATGTCTGTGAAATCTCCCCCAGTTCAAATGCACCACTGGTTATGAGTACTGGACCTCAGACACCACCAATGCAGCACACTTCTGCACCTGCGGATACTCTGCCAGGAAGAAGGACTGCTATGCTGCTGAAAGGACTACCACTCAGCTGGACTGCTACTCTCCTGGACTCCTCCATTTGCTGTGTTGACCTGCTGCCCTATTGCCTGGTTGAGAAGGGCAAGACTTGCATCTCTTGAACCCAGATCGCAGAGTAATTCCAAGGGCCAGTTGGCTGGCCTCCTGATCTGAAGCCTCAGGGACATAACAAGATTCCAATAACCATGCATCTGCGCCTGGACTCTGCCATCTTTGAGTCTGTCATGCCAAGTGGTGCCACCCCTGTCCTGCGCTAAGTTGCTTACCAGCAGAACCAACACATCTTCTCTGCTGAGCGGTGTATCCCCAAGCAGAACTGATGCATCTCCTCGGCTGAGCGGCACGTCCTCGAGAAGAACCAACGCATTGTCACTGCAGCATGGATTGGGACTGGAACAGAAAGACTGCATTACCCTCACAGTCCTTGGTACCGATGCGTTACCAAAGGCACGGCACATCTCTGAACCAGGTCCTCTCATATCTCTTGACAGCAGCCTTGAAGACAATGTCGAACTCTGCATCACAGCCTCTCAGCTCTTCAGAACCGAAGCGTTGCCAGGTGTGCGCCACATCCCTGATGCCAGGTCTTCGCATCGCAAGCCCAAGTGACAGGATCCTCGATGACAATGGAACAGGACCTCGCACTGCAGCCTAGCCGCATCTTGGAACTGACGCATCGCTTCGGCTGCATGGCCCTTCTTCCACCCGGGTCCATGAAATGCCCTCCAAACAGTCTTTAAGGTACTTTGTTCAGTTGGCCTCACTGGGTCCCTGTAGCCGGCCTGCGCTCCATCGCAGTCCTCCTGAACTTGTGACTTTGTCCTGGACCAGTGCAACCAGATATCCCTTGTTGGCGCCTTGTGCTTTTTGGTGCTATTTCAAAGTACAATTTTAAGATTCAATATCTCCAGTTTAACTGATTGGATTTTTGTCATGCTGGCTTTGTTTTATATATTACAAATCAACCTATTTTTTTAAACCTGGTGTGAGATCTTTTTGTGTGGTGTTTACACTGTTTTACTGTTAGAAGTGTTGCACAAATTATTTACACATTGCCTTCAAGTTTAGCCTGACTGCTCTGTGCCAAGCTGCCAGGGGGTAAGTTCAGGTTAATTTGGGATTTGCTTGTGCCTTACTCTGGCTATTATTGTGGTTGCCGCTTGATCAGGCTCACACCTCAGTCAACCAGTAACCCAATTTGTAACCTCCCCTATTCCAATTATTGCTTTTATGGGCATAGCATTATTTGAACACTGATCATCCAAGTCAGTTCTGCATGCTCCCTAACACTAAATGTTTAAATGTCAGAACATTCCTGAATTATGTGTCTGAAAGTGCCTTGATACCTCATACATTATACGCAAGTCGGGGTGCCCACCAGTCCCATGGAGTGGCATATTGATGTGTGTTAGTATATTCTGTGCAATGTTTTGAGATGGTTGAATCTGCATCTGGACTGAATGGCCACCTCCCTCAGATATAACAGTAGCTCATCCCCATCGTTGTCTTCTATGTGTCCTAAGTCTTTTCTCTCTTCTCTTGCATTCAACAGCATTTCCGATAAACAATTATTAATGGTTTTACACCTCTTGGTTAAGCCCTATATATTTGTACAATTGGATATTTACACCACAAATATCGTGGCATGCTAATATCGAGGACAAAATATCAAGGCACAAAATATTGAAAGGTAAGTACATGTAGAAAAATATGGAAATATAGATTTAATATTCCTAACTCCACATCTACGTACCTTAAATATATTTGCATCCAGTGGGTACATATATGTGGAGATAGGTATACAAACTCTAGACTTACAGGTCGATATTTTATTTTCAATGCTCTGCTCTCGATATTGAGCCCTGTTGATATTATTGATTCAATATTCAGAGTGCACACTGCCCCATACCATAGTTCTTTCATGAGCACCTAGTCTTCAAATGGAAAGTGATCCTAGATGCTGAACAAAACTATTCTACGACTCCATTTAGGCTAGTTAAAATTCTGCAGTTCAGAAAATAGCTTCATACAGCATAAGCATATCACATCTCTCTGTTTTTAAATGCCTATAAGGTCCCAGGGTATCTTCCCCTTCAGCTTACTAACCTCATGCAGAGCGTTTCCCACCAAGAGTAGGGTTTATTTTGTTAATTTATTTCTCCAAACAACTGATTTTGTCACGGCGGTTCATGCAGTTACTACTGTGGAGGTCACAATTGGCAGGTTGTCTGCAGCATTCACAGTAAATTTAATACAAGTATGCACTCATGTCCTTGGAAAGCCTTCCTATTATTATGGAAGGTTTCTCCAGTGACGCCTATGATGAGGTATTGAGAGCCACTATGTGAACGGCCAAGTAATAGCCTCTCAAATATGACAATGCAACAGCCCTTTGGAAATTAAGCAATATAGTTTTGAGGGTACAATGCACAGCCTAATGGAAATCCCATAGCAATGTACTCAATTTAGTTTCTGACAGATGAAGCTTTTGGGGCTCAAAATGGAGTATTCTGCAGAATGTATAAAATAATATTGGCAAGGAAATAATTTTGAACACTGAAGCCCTGCAAAGAATTGGCAAGGGTAGCCTCCTCTAGTGTGCCTCGCCATCCCTAAATTACTCTAGAAGCAAAGCCAGGTTATGGGTACAAAAACTATCTCGGTTTTAAGTGATCTCAACTCCCAACTATAGAAATTCACATTCAAATATGTTAAGATCTTGGTCATGGTGGGGATCCTACTCTCAGTGCTTTATTGGGAAAATAGAGGTCTTGTCATAGTTAATGTTAAATCCTGAGTAACTGCCATATTGTTTCCGTATAGAGTTATTTGGTCCTCTGTCTGCGAAGAACTGGTCCTCTAAACATTGGTCATATGGAAGGCCTTTAGCTTTGGATCATTCCTTACCCAGCCAGGTAGGACAAGGCACACACTAATGGAGTGAGAGGGCAACCCAACCTTGTTCCCAGCCCCAAGATGCATCTATCTTATAGTATCAATTTGCCATAATTGTAAGTTAGGGCCATTAAGAAAATGGACTCAGCAGCCATAATTTTCAAGGCTCCAAGAAGAAAATTTCCCTCAATGGGGTCAAATGACTTTCCAGTGTCCAGAGACCATTTTGTGAGGGGGCCCTTCGGGGACCATGCAGAGTTCAGGCTGTTATATATAACCCGGTGGCACGTGGTATCTGAAAACCTGTTTGATGTGGATATACCAGTAAGGTGACCAGGAAGAGCTGCCAATTGGCCAGTGTTATTGCTAATATATTGGTCTCCACATTTAGAAGACAGATAGAGCAATATGAATATCAAATATTTTCAGGTTTGCCCCTTTTGCATATGAGAACAACAGTGGCATGACTCATGACAGGAGACCTAACTCCACATCTCTTGCAAAATGAAATTCTCAATAAATTCAGGTTGCGCTTGCCAGCCAGTGGTTTGAAAGTCTGTAGAGAAATGCCATTAGAACCAGGGATGTACTACATATTTATGGTTGTTTCTGTCTCTTGTGTCATTTCAGAACAATCTGCCTACAAATGGAATGATATAGAGGCATGTAGTAGGTTCTAAATTCACACGCTTTCCCCACATCAGGGTTCATTTATCATGCAGTTTCTCGTTAGTTCCTATGTACTGTGTCTTGGCGGCTCATGTGACACTCTCTCTATACTTGTGTTTGAGTCACTCCAGCACCCTACTATCATGGAATCTACGAGCCATTTGTTTTGTCTAGTTCAGCCACCAAGATCGCAGACTCCAGGTCGCTGACTGGGCGCTCTCTTGTCTTTTACATGCAGGTGACACATTACTTGGCTTCCCCCCAAATGTCCATCTTATAAGTCTCCAATAGCATGACATGTGAGTCTACACAGCCCTTATTTTCCATTAAGAATTGAGTGGTAGGTGCATCTAATTTCATGACAAGCTTCTGGTCGGTGAGGTTTCATGCACCAAGCCTCCATGCTTCATTCCTATGTTTACGATGGTCCCTCAGAACCAAGAGAAATGATGAGCAGTCAGAAATGTCTCGAGTCAGGAACTCAACTTGTCTGACTGGGATCATGCCATCACTGGGCGCAAAGAAGTAATTTGTTGTGGAAATTGGGAAGGCCGATTGGAGTGGCAAGCCTATCTAGGCAAGGGGGAACAATATCAGAACAAGCATGTTCACCTGACCTATTTTTCTGGGAATTATAGCATCATTAAAGACCATGCACACTAAAAAGACAGTTCTAGGAACCTCCAACTGCAATGTACCTTTCTTGCCCAGAATCCCTAAATCGAGCTTCTGGAGAGCACATTCTCACACACAATGGAGTTCATGTGTTATTACCTGGCAGTTATCTTAGTACAGCACCTTTATTTGTTGGCCTACTTTTCCTATATATACAAATTGTATAGAATTATGTGCATGTATGGCTACATCTCTTGAACCCCTTGTTTATTCTGCATGAGGAAGCTGTGTTTATTTGCCATAGCTACAAACTGGCATTCAACGCCCTTAACATGGCTCTCCAGGAGCAGAGAATGAGACTGCGCTTATGTCCAAGAAATAATTAGGTCATAATGCCTCCTCTAATTTTATCTCTCATTCAATAATCCTCCCAAAACAGAATTCTCTTTAAAGCATTAGAACATTGGAATGTTGAGCACTCCATTGTAGATAATGGAGTGCTCTGGGCTTCTCCTGGCTGTTCGAAGCCAGGAGAGCAACATTCCAATGTTGTTTTCCTTTCACAGTTGCTGCTGTAAACAAAAGCCTCTGGGAGCCCGAGGGAATTTAAACCCCCTCGGGCTCTGAGAGTGTGGTGTTGCTGCATTCCACATTTGGAATGCATCCTGCATCTTTATTAGGTAATATGGAATTCAGGGTTGTGGGTGTTCAGGGTAGAGGCAGTTGGATTTGAATATTGATTTGTAATGTTGTACTTGCTGTCATGTACTGGCAGAGTTGCCAATAAAGCTTATTTACTTTAAATACTGAAGTTGTACTTTACAAGTTGGCGACGAGCGGCAACTCTGCAGAAACCTACGCATATACAGAGGAATTGAAGACAAGCTGAAGAGGCTTAAAAAGAAATGAAAGAAGAAAGGGAAGATTAAAATTATCATTTTATGAAAAAAAGAAGAAGAACCTGGAGAAGTGAAGGTGAGACAGGAGTGGACTTGGAGCGGCAGTTGGCAGATGCGAGAAAATTGATGTGAGAAGATTTGAGAAGCAGCTGTGGATGTCGCGCAATGGTGAAGGGAGCAGGAGAGGCCAGTGATGTGTGAGAGAGGCTGTGGGAGCGAGCGCAATCTTGCGAGTACAGCTTGACCAGCGCCTGGCTGCCATCTTTGCTTGGGAAGAAAAAACGTATGAGATCAGCAGCGTGGTGACGTAACACGCATTGAGCGGCCATTTTAAAAAGAATTGAAGGAAAAGGTGAAACGCAGCAGTGATGGAATGTTTGATTAATTATTGCACATCGGTGATGTACACACCAAATCGTAAGAAATTGTGAAGCGGGAAATTTGAAGGAAACAAGGAGTTTGCAGTGCGTTCACTGACGGTGATGCGCACACCTGCGAGAGTTATTTATTTACTGTTGAGATATAATTGTTAAATCAATTTGGGAGAGTTAAAGTGCATTCAGTCACGGTGATACGCACACCTGTGACAATTAAATTTAACGTGCACATTGATCTGCAAAAGTTAAAAGTGCGTTCAGTCACGGTGATACGCACAACTGTGACTATTTTATTTGGTGTGGAAAATGTAAGGTATTTATTGACAGAGTGTCTTTTGTTCAAGGAATCTGGGAGGTTTTGTCGAAATGTGTTTATATATAAAAAAAAACATTAGAACTATTTACCAAAGTGAAAAATGTGTGCAGCACAGACATTCACGTTAACACCTCCAATTCCATTTTTACCAGAACCAGGTGAGCCACGCCTGAATTGGCAAGAATGAAAAGATTACTTTATAGATTATATGATTACAATTAACAGTGAACACCTTACACCGGATATTAAGAAAAGTATTTTGTTGCATTCTTTGGATCCAGAGGGCATTAAGCAATATAACCAAATGGAAAAAAAGTACGAGGAGAAGGGGAAACAGATGTCTACGCAAATGCATTAGAATATTTAGAAAAGTATTATGCACCTACAGTTTGTATTGCTATTGATAGATATACATTTTTCTGCAGGAAACAAGAACAAAGTGAGACGATTGATGGTTATTTAGCAAATTTTTAAAAATGGCGGAACGTTGTAGATTTGGTGCATTACAAGAAGAATTTATTAGGAATTAGATCATTGTGCTTACTAATAATAAGAGGGTGCAGGAAAGGTTATGGACCATGGGAGTACTATCTCCCAAAGTACTAGCAGTTGTGAGGAAGGCTGAGATATCAGTGAGATGTGCAAAAGCGGCATTAGTGGAGGGAAAGGAACAAGAAGAAGTATGTGCAGTGAATGAAAAGAAATATAATAAAACTGTGAGCAAGAAGGATATAAGTAAAAAAAACACAAGAATATAAGGAGCAAAAGAAATCAAGTGTTCCTGTTAGATTTGATGTCAAGAAAGATGTGCAAGATGTACTGAGCTGTTACAGATGTGGAAGTCATGATCATTTAGCTATAGTAGATTTTGTAGAGCAAGGGATCAGAGTTGTGCAAATTGTGGTCTTGTTGGACATTTTGCACATGCATGCAAAAGCAAGGATATTAGGGCGAGAGTAAAATGTGTCACAGAGAAACACAAAGAAAGTGACACTGAAGAGGAGTGTTCGGAAGAGGATGATGTGGTAATTATGGTTAAAGATGCAGTCTTAGATGTTAAGAGTCAAGGAAGAAGTAAACTGTCATGTGAAATAATTGGTGTGGGTGTTAAGGTAATTCTGGTGGCAGATTCAGGGTCACCTTACACGATAGTAAATTTAGAGATGTGGAAGGAAAAATTTGTAAATGCGATTGGATAAGAACTAAAATCTTGTGACATTAAACCTGAAAGTTTCACGGGGGAAGCCATACCCATGGTGGGGTACAGGGATGTTTAGTTTGTTTTCAAAGGTCGAAGGGCTGAAGGGAGGATGTATGTGGCAGAGTATGGGCCATGTGTTTTGGGTTGGAAGGATCATAGAAGTTTGAACATCATTCTCAATCCAAATAGTAAAGAACAAGTCTTGGTGTTGATTGATGGAGAGGATTTAGGAAAACAGATGTGCGAAGAATATAAGGAAGTATTTTCAGGAAAAATTGGTTTGCTCAAAGGGTTTAAGCATAAGATCATATTAAAGGAGGTGTTACAGCGAGCTCGTTATCACCTTTGCTGTTCGCCCTGGCGGTTGAGCCCCTGGCGGCCCATGCCCGACTGGGACGCGCATATGCTGGGCTGTTATTGCGGGGGGAAACCCATTATATTTCCCTCTATGCGGACGATCTACTGCTCTTCCTGGCTAACGCGGAGGGGGCCTTACAGGGTGCCAAAGCGTTACTGAGGGACTTCGGTCACTTGTCGGGCTTGAGGGTCAACTGGGGCAAGACTTGTGTATACCCTGTTACACAGTGGGAGGAGACCCCCCCCCCGCCCTCGGGGCTATCCGCTGTGAAGCTCGCTGTCTGCCGTACCTGGGAGTGCATATCTACCGCACCCAGCAGGATCTGTTGGAGGGGAATGTTGGTAGGGCGATTAGAGGTCTAGCGGGCAGTTTTAGATTCTGGAGCACCCTGCCTCTTTCGGTAGCTGGGAGGGTAGCGCTACTAAAGATGGTGGCGCTCCCGCGATTGTTGTATTTTTTCCGTACGCTCCCTATTTGGGTGCCGGTGTCGTTCTTCCGCAGGCTCACAGCCATGATCACGGGTTTTATCTGGGGATCTGGCAGGCGGCGGGTGGCGTTGGCCACGCTACGACGGCCCAGAGCAGAGGGAGGGCTTGCTGTGCCCGACTTCGAGTGGTATTATTTGGCGGCCCAGCTGCAATGGCTAACGCAGGCGGTGGCAAGGGAGTTTAGAGGTCCCGAAGACCCGCAGGGCAGGGTGATCCCACGGCATGTCCTTTCTTTTATTGTCTTCCAGCAGCGACTAGAGTTGTCGCAACTGACGCTTGAGGAGCGGACGCTCCGGTTGTGTTGGAACCGCAGCTTGCGGAGGGTCGGCACTGTTCACCCCTACGCCCCGGAGATCCCATTGGGCATGTGCACGGCCCTCCCCCATGGAGGGGACTGGTCGGGGCTGGCTCGGTGGGAAGACCTAGGGCTACAGATGGTGGGGGACCTGTACCTCAATGGAGCGCTCCAGCCATTCCAGGGACTGCAGGATTCCTTCGGGATCCCGAGGGGAGACTACCTACTCCACGCAGCCCTGGTGGCAGCCCTACAAAAGCACTGGAACACGGGACTCTCTGAACCGCAGACGGCTGCCGGCTGTCAGTATGTGGTCATGGCGGCGGGCACGGTTAAGGCCGTTACATGCCTCTATCAGAGACTGGCGATGGAACACCTAGCCCCTTTGAGTGCGCTGAAGGATAAATGGGAATTGGACATTGGGAAGCCCATTCCGGACTTGACGTGGCCCAGGTTACAGAGACGGGCCTGGAAGAGCACCCGCAATGCCAGGTTTCAATTGGTGCAGTACTTTATCTTGCATAGGGCTTATTTGACGCCAGCTAAATTATTTCAATACTTTGGGGGTCCCGCTCCGCAGTGCCCTCGCTGTGGGGAGGAGGGGGCCGACTTTAAGCACATGTTTTGGTCCTGTGGCGTCCTCTGCGGTTATTGGGGGGAGGTCATGGATTGCTTGACCCACGTAACGGGGCGGGAATTGGGGGTGGAAATGGGAGTTTGCCTGCTGCTGTGGTTCCCCCACACTCCGCGCACGAAAGTCACGAGCAAGTTTTGCGACCTAGGGCTGGTGATGGCTAAAAGAGAAATTACCCTGCACTGGAAATCGAGAGCTGGCCCCAGCTTTGAGAGGTGGAGAACTACCTTCACGAAATGGGCGGGTAGCGAGGGTACACTCAGGCTGCAGCTAGCGCTGCGGGGAAATGATGAAAAAGCGTTGGCCATGGCACATGCATGGGAAGCATTAGTGGAGGACCTCCGAGGGTGGGGCGCAGAAGCAGAGGAGGGCATTGACGCACAGGAGCAGCATGCAGCAGAGTAGCGGTGGAAAGGCTACTGACGGGTCACACGTGGGGGCGGGAGGGCTCCTCTTCTCCTTGCTGCTTGGCGCCTGATCATGGGGGTTGGGGGTGGCTCGCGGCCGCTCCCACGGCCACTCACGAGATGGACTTCTCACGGTACCTACGACTATGGCACACTGACTTGCGGGTGGGGGGAGGGAATATTTGTGTTTGGGGAGTGTTGGGGGGCAAAGCATTGATAGTTGGAAGTGGTCTGCACTGTACTATGTACTGGAGTATATTACTGGGAGAAGACCAATGATATGCTGGTCATTGCAGATGGCTATTGTGCTTGAATTATGCAATAAAAATTGTTTTTGCAAAAAAAAAAGGAGGTGTTACAGCGAGTTACCAGCTAGAGATACTCACAAACCACATACTCACCTGGGCCCATATAAACACATTCACATAAGCTGGTAAAGTACCGCTGAGGTCAATTTGTTGTAATATGCCTATTAATTTACTTTAACATTTTCTAATAATCTCTTTTCTGAATCAAAAAGTACCTTCCTCTGGTCAATGGACCTTTTAGTTAAGCTAGTATAAGGTGAAATTACATAAATTGAATATTTTAAATAACCACAGACTTGGGAAGAGTTTAAATATTTATCTAGTTTTTAAAAAATGTTATTTTATAAGTCAATTAAAACCATAAACAAAATCACATGGTTAAAAGTACATAAGAAATAAAAAGGTAAATAGATAAAAAGCAGGTCTGTCATACAACTAATATAACCTCAACTCTTCACGCTAAATACTCTTTGCTTTCTTAACTTTCCTTCCTAGAGAATTTTAATCGGGATACCAAACACTAATCTATGTTAGATAAAAAGTGACTAAACCGGAATCGTTTGTTAACTTGATATCTAAAAAAGCAAGCCTTCCGCACAGATAACTTAAAAAAGCCCCTTGAGTAATTTAATACATATAATTAAAAATGCCTATAAGTGGAACTAAGAGAAATATGAATGCGGGGCCAGGTGGACTGTGAGACCCACTATTAAGAGCAATTTTGCAAGAATTCACATCATTAAAAATACAAAAATAGGTAAAATAGTTATCTGAGTCTAACGGGATAGAGAACTGCTAGTTTCAGTCCCTAGCAGCCCGTTCTTCACAGTTACTGGGTGTGCTCGGTTACGATTAAAAATTTCCGAGTCATTACAATTTAAAGTTACATTCAGAAACCGCCTCCAGATTACCTATCACATATCCTATTAACTGATCATTTTCGTAAAACAGCTCAATAACTGAGTTAGTCTAATGTTCAGCATGGTGTTGATTGACTCCATGGACTCCACCATTGCATGCCTGCATGATCTAATACCCCGTTCAAGGAACTCTCGCCTTAATAGATGCAGTTGACGCATGCGCAGTGCAAATTCCCACGTTAGCAGCCAATTTAAGTTTCACTCGGGTTACTTGTTAGTAAGACACATATGCAACCTTCCTCTAAGCTAATTATATGGAATTTAGTACATATTAGTCTTTACAAACATGGTTAATACAGTGTTACGTGTTATTTGAGAGGATTGCTTCCAAGCAAGTCTCTTTTTATATGAGTCCTTGCTCCATCAATCCCCTCTCTGATGGCATTTGTGCCATCACCAATTTACCTATCACCAAATCAGATGCCAACTTTAGCACATCTCAACTGCCTTTTCTGTCTTTTCGTCTCCTTCTTCATTATTGTATTGTAAATTCTTCATCTTTTTGTATAAATCTCCCTTCATTTCTTCCAACTGAATTTCATCATACTTCCTTTTTTTCCCCCTTCCGTTCACTTCATATCTCTTTCTTTTCTTACAGCATTTGCGCCATATCGTTATTGCTTAAACAAATATTGCTATTCCAAGTATCGGTAGTATTATTTGACCTATAATACTTTTGACTATATTAGTAAACCAGCTCCCCATGGTAGTAATACTATTTGTTAATTTCTTCCATACACTGTCAACTTCCAGTGGTTTCAAATCTTCCTCCAATTTCGTAACATTTTTAATGTATCCTCCAATTTCAACACTATTATCAGGAATATAAGTGCAACAATGTTGTGCTTTCATATTTTACATACCCCGCCCTTTTTTGCCAATAATCAAGAGCAAGTCGATTTTGTAAAACCATTGACCTAATTGCAACCATTTCTGTATTGATCATCAAAAATCCTCCAGCAGTATCAGTAGATAGACGATCAACTACTGTAGATAACTGACAAATTTTCTGTGAATTCAGAATTACTCCCACTAAAGGTATCAATGCACTAAATATGTCACCTAATATTTCTGAAAAACTAGCTCTTTTCCTACGTATTTGTTTGTTTGTGTTTTCATTGCTTCCAGTGATTCTTTTTACCTGACAGACTTTTGGGAATACTATTCCAAAATAGCAACTCCCGTACCAATATGCAGGCAGCCTAAAATAGGCTTTATTCCCACACACGTAATAAACTCCAGGAAATACTGGGTCTGTTCTAACTTTTAGTCCCTATCCCCTGATAACTAAGAAGTTATGTTCACATTCACTGGAACCAATAAATACATTGTTATTGTCAGTCTTTAACCTGTGGAGGCAGATCTTCCCTTTCTTTTCAAAATCCAGGGACATCGCAGCATGAGTCTTGCCAGCTGTGTAAATCTCCTCTTTCTCAGCCCATTGAGGAATCTGAGGTTTCCTTTCAGAAGCCTTTCTTTGGAAATTCTGTCTCCTTTCCTCCACTAAATTCAAAAATATATTTTCTTCTTCGTGTAATGTACATGTTAAGATGTGCTTGTGCGCTTCAGCTATATCTATTGTTTTCATTGTTAGGAAATATTCACCCATAAACTGTCAATCCTTAGTACTAAGAACTGGGTTCATACGCTTTCGAATAGGAACCTCTGAAAAAATAACATCTACGCTAGAATAATAATACTGCCATTTTCCTGTTCTATAAAATAAACTTGACAAAATACTACATGAAATACCATATGTTAATGGTAAATGGTGATATATTACACCTTCTGCTACTGATGCTGGTAATTTCATACACACATAACAATCACTAACTTCCATGGTGTCTACATATTGCACTAATAACTTTGTAAATATATTTAAAGCAATGTCATTGTTTGTCACAGTGTGGTGTAAATCTAATTCATCGGGTGCTCCTAATGCTACTCTATCTCCTTTAATATTTGACTCATCTGATGCTTCTAATGCTACTCTATCTCCTTTAATGTTAGCTACCTTTTCATTAGTTTTTGTGTTATTTTTCTTTTCTGTCACCATCAAAAAAGGGATGGCTACTGTTAATATTAACCAAATTATGAGTACTAAAAATATACCACATATACATATTCTACAACATTTCTTTATACAATTTCGTTTTGGTCTTCCAGCAACCCTATCATCAGCCATTTTGGACTAAGAAGATTCCTCTTCTTTATTTCTGATTTGCCTATGGGATTTTTAATTCTGGGATTTTCAAGTGGGTCTCACTTCTTCTTCATCAATCTGTTCTGCAATTATCTCTTCATCACTTTCTTCATTTAAATCTAAACTCCCGAATTCTTCAAGAATCACATAAGTCCATTCAGGACATGTGAACTTATTATTTAATATACTCAGTCTTTGACTTCTACGTTTGGACCTACTAGTTGATTGCCCAGACTGGCTAGTGACTTTGTTTAATTGTTCAGGTTCTTCACTTATTGTTCTGAAGTGATATTTTAACCTTTTAACACCACCTGGCCAGTTATCACGTCTTCTGACCCTTTTTGCTTGTACTGCACTGTCACTTTCTTCAAGTGTTCTTTTTGTTAAGTTGTGGCACAATTTGATTATCTTCGTCTTCAGAATCCCTCTCTGTCTATCCTTGGCCAGGGCTTATAACTGCAGCCTCATCTGCCTGGACATTTTCTTCTTCCATTTTCTGACCCTGTTCAGGTTTTATTTCAATTTGCTCTTTTTCTTCCACCTGAACGTGTTCTTCTTCTCCTAACTGGTTCTGCTCAGGTCTTACTGCACTTTGGTTTTCTGCAGCCTGAACGTGTTCTTCTAGACCTATCTGTGGAGAAGTGTGGCTCAATGGTTAGAGCGGCAGACCCTGATGCAGAGGTCTGGCCTGGACCAGGGTTCAATTCCCGCCTCGGCAGGTCTTGGGCTCAATTTCCCCGGACCTGATAATTCTCGCCTCGGTGCCTATTCTAATCATGGGTCTCACTCTGCAACTCTGGGCAATAGCTTGCTTAATCTCCACAATGGCCCCAAAAGCGCTAGGATGCCTGGCTTTCACCTTGGGGGTGCCCAGGAGTGGGCACTTCACAGGGAAAGGCCAGGAAGGGTTCCACAGCGGTATGTGCAGAGCGCCTGAGAGACCCTTTCGGGGGTGTGCAGAGTGCAATATAAATGCACTACATTTACATCTGTCCCCCCTCAGATCTGTGAATGTTTTTGTTCACTTCTGTCTGAGTATATTGGTCTTTCCTTGTCTGATCCTGCTCAGGATCTCCAACAGTTTGATTTTCCCTTCCCTGATTTTGTTCTTCTACACCTATCTGGTCCTCTCTATTTTCTTGTCTCTCTTTCCTGGTTCTGCTTCTTGTCTTTACAATCACTTTGGGTATGTCAACCACTGGTATCCAGTCATCCTGACTTGTGCTTGGTTGTTCTTGGTCAGCTATTTCAGGATCTGATATCCTAGATCCTTTAGCTGCACAACCTTCAGCGGCCTCAACTGCATGAGTCAGTTGTGGTCCCTCTTCGACAGGCGCTGGTACTCTTTTAGTATGGCTTGCGTGAACCCAGTTAGGCAAACCTGCAAATTGTATTGCTGTTGTTGTAACCAATATAACCTGATGTGGTTTTTCCCACCTGGGTGCTAGGCACGACTCTCGAGTGTGATTCTTCACTACCACCCAGTCACCGGGATTCAGATCATGTGCTTGAATCGGCTGCCTGGCAACTGCGTCCTCTCCAACCTGATGAGAGACAGAATGCACTAGGTCAGCCAATTCTTTTGCAATAGTCTAATACCAGATCATTAGATATATTCAACAGTTTATGTCCTGGTATACATGCTTGTCTCATTGCTCTTCCCATGAGAATTTCATGGGGACTCAATCTTGTATTTCAGTCAGGAATACTTCTGAGTCCCATGAGAACAAGAGGTAAAGCATCAGGCCACTCCAGCGGTGTGGATGCACACACCTCTACCAATCTTGTCTTTATTGTGCCATTCATTTGTTCAACCACTTCAGAAGCCTCTGGGCGATATGCACAGTGCAGTTTTTGTTCAATTTTAAACACTTCACAGATTAATCGAATTATTTCATTATCAAAATGAGACCCTCCATCTTATTCTGAAGTTACTTGAAAACCAAATCGTGGAATCAATTCCCTCAACAGTAGTTTGGCGACTGTTATGCTGTCATTTCTTCTAGTAGGGTATGCCTCCACTCACCGTGAGAATAAGCAAACTATGACAAGGATGTACTTCAATCCCCTGCAAGGTGGTAATTGTATGAAGTCTACCTGCAACCTCACAAATGGTACTTCTGCCTTTCCAATTCTTCCCCAACTGACCACTGTTTTCCTGCCTGGATTCATTTGTTGACAGGTTAGACATCTCTAGCATAGACTCTCTGCGACATTCCTGAACTTTGGATTAAACCTATCTTGTCTAAAGTGTCTGATCATGGCGTCCCTACCTATGTGTGTGTCTCCATGATACATTCTGGCCATCTGTGAAAGCAGACAATCTGGCATTACTGGCTTGCCATCTAGATAAATCCACTCATCATCCTCTGTCCTCCTCTAGCATCCTATCTTTATCCATTCTTCTCTTTCACTCACTTCCAAATCATCCTGTAGTTGTCTTACTTCTTCCCATGTTTCTATTCCTGAAAGTAGCATAAGTTGGCAGCTAATTCCACTTGTTTAAATTTTCTTGTTCACTGCCAATTTATTTTTGGCACAATACTGGGCAACCTGGTCAGCATACCTATTACCATCTGTCACATAGTCACCTCCTGTCTGATGTGCAGCACACTTGACCACTGCCACTTCTTTTGACAATTGTATTGCTTCGAGCAGTTCTTTCACAAATTTTCCATTTTTAATTGGGGATCCTGATGAAGTCATGAAATCCCTTTGCATCCAAAGCTGTCTAAAGTCATGCACAACCCCGTCACCATACTGGCTATCAGTAAAAATGGTTACTTTCCAATTTTTCCCAAATTTGCAGGCTTTAATCAAAGCAATCAGTTCGGCTACTTGTGCAGATTTGACTCTGGGTAAATAGGATGCTTCAACTATTCCAGCCAATGTGCACACTGCGTAAGCAGCACTTAATCCTCCCTCCTCATGTCTTAAACATGAGCCATCTACAAATCACTCATGTTCACCATTTTTCAGTGGCTCTTCCTGAATGTCTAGACAGGGTTTAGTACACAGTTAAGTCACATCCAAACAGTCATGCTCAACTTCATCTTTCACCTCCTCTCCTCTTACATCTGGCAATAAGGTAACAGGGTTTGATACAGTACACCTGACTATTGTCACATTTTCAGCTCCCAATATGATTCTTTCATACTTAGTCATCCGACTGTGAGTAAGGTATTTTGTTCGAGTTCTTGTTAAAAGAATCTCGACTGAATGTGGCACATACACTTTTATAGGATGTCCCATCACAATTGATTCACTTTGTTCCAGACTCATACAAGTTGCAGCTACTGCTTTCAAGCAACCAGGTAACGCTGACGCTACAGGATCCAAAGTAGCAGAGAAGTATGCCACTGGACGTCTCATCAAACCATGTCTTTGTGTTAAAACTGAGAGTGCACAGCTTTCTCTCTCACAGCAGAACAGTGCAAACTCTTTTGTGTAATCTGGCATACCTAAGGCAGGGGCTTCACACAAACAATTTTGTAACCTCACAAAGGCTTCCATGCTTTCATCATTCCATTCTATTGGATCCTTTGCTCGTTTCTTTGTCATTGTATTAAGGGTTTGGCTAGAAGAGAAAACCCTATAATCCACTGTCTACAGTATCCTACCACTCCAAGGAACATTCTAACCTCTCTTTGGGTTTGTGGTAACTTAATTTGTTTTGTTATCTTTATTCTTTCAGGGGTCACTTTCCTCACTCCTCGTTCTATTTGATGTCCTAGATATCTGACTCCTGTCCTGCAAAATTGCAATTTCTCTGGGGACACTTTATGTCCACCATCAGCCAAAGGATTTAACAAAGCAATTGAATCAGTTACACAGTCATCTGTTGTTTTTGATGCGACCAACACGTCATCAATGTATTGGACTAGAACTGACCTCCTTGGCAGTACTAAGGTTTCTAAGCACTTTTTAAAAATGTGATTGAAAATGGAAGAACTTCCTGTTTACCCTTGAGGAACTCAATTCCAAACTAAAATACGATCCTCAAACTTGAATGAAAAGAGATACTGTCTGTCTGGGTGTAACGGAATGGAGAAAAAGGCTTGGCAGAGATTAATTACAGTAAACCATCCTGCCTTCCATGATATCTGATACAGAATTACTGCTGGATTGGGCACCACAGCGCAACAAGGCACGACAATCTTATTAATCTTTCTTAAATCTTGAACTATCCTGTATTTCCCACTAGGTTTCTTAATGCCAATTATAGGTGAATTACAGGGACTGCTCATTATCTCTGTCAGAATGCCTTGTTTAATCATTCGATCAATTTCTGCTGCAACACCAGCTTTGACTTCAGGACTCATTTTGTACTGTCGAGTGTTTGGATAAACTGCACCTTCCTTCACAGTCACTTTCACTGGGTCTACATTTGCCATTAACCCTACTTCCTTTCCTGTAAAATCCCACACATCAGGATTTATGGTTGTTTTTAATTCATCTGGCAAATCATCTTTTGTCATTAAGGAATACATCTAATATGATTTTGTAGACTCTATCTTCATCGGGGGTCTGAACTGCAACACCGTCCGGTGTGAAAAATATGGTGCAATTCATTTTGCACAATAGGTCTCTTCCTAGTAAGTTTACTGGACTAGAGTCACATACAACAAACTTGTGAATTTCCCTAAAATTGCCAATATGCCCCTCCATTGGTTTTGTAATAGGTGTTCTAATCTGTTTATTTGAAACGCCCACTACTTGGATCGCTTCTCCCCAGAGGGGTAGGTTTGGAATGTCTGCTGTTCTCACAGTAGAATGGATAGCACCAGTGTCCAACAAGAAGGTAATATCTTTTACTTCTACTTTACCATCAATATATGGACCTGACTGATGTATCGGTAAAGGATGCGCCAAGTACGCACTCCTTTTCCTCCCCCCTCAGGCACCGTCATTGGTCATTGTCATCAAGATAACTATTCTGTTCACAAAATTTGGCATAGGGGAAGGTGGCAATTGACTCTGCTGATTTACAACCTGCTGCGGTTGACTCATTATCACCTCATTCTGCGTCTGTGGATTTATTACATTTTGATTTGGGCCATTATTATTCTGAATATTTTTACACTCGTTTTTCCAATGCCCCAATTTTCCGCGCCCTTGACAGGGAAACTTCTTCTTTGCCTCCTCTCTACTCATTCGTCCTCTTTGTTTCCCCCTATTATTTTCATTCTGGCCTTTTCCTTTCCCTGGATCCCCTGTCTGACTGTTAAATTTAAGTTCTTGGTGTTCTGCTAATTTCACTTGGGCCCACAACACCTTTTCTTCTAACTTTTTACGTCTATTTTCAATGTTATTTGTGCAGTATTTGGCGTACTTGAGAATCTCATTGATTGGCTCTAACTACAAGAAGAACATGTGCTGCTGAATAATCTGACAGATTTCTGGTCTTAACCCTGACACAAAACGATACACAAAATGTCATATATCCTTATCTCCGATGTTGATAAATCAACTGTACTGCTTGAATACTTGCAATAGAAGCTCATCATAAGCATGTACAGTCTCAGTTGGAAATTTGTTTGGGAAGAAAAATGTGCGAAAGCTTTTGAGCAGTTGAAGAGTGAAATATGTAATGCAGTTCGTATCAAAGGTTTTGATCCAGATTTGAGAAGTGTGCTTATGGTAGATGCAAGTGGAAAAGGTTTGGGAGCGGTTCTGACACAAATTGAGAATGGCACAAAAGAAGTTGTGATTGGTTTTGCATCAAGGAGTTTAACACCTGCAGAAGAAGTGTATTTGGTGATTGAGAAGGAGACTCTTGGGTGTGTATGGGGCGTGGAACATTTTAGAGCATTTCTGTGGGGAACAGAGTTTGATGTAAGAACTGATCACAAGCCCTTGGAAATTTTACTCACAACTGGGGGAATGGTAAAAGCTACAGCAAGAATTGCAAGACTTTCAATGAGGTTACAAGACTACAATTACAGGATTAAGTATGTGCCTGGAGTACAGAACAAAGTTGCTGATTGTTTAAGCCGGATTCCTTTACCAGTTAAGGAAGTGCCAGGAAACATTTGGGATGATTATCAAATTGCATTGGTGGAAGAAGAAGGAGTGAATTCAATTGAGAGGAAAGAGTGGATGGTGGAATATGAGAAAGATGAATTGTTAAAGAAGGTCAAGAGGTGGATTTTGGAAGGTTGGGGAGAGAAGAAACCGGAGTTAGCTGAAGTAAGAAGTTTTTGGGAGGTAAGAAATGAGTTGAGTGTGTAGTCTGGATTTGTGATGGGTGGAAAAATTATTGCACCAGTTGGTCTTTGAATTTGTGTCATGAAGGACATTTTGGAATAGTGAGAACAAAGAAAAGAATAAAGCTTATTATTGGTGGCCGGGAATTGATCTTGAAGAAGAAAGAAGTGTAAGGGATTGTGGACAGTGTGCTGGTTCAGATAAAAGTCTACATACTTTGAGACCAAAATTAATGCCTATGGAGTGTCCAGATATGGTCTGGGACAAGTTGGCTGTGGATTTTGTGGGTCCTGGGTGGTCAAAATATGGTGAAACAAAGTTTTTCATTGTGTTGGTGGACTATTTCAGTAAGTCGGTGGAGTTGGAAATTGTTGAAAAAGCAGATGCGGACATTGTTGTGAAATTTCTTAGTGAGGTGTTTCTGAAGGAGGGTTTACCAAAGAGGCTTCTAAGTGACAATGGAACATATTTTACGGCATTGAAGGTTGAGGAATTTTTGAAGAGGAATGGTGTACAGCATGTTAGAACTTCAGAATATCATCCAGCTGGAAATGGTGCTGTGGAGCGCTTTAATCGAGTGATTAAAGGTACAATACAAATTGCTTGTGAGAATAAAAGGACTTGGGAAGTGGAAGTCAAAAAGATGTTGTGGGGTTACCGATTGACGCCCTCTCTAACAGGATTCGGTCCATTTGTCTTAATACGTGGAAGGGCGCCATTTACAAAAGATAGCATAGGATGGATGGATAGTACAAGACATGTGGAATGGTCACCTGAAGTGGCTAAGTGAAACATCATTAAAGCACAGCAGGTGTACAAAAGGAACTATGATAAGAGGAATGCCACTAACAAGGAAATGTTGAGAGTAGGAGATTGGGTGAAAACGAAGAAATGGGGTAAAGTACCCAAATGGGAGAGTGGATTTTCTGAACCTTTAAGAGTTGTTGAATGTTTGAGAAATTCAGCAAGATTAAGTGATAATCGAGTGTGGCACATGAGTCGCATTGCTAAATGTAGAGGTTTTGGAAAAGGAGAAGGAGGAGATTGGGTGATTCTATTGATTTAAATGATTGGTTGTGGGAAGATGAAGTGGATGATGAGATGATCCAGGCGCAGGGAGAAGCGACGTGTGCGCAGCAGGAATTGGGTCCATGTCAAGTTGAAGAGGAGTGTGTGGATGATGGTACTAAAAGGGTAGGTAGAATGGGAAGAGTAATTTGTACTCCTTACAAGCTGAAAGATTTTGTAATGTGTCAGCCTTATTTGTAGCTATCATTTTGTATATATTATCAGTTGTCTGTATATAGTTGTTTATTCTTTTCTTTCTTTTATTTTGTTGACTGTATGCAGGAGGGGGATGTGTGGTGTTGCTTCACATTTGGAATGCATCCATGACCTTGCCAGGTAGGTCGCTCCCCCCCCCGCCTGCATCTCCACCAGCGCTTGAGTATCCTTGTGCCCTTTTAATCCGCTGTGCCCATTTTTGCCTTTTGTTTCCTCGTGTGCCCTTTTTTGCCTTTTGTTTCCTCGTGTGCCCTTTTTTGCCTTTTGTTTCCTTGCTTGCCCATTTCGCTCTCTGTTTCCCTGTGTGACCATATTGCTTTTTGTTCCTCGTTCCTCCATGCCCATTTGTTTCACAGTTCCCGCCGCTGTTGCCCCTGTGGCCCCGCCCCCCGCGCCCATTCGCTGACCCCTGCCTCCCACCTCCCAGCTGCTCCTCCCTCCCACCTCCCCTTAAAATGGCAGCCGCATCTGAGGCAAGCGCGTCTGCGCCTGTCCGCGGCTGGACCGCGCCCAGCGCCGGAACCCCTGGCCCCCACACCAGCCATGGAGACCGCCTCAGATACGACGCCAGCACCCTCATCGCTCTCAATCCAGGACAAACCCCCAACTGCTGGAGAGCCACCCCGAAGCGCACCCACGGTCCCTTCGCCTGCCAGAACTGCAGCTTCTCCTGCTCCCAGCTTCTCCTGCATCGAAGACGCAGAGACACCCGCCACAACAAAACACAAACAGCTCCAATGCATCCTGATCAACACCCGCTCCGCACGCAAACATGCCGTCGAGCTCTGGGACCTACTCGACACCGCATCTCCAGTCGACGCCTTCCTGACCGAGACCTGAATGAACGAAGCCTCCTCCCCAGACATCGCCATAGCCATCCCCGACGGATGTAAGATCGCCCGCAGAGACTGCACCAACGGAGTCGGAGGAGGAATCGCCATCATCTACAAGAAGACCATCAGGGTCTCAACAAACACCAACGACACTCTCAGCACCGCCGAACACATGCACTTCCAGATCCACATGGACCCCAAGACCACCCTAAGAGGCACCCTCATCTACAGACCACCCGGACCCCGACCACAATTCTGCGACGCCATCGCCGACTTCATCAGCACGCATGCACTGACCTCCACTGACTACATTCTCCTCGGAGACCTGAACTTCCATCTGGAGAACAACAACAACAGCAACTCCTCCACCCTGATAGACAACCTCGCCAACCTCGGACTGGAACAGCTCATCACATCCCCGACCCACATCGCCGGACACACGCTCTACGCCATCTTCTCCTCAAGCCCACACGTCTCCTTCAGCCACGTCTCTGAACCCACCTGGATCGACCACCACTGCATCCACTTCACCTTCCGGAAACCCGTCGCACATCACCGCACCCTACAGATCCCCCGTCACTGCTGGGGCAAAATCACGAAGTACAACTACAAACAAACCTTGCACTCAACCCACCGACCAACCCCTCCAAACCCGATGATGGTGCGCGCACCCTTAGACGATGGATGGACGACTGCGCCAACACCTTAGCCCCACTGAAAAAACAAACCCTCAAAGACACCAGCAAGAGAACCAACTGGTTCACCCCGGAACTCCTAGCGTCAAAGCGCACCTGCCGGAAGTTGGAGAACATATGGCACAGCGAGAAGTTGCCGGGCAGCTGCACAGCCCACAAAGACACCATCCGCAACCACCACCACCTCATCAGGACCGCCAAGAGGACCTCCTTCAAAGACCGCCTTGACAACAACACACACAACAGCAAGGAGCTCTTCAACGTCGTGAAGGAACTCTCCAACCCCAGCTCCACCACCAACAACATCCCACCGTCGCAAGCCCTGTGCGACTCCCTCGCCACCTTCTTCCACAGCAAGATCGCCGACATCCACGATAGCTTCAACCCCCGGATGACCCTAACAGGCCCCAACACGCCGGAACCACCTCATCCCACCGACTACGACCCCCTGACAACCTGGGCCAACGTGAGCATCGAAGACACAATCAAGACCATGGGCACAATCCACTCTGGCTCGCCGTCTGACCCTTTTTTCCATCGCACGCCACCTACGCAACATCATCAACCTCTCCTTCGAGACCGCGACCTTTCCTGAAAGCTGGAAACACGCCGAGATCAACGCCTTACTGAAGAAACCCAAGGCGGACCCGAGCGAACGGAAAAACATCCGGCCCATCTCCCTGCTTCCGTTCCCAGCTAAGGTCATCGAGAAGATAGTCAACATCCAGCTCACCCGCTACCTTGAAGACAACAGCATCCTGGACCCCTCCCAGTCAGGTTTCCGCAGCAACCACAGCACCGAGACCGCCCTCATCGCAGCCACAGACGACATCAGGACCCTACTGGACAACGGCGAGACGGCTGCCCTCATCATCCTGGACCTCTCTGCCGCCTTCGACACCGTCTGCCACCGCACACTACGCACACGACTCCACAATGCAGGGATCCAAGACAAGGCCCTGGACCGGACCTCCTCCTTCCTCTCCGGCAGAACCCAGAGAGTCCGCCTCCCCCCGATCCGAAGCCTCCAAGATCATCTGCAGCGTCCCGCAGGGATCCTCCCTCAGCCTGACGCTGTTCAACGTCTACATGGCGCCTCTCGCATGCATCGCCCGACATCACGACCTCAACATAATCTCCTACTCCGACGACACGCAACTGATCCTCTCCCTCACCAAGGACCCCCTCACCGCCAAATCCAACCTCCACCAGGGTATGAAGGCCGTCACCGACTGGATGGAGGATAGCCGCCTTAAACTGAACACAGACAAGATGGAGATCCTCATCCTCGGGCCCAACCCCTCAGCTTGGGACGACTCCTGGTGGCCCGCATCACTGGGGACACCCCCTGCACCCACCAACCACGCACGCAACCTGGGAGTCATCCTCGACTCAAAACTCACCATGACCAAACAAGTTAACGCTGTCTCCTCCTCCTGCTTCAACACCCTCCGTATGCTCCACACAATCTACAGATGGATCCCGACAGACACAAGGAAAACAGTCACCCATGCCCTAGTCAGCAGCAGACTCGACTACGGAAACACCCTCTACGCCGGAGCCCCGACCAAGCTCATCAACAGACTGCAAAGAATCCAGAATGCCTCTGCACGCCTGATCCCCGACGTCCCGCGCCATGACAACATCACCCCCCACCTGAGGAACCTGCACTGGCTCCCTGTCGACAAAAGAATCTCCTTCAAGCTCCTGACCCACGCACACAAGGCACTCCACAAGACCGGCCCAGCCCATCTCAACAGTCGACTCTCCTTCTACATACCCAACAGGAAACTCCGCTCCGCAGACCTCTCCCTGGCTACTGTCCCACGCATCTGTAGAACCACAGCCGAAGGCAAATCCTTCTCCCTCCGCGCCGCCAAGACCTGGAACACCCTCCCCCTCATCCTGCGACAAACCAAAGACCTTCTAGCCTTCAGGAGACAACTCAAGACCTGGCTGTTCGACCAGTAGCATCAACACCCCCTTCCTCCCCACCCTTCAGCGCCTTGAAACCCTTGCGGGTATGTAGTGCGCTTTACAAATTATCTGATTGATTGATTGATTGATCCTTCATCTTTATTAGGTAATATGGAATTCAGGGTTGTGGGTGTTCTGGGAAGAGGCAGTTGGATTTGAATATTGATTTGTAATGTTGTACTTGCTGTCATGTACTGGCAGAGTTGCCAATAAAGCTTATTTACTTTAAATACTGAAGTTGTACTTTACAGAGAGTTCTTTGTTTTTACTGATTAGAACATTCTGCCCTCTAATAGCTATGGAGCCCTCCTAGCGGACTCTGCCCGCCATTAAATGCCCGCTCCCTTGTTAAAGGCCCTCGCTTTTTAACTCTGGAGCGGCCCTTTAATGGCTGGTAGAGCTCTAAGGTTATGTTAGTTCTGAGTGTTATAATAATCTCTGTGATACCTCTGTGATTTCACTTGAGCTTGAGTACAAGTGCGAAAGATGGAAACCTCATCCTGAATGGCCAGAAGTATAAACTCTGAACTCCATAGCACCCCCCCAAGTGCCTCTCACCCCAGAACATAAGCCATCAATTCAACACAGAAATGCTGAAAATTAGACCAACTGCCATGCTGAGCACGGATAGAAAAAACTCAAAGGGGGTGCCCAGAACTTCACCTAGCCAGTGATTTCCATTAATGATGCAGTAAGAATGAAAGTGCGGCCAGTAATTTACCCGTGTTACTTTTCCACGACTCATCACAAAAAATCATGTATGATCAACATTTTCACCTACAATTGTCACAACGCAACTTTGATAAGTTTTGGTTAGCGTAGAGGGCTATCATTAAGTTATGGTGAAAATTGAACGAAAACAGTAGTAGCTCCACTGCACGAGTAAAGATTATGTTACTGTGTTAAATTACATACTTTTTAACCTTGTATGGTGCACATTATATTAAAATTTGGATACTTTTCTGCATTTACAAAGTTTTCTACTGATTGGTTGTCTCAAAATATAACTAGTTTTGCCTTGTGTGTTACTTTGTAAGGGCTGTTACTGTGTTGCTGTTTGTTAAATATGTTTATTATCTTCCCTTTTTTGGACATCCAAACATAATCAATCCATTTCAAATCATTAGACTATTGTAGGTTTTAAATTCAGTATTTGGTCATTTGGGAGAGGGGAAATGTATATAAGAGTGGAAGAGGTGTTCATTTGGAACTTAGAAGTGAGCAACTTTTCCCTCGGTGAAATGAAAAATGTATACACTCTTACCAAAACAGTGGACGTGAGGCAGGTTCTATGCCACTATAAATGTTTACTGAGAGCAGTATGTTGTAGCTTTGTGAATTCATTTAAATCTTGATGAAAAATTGATGAAAATTGAATTATGTGGCAAAATTTGCAGAAGTTACGAATTTCGTATTACATGAAATTTGTGGACTTTCCTACAAAATACAATTCCATGGTCTCGCTGAACTTCTTAAGTAAGAGCTCATTGAATAAAAAACATTGCCTTAGACAGCAGTGGGAGACTGGTTGACAAAGACAAGGTTTTGCCAACAGAGCTTTTTTGCTCAAACCAGTCTTCACTGTATGCTGCAAGACTTATTTACGGAGATTGTGCATTCAATTAACAAAGTCACTCAAGGTACTGGCAAACCACATTTTATTATGAAAGTGTCAGTTCACTAAATTCTGATGCAGATTTGAGATATGCAGTTATACACCTCTAAAAGGTAGTAAGGAACAGAATTTAGAGTGCTACACAGTTCTTGAGGAAGGATTTGTGTAGTCCACCAAAAACCAAAGAGGTTTACTCAGTCACTAAAAAAATATTTTGGAGCTTATCCAAAATGTGATGTACCGGGAACATTGGAAGTTACTCAGAGGCAGATTTACAAGAACTGACGAATCTCTGCATATTAGCATAGATGTGTCAGTTCACTTGCGTCATGCAAAAAAAACCTTGCGCCACCATGGATGCGGCGCATTTACAAGGCGGCGCAAGGATTGACAGATGCTTGATGTATCTTTTGGCGTAAGGGCAACGCATTGCTGGAGTCGTGTCACAAGCACGATGCAAACCCAGTAATGCTCCGGAATGCCTATTCCTATTATACTGTGTCACTCCTTATGCCTGCTTCAAGTAGGTGTAAGGTTTTGCCGCAGTGGCGTCGTAGAAGTGACGCAGTGAAATCTTGTAGATTTCACTGCGTCACTTTTACGAGGTTTTCTTGCGTCGGACCGACCACCCTGCATACATTGTACTTGACGCAGGTATAATGTAGCGCAGGCCTTTACAACAGGGCAGATTTACAAGAAAGTGACTCAGTGCATGCTGCAAGCCATTTGGCTGCACCGCACTGAGTCACTTTCAAAGCACAGGGATGCGACATATTTACAACAATATGTTGCATCTCTGTGCTTCCCCCTGCACTGGCGCACAAACTGCTGCACGCGCTGGCACAGGCACCCTTGCACCATGGTGCAAGGATGCCTGCATCGTAGGGAGATGTTTTTGTTCAGGAAGGGTTACCTTCCTGCACAAAAACAATCTGAAATGCCATTTTGTAATTTCTAGCATAGATAGAAGTTGAAAAATGTCATTGTTTTAATGATTGTTTAGGTGCAGGAAGGGACACCTTCCTGTACATAAACAATCATCACTCCCAGGTACCTCTTGTCCTCGTCCTATTCCTGAACTAAGTGGAGATGACCATCTCCGTGACAGAAAAAAGAACAGGAGCATGCTGGGATACCCAACCCACTCCCTCCCACTGAGAGTACATAAGCGGTACCAGCCCAGCATGCGGCCTGTTCTTTTGTTCTGTCTTCCGACAGGATGGGACGTGTTTGGACGTACCTGCTGGGATTCTTGACTGGACGTCTCGTCGGGGTTGCTGGGCTGTCCTTGCCGTCCTCTTTCCGCATTCTCCTGCCTGCCGGCTTTGGCAGGAGCCGCGTTAATTGCTGCCCGGCCCTTTGTGGCTGGGGCGCCGTTCCTCCCGGTCTCTTCCAGGTTGCAGTGCGCGTTTCCCTGTGGCTTGGCTGTTATGGGGGATGCCCTGCTGCAGATGTTTGGCGGGTCCTGGGGCTCAGCTGGGTGATGCTGTTTGGCTCACTGCCTGGCGTTTGGTGTCCTGCCGGCCTCCTCTACTTCCTGGCGCCCCTGCTGTTCGTTTGGGACGGTGCTGGGGCGGGCCTTGCTGTGGCCTCGGAGGCCGTTTTCGGTGGGCTTCTCCGCACGGCATTGATTTCCTGGATGGCACCTGGGCTGGCTACTGGGGAGCAGTGGGCTTGTGGTGCGCTCTTCCTTCCCCCTTGGTGAGTACCACATAGCGGTTCCGTTTTTTTACTCATGCTGATGGTGGGAATGGATGCATGCCATGGCAAGATTCAGATGCACATCCAGCTGTTGTCTGGGTTTGAATGCGCCTAGATCTCTTTCTCCAGGAACCTTGGACCGTGCACTGGATTTGAGGATGAGCACAACTTGGATTGCGCTGGTCACGGCTGGTCTCCCTGCGACCTTGCCATGTGGGTTCCTTTCTTTCTTTCAGGTGCTGTTGGATCCCATCATCTTCAGGTCTCTCCCGGTGGTTTCGTGTTGGGGCTTTTCTTTGCAGGCTCCTGTTCCTGCGTGCTGGCCTTCTGTGCTTTGCTGGTTACGTGAGGCATGGGTCTGGGTGCTGTCTGGATCCGGGGCCCTTGTTCTCTCTGGCCTGGTTCTCTGCCTCCACTGCCTCCTGCTCTCGGGGTCCTCTCAGCCCTTCAGCGTCTTCAGCAGCCTGCATCGGCGGCTCCCCTGCCTTCGCTGTGGGTCCTCTGTCATGTCTTGGGCGGTGGTTTCCGCTGTGTCTCTGCCTTTTTTTGCAGGTTCTGCCTGGGGCAGGTCCTTCGGGGGCTTCCTCAATGGGTTGTGTGTTCCCAGGCCTTCTGGCTTTTCGCTTGCTCAGCGCTTGTTGCTGGTTGGCATCTGGGTTGAGGGTCGGTCTCTGTGGGATTTCTGTGGGCCTGTCCCCCTGGTGCGTGCCGACTGGCGGTTTGTTGCTTGCTGTGCTCTCCTGCTGTGCTGACCTGCGGCCTTGGCTTCTGTTCCTCCTGCTGCCCGCTCTGTGGTTCGGCCGGGTTGGCCCTGGTTCGTCCCTGCTGTGGTGTCTGCTTGCTGGGCTGTGGCACGCTTTGATGTGGTTTCTCCCGGGAATTGTTGGCTTCTTCTTGCGGCCTCTTTGTTCTGTCCGCTGGGCCTCCAGCTGTCCTGGCCTGCAGGCTTCTGTTCTCCCTGGTCGGCCATGGTTGATGCCTGGTTGGGGGTCCACCTGGGTTTGCCTGTTGCTGTGGCCTGCTCTGGTCGTCACTGGCTGCTTGTCAGGCGTTTTTGCCCTTTTTCGGGTCCTGGTGCCTTGCTGTTCCTGGGCTTCCTTTGGCTGCCTGCTGCTCATCCGCCCGTTGGTTCCTGCCCTTTCTGTGGGTTCGGGCCTGGTGCGTGCCTGTCTGGATGCCTGCCTGCAATTTTCGCTGTTGACCACTTCTTGCATCCTTCCGGGTGCTTTTGCTTGGCCTGTGCTCGGGATGTCTGGTTTCTTCTTGCCCTGCCGTGGGTTCGCTGGGTCCTCCCCCTTGTTTTCCGTGGGTGGGGGGGTGTTGTGCCCTCCCTCTGTCCTGGTGGGCCCTTGGGCTTGTTGGGCTGTTGGCTCCAGGGCGGTGCTGGTTGTGACCCTGGTGGGTTCTGGCTGGAGTTGGGTTTGCTTCTCGCCTGTTGCTGGGTTGTGTTGCCTGCTGTGGTTTGTTTTCCGGTTGTGGTTTCCTTCTCCCCTCTTGTGTTTCTCTTGGTGGCTTGGTGCACTTTGGGCTTTGCCTCTCACCTGCCGCCCCCTTTGCCTCCTGTGGTGGCTGGGTGTCATTGGCCTATGCCTTGGGTGGCCCCTTGTTCTTCTGGTGCCCGGTTCCTGTGCCCTGCCCTGTCTGCTGTGCCCTTTCCCTGCTTTGTGGGGTTGGATGTCGGCCTCCCCTGGTGTATGGGCCGCTTTGCTGCTTCCCGCTCCTCTCTTTCCGCCTTGGGGTTGCAGTTGGCTTTGCCGCGGGTCTGGGGTTCTGGCCTTTCCCCTTTGGGGGCCTGTCTTTCTCGCTCCCGTGTGGGCTGCTTGCGGCCTGTGGTGTCTGTGGCCCTTGCTCTCTTGTTGTCTCTGGGGTGTTTGTTCTCCCCTTGTTTGAGTCTGTTCCCGCACCCCTGGGGGGTGGTGCGTGTTTGGCTTTTCCTGGCTCCTCTCCTCTGTTTTCTGGTGCCTGGGTTATTCCGGGGTGCTGATGGGGCCTGGGCTCTGCCTCTGTTGGTTTTGCCCTTGCGGCGCCTGTGTTTGGCCTCCCGTTCGCTTCGGCGTGTGGGTCGCTGGTGCACCTCTCGGCTTGGTTTTGTCGGGCTTTGTGCTGTGGGGCCCTTGGTTGCTTTGGGGTCCTCTTTTGGTCCCTGCTTGGGTCCTTTCCTAGCCACTCGTTCTCTTGGGTTTTTGGAGTTCTTTCAGGCCTCTTGGTGCCCGGTTGTTTTGGCCCTGGTGTTCTCAATCCTGGACTGGTCTTCTGTCCTTTCCTGTGCTGTTCCTTTGTGGATGGCTGTTGCTCTGGGGTCGTTGTGTGGGTTGTCTGGTGTGGGCTGCTGGACTCCCTTCCTGTCTTCCTGCTGGTGCTCCTCTCCGGGTGGCTTCTTGGGCGTTTGTGGGTTGCCTGCAGGGTTGGGCTGTTGGCTTCCTTGTTGACCTTTCCTGTTTTGCCCTTCTGCAGCTCCTCTTGGGGTCCCCCTTCGGTGGTTCCTTGGTGTCCTTCTTCCTCCTCCTGGCATGTGGGTCGGATCTTGGTTGGTGGAGATCTTCCTTCCCGGTTCTGAGGTCTGGTTTCCCCGGTTCCGTGTTCGGCCTCTGTTGTTGTCTTTCTTGGTTGTGCCCTTATTTTGACCGGGTCTGCTTCGGGTTGCGCTTCTTTGCTCTCCCTGGCCTCCTTTGCGTGGGTTGCCGGTTTTCGTGTCCCAGTGTCTCCTGCATTGGGGGTGTACCTCGGGCCTGGCTGCTTGGCCGGTTCCTGTGCCCCGGGTTCTTCTCCCGGTGTGGCGGCCTTTTTTTCCTGTGGCTCTTCGGTGTCTCTGCTGGGGTTGGCCGCTGGTTGTTCTTGCCCTGTGGCCTGGGCCTTCTGTGTTTTTCTGTGCCTCCAGGGTTCTCTGGTGCTGCTGTTGTCGGCTGAGGTGGGGGGGGATTGCTTGGGTTCCTTGCCCCCTTTTCTTTCAGCTGCTCCTCTGGGTCGGTGCCTGTTTTCTTGTCTGGTTCTGCCCTCTTTGGTCTTTGCGGCTCTGCTGGTGGCTTCCCCTGGTGTGTTGGGGTTGGTCCTGTGGTTGGTTGCGTCTTTCCTTGCTCTCTTGCTTTGGCTTGCCTCTTCGGTTTCGTCTTCTTTCCCCTCGCTTTTTTGGTGTGGTCCTTTGTGGGTTCCTGTGCCTGTGGGTCGCCTTCTTCCCTGTTTTGGGGGGTTCGCTCTCTGTCTTGCCTCTGCTGTGTTCCTTCCTGGGCCTTCGGCCTTGCTACCCTGTGCGGCTTGTTCTCCTCAGCTCTTGGCCATTGGGCTGGGTTGACCTGTTTTGTCCCTGGTTGGGTGGCTGCCTGGTGGTGCCTGGGGTTGTGGGCTTCGTCCTTGGCAGTTTCTCCCTGGTCGGTTGCCCTTCCTGGCTCGGTTGCTCCGTTGGGGCGCTTCTACTTCTCCTGGGCTCCCTTTGGTCGTTCGGGGGGTAGGGGCTGTGTTGTGGCCCCTCTAGCTGTTCCCTTGGGGTTTGGCTCTGCGTGCGGGGCCTCCTTCTGGCTTGCATGGGCTTGCACGGCTTTTTTGCTGGTCGTCCCCTGCTGGTTTTGGGGTCTCGGCTCTGTCCACTTGGTTGGGGGCGTGGTTGGTTGTGTGCTCCTGCCTGCGTTTTTCTCCTTTTTTATGGGCTCCTTTTGCTCCTGTGGGGTGCCATTTTTCGGTCTGGTGCCCCTGGCGTTGGTGGGAGTCAGGAAGACCGGGTTGTCTGCTTTAGTATTCTCCACTTAGTTCAGGAATGGGACGAGGACAGGAGGGACCTGGGGGTGATGTCCTATTACTTACCAGTAATCTTCATTACTCCTGGTCCCGTTGTCCTCGTCACATTCCTTATTCTCCTCCCTCCCTCCCTGGGGGCCGGCCTTCCGGTTGTTGGCTTTGTATTTTCAGGCTGCATGCTGGACTGGTGCCGCTTATGTACTCCCAGTGGGAGGGAGTGGGTTGGGTATCCCAGCATGCTCCTGTTTTTTTTTTTCTGTCGCGGAGATAGTCATCTCCACTTAGTTCAGGAATGGGACGAGGACAACAGGACCAGGATTAATGAAGATTACCGGTTTCCTCTTTTTATGTGTGCTGCAGAATGCAGCATGCATAGAAAGAGAAAAAAAAACGAGGAGAAATGAATGCATTGCTCCTCATTGCGCCTCCCTACGCCTCCCCTGCATTCACAGGCATTTCCAGATTTTCGATTCATCGGAACACCCTTTTTACGCAAAGTGCTGCGTGCAAAGGGGCCATATTTACAAGGACAGGGAAAGTCACGCAGAGTGGCTTTTCCTGTCCTTGTAAATATTGAGCAGTAAAATGCAGCACCGGTGCGTCACAAGAAAGTGATGCACCGGTAGTGCAAGGGAGTGGAAATCTGCCCCATAGTGAGTTAGTTCCCATGAAGATACAACGTGTGTGAGGTTCACTGAGCTGAGATTTAAAAGATAGATAGAGGATTACTCAGTTCTTGAGGGATTATTTGTGAGGTTCAACAAGATACGAGTTACATACATCGAATATGGACAGTTCTAAGGAAATTTTTCTGAAAATTGTGTGCTTTTGCTACAACCTTTCCTGCACAATGCAGGAGAGTGTTTAAGAGGCAAAGAAATGCTAGTTAAATAAGTGTTGTATAATTTAGGTACGTGTTGGATTTCATAAGTATTTACGTAAAGTTATATGTTCTTTGGTGTTCAGAGTAGGTTGCCAGTATTTCACATGGCCTTGTTTCAGAAAGAAGGGCTGGTGGGTCACTGCAACAGCAGGAGTTTTCTTCCAATCCCCTTCAGATGCTAACCGATCCGAACAGCGAAGTTGCCACAGCTAATTTCCATACAGGGGCTTCGTGAACCCCATTCTCCCCCCTAGTTTAGGAGCTAGAGCGGGAGTAGGATTATGTATGGGCCTCTTCAGTCTGCACCTTGACACACTTATGATCACAGTTAACTAAGAAAGAAAAAAAGAAAGAAAAAAAGAAAGAAAGAAAGAAAGAAAGAAAGAAAGAAAGAAAGAAAGAAAGAAAAACAAGTGTTAATAGAAAAGGGAAAGAAGAATGAAAGATTGAAAAGATGGACACGTGAGAGGAAGAAAGGGTGAATTGAAAGATATAAAGAGTGATAGGATGGATGTGCAGGTGGGTGAATTAATGGGTGGATGAATGAGTGGATGGATGAATGGAGAGGTTGATGGATGGGTTAAAGGAAGACAGAGTAAATGGACATCTGAGACGGAGCTGGATGGCTGATGAAAGAATGGCAGAGTAAATGGAAATCTCTGGATGGATGGCAAACAGCAACAATGGATTGATGAATGCCTTTACTGATGGGTGTGTAAGTCAAAGGATGAACGTATGGGTGGAGGGGTGTATGCATAGGCGGTGGATGTATGTGTGAAGGGACAGAACGGTGAGCATTGAATGATGAATGAAAGGATGACAGAAGGTCAAAGTTAATTGATGGATGTCAGAGGGTGAATGGAAGGGTGAAAGGATGAATGGATAGATGCTTTGATGGAAGAGACAAGTGAGCACTTCTAGGAAGGTTCGAGTTCACTTGCTCTTTCTTGATGCCATCAGAGCTTTGGTTTAAAGTGGGGGCTGTTTTCATTTTCTGGCTACCCCCTTGTTTCCATTTACCTTGGACAATTTTCACCAAAGCATGCTTGAGAAATGCCATGATCTGCATGGGCTGCCCCTGCACGTAGACCATGTCATGATGCACATCTATGTGACTAGACCACATAATGCAGAACGGGGGTTGGCCTCTTGTCATTTTCACAGGACCCCAGTAGCCAAGCACCAGGTGTTGGAAAAGGGAACAGGGAGGACCAAATTGGCCCTCTCTTCTCCGTGGTCCATACACTGGAAAGGAAAAGGCATTATCATTTGGGCCAAAGAGAAGCTATAAGAAGAATTGGCAAAGCCAAGAGATCGCTTCAGTAGACTATAGTTTCAAGTTTTTATTCATGTTTTTGGCCTTTGGAAAAAGAAAAACATTACACCAAGCAACATGTTTTGCAGCACAAAGACATCCTAATAAAAAAATGATTAATTGAATTTTAAAACCATTAGTCCCAGTTCTACATTCATTGGACAATAAGTAACATTTCTGTTAAAATTGAGGAAACCATATCATAATAAAAACCGTGTATAAAACAGCTCGTTATCTTTACAAGTTTTTTTGGAGTTTTCCAGTAATTCTAAGAATCTGTTTGGGGTTCCACAGTATTTTGCTCTAGAGTAGTCTATTTTGCCTTTAACACTTTTTGTTTTTAGCTGAAATAGCTGTCATGAATGTATGCAGCAGAAATCTTGGAATTAATTGTAAAATATTACAAATGCATTAAAAGATGGCTGTTGAAGATGCGTATGCATTCTTGGCACCCATCTATAAATGGATTTGTAGTGGTTTAACAAATGTGATGGCCAGCTTTAAATGCATTATTTGTTTATTTTAAAAAATCCCAGTAAAAGATGGCCGTGGTGGACGCACAAGCATTTACTGTGGTCATCCATAAATGGGATTTGTTCAAATTAATTAAGCCCATTCATAGGTATTCACATTGCGCCTGTTTGTGTGCCTGTGCACTTGTAGGCAGCCATCTAGAAATGGTCAAAAACATTTTTAGATGGCCACGTGCTGATAGCACGGTGGACGCGAGAAGTCAATGAAAACCAGCTAAATGAAACACCAAGCATTGGAAATGCAATAGGTCTCGCATTTGGTTGAGTTTGAGATATTGGCGTTGTAAATGACAATATCTTTTACCAATGCATGACGGAGTGTATGTATGTAGTGTGTAGTGGAATTATGTGAGTTGGATTGAAATTGTTAGTTGTGGCATTGTGTGGCATGGAATTGTGTGGCATGGAATTTTGTGGTGTGGATTTGTGTAGTGGAATTATGTGGCATGGTGTGCAGTGGAATAATGTGGATAGAGATTTTGTGGTATTGAGTGCAGTGGCGGTTTTTGCAGAACTATTTGAGATGCTGAGGAAGCGATGCACCATGCAGATTTCCCAGACCATATGGCTATTTGTAACAAGAGAGAATGAATGTACAAAACCCTCCTTCAGGATGTTTTTGTCTTCTGCTACTCCTCTTATATCCCTCCCCACCCTCTAGGTTGCAAAGCGCTCTATGAAGAAGAAGGGCAGCACAGGCGCAAGAAAAGCAGCAAGGCTTCAGTGATTTGAACACTCGCTGCTGTGATCTGTAGGTCACGAGTTAGAATCCCAGCAAGGCTAACTCAGCCTTCCATCCTTCTGATGTTCATAAATCAACTGGGTAACAGAAAGAGTTGTTACTTACAGCACTTAGGGGCATATCAACAAGTGCTTTATCTCTGATTTTTTGGCTTTAAAAGCCAAAACAGCAGAGATAAAACTAGCGCCCTATCAACAACAGGGTGCTAACACGCAAATTTGCATGTTAGCACTTTTTTACTCTACGCTTCCCCTTGCATCTCTAATGAGATGCAAAGGGGGCGTTCCAGAGTAAAATAATAGGAGAAATGTCGCTAAGCGACATTTCTCCTATTATCAAGAATGTCGCTAACCCTGTTAGAGACAAAAAAAGCAGCGCTAACCACGGTTTACGCTGCTTTTTTACGTCTGCTAATCTTCAGACTTAGCCATGATATCCTATGGAAGGAGAATATCATGGCTAAGTTTGCCTGTCCCTATCAACAAGGTAACGTGTGATTATCGCTGGGTTTCCAGCGATAATCTCACGTTAGCCTGTTAGCGTGTAGATTTTTATCGCTATTGAGATAAGCGTTGCTAATAGCACGCTATCTCAGCGATAAAAATTCACGCTAGCCGGCGATAATTATCCAAGCGCTAAGTGCGCTTTGCGATAATTATCGCCGGTTGTTGTTGATATGCCCCTTTGGAACTGCAGAAGCGCGGAATGACGCGCTGAATATAAAAGAGGTGATTTTTATACAAGAACGATACATGAAAAACCTCGCTCCATTTCTAAGGAAGGCTATGTACCTACTGCTCTGTAAACCTGATAAGCCACCCCTCTTGTTCAGCAACCCCTTTAAATAACACAGTAATTTCATTTCCTGCTGGGGATGATCTTGGCTTCTGGAACGGGCATGGGTCAGTCCAGGCTCTTTTTTTTTTTTTTTTAAAAAGAGTTTTATATAGCGCAAACTAGACCCCAGACATCGGGTATCACAGCGCTTTACATGAGCACCAGTGGAATAATTTTCTTGTTAAACATGGGGAGATTACGTGATTTGCCCAAAATCACAGGATGTTGAGCGTCATTGACGAGGCCCGAACGGCTTTAAGGCCACAGCTCTAGCCATAAGGCTACATCCTCTCCCAGGCTTGAAGAGAACAGAGCGCAGTGCAACCCGCCCAAATACTATTTGCTGGATTTAATAGTTACATAACATTGGCAGAGGTTGAAAATAATGCACCCATCCCGACTGATACTTTTAAACGCCTACTCAGAGACATAATAAAAGGAGAATGTCATATCACAACATACAACGACTCAAAAACATGGACAATTTTTGCTTCCCAGTGCACATTAAATAAATATAAAGTGAAGGCTTTGGCTAAAGTGCTAAGTAAATACTGCACTTTGTTTATCTTCAAAATGATCTTCATAACGCGCTTGTGTAATTTGAAAATTTTAAAACCAAAAGAGTTAAAGTCTATTCTTTGGAGTTTATAATCTATTGTAAAAATAAATCCTGTTCATCTGTTCACCGCCCAAACACATTTCCAGAGCATTTAACCTCCAGTGAAAAGAAGTAAAAGAGGTGTAAAAGTGATCTGGCAGGTGAAGCTCTCGGGCTTTGCTCTGCCCTGCATGGGCCCCCCGTTGGCAGAAAGAAACATTTCACAGGTCTGGACTGTAACACAGACACACACGGGCACACACACATACATACACGGGCACACACACATAGATACACACAGACACACACGGGCACACACACACACACGCACACATGCGCACACACTCATTCACTCAGGCACACACCAGTACATGTCACGGGATCAGCTGCTGGTTTCCCCACGTGGGGCTTGCACCTCTCTTACTCGTGCACACAAGGGTTTGCCCGTATATACCATGCATTGTCCGTCGTTTATTGACACAGGCCTTTCTCTGCATACTGCAGTACAGAAATGGGCATTTTGTTGGGAATGTATTTTACTCTTTTCAACAATATGCGTGCATCGTTACTTGCCAGAGTAAACACTGCCTAAGCTCTCCTGTTCTAAGCGCTATGAGGACTTCTGCCTGCGCTGCAGGAGTATATTCAGGGCACAAGTCCTAAAAAAAGAAGTGGGGGGACGCTGTCACCGGAAGTGACGTCACAACAGGAATCTCATGAAAAGAAGTGGGGGGACGCTGTCACCGGAAGTGACGTCACAACAGGAATCTCATGAGTATTCATATGCCTTTAGATGACGGGGCATTTCACAGCACTGCTACCCCTGGTCTGTTCCTCGATGTCCTGTGCAACCCCTCCTCCCCCCCACTCCCCCGAGGGGGTGCCCCAGTTGCACAACGAAGTGCTCAAAAGTGCACAAGATACAGAAGGACACACATTCCAAGCGTTAACCGCCAACGCCTGCTCGCTCCGCCTCCCAATCACTCCAGCCTGCACACACCACCGGTGCCTCTTAAAGTCTCCAATTACAAATATTAGCATATCTTTGGTAATTTACGGGAAACTTCCCTCCCACCCGGGCTCTCTGCTCACACAATGCTGTCCAGCTTTTGGGCAGGGGGGACGGCGTCCACCCGGAAAAACCTGGTAAAATAAGTGGGGGGACGCCGTCCACCCGCGTGGTACCCCGACTCGAGCCCTGAGTATATTTGTTTGCTGCAGAGAAATGACACCTGCTTCCTGTGCACTCCGTGGCAAACAGTCAAGACTCATGTTGCTGTTCACTAAAACTTCAAAGGATCGCATTACCGCCCATGTTCCTGATAACAGTGACGAGAGGCACTTTGTGTGGCACCACACAGAGCCAGGCCACACAACACCACATGATCACACTGGCTGGACAGTCTTAGGTTGCTTTGTATTCTCGAGTAAAAGTAAAACCAAGCTGCAACCCTGTGTAATGTTCCCTGGCAGGGTAGCAATTCAGTCTACCCGCAGCCGGAACTCACGCACTAGCGCTGGCGTATGACGCCAGGCGCATCTATAAAATAAAGAGGCGTGGCTCCGTATACTTAGTCGGGACCGCGCCATAGACACCACCACATGTGTAGTGTAATTTATTAGCGGCCGCAGCGCGCCTCGTACATCGCGCGCAGCAGCATTGTTACACTGGCGACAAAGGCGGTTCTGAACTCAAGCAGCATTACTGCACAGCTCCACAGTGCTCTGCACAAGTTGAACAGCCTGCTGCCACCAGAGAGGGCCCTGAAACCCCGGTAAGAGCCAGCCTGTTGCCACATGAGAGGGCCTTGTAGCCCCAGCCAGAGCCAGAGCTCGAAGGAATAATTAACCCTCGGCACCCGGGTCTATGACCACTCGCAAAGCAGACTTTCCAGCGCCCCCTGGAGGGCGTCGTTAGTTAGGGCAGCCTGACACGTCACGTTGCACATGTTCCAAGTTCGACCTCAGCTAGGCGGCAGCCCTCAGGCCTGACAAAGAGGCAGTGCACGTGTCATGAGGTACGCCCACGTCTACGTCCAGATGGCGACGATTCCTGCCATTGAGCCCTTCATAGTGGACGGTGCCCCCTCTTCCCTTGCCCCCAAATGAAGGGACCGGACAGAACGTCTCCAATTTTTCTTTGAAGGGGCAGGAATAGCCCACAAAAGGGGCGGAGCACTGCTTCTCCACTTAGGGTGCAAGGACATACACCACATCTACAAAACGCTGGTAGAGGCTACCCCCAAAACGTCCGTGACACTGCTCAGTGCTCTCAATGCGCTCTTTGAACCGATGGCGAACAAAGACTATGAAAGATTCATATTTCGCCAGGCCAAACAGGAAGCGGAAGAGTCGTTAGACACATTCAATGGGCGCTTGAAAGAGCTCGCCAGCACATGCGGCTTCCAGGATGAACAAAAGGAGATCAGGTCCCAGATAATACAAGGCTGCTACTCATCAAAACTCAAAGAGAACATCCTCCAGGAGTCCGGCAAATCCTTGGTTGATATCCTCACCATGGGACGGTCAAAAGAACTATCGAAGGCCAGAGTATCCCACATGGAGTCCGCCCTCCACCGCCCCATCAAGACGGAGCCGGTGAACGTGGTGAAAGCCAAGTCGCGCCAAAGCCCGGGAAAGCGTCCACAAGACAGAAAGAAAGAATGTGGCTACTGTGGGGGCACGCCCCACCGCATGCATGACTGCCCGGCAAAAGGGAAGAGGTGCACAGCCTGGGGATGGAAGAACCATTTTGCGGCAGTGTGCAGGTCGTCGAAGCCGCGGAAAGAAACGGCACATACCATAGCTGAAACGCAAGACAGCGAAGATATGGATGACGACACAGGAGATTACCCCGTCCATTATGTATTCGCAGTGGATCAACTGCCACGGAAAAGACGCCGGCTCCCAAAGTGCCGAATCCAGATTCACCACCAAGACATGCAGTCCACCAGAGACACAGGAGCCTCGATCGAACTGATGGCCTCTAACGTATACAACCAATTGAGTCCACACCCACCCTTGCGTGAAGCAAGGATTTGAGTATTAGCCTATGGACAGAAAACACCCATCCCACTCCTGGGATGCTTCAAAACGGAACTTAGCGGTACAAAAGGGGGTGGTGATGGACGGAGCATCAGAACCAATCAAACACTCACACCCAGTCAACAGATCTGGGTTTGATCCATCACCGTTCTTTAGCCCACTCTACCACCAGACATGGCCATATGCAAATCAGTCTGACCCTGTGCCTCATGGGAACAATCCATCCCGAACTGCCAATCCATGCCTTCCCTGGACCGGAAAGAAGCTTCCTAGGACCGGTTTCTGGCATTTCAGCCGTCTTCAGCCAGGCTTGCTTGAATCCAGTGGCAAAGTGAGCAAGGGACTCACGTCTGAGCATACCCTGCCAACTTATGGCGAACAAAGCGGTACAAAAGGGGGTGGTGATGGACGGAGCATCAGAACCAATCAAACACTCACACCCAGTCAACAGATCTGGGATTGATGCATCACCATTCTTTAGCCCACTCTGCCACCCCAGTTCAGACATGGTCATATGCAAATCAGTCTGACCCTGTGCCACATGGGAACAATCCAGCCCAAACTGCCAAGCCATGCCTTCCCTGGACCGGAAACAAGCTTCCTAGGACCGGTTTCTGGCATTTCAGCCGTCTTCAGCCAGGCTTGCTTGAATCCAGTGGCAAAGTGAGCAAGGGACTCACATCTGAGCATACCCTGCCAACTTATGGCGAACAAAGCGGTACAAAAGGGGGTGGTGATGGACGGAGCATCAGAACCAATCAAACACTCACACCCAGTCAACAGATCTGGGTTTGATCCATCACCGTTCTTTAGCCCACTCTGCCACCCCAGTTCAGACATGGCCATATGCAAATCAGTCTGACCCTGTGCCTCATGGGAACAATCCAGCCCGAACTGCCAAGCCATGCCTTCCCTGGACCGGAAACAAGCTTCCTAGGACCGGTTTCTGGCATTTCAGCCGTCTTCAGCCAGGCTTGCTTGAATCCAGTGGAGGATCACCACGGAATACTCCACAGTGTTCTACAGCTGATCAAAGAGTCCGGACTCACCCTGCACAAAGAAAAGTGCAAGTTCGTGAAGAACAAAATCAGCTTCTTTGGCTACACGTTCTCGGACAAAGGAGTGGCCCCAGACCCCGACAAGGTGGGAGACATTCAGGAAGCCCCGGCACCCTCCAACACCTCGGAAGTACGGAGTTTCCTAGGGATGGTGAACTTCTGTGGGCATTTCATCCCGGATTTAACCAACATCACAAAGCACCTCAGGGAGCTCATGAAGTCCACCACCATGTGGCAGTGGGGCCCCAACCAAGAACAAGCTTTCAAAGACACTAAAGCAGCCCTCTCGGCTGACACCACACTGTTGTACTTTGACCTGGCCCGGCCCACCAATGTCGCCGTGGATGCCTGTCCCTATGGGCTAGAGGCAGGGCTCACGCAACAACAACGCGATGGTGATGGGCTCCGATTGCCTACGTAAGCCCCTCCCTAACAGAAACTGAGCAGCGCTACTCTCAGATAGAGAGGGAGGCAATTGCCATCCACTGGGCCTGTTGGCATTTCCATGTTTACTTGTATGGACACCCATTTACAGTTTCCACCGACCACAAGCCCCTCATACCCTTATTTCAAGGATCTGCATCAAAGCCCCCCCCCGAGGATAGAACAATGGATCCTTCAACTACAAGGGTTTGACTACCGGGTAGAGTACAAACCAGGCTCGTCCAACCCATCAGACTACCTGTCAAGACACCAGAGGGTCGCAACCAAAGCAGAGGAAGAGGAGGCCGAGGACACCGAGGAATACATCAGTTTCATAGCAGAAAGGTCACGACCACTTCCGAAAAGCCTTGAAGCCATAGTGGAAGCCACTCAGAAGGAAGAGTGTCTGCAACTAGCCATCACTGCAGTTCAGATGAATGACTGGTGCTCCATTCAGATCACGATGACCCGATGAACATCTCAAGGGAAGACCACGCTCGAGTCGATCATGTGAATCAAGGACAAACTCTCTGTCGACGGCAGTGGGTGCCTACTCAGAGGTCCGCGGCTAGTGATTCCATCAAGCCTTGCTCAACAGGCGGTGGATCTCGCACATCGAGAGCACCAGGACGTGGTGAAGATGAAAGGTCGGTTGAGAGCGAAAGTGTGGTTCCCGGGGATGGACCCGATGGTCGAGCAGACAGTCAGAACGTGCCAACGGTGCCAGGTGTCAGGCCAATCAGATCGTCTTCACCCGTCATCACTGAAGACAACCCCCAACGACCGTGGGAGTGCGTCAGTATAGACTTTGGGCATCTTCCGGATGGGCGCTATAACCTCGTGGTCATAGATTACTACACAAAATACCCCGAGATAGAAATCGTTGGAGGCCAGACAGCCACTGAAGTGATCACCAAAGTAGAGAAGATCAGTGCAACTCACGGTATCTTTGAGGTGGTGAAGACTGACAATGGCCCACCCTTTCAGGGACAAGAGTTTGCCGACTATCTCAAGTCTTGGGGAATCCAACATCAGAAAGTAACACCACTTGGTCCCAAGCAAACGGGGAAGAAGAGAGGTTCATGCGCACTCTCAATAAGGTCATTCGCATCGCGCATGCAAGGAAGCCCCTCTGGAAAGAGCCATCTACAGCTTCCTGAGGGAATACAGTTTGACGTCTCATTTCACAACTGAGAGGGCACCGGGACCAGCAAGCATGGGTCGAGTGGTGCGAGATACTATTCCTCATCACCCGAACTGGGCCCCTTCCCAGATTGACACTACGAGAGTCCTAGCCACAAGGACCAGTACCAACGACCATGCCAGTGTTAACCGAAGAGCGAAAGCGTGGACCATCCGAGAAAGGGACCTGGTCTATGCCAAAGACAGACACTCAGGGAGCAAGTTCCATCTTCCATTTGAGCTGTGTCCATGGACAGTGACTCGACGTACAGGCACGATGATGACAGCTCGGAGGGGAACAGAAGAACTCACACAGAATGTATCATTCTTCAAAAAGGTCAATGCAGGGACTCCCAACCTTCCAACCTTGGGTAGTATAGAGGCGGGCCCAAGTCAGCAGATAGTGGCTGAGGAGGTAGAAGATGGCCAAGGAACTATCCCTATGGATGATCCAGACAGATCTGACCCAAGGACACCATCACCGCTCGGAACTCCGGACGGAAGACTGTCCAACGCCCCAGTGAGAGCTCCGGAGGGCAGAGTCTCGCAGGAAGTGACCCCATCCCTATCGTTATCATGGGGAGAGTATGCCAGATACTGCCTGAGGAGCAATCCGGCTCCCTCCTCCCATCTAGCGGGATTCATGGTGTGAATAACCAAAGACTCGCAGCAGGATGGGACCTGTCGCAGGGTAGGAGCTGAGAGCAGACGGCCCGACCAGAACTGGTAACAGATGAACATGTTGATGTTTTGTTTATGTATAATAAAGGTTGGAAGGAATGTAATGTTCACCGGCGGGGTAGCGGTTCCGTCTACCCGCAGCCGGAACTCACGCACTAGCGCTGGCGTATGACGCCAGGCGCATCTATAAAATAAAGAGGCGTGGCCCCGTATAGTAAGTCGGGATCACGCCATGGACACCAACACACGTGTAGCGTGTTTTATTAGCGGCCGCAGCATGCCTCGTACATCGTGCGCAGCAGCATTGTTACACTTTGAGCCAGGCACCCGAGTGCCTCTGTGCACACACAGCGGCCAGTGCAGTTGTGCAGGACTGTGCCACTTTAAGAGCTCAGCGAGAGCGGTGCTGCGCTGTAAGCAAGGAGGAATCACCTCCAGGTTTAGCTTGTGTAATTTGAAAATGTGAAAACTTATTATAAACACATAAACGGCCCACAGTAATAAAACCTGCAATGTCCCATGAGAAGAAGACGTATGCATTGTTCACACAACATAAAAATTCCTTTTTTTGCCCCTTTGTCTGAAAAGGGAGGAATGGCCATCACACGCTACACAGTTTGATGGCCAAACAAAATGCTCTCTGAGTTAATTCATAAGAAGCAAAGCTAAGCACACAAAGGAGGGACTGTTACTGAAATGCAGCAATAACAAAGCTGAATTTCTGATTGACACACACAACAGCCAATAAGAATTGCCGGTGTGCCGTAAGTCATAGAATAGGATACAGCAGGTCTTGCAGACAGGTCACTGGGTGGTGGGAAAAGACATGGAGATGAGAGAGGGAGGGAGCAGGGAAAAAACAAGCAACCCTCATGGATTGTTTTTCCATTATATAATCAATTCTTGGTTTGCAAAAATAAGTGCAGGACTTCAATGTTTTTATCAGGAGCTGCCTAATACTAAGGTTCCTTAGTTTTGACTCCACCTCCTGCCTCTTTATTACATCACTCTCCACTATCTGTCCCTTTATCGCTCTCTTACAGGCTGTTTTTCTTCTCTGGGGCCGATTCCGATACCGGCCGCAAAACGAACTGACCGACACGGACCCGGACCGAATACCGAACGACACGGACCAGCGCCGTACGACCAGTGCAGTATGAGGCAACGCAAGTGAATTACAACCGACACATACGGAATACAAGCCATACGACGAGCCTTAGGGAAAATAGTGATCCGCCGGAAATCCGCCGCGACCGCCGCGTATCAAACACAGAAGATAGGTAGCATGAACGAGGCGGAGAAGCCCGCACGAGACAACAGCACCGTCCGTTTCCGTCACATGAACATCTCCTTCATGCCTACAAAACACAAAGGAAAAAAGACAAAAAAAGGACCAAACAAGCAATGACAAAGCCAATAAATAGCAAATACAAAAAATGGGACAACGACACACCCACAACTCCAACTATATAAAGGACTACAATCACTACCATCATCCCTTGCAAACAGGAGACACAGCCAGCAGCAAACACCATTACCCAGCAACCACAGACACACTCACAATTCACACATCATACAACTCACACACCATCAGCACCTCATACAAAAGCACACACACATACACCCAGCAAAACCAACACCAACCCACCCTCACTTGCACCCTCACACACTCATCCCTCACTACCACCACCCATCACCATGCCCCCAAAGAAGAATCCAAAGTTCACAGATAGTGAGTTAGAAGTGCTGGTAGACGAGATCATCAGAGTAGAGCCACATTTGTTTGGTACATTGGTCCAAAGGACCCCCATGTCACAGAAAACCAAGATGTGGGCAAGGATTGTGGACAAGGTGAACGCTCAAGCACCAGCAAGGCGCACAAAGGACGATATCCAGAACAGGTAGTATGACGTGCGCAGGAGGGTCAAGAAACTCATCGAAAAAGATCACACCCTGAGTCAGTGCACCAGCGGTGGCCCTCCTGCCAAGCCAGTCTACTTCAGGACCTGGGAGGAGAAGGTGCGGGACATCCTACCACCAGAGTGCGTCCATGGCCTAACAGACATCCCAGAGCCTGGTGAGTACACAAACAACATACCCAAGATTGTGTGGCAAGGGGATAGTGAATACCATGCACCGCAAGCAAAGCTACAGTAACCATTAGATAATCATACCAAGATGTGTATGCCAGTCAGACAAACACAATACCTGCCATCTCATAGTGACTGGGAACTGTGTCATGACATGCACCAACATACAAACAAATAGAGCAAGCCAGTGGCACAAAGCTAAATAGACACTGCCAGACAGTTTGCCACCACAAACACACTACCTCACAGTGCAGCTGACTGACAGGAAGAAATAGTGGGAATGCAGGTGAAGTGAGTGTATCCAAAAGCATGATGGGGCCTGTAGTCACAGATAATGCTTCCCCTCCTGATTGGCCCATCAAGACCCATCTGAAACATGCCCACATCACAGGGAGTGGAAAATGACTGACAAGATGGCTGACACCGGGTCCTGCTGTGGGGAGCACAAGGCCCTGCTAGGGGTTGTGTGCAAATCAGAAGCAGGACCCCACTGACTGACATCCTGAAAGACAACTTGCACGCCCTACAATGGAAGCATGTTTCATGATGGGAAGGAGGACTGACAGCCCTGACCATACTTACCAGCATGTGGAGACACCCCCCTCAACACAAACTCCACACAACTCACCGGGTACAATGCATTAACACACACCTCATTGAAATATCAGCAAAAGATACCCCATACTGGTTGCTGCTGTGTGAAGCACAGGAGCTCTCTTTGGACTTGTAGCCAAACAAACACCAGGATTTCACAGTCAGCCATCTTGCCATTGCTGTCACACCCTCTCACAGGGAAGCAGAGTCAAGAGGGAGGAAGTATGGGCATGCTGGGAAGGGGTGTGTAAACCAAGAGTATGATGGGAGTCACAGTCACAGACAATCTACACCCACCCACATGGCCCAGCAAGCTCACACTGAACCATACTCGCCTCACAGGGAGTGGGAAGGGACTGCCAAGATGTCTGACACTGGGCTCTGTTGTGGGGAGCACAAGGCCCTGCTGGGAACTGGGCAACAACAAACACCAGGACTTCACAGTCAGCCATCTTGCCATTGCTGTCACACCCCCTCACAGGGAAGCAGAGTCAAGAGGGAGGAAGTATGGGCATGCTGGCAAGGGGGGTGTAGCCAAGATGTCTGACACTGGGCTCTGTTGTGGGGAGCACAAGGCCATGTTGGGAAATGGCCAACAACAATATCAAACTCTGTCCGTGACAAGCTGGGAAAATGCAGTGTACAGGCAGGCATCTGTTCGAAAAGTAGAAAATGTCATGTTTGTGAACCATCGATGCATGTAGAAACATAACTCACATTGTGTGTCTCTTCCAAACACAGGTGGTGCTGGGCACGTAGCACCAAATGATGAGGATTCCCAGTCCCAGACTCTGGTGGACACTGAGCTCTCTGGTCTGACTGTCTCTCTTTCCTCTGCGGATGACGACGACCAACCTGGCCCCTCCGGTGAGAGCCATCATACACCACCAGCAGCATCAACATCTGCACCCCTTGTACCCATGCCTCCAGCATCTGGACAACGACAGGGCACCCCCGCCAACACAGACAGACCAAGGCCAATCAACACCCACAGCACAGGGACACAGGACCCCCGGAAGCTACAGCAAACACCACCAGCAACACCACCCAAGGGGTCCCAGTGTCACCTGGGCGTCCCGCCGCTGGTCCTGCCTGTGTGGATAGGGGTGCTGGGAGGGGTGGGAGGCACGAACGCACCTTGCAGAGGGGTCTGGCCTGCATGATGACCCCCCACCTGGCACGCATCATAGATGCGTACCAGGATAGCACCGGAGGATTTGGCCAGGAAGTGGGGATCCTCAAGGACATCCAACACGAGCAGGTCTCCCACCATGCCCGCATGGAGGCCAAGTGGGATGCCATTACTGCAGCGCATCAGGACATACTCCAATGCCTCCGCCAGATCAACACCAACCTGTCCACACCTCCCTGTGTGGCCACAACATCTGTTGCAACACCATCTGCCAGTTCCACAGGGAGGAAGGAGGACTCTGGCAGAGAGTCCCCTGCACTGCAGAGGCCTGCACCTGAGGATCCCCCCCCCAGAAGAAGAGGGGTCGTCCGAAGAAGTACATGTGAGAGGCAGATGTCCCAGCACATCCCCCAGGGCCTCTAAACCTGTTCTGGACAATGTCCTTTGTGCGCAACCCGTTCACCTTGTCCAATCGCACACAACTCGCCCACATGACATGGAGGGTTCATGTTGGGCCAATGTAGCAGATGATTGTGGATTTTACTCTGGACATTTCATCTACCAGCACTTCCAACTCTAATGTGAACTTTGGATTCCCAAACCAATGTACAGCACCCACCGTCCTGTGCACCTCCCTCACACATGTTTGAAAATAAACTCACCAGTACACCATACATGCCTCTGTTGTGATTCCAACTTGCCATGTTCAGGAAGATGTCGAACTGCTACACAACACAGTGCATGCCAAATATTGCAACAATGTGAGCAACGTAAGGTGAGTCATGGTGATGTGACACATGTGAGGGAGACACACCACTATGGCACCACAACACATACTCACCATGGCCATGTTACTCCTCCCACACAATGATGTTGACCTGAAACACATTGGCATGCACAGACACAACACCAACCCCAGTCAGTGGTAACAAGTCCACAGGTGAGGTAAGCAGATGTCACTCAGATGTGGGAAGGCAGACAACGCACATAATAAAGCATAGCACAGGTTCATTACACATCAGCAACAATTATTCCACAATAGGTGCACAGTAATTCTACGTAACAGTGGACACACGCTCACAATGTGTTGGAGAATTGAAGTCCAGGGATGTGTGGTACATCAGTTGATGGGAATTGTCAACTTCCACACTGGTGTTGGCTTCTGGGTGTTGGGGATCAGTGTTGACCAAACAACAGACAAAGTACCCTGGGAAGGACAGACACAAGACATAGTCAAAAGCACAGACGAACAGGAGAGAACTGCAATACACATGCACAAAACATGTTGTAAGACACCTACACAAAAACTAGTTAGCAGTACTACCCTATTGTGGAGTACAGACCACCTGAATGGACACATCACTGCACGCATCCAGTCAAGTGGCACACAGACACACTCATCCAGCAACAGAGCTGCCACAATACATTCCAGGCTACCTCCATACATTGACATAACAACCCTTGAAACTCACATTCAGGTGAAGAAGTTGTTGATGAGCTGTGAGCGGATGTCACCCTCATCCTCATCATCACTGGCATCTTGGCCCAGGCCGGGATCCTCCACATGTGCCGGAGTTTGGTCATTGTCATCCTGGATGAGAGGCACCTCCTTCCGCACTGCCATGTTGTGTAGCATGCAGCATGCAAGGATTATTTTGCACACCTTTGCAGGTTCATATCGGAGGGCCCCTCTGGTATTGTCCAGGCAGCGAAAGCGGCTTTTCAGGAGGCCGAATGTCCGCTCAATCACCCTCCTACTCCGACCATGTGCCTCATTGTAGCGCAGCTCGGCTGGTGTCACAGGGTTCCTGAGGAGTGTCAGCAACCACGGCATGTTGGGGTATCCGGAGTCACCTACACACACAAAAATGAACAAGTAGCTGAGTTTTGTAGGAGTGCGAAATACAACATTGACAAACACACACAATGAGAAACAGTCAGTACACACTGACAAGCCAGGCATGCTGAGCTAGCATCTGTGACATCAGCGTACCAATGCGACTACTCCTCATAATGTAGGCATCGTGCGCAGAACCAGGGAACAGAGATGCACAAAGGAAGATTGTCAGTTCATCCACTCATGTGGCCATGACCAGGCTCAATCACACATGATAGATCATGTCATTACACAATGTACTGAGGTGTGTGCTGTTGTGCATGGACACATATGTCACCTATATGACCACCACCTCACATCTCAATTCCACATGTCCACATGAGTCCCATGTAACGCAATGGCCAATCATCTAGCTGTGTCACCCAACCTATGTATTGCTGCAATGTTCGAAACACACACCACAGTGACTAGTGAGGCCTGATGTCTCCCAGGCATCACAGATCTTTGTCATGCAGACACCCAGGGTCCCTGTATTGACACATCAACACTGGCATGGACATAGCGTATCACGTACACACCACAAGGCAAGTGTAAGTCCCACAGGTAGTGGCCACTGTTGTTCCTGCCGGCCCTACATGTACGTCTCTTAGACACACACACACTATCAAGGTTGATGCATATACCACATGGATGTGGAGACTGCCACCCATTGGGCACATTTGATCAGACACATCTGAGACACAACATGCATACAGACTGTGGGTGGACATCAGTATTGTGGCTACAGGTCTCACTGTGACGTACATGCCATCACCTCATGGACTCAGGGTGTATGTGACATGCCCCAAACATATCCAACATGAAACTGTGTCCGTGACTCATGCACATTACAGTACAATTGCACATCACAGTGGTAATGTGCACAACACACAAAGGATTCTGCCCCCATGTACACGTGCACAGCCTGGGAGTGGCTGCACAAAAGTGCCACCCAACAAACCATGTGTGGCTCCCCCAAACACCCAGGGAATGCAGCCTTACATGCCATGGGACACTGTGTGGCCAATGCTGTAGTGTGGTAGGTGTGCACAGGTGTCTCTGGCCAGTAAATGTGTGTTTCATCCGTAGAATAGTCTCGCATTGCACGGTTCATGACCGAGCCGTGCATATGCTTTGTCATTGAATGGTATGAGGTCCGACGCGGGTGACAATGCGTACGCATTGCATGGTTCAGGACCGAGCCATATGTACGCTTTATCATTGAATGCAATGAGGTCTGACGTGCCATGACAATGCGTACGCATTGCACGGTTCAGGTCCGAGCCGTGCGTACGCTTTGTCATTGAATGCAATGAGATCCAACGCGGGTGACAATGTGTACACATTGCACAGTTCATGACCGAGCCGTGCGTACGCTTTGTCATTGAATGCTATGAGGTCCGATGCGGGTGACTGTCATGCATACGCGTCGGGCAGGCATGGTCCAAGACAGATGTACGCCTTGGCCATTGAATCGTATGGAGACGGGTGCATGTGTATTTCCAAAATACGCGTTGTACAGTCAGTTGAACGAGCCGGGCGCACCCATTGGCTCCGGACTGTCATGGAGACGGATGCAGATTCTAAACTTGGACGAGTTGTGCACTGGAAATTCAGTTGGATGCCTACAACAATGTTGCAATTTCAAGTGTTTCATGAAGGTGAAGATTTGAACGATGCGGAAGGCGTGTACAAGTCTTACATTTAAATGGATTGGCCAGATTCATAGAATGCAACCGTGTTGGACCTATCACTTTAGACACATGGCACATATTCTGCCTCTGCAGCACAGATATAAGGCTGGCTGGCCCCCAGGGAGCTCACTTGCCTGCACTACATGCTACTGGACCACATCCCTGCTACCACTGCTGCTGTCTCTGCATCCTCTGGCTCCTGCTATGGCACGTACTCTGGAGAGGGCCCCAGCCTTCCCTGAGGAGGAGAACCAGGCCCTGCTGGATGGGCTCCTTCCACAGTACCGCAAGCTCTATGGGAAACCAGGGGAGCAGGTGCGTGTGCAGTCCACTGCCTTCCTATTTATGCATGTTGTCTGACTAGCAGGACTAGCAGTGTGTACACCAGTGGCAAGCATTCTCAATGACTACTTTCATGACCCAAAGTGTGTAGGTACATGTAATGAACAGGTGTCCTGCTGCTAAAGTGCATTGGTGCAAGCTTAAACTATCCAGGCATTGTTAACATGTCAGACATGCAGTTGATTTTTCCTTCCCCATGGTTGCACTACCTGTGTAACTCATTTCCCTTTGTGATGATGACATGTATATCCAAATGTGTTCTGCACAAATCTGGGGCATGTGTGTCAATGTACTTTTCACTTTGTCATCCTCACAGGTTGATGCCACCAGAAGCAGGAGATCTGGCTGACCATCGCCCAGGCTGTTCGTTCGGTGGGGGTCTACAAGCGCCAGATCCGCAACTGCCAGAAGAGGTGGCAGGACCTTCGGGGCTGGACCCGGAGGATAGCTAGAGTCCAGCTGATGCTGTCACCTCCGCGCAGGAGGGGCGGACACCGGACCCTGACCCCCCACATGCTCCAGGTACTGGCGGTGGTCTTCCCGGACCTGGATAGGCAGCTGAAGGCCAGACAGCAGCAGGAAGGGGGTAAGTCCATGCCTAGTCTGTGTACTATGTCTGACATGCCAATTGCAGTATTTTGGCCTGGTCACACTTCCACATTACGTAGGTCTTGTAGTCCAATACTCAGGTCCCTCAATTGTGTGATGCACCCTCCTCATCTGTTCCACAGGTGTGGCCCCTACAGTCTGTTGCTTATGTCACTAGGGCACTGTGTCCCTGTAGTCAGCTATGCTTCATCTACCGGACAGCATCTGTTCCCGTGTCTCTGGTGTGTGTTTCATGGGTGGGTCAATTGTTTACACAATGCCTGAGATCTGACATGTGAACTGTGTGTGCCCTTGAGATGTGTTCCAATTGCTGGTCTGAATCGCCACATGTGGCTGGGGTATTCCAAACAAATCCATGCAGCAGGGGACTCCAATTTTGGGGCCTCAGGATTATGTATATCAAGTATGTCACACTTGCTTAGCCACCTGACTACTGTCCAGGGCCAAACACTGTTTCATGTAGACCTGGCCAGTCATGGCTCCTCAAGGGCATTTAGAAACACTTTGTGATCCCACTCCTGTGTATCAAATAATGGGTTATGCTTATTGACATGTGCCCTCAGGTGTCTGCCTCTGTGTCATTAGGGTGTGACTTGTTATTATGTACAACTGGGGTGTCTATGATTCAGAGGGTCAGCATGACATCTGAGATGTGACTGTGAGAGACAAGACCTGTGTGACATATTGGTGTGTGATCATCTGACAGCACACAATGGTGTATGCAACTGTGTTCTTCATGCAGCTAGGTTACATGCATGGCAGACTGTGATGTGTTAATGTACAGGGAGTTGTGTTTGCCGAGACTTATATGTCTGATTTGCATGATGTGGGGTCTTCTAGGTCCTGTATATGTTGTTTGTAGGAGATGGGCAAGTGTGCCGGTCATCTGCAGAGTTAGATTTACCCCTGAGCTAGGATTGTGAGTCAGTGAATATTGTTGTTGTCTGGATGTCCTGCCCCTGTGACAGGAGACAGTGTTGACTGATATTCTGGGCATCCCAGTGCCATGGCATTTAAATTGCTATGAGTGATCCTGCATTGTGTGCAAGTGTGCACCATGCACCCCATTATGGCATTGCCCATCAGGTCTTGAGAACATCATAGTGTGTGTTGCTGGCATGCATCACAAGCATGTGAAATGAGTCTCTGTCCATCCCTCCATCCGGACACCTGTACTGAGTCAGTAGTAAGAGATGTGCTGTGTGTATAGTGACATACTCCTACATGTTCACTTGCATATCCAAATGAGGTGTGGGTGGTGCATGTCGGCACATTGGGGTGTTAGCATCCAACATGCAACAGACATCTGTGTTAAAGTCAAGGAGGGATATGTGTGCCATGGTTGATGTTGAAAATGACAATTGGCTTATTCTAAACAGTGTTAGCACTTTCAGCTGTGTTCGGCTGATAATGCCAGGGCTTGCCCTGTGATGTGATGAACTGACTGTGGTGTGTGCAGTCGGTGCAGGTGACTGATGTTGTTCTCTTACTTCCTATTCCTATCCAGATACATCCACGGCCACAGGAGGGGACAGCTCCACAGACCAGGAGGAGCCACAGAGCCTGACAGGGACAGGAGAGGAGTCGGGGGGGGGGGGACCCAGTGGCACGGAGTGCGAGTGGAGCCACACAGAGGAGTCGTCAGCACCATCACCCCCAGCTGAGGGCCACAGCAGCTCTGAGGATGACTCCCTTGTGGAGGCGGGTGTCAGCAGCCACCAAACCCCAGCTAGTGAGGGTGTTCCTGTCAACGCCACCACCACCACCACCTTCCCATCGGCTCCCATCCTAGAGGTCCCTGTAGGCTCCCATGTTCGTGAGCATGTCTCCTTTGTGCCATGCACTGCACCCCCTGCCCCTGTGACCCCTGCTGCCCTGAGTGAGGAGTCTGTGGACTTACTTAGACAGATCCATGTAGGGCAGACGTGGATGCTGAAGGTCCTCCATGCACGCACAAGTCTGTTGACACAACTGGTGTCGTTCATAGAGGGCATTTCCTCGGGCATGGCTTCATCCCTGATGGCAGCAGTGTCCATCCTTCAACAGTCCTGCACCCCTCCTACCCCTGCACCACCCACGATTCCTAGCAGCCTACCTGTCCCAAGCACACAAACACTCAAACCAAGGTCTAGACGTGCACACAAGCAAGCGCAGGGGACTGATACCACACTCACAGGGGCTGGTTTGCAGACACACACACAGTCATCCACAACCACTCCGCAGTCCTCCGAGACCACTCCCTCCCAGCCCCCTTCCCTTGCATCACCTGCAACCCCATCTCCCCAGAAGCTCTTCCTCTGTGACCTTGGCCTCTTCCCCACTGACCCAGCAGATCCTGATTACAAGGGGAAGAGGAAGTCCCCACACACAGAGGTGAGTGCCCCTCACACCTGGACACCCTCCCCCAGGCACAGTCAGACTGAGACCCCCACCCGCAAGTCCCCCCGGAGCCAGAAGAGCAAGACCCTCCCACCACCACGCAGCTCCAAGGCAAAGTCTCCGTCCTCCATTCCCCAGGCCACCACTCCAGAGGTTCACCCGCCACTCCCTGCCCCGGGTTCCCCCACTCACAGATACACCATCCCCAAAATGCTAAGGCTATCCCCTCCTAGCACTTGCTCCTCCACACCTGGTCAGATGGTTAGTGCCACTGATGTGGGGACCGTGTCCCCCCTGTCCTGCTGACCTCACCTACCCCCCATTCCACTCCCATGGATGTAGGCACTGCAGTGGAGTCCACGACCACCCCGTCTGACTTGGGCACTGCAGTGGGGACCCAATCCACTCCATCTGACCTGTCCACTGGAGTTGTGCCGGCACCCAACCCATCTGACTTGTGCCCCACAGTTGTGACAGCACTCACCACTTCAGTCAGCTCCACTGCAGTTTCAAGTGTCTCGCCTGCATCCACCACCTCTTCACTGCCTCCTTCTGCTGCGCCCTGATCCTGTCCCTGCGGTGCCTGGCCTGCCCCCATGTATGCCCCTCCGAGGGGATGACCCCGGTCCTTAGCAGTGCAGGCAAGCAACGTGTGACAGTTGTCACTCTAGTTCACTCCTTGGCATTTGGACATGGACTGGCCATTGGCCTTTTGTTTGAACGAACGTTTAAGTTTTAATATGCTGAATAAAGCTTTTTTCTTTATCCCTGTGAACTTGATTTAGCTGTACATTATGTTGATGATGTTTAACATGCCCTTGCACCTGTAATGCTTGGTTTCCAATGTTGAATACTGATGTGTTGCTGCGAGGTACTCCATGTGGTCCATGAGATATGTATCCTATTCTGGTGGGTATCTATGTCATCCTTTGCAGCTACCTGTGTGTGTCATGATCAACTATTTGTGGACATCTCTGTGACCATTTCATTTGCATGGTCACATCTCTGGCTTGATGTGCTTCCCATTGTCCAATTTGTCAATTCCACAAACTTTGCGCGCATCACCACTGGACCTACAGGTGTGGGCATCATTGGTATAGGAGCAACTGGGTCCTCTGTGCAACTTGCTAGACATATGTTTTGAGTATGTGCAGATGACTTAGGGGAGACTCACGTACCCAGGCTGTTGTGACCAGAGCCTTCATTGTGTAGTAACTGATGGCTGACTGACCAAGTGTTCTGCAGACATGAGTGAGAGGTGCTGTGAATATGTTTGGCACAGCTGGGCGTCCACAGGAGTTGGGTCCCCTCAAGTAAGTGTGTTGTCCCATGACATAGCCTGGGCCCATAGTGTGTGTTGTTTGAGCATGTGTGTGTGTCCACATCCCTGTTCAAACACAGGCAGTGTTCCCTTGATATGTTCCTGTTGTTGATGCTTGCTGAGTGGTACTGGGTTCATCCCACTACTTTGCCATGGGCTACCAGATGTGTGGGTGCATGACACACTACTGTTAATTGGTGTATCATCATTGGGATTTGTCAGTTCTGAGTGGTGATGATGTTGTCAGACACAGATGGGACACAGTCAGGGTTCTCCAAGGCACGTGCTCATTTGCAAAATCATGTAGTTGTCCCTAGGTGGTACCTTTCAGGGATTGACACATTTGTATGTGTGTGTGACTGCTCCCACTTGTGGGTTCATGGCTGCAATGTTGGCAGGTGTCAGCATGAGTGCCTTGTGGTTCTCCTTGGCTTCTGCATTGTCTTGGGACTGTGGCAGGTATTATGAAGGTTATGTGAGCTTTGAAGTCATGGCCATGTACCGCATACTGTGCAGTATGTCTGTCATTCCCCAGGGTTGTAAACTGTCCTTGTGTGATGTGTCTGTGCACCTTAGTTCCTCCCAACATTCATGTGTTTGTCATGGGTGCATGTGCAATGTCACCTGTCCATGTGGGCTTCACAGATGCACATTGTTGCAGTTCAGGGTGTGTGGTGTTGATGCTGGACTGATGTAAATGTTTGCATGGATGGTCCCCTAGCTCCCGTTTGTCCATGGATGAGGGGCCATGCTGAGTGATTTGTGTTTGTGCATGTGTGATGTATGTTTGTGGAACAGGACACATGTATGGGTTTCCCAGTTTGTACGACATCTGCCTTTGTCATCACAGTGGAGGTGTCATGCATGCTTGTGTCACCCCAATGTCTGGTCCCTGGGGGTAGTGCTGTTGTGTGTCAGTCTCTTGCTGTATTAGTTGGTGTTCATTCCAGCTTGTGTCACATGTGTCTTTTGTTCTCCCTCTCATTTCACAATGCCTGATTGCCCACTAAGGGTGTCCCAATGATGGTTTACTTTTGTATGGCACTGTGTCCACATCTGTGTCACTGTGGTTCAGCCCCCCTCATGTGTTGTGTAGTTGCCTGGGGATACTGTGACACACACACACACACACACACACACATGCTGTGTCAGATGTGCAGTGTGAGGTTGCCTGTTTGTGTTTGTGCATCTGCATCAGTGCATTGGTATTTCTGTTGTGGGCCTTTGTCTGGATGCTGTTTCTGTGATTTTCCCTGCTGTCCCTGTGAGTCATATCACGTCATTGTGCACATTCATCCTGGTTGTTAGGTGCCATTGCTGGCATGGTATGGGAGTTTGTGAGCTGACACCTACAGTCTACACAGGTTGTTTTGATTAGTGTGTCTATTTTCGAGATGTGTGTATGCTTTGTGATGGTCACTTCTGCTCTTGTGTCATTGTACACTGTATGCATTGTCAGCCCCCATGTGTGGTGCTTGTCTGCACATGGCTGAGAGTGTGTGGGTTTTCACTGCACTGTTAGCCTCACCACATCTCTGTGGGAATGGGACACAACCACTAGTTTGCCACAGAAGTGCTTGATGTGTTGGGAGCAGGGATCATACATGCTGTTTGTTATTTGCAGCTTTGACCATGATGACACTTACCTTTTGGTCACTGTGATGAGGGGGGGTTTAGACCACATCACCACAATGCTCAACATCTGCTGCAGTTTGGAAGACCACACTTAACTTCTGTTCTACTCAGTGAGGGGGGTGTTCTTTTTACATTGCCACAGTGCTATGGTGATGCTTGCCCTGTGTAGGGCACACTCATTTGTTGGTCACACATGTGCTGTTAGTTACATTGTATGTTCGAAGTCATGATCACTGTTGTGGGCATTTGTCACAGACTACACACTGTTGTCATGATGTCAGGGGGGATGTATTTTGCTGACATACCTAATGTTGGAATATGATGGATGTGTGGCGCATTACCCATCCTATGAGTGGGGGTGGCAGGGGTAATGGGCAACAGGTCCCCTAGGGGTGGGGGTGGCAGTAGTGCTGGGCAACAGGTCCCCTAGGGGTGGGGGTGGCAGGTGTGATGGGCAACATTAGCCCTATGGCTGAGGGTGGCTGGGGTGATGGGCAACAGGTCCCCTCTGAGTGGGGTTGGCAGTAGTGATGGGCAACAGGTCCCCTATGAGTGGGGGTGGCAGGGGTGATGAGCAACATAAGCCCTATGAGTGGGGGTGGCAGGGGTGATGGGCAACAGGTCCCCTAGGGGTGGGGGTGGCAGTAGTGCAGGGCAACATAAGCCCTATGGTGGTCATGGCAGGGGTGATGGGCAACAGGTCCCCTAGGTGTGGGGGTGGCAGGGGTGATGGGCAACAGGTCCCCTAGGGGTGGGGGTGGCAGTAGTGCTGGGCAACATAAGCCCTATGAGTGGGGGTGGCAGGGGTGATGGTCAACAGGTCCCCTAGGGGTGGGGGTGGCAGGGGTGATGGGCAACATAAGCCCTATGAGTGGGGGTGGCAGGGTTGATGGGCAACAGGTCCCCTAGGGGTGGGGGTGGCAGTAGTGCTGGGCAACAGGTCCCCTAGGGGTGGTGGTGGCAGGGGTGATGGGCAACATAAGCCCTATTAGTGGGGGTGGCAGGGGTGATGGGCAACAGGTCACCTAGGGGTGGGGGTGATAGGGGTGATGGGCAACATAAGCCCTTAGACTGGGGGTGGCAGGGGTGTTGGGCAACAGGTCCCCTAGGGGTGGGGGTGGCAGTAGTGCTGGGCAACAGGTCCCCTATGAGTGGGGGTGGCAGTGGTGATGGGCAACAGGTCCCCTATGGCTGGGGGTGGCAGGGGTGCTGGGGAACATAAGCCCTATGGGTAGGGGTGGTAGTGGTGCTGGCCATGCAACCCCTATGGTGGCCTGTTGTTAGTGGCCAGGATGTGTATCCCCTGTGTGTGTGTATCATTTTGCGGGTACGTGTCGTTTGTTTATGTGGTAGGTGTCTGACTTACCGCCTGCGCCGTCGGCGTCGATTCCTGAGCCGGTCATAGATGTAGAGTACTGGTATGACCTGCGCAATGGGATTCATGATGTGTTTGTGTCGTACACGCTGCTTGTTGCTCCGTCTCGTACCTGCTGCAAGCTGGTCCGTCTCGTAGCCGTGTATTGAGTTGTGGCGTGAATCGTAGCTGATATGCTTGTTTTCCGGATGCTGTGACATCCCGTACGTGGCAAGCCGTCCGGCGCATAGGAAGTACGCATCGTACTTGTCATGCCGGAAACTGCTATGGATACTGCTTCCGGGCGACTTCGTTCAGCGTTAAGAGTTACGGCTCGGACGAAGAATGGAGCTTGAATCACAACCTACGTGTCGGTCGTGTTTTTGGCAGGTATGCGCATCATACTTCCCCTGCAGGAAGGACCGGCTACGGGTACGTGTCGGTCGCACGGTAAGGCTACGGATGGCTCTTGGAGAGCTGTCCGACCCGGTATCGGAATCGACCCCTAAGTGTTCTCCTTTTGTCACTGTTATTCTTTCTTTCTTTCTTTCTTTCTTTCTTTCTTTCTTTCTTTCTTTCTTTCTTTCTTTCTTTCTTTCTTTCTTTCTTTCTTTCTTTCTCCCTTTTCAGCCTTTCTGGGTCAAAGTTGATGATGAAAATAAGCCCTGGTCCACAAAAACAAGTACTGTTGCACACCACCTGCAACCAACTGCTCAACTTAGGAACTGTGTATAATTCACAATAGGTGCTCTACAAAAATATTACGGGCCTTATTTATGAGAAGTGACACATCGCTGCGTGACAGCAGCGATGCGTCACTTCTCAGTGCGCCCTCCTTGCGACATGATTGATGCATCATATTTACTGTATGACGCATCATGTCGCAATGAGTTACAGATACTTCAGTATTTTTGACGTATCTGTATGGCAAAAAAGTGACGCATTGCTGGAGTGTGTCATGAAAGTGACGCAACTCCAGCAATGTGTCCTTTCACATGGGGCAAGCCCCATGTGAAAGGGCCTGCATCAGTCTTACACCTGCTGTGAGGCAGGCGTAAGATATTGACGCATTTGCATCCTAGAAGTGGCGCAGTGAAACGTTATAGATTTCACTGCCTCACTTCTATGACACTTTCTTGCGCCAGAACGCCCCCCTGCATACATTATACCTGGCGCAGGTATAATGTGGTGCAGGGGTTTACAAAGTGACGCATCTACCTAGATGCATCACTTTGTAAATATGGTGCAACAAGGCACATTTTTTACGCCGCTGGTGCGTCACAAAAAGTGACGCACCGGCAGTGTAAAAGTGACGCACGGCCTCATAAATAAGGCCCTACATTTTGAAAAAAGTCCCACAAAAAAAACAAAAAAAGTACCATAAGATATGATGAGAAGAATAGATAGATAAGTATATAGTTACTGTTATTAACTCCCCATCTACTTACCACAGTGAAATATGTATTAGCAAGGTACACAGGAGTAGAGATAATATAATAGTTTTATTGTATATTTTTGGTGTTGCCAATTGCCATTCTAACATACAATTTCGCAACAGGAACGTTGAAATAGTGAAAGACCCACTGAAGTCAATAGTGTAGCACAGGCTCACCGCTGGCTGGAACACATCCTGTGCTCTAAAATCGTGATGCTTCCTTCTCTGTATATTCCACTTTAATTTAGATTATGTTACGCTAAATTGGATAAATGTTCCAATAGCTTTGTAGTGCTTTTTAGGGCTATGCAGGATGTTAAATTAACTTTCTCTCATTATCGACCACCAGCTGTTGCTCGACCTGTAGTTCGAGAGGGCATTTAACAACTTCTATTGCCCTCTACAGCGGACCATAGTGTTGCAACATAGAGTAAAAACCTGCTGCCAAGAACTCTTGTGGTAGTTAAAACTGCTGTACCTGAGTTTTATAGCTCAGGCCTTAAACAAGGGAGAGGGCTGTTAATAAACATTTAATCAAAGAGTGAGAAACAGAAATATAAGTATTAGAATAATGGAGCAGATATACACCATCCATCACTGGCCATCTACCGCTGTTACCACTGTAGTATTTTCAAGGGAACTCCCACCCAGGGCTAAACCATATGTAGCCCCTCTAATAGCGTAATAGGCCCGAGTTCCAGGCCTTCTTTATACGTCTATGTCTAAATAATCAACACAAGCGGGGACTGGAGCTTTCTTTTTGAATATTTTCTTTGATCATTTTCCCAATCTGCTGATCCTAAGTGTAAGTGCAAACAGAGGACAATTTGCGATCAGCTCAAATTTGCAACTAGTGCTAAAACAGGCACACCTGCTAATACCTTTGTGCCTTTTTGCTAGTATCACCTGCACCAGGTCCCAAAAAGGCAATGGGATATTCAACAGGGAAAGAAAGTACTCAGTGAACCGTGTGCTCTCTTCTGCACAAACGCCAGTAATTGCCAAAGTGTGTGACAGAAAATGGAAACTCTGAACGTTAACATCTTACACGCAGGCAGTACATTTAAAGTCAACCCTATCATGGGTCATTTTAATAAATATTGCTTTAGCCGTAACCATGAATGCATCTCTCCAAGGTATAACTTTAACTTTCTAAGTGGGGTGCTGGGGACTATTTTCCGCTCTACATTGCTGTTGCTTTCAGTGTTTAAACATTTGGACCAATGGGATTTCTAATGTTTCTCAAAACGGCCCTGTCCTGACTGACGGCAGTTTTCACTTGAGGGCAGAATGACGTAATTTGCGTGTAATGATTAGATACTATTAGCAATAACAGCTACAGTATGCAGGATGCGATGTGGGGGTCCTAACCGGAGGGGTCTAGAGCACAGGACTGCGCACATCTTTCTGACAGAGGACACACATGGAAAGAGAGGCAAACTCTAAGGTATTCAGTGCAAGGGTTTAACTGGGATAATGTGAGGCAGCGATTAAAGTTCTCCCCATTGATGTGGGCGGGAGAGAGAGTTTTAAGAGAGGTGAATCCTTATTAGCAAAGAGGAGCACAGCTTCCATTGACGGTGATGCAGTCACCAATGTTGAGACATTTACTCCAGTTAAAGCTGCTGTGCTTCATTCCACGAGAGGGAGAAAGCAGCACAGAGACATATTTACTAACAGGCATTGGCTAAGCCAATAGGTCTCACCTGTGAGAGCCATTGGCTCTGCTTTGTAGCCATGATGTACAGCAGCCCGGAGGCTTTGCAGTGTGGCTAAAACTAACTTAAGAAAGAGCTATAACATAGCTAGGGCTAATGCGCTTTTCTTAAAACGTGAATTAGTGCTGGATGCATCATAGATTTTTTTTAATTATACTATACAACACAGCTAATAATCATTGCCGAATTCTGCAAAGTCCAGGCTGTACAGCATGAGCAAAATGCAATAGCAAACCAAGGAAAGACCTCTTGGCTTTCCCAATGCTTGTTAGGTATTGGCACAGCACCGCTATGATTTTGAAGAAATAAGTTAATCTCTCCACACATGAAAAAAATATCACATTTAGCAATAAATCTCCTATCACATAAAGAAAGCAATTGCACGCATGTTCATGTCTTAGTGAAAATACATTTGGAAGCAAATAACATCTATTGTAACAATAAAATCGGATAACATATGTTGTCACAATAAACATTCATTCCAAAGGAGAAAATGGCTTATTTGAAGTGTGTGTGTCACAGTAAAACATAGATACAAATGGCAATATTTTCAACAAGGATGTCAGAAGAAGAAAAAAATGTAAGTAGTACCGCAACCACAGCACAATCAGTGGAAGGACAGCAATCAAGCTGAAGCAATCAGTGCTTGGTCCATGCTTCGGCCGAAAGAAGAGCAAGTGAAGTCAGCGCATGCTGGTCAATTAGAAGGCAGCAAATAAGAGTGACAATGAAACCAACAAATGTAATCCCCTTGTTGTATCCTACATCTTCTGCAAGCGAGTGTACAAGCAGCACATGCGCTGTCACAAGTGAGACCCAAAAATGGCCTGCTGCTGCTGTCATCCTCTGTGCTGGTGCATAAACAGGCTGTCTAGTATCACATACAATAAAGTCAAGTTTCCCCTTGGGTTATCATCAATTCACAAATGTTTAGCATTCACTCTTCAATCATCCATAGGTCAATGTAGCCAATGCTAAGCAGTCTATAAAACCAGTACCACAGCAGAATTACCAATGTATATGACACCAAGTTTTAATCAGTTGCTTTCAAATGTTATTTGCTATAATAGATTCTAAAATGTACAAGGTATGGATCAGCGATGTCACACTAACAATTATGCTAAAACGTTCCATTCATAAAGTTAAAAAACTTTTATTACAAATGTATATGTGTTTGTCTGGCAATTAAAACCTTTAGAATATGGTGCACTACAGTTTAATACAATACATATGTATAAAACTCAATGTGAACACCACAGGTACAGACACAGGAAACAATTGTCTATGCGAACATACTGATCCATTCGACCTACTTGTTACTTGTAGTTAAAGTGGGGTACACATGCTCCAAATGTTTAATGTTGTGGACCAATATTTGGATTGGTTTTGGGTAATATTACGTTTTTTGGATACAATAGTGATTCTAAAATCTAGAGCTGAAGCTTTGAATGCATCCCAGATAGTATGAAAGGGTATGTCTATTGTGTCATTAAATTGAAAGTATTTGTGAAAGAAGGTAGTAAAAGAGGAAGTAAATGAGGAATCTAATAATAAAGAGTTATTGAATCTCCAACGCCTTGGAGAAGAGGGTTTAGGTAATATATCTAATTCTATAAAAATCGGGGCGTGATCAGATATCAGGATAGAACCTATATGTGCGGCGTGTAAGATTTGGGTCAAATTATGGGAACGGAAAATATAGTCAATCCTTGATTGTGCATGGTGAAATTAGGAAAAATATGAATATTCCTGTAGTGAAGGATCAAATAACCCCAGGCATCTGTCAGATTACATTGCTTAATGGCATGAATAAATGCTTTTTGTGGTTTGTCAGGTATATATTGTAATAAAGAGTATCTATCAAGAAAAGGGTTGCAATCTCCTGCAAATACAAAATTGTCATACGGGTATTGAGAAAGTTTTTGAATGAAATTGGTCCAGACTTGGGAGTCTAGGGCAGTAGCACCATCTACATTCTTTAAAACAATTGAGACTTTATCAATCAATAATTTGAGCAATAACCAACGCCTATCTTCATCAATTTCCTGTGTTAGAAATTAGATATGAAGAAATTTATGGTTGAGGATTACAACACCATTTTTTGTACTAGTACCTGGTGAGAAAAAGATTTCCCCCACCCAAACCCTCTTTAGTTTCAAATATTCCTTCTCTATAAGGTAAGATTCTTGCAAAAAAGCAATATGTGCACCAAGCTTCAACAAATGTGTCAATACTCTCTATTTTTTAGTAGGTGAGGTTAGACCTCTGACATTCCAAGAAACAAGCTTTAACGCCATTCATTGAAAGAGATTTGTAATAAAAGTAAAATCAGGCATAATAATAGAAGAGTAGAACAGGACTTGTGTAGAAACAAGGGAACAGAACAATGTGTAGAGGAAAACATACATTAGTAATTGGAGAATGATAGGTGAGATTGAAGATTTTCTTTTTTTTTTTAAAAGAACATGAAAAAACCACGAAGGAAAAAGGGGGAAGACATACCTAAGCAAACTGTGATGAGTGTGAGGGCGGACCACATGGGTAAGGTGGAACATCCTATCTGCCGGGATCACATGGCACGCATGAAGTTGAAGAGAATGGATTAGAAGTCAAATACAAGATCACATGGGTGAACGCTGTCTGTAGGAAAAGGACATGAAATTGGGTTATAGCATGATAAAATGTAGGCATACCAACTATGGGCCTCATTCATGAGGCCCTTTTTGCCGCCGGAATGTCACTTTTTGTGACGTTCCCTAGCGCAGAAGCCTGAGTGATTTTTATCAGGCAGCACTAAGCCACTTTTTTTGCCATATTGCTGCCTGATAAGTATACGTCCCTTTAATGTAGTTTTCTGCGTTAAAGGGGCGTGCAATGGGTTTAGGTGGGGGCGTGCCCAACAACATCCATGTTTTTTTTACATTGCCCCAGATTTACGAGAAATCGTAAATGTGAGGAAACTCCAACAACGTACGACTCCCCAGGGGAGGTGTAAGGGACACACAATGAGGAGAAATATATTTATTTCTTCCAGTTTTTCCATTTTCTATGTGAAAGAGGAAAAAGCCTATTGTGATTATTTTTGTACAGGAAGGTTTCCCTTCCTGCACAAAAATAATCATTCCCGCAATGCAGGCACCGTTGCACCATGGCGCAAAGGTGCCTGCGTTGGCACACGGCAGGCCATTGTGCGCCGGCGCAGGGGAAAAGTACAGGAATGCGACGTAACTGATAGATACGGCGCATTACTGCAGTTTTCTTTTCCCATAGGGCAGCGAAGCAGGAAGGCCTGCTGCGCTGCCCTCCGGTAAAACCTCATAAATGAGGCCTTATATTTTTAAACACATTTTGAGGCTATCATAACAACATCAGAAAAAGAATGATAAGATCTTAGAATCAATCAACAACTTAAAGAGGATACATGATCGTAAACTTGTTTTCAAGATTTAGCAGGTAAGGAAACATTTTGAGGCTATCATAACAACATCAGACAAAGAATAATCTGATCTTAGAATCAATCAACAACATAAAGAAGATACATGATCGTAAACATGTTTTCAATATTTAGTAGGTAAGGAATCATCCATATTATCAGTTCTACATGAGTCAAGAAATCTATCAATCAACTCAGATCTTCATATGTTGTCATTTTATTTTCGTAGGTGACTTTGAAGAGGCAGGGGTGAAAGAGTCTAAAACGGGCACTGATGGAACAAAGCACTGGTCGCAAATTTAAGAACTCTTTCTGTTGATCTGAGATATTATTTAAATAATCCCGAATGAAATAAAGATTACATGTACACCATAAAATGTGTTTGTTCGCTTGGCTGCTGAAATAACTAGTAGTAGCTCAATATATTCCAAAATACAGCCCCCTGTAGATTTCCCTCTCCTGACGACTCTGACTCCGTAAGCACCTCGCGGACTCACTGGTACCTACCACATAGCACATACCTATCACACCAAACCTTTTTCAGTAAACTCCCCGGATTCCTCCTAACCCCCTCCCACCCCTACCCACAGTTCAGTTTTAGGTTCACCCCTTGGCACCAGGAAAGTAGGTGATTACACATTGGGAACACACACATGGGCAGTAAGCAAAGAGGGACACCAGAATGGAGGGGGGTCTCCACATCAACCCGCACCATTGTGGAAACCCACTCATGTAGGCACCCGGCGTTAGCCATCCCACTACATCCCACACTAGATTATTAGAAGAGTAATACCTAGGTACAATGTGATGTTTCTTGCTTGTCATGTGCGATGTATAATGGGATGGATGTTACATACTCTGTTAATATCATCAGACTGCCTGTGGGCACCTGACGTAACGTCTAACTTGTCAATGCATAATGCTGTACCATGGGAAATAAAACTCTCAATAAAAAAATTCTAAACAAAAAAACATACATGTATTTCCAAATATTAGGCCCTGACATCAAGTAAAGTATTGAAGAAAGTAATGTTCATATGTTTTTTGATGATCAAAAAATATTTATAGAGTTGAGTAAAACTAGTAAACCAACAAAGATGTGAACATGATTCTATTTCAGTCATTTTCCTCATTAGCTCAAGAAATATTTCACTTGCCTGCTTTTAAAGGTTGCCGTCACTTTAAGAGGGAGTGTTGGTTTTGTAGAAAGCTGTCTGTTGCCATTAGAAAGGTGAAAGACATGAAAAAGGAGTGTCCTGTGACAAGCACTGCTTTCTGTCAGTGTTTATGTTGTTATTCTGGTCCTGACAAGATGGTTGGAGCCTCTAAGGAGAGAGAGATGCTCCGCCAATATCATGCAGGATGCGCTTTGTAGAGTGACAAAAAGGTGAATTATATGAGAGGCATTACCTCACAACAGAAATGCAGCATTTTAAAGTCAAGTCACTCCAGGAAGCCGCCGCAGTAAGCCTTGTAATGCGTGCCAAACACTGAGCTTCAAAGAGATGCCTCAATCTTCCACAACGGTAAGCCATGCCCCCGCCCTTGTCTTAAAATAAATATTATTTGTAAGTGAAAAGGGAGGCTTTTATACCCTAGATAGTGCTCCCCAATTTCTTTGAATATAATGAATTAGTTTAATGCTGTCATACAGCTCTGAGGCACTTGTGGCATGCACCAAACTGAGATTAGGCTAGGCAATTACAACTACATTTTTTTTCTTCACAATTTATGTTGGGTGATCTACACAACAAACCCCATATGTTATCCGAGGCACTCCACAATAATTCAAGATTCAGCATATATAACAATTCACGCAGAAATTATGAATTATGTGGTAACTAATATTGACAACATGAACATGGGCAGGGTTAAAATGCCTTAAAAGGAACTCTTTCAATTCACAAGACTCATCCCAAACATGGTGCTGGTGGGACTGATTCAGTGCTTTTCAAGAATCTGACTCTCTCCTGGACCTCCTCTCAGTAATGAGATATCATTTTTTCCCAAATCCATGTAATTTCAGCCCTGTCTTCAAATCATAAGGGCCTTCATCAGGACAGCACCATTTCTTGTGCAATTAATTTTCATTTGAAGTGGAAATTCATATATTACCTGGTGGTCATCTATAATCTACAGATTGTATCATGTCAATATGCTTATGTTTTCCATTTTAATCATGTTTTCAAACTTCTTTTTACAATAATCCTTGGTTGAAGCATTATTTCATGGGTTCATCAGTATTATCAGTGTGCAAATAACATATTGAGTCTTTCAGTGTTTCTTCTCTCTCTAAAGTATAATGATATCAATGATTATATTTAACACTAATTTGTTGTAGTTGAATTCAATGGTACTCATTTTATCATTCTTAGAGGATGAAATGATGAGTGGCTAATACAGGATATGTATTTGCAGCCACATGGTAAAAGAAAGACCCCATGCAGTGGAAGCATTAGCCGACTGAGGTTAGAAATCCAGTTTATTGAAGCATTGATTACATTACATACTATAGAGTTCTTATATTGTGTGTACAAACAGCATGCTTGTGTTGCTCACAGAATATAAGATTTGGAGTTTGCATGTCTACTCTGTAGACTCTGAAGAATAACTTACTCTAGATAAAAACTAAATGTGCAATCATGTGAATACATATTTCCTTCAGTAAAGGCTAGTTCCATCCTTCAGAGAGTATAGACATCATTGTGATGTTCTGAGTATGATGTTAAATTCACAATTACATTATTTTTCCATCTGCAGAAATTTTGGGGCATTTTTATCAAGTAGCTGAGTCACCCTCGTGCCAAACAATGGAGCACAAGGGGCACGCAACTACTAGGTAAGATTTTTCAAGCCATGCAAGGCCACTTTGCGTGACTTGATAAATCTAGAGTGATGGAGCTCCAATCACTGCGTGGTGTTACTCTGCCCTGGGGAGGCGATCTATGGGTGTAGCTTGGGTGTTCCCATGAATCTACATATGGATTTTGGCACATTCTCCATTCCTGCACAAAAATAATCTTACTTACAAAGCAGAAGCCTTTGCATCATGGTGCAAGGGTGCCTGCATTGGTGCTAGGCGCTACATTGTGTGCCATCGCAGGTAAAAGATAGGAATGTTCCACATAATGTCAAATACTGCACTTTCCTGCCCTTTTCCTATCACGCAGTGCAGCAAGATGACTTGCTGTGGTGCACTGCGTGATGTTTTGATAAATATGACCCATAATATATATTTGGTGCATGAAAATCAAATAATGAGTACCATAGTGATGTACTGCAGATGGAATCGTTAGTCGTGGAAACCTTAGAAAAAAAGAAAGGTAGGTGCACTTGTAATAATATGAAAGAGGAGAATGGCTTTAATACGAATTCTATATAAGGCAACACATCGGCAAATTTTGGGTTTTTAAACAACACTTTGTGATAATTGGAAACTGGCATCTATCGCTATCATTCCAAGTTGGCGGGTACTGGGGGCAAGGTAAAATCACATGCAATTTTACTGTTACCGTGCAGTAAATCCAACCCAGTGCCATGCAATTACAACTTAAACCCAGTGGATTGGGAATCTATTGTATAGACCAGATTTTTCCAGTCATAAAAGCAAATGGAATTCCCAGTTCTGTGGGGTTAAACACATACATTTACCAGCTACTCTGAGAAAGAGGTTAATATGTGCCTCGGCCTGTGGCATGCTCAGATAAAAAATGGGTTATCTGTTCCTTCTCCAGTGAACCAATATTTACATTTCTTGATCTGCCTATCTTAAGGCGTCCAGATGTAAAAACATACGCACATAGTGGGCTTTGGTCAGTCCACTTCAGGTATTGGGTACTTTAGATCAGGTGGCTTCAGCAATTGGTTTCGACAGCTGCTATTTGCTTGCAGGGATCTAAATTAAACATGTCAGGTGTGACTGCTGAGTTTTCTTTGCTCCTATCAGCGAATGCAGTGCCCTACAAAAGCACACACATATAGCAATCGGCATATGGTAGTTTTGGTGATGTTCATGCAGGTTCCTTTAAGAGGCACCATAACGGTAGCTTTGATAGCATTCTTATCTTCGATGGTCCCTTAGTTGCTTCCTAGCTGACACCCATGAATGCTTAGTTCCCATGCTCATTTAACATACAAAGCACCTGGCAGTATCCCTGTTGATGCTCTTGCTGAGAGCTCCTTTCCTATGCAGATAGAGGCTCACCACCAACTATGCTCTCTGTGTGTGGCAACTTGACTGATAATCTGCCCTATTTCTCCATAAGTTGCAGGTGAGAGCACAATGATGGTCCCAACTACCACTTCATGCTCTGCTTTGCTTCTTGTGCCTGCACCAGATATATCCAACCACTCTCTCCATGAGTTTGTAGACAGTCTGTGCACAGGTGGCCACTGCACAGTGTCTGTTTGAGCGTGCCCTTCAGGTTCCACTTGCAAAGCATTTCTCCAGGACAGGTACAGTTTCATGCCAATTTTTTTCTAACAGGGGGAATAATACAATCGCACCTGCTATTTTTTTTTTAAACTGTGCCTTCTCTCCCCCACTCCCCCAATTCCCTCCTATGGCCCCCACCCTGCGAAGAAGCCTCCGCATACCATCTGCTCAGAGCAGGTCAAATGCATGCAGCAAAACCACACCGAATAGGGGACTCCATGATCTTTTACAGCAGGAAAATCGGCCCCACACAATAATTCGCCATTCCAAATCACTGGGGTGATTTTACCACACAGATATTTGCATACAATTTCACTGTATGGTAAAGTAACCCCAGTACTAATAATTAGGGTCAGAAAATGTACTTGGAAACTGGAAGAGTTTGCTAAATATGAAACCTATGTTAGAAGTTGGATTACAGTCTGCCTTTGTTATCAGCATGATGCAGGATTTACCAGAGATCTGGTTCAGTTAATCAAGTTTAAGCACATTTGTGTTCCACAGGAAGCCATTTTTTATATAGCCTACAAAAAAGCCTTTGCAAACTTCCCTTTTTTTTACTTTAAAAATACCTTTTTTTATTAATATCAAACTGTATTTGAAGGTAATAGTTACTGGTCCAGAATGTCCAAAGATGTATGCTGTCTCATCTTCGGAGATGCAGCCCTTCTTCAGGCCCAAACCTTTCTTTCTTTCATATTATGGAAATGCCCATGAGTAGATATGGAAGTGGTGCTGATAAACTAGACATTGATGTTCACAAAGGCATGGCAGCTGCTCTGCACCTGGACAGAGTTTTGCAGGGTCAACACATGCTTCTTGATCTGGACACAGTTCTTCAGCATTAGGGTGTCATGTGTGACCTCAACCTAGTGCATAAAGTCCCTCAGGGACTTGATTCTCTTGTCCAACAAGTCATAGTCCATTGAAGCATTGCTGTTGATCACTTTGCAGTCTTTGTGTGGTAGTCCTAACCAATCTTGCAGATATTTTTGTTGATTTCTGTGTGATGGTGATAAACTTTCTGACCAGCACGGACCACATAGAAAGTCACGCATGCTGAATGCCGTGCACCAATACAGTACACCTTTTTCAGACCTCTGTGGATTTTCTGTTGAAGCTTCTGCTGAATACATTTTGTACCCGTGGCCATTAATGACTTCAATGATACCAGTCATTTCTTCCTCTCCTCACGTCAATGACATCTTCTCTGCTTCCTGATCTAATCTTTACATGTTTCCACCCTGATCTACTTTACTAAAGCCTCCATACTCCTGACTTTCTTAAAACTGATGCACCTTGGCAAAGCTTTTGCTGTGAGATGTAAGCTGATACAATGATTCATTAACTGGTGACATCATATTCTGTGTCAAAATCAGCAGTGGCCCGTGCAAGTAAGAGCTATGGGGCCCAGTGAGGGGGGGATTTCGACAGACGATGACGAGGGAAAATTAAATAAATAATTAATTTGCCCTTGTTATCGTCTGTCGCAATCCCCCCCACCTGGCCCCACCACCCCACCTCTCTTACCTACACGGGTTGTAGGTGGTCAAAATACATTTCTCATTTTGCTGTTATGGAGAGCAGTTTTCTTTAGAACATTCAAATGCCACCAGTAATTATGCTACAACATACTATATCATTAGAGGCCCGTTATGGCAAGGACGGTTTACAACTTCTACCACACTCCAATCCCAGTTCTATTATTCACCAGAACAGTCTTCTGCACCCACAAGTGGGGAGGGGAATGGGGGGGACATCAGCCGTCGTCATGGAGAGTAGTTTTCATGATATGAACTAGCTGACTATTTGACTGAGCTCAGATAATACATTTCCACATTTTGGTTGTGGGTCCTGTGTGTATTTCTTTGCTTTACTTAATTTCATATCATATCCAATGTAGACTTGTTTTGGTTTATGTTATGCTTTAGAGCTTGTTGAGTTGATAATAATTCCCGTTGTTTAAATCTTGTTTGCATGCTTATAGTTCACATACCGTTATCTTGAGTAAATAAGGTTATATTCCTACGAGTGTACATGCAATTTTTTTTAGTTTTGCCTATAAGTTTTCACTAAGGGCCAGATGTATCAAGCATTTTACCGTTTGCAAACGGGCCTATTTGCAGAATTGGCCCATTTGCAAATGGTAAAAAACCTTTTGGGATGTATCATCCCGAAAGGTATTCGCAAAATAGGGAATCGCAATGTTTGCGATTACCTATTTTGGCAATGCATTTAGGGAATTGCAATTTGCGATTCCTTAAATGCAATGCAGGAAGCAAGAACAAATTGCGACCTGTCTTTAAGGAATTGCAAATTACAACCAACTTCAAGTTGGTGGTAATTTGCAAATTCCAAGAAAAATAAAACTTTTTGCATTTTTCTAAGTGCCATGTGGCGCACACACATGCCCTTAGGGCAAGTATGTGCACCACATGTGCATACTCACCTTTTTGGGGGTGCATTAGGGTGGCCTTTTGGTCCCCTTGCACCCTTGAAATTACACGTGCCATTTGCGAGTATCTATTTGGTACTCGCTGATTGCGAATGCAATCTCATTCCTTCCTATGAGCCTCTAAGGCCATAGGAATGAATGGGAATGTATTCCTTAATAGCGAATCGCAATTTGCGATTCGCTATTAAGCAATATGTAGGGATCGCAAATCTTGTTGCAAATCCTACATACATTGCAGTTTGCGATTCTTAAATAGCGAATCGGTAAAATTCGCTATTTGAGAATCGCAAAAGCAAATCTTGACACATCTGGCCCTAAGTGCTTCAATAAAATTCGCAAAACAATATATAATATTGTTTTACTATTGCTAGAATATGCAATTCATCATGTTTAAACAGTGCTATCCGAAAATCCAAAGCTTGCTTACATTTGGAGAAGCAACTGTTATATAAGAACACTTGCAGTTAATGTGCTCCATTTTCCATGACCCACTGGTGTGCATAGCACCTACGCTGCATGCTCTGTTAAGTTTCATTGGCGGCTAAATAAATCCCTGTGTGTGCTGTCTGGATCGCTTCATAATAAATGCTTGTACTTCCTCATGCTGTTGGCCAATTCTTGGAATAAAACTTTGCAGAGGCAATTGGGACTTACTTATTGAAGTAATTTTAAACGTCTCTCAGCAGCATTAAAACACCCTGGCCCGTTCTTAGCATATATAATATAATTTCCGTCTGCAGAAAAGAACACACGCTTGACTGGACCTCTGCCGGTAACAGTTTTTTTGTTGATAACTTAAAATATCATTTAAATTCTCCATATCTTCCATCTTAATCTTCAGATCTGTACCTGTATATGTATAGAAATAATTAAAATGTATTTAATAATATTTGAATACAAATTAATGTTACATTAATTTTGAATTTAAAAATGTTATTAAAATGTTTTACTAAAAAATAATACGTGTATTATTTTTAGACCTCTTTACCATATAATTATATGTATTTATATTTTAAACTATTTAAAATAATATTTTTAATTTTACATTATTTCCTAGGAGTTTTTATTTTTAGTCGCTGTCTCCATTATCTTTTATGAGAGGGTGTACAATATTAGTGGTTGGCCGTGTGTGGTGCTAAATTTTCTAGTGTTTTTTTTTTGGCTGTAGTAGCATACATATGTGAATTGGGCTGCACCCCCTTTTCGAGGGGATATAGATGTGTAAGTCTACACTTTTGAGTAACTTTGCAAACAGGTTTTATAAATAAGTTACTCAACAGTGTAAGTGCAGTCGGGCCCGGCATGATTCACGTGTGGGGGGCATGGGGGTCGCGTAGGGAGGAGGGGATTTAATTTAAATTAAAAAAAATTAAAACTTGCCTTAGACTCCGGTCCCGCGTCACGTCTTCTTCTCTCTCTGCTTTGTGTCCCAGGAAGCAGGCAGCCTCCCTCTCCTTCCCAAAGTCAATCACAATGTTGCAATGGCAGCGTTGTGATTGGCTCGGAAGCCGACCACACAGGCGTCATTTGGGAGGCCGTTTTCTCCATGCTGGCTGCATGCAGCCTACATGGAGAAAACAGGAGAGTGCGTATGACTGGTTTGGGCGGCCCTGGGGCCGACTAAACAGTCAGCGCCCACAACAGTGGACAAGCCGACAAGTGGGTCCAATCATTAAGCCAAATATGCTGTCGGTTCTGGCCTCTCCAGTATTTCCTCCATGGCCGTCGAGTTAATAGGAGATGGAAGTAGAAACAGCACTTTTCTTGTGGGGTATTTGTTTTCCTCTCTTGTATGGTCTTCATATTCGGGCAAAGAGAGACAAGAGAAGTCCCAACAAGAGAGTTGGCAAAATGAGAACAAAAAAAAATTGTGGGCAAGCCGCTCCTCCCCTGCAGCAGGACCGTCAACCCGCCCGCCCCCAACCAAATCGTTCTGCTTTCTCGCAGTACGAGAAGAAGAAACATAAAATGGTATTCATAATAGCATTTTATGTTTCTGTTTCTCGCACTGCGAGAAAGCAGTGGGGCAACGCTCCTCCACCCACATGAAGGAGGCGCCCCTGTGTAAGCGTAAACTTACATGTGTAAATTACTCACAAGTGTTGGTTACATTTGTTAATAGCCCTGATTGTTTTCTAATAATCTGTCTCCTGATAAAATCTGTACATATTTCCTGCCTTTTACAGTATACAAATGTCTTATTTGACCCTTGCCAATTACTTTTATAAGTTTCGTTGAAGAAAGCTTTAATCTTTGGAAAACTTCATGTTACTTTAACAGTACATGCTAGTATATATATTAGAACTAGATGGACAGTGGGATTTGGGTAAGTCCCATTCAGTCATTGGCCCTCATTTGTTGTTCACTGTTTGCTATTGGTTGGATAGGCTGTTCATAAGTGCATGGCAGTCCATCAAGGTTCCATCGTCACATTAATATTTTCATTATGTTACGTTCTGGTCATGGGATTTTTAGAGTAGTCTCTAGCTATCCTCGATTTTTTGCTTCCCTCTTCACTTTCCCTTTGGGCCTTGCACCTTCTCCTCCCCCTCCAACACTGTTGTGCTTTCACAGCTTACCCTCTCTCCCTCCTGCATGCACATTTTCACGCCTCTTCTCCTTCCTCACTGTCATAGTGCCACCAGCGCTTGATATTGCTCGATCCACCATCTACACACCCCTGTTTGCCCAAGAGTGTTGCAGGCTCAGCTTGGTAGCTGACATAAAAACATTAATGGTGTTAGGCTACACATCAAGAAGGTCCTGCCTGCTGGGTAGTTGCCATCATTTTACCTGGAAAAGCAAATGAAAGGTTTCTTCATCCCTATCAATCACTACATTAGGAAGAATAGCAGCCAATTTTAAATCAAGTAAGTGCATACCTGCCAACTTGAAGAACAATCTCACCATGTAAGGAGGGGGCGGGGCCTTTAAGGTGGCGGGACCTCGTGCACAGAAGTACCTACCAGGCTTGCTGAGACTGGTGCCATTGTCATGGGGTGTTTTTGCACCGTTTAATGGACATCAGCAGATCAAAGCCTTGGAAAATGAGCTGGAAAACCACTATTTATAGTGGTTTTCATTATGACTCCCCTGCCACCGTGTGATATTGGCTTATTACTGGGTGACTGTGTGATGGAAGCTGATATTGTGTGTCACACGGTGGCGCCGTGTGAGTTGCCAGGTATGTAAGTGCCCTGCCTCAAGGAGTACTCGAACCGCTGACACTGAGCCAGTGTCAGGCCTGCTGAACCTGCGATGTACTACACTAGGCTGGATCCTTTCACCTCTGCCTGTTCAGAAGCAGGATAAGCGACTGTCCACCACCAGTCCTGCATAAACATCTAGTGTCTGTGATTTGCGGTAGGGTCAGTTTAGTTTCCCTTTTAGTGTAACTGAATCCATAGTTGGTTTCCCACAGCAGTGTGCTTCTGGAGTGGAGAAAAGTTGATTGTGGTGGCAAGTCTGCTATTTTGCTTTGAGCCCTCAGTTCTTGCTTCCTTCTTCGCCTCACCCCTGTTAGGTGTACTTTGCAGCTCAGCTACTGACAAATAATCCTTTCAGGCGCACATGCTTTGCAGTCTCACCATTGAAATAAAAAAAAAGGATTGAATTCTCATTCCCCACTCTGGCACATCAGATCCTTTTGAATTTGGCGTATGATTCATTCACATAAGGGCACATTTCAGATTAAACACACTGATGAACAGTCTTAAGGACTCTGGGCTTGATTTAGAGTTTGGTGGAGAGGAGCCTCCCTTGCAAAGGGGGAACAACCTTTACAACGCAACTTTTACAACGCACTACCTTTACAACGCATTTTTTACAACGCATAATCCATTACAACGCATGACATTACAACGCATGACACTACAACGCATTTTTAAAAACTACCTTTACAACGCATTCCATTACAACGCATACTACCATTACAACGCATACCATTACAACGCATAATATTACACTACACTATCCAACACTTACCCTACTGTTGCACCCCCTGGAGTTAGAATAGTAATTTTTACCCATATACTATCCAACACTTACCCTACTGATGCACCCCCTGGAGTTAGAATAGTAATTTTTACCCCTATACTATCCAACACTTACCCTACTGTTGCACCCCCTGGAGTTAGAATAGTAATTTTTACCCCTATACTATCCAACAATTACCCTACTGTTGCACCCCCTGGAGTTAGAATAGTAATTTTTACCCCTATTCTATCCAACACTTACCCTACTGTTGCACCCCCTGGAGTTAGAATAGTAATTTTTACCCCTATACTATCCAACACTTACCCTACTGTTGCACCCCCTGGAGTTAGAATAGTAATTTTTACCCCTATACTATCCAACACTTACCCTACTGTTGCACCCCCTGGAGTTAGAATAGTAATTTTTACCCCTATACTATCCAACACTTACCCTACTGTTGCACCCCCTGGAGTTAGAATAGTAATTTTTACCCCTATACTATCCAACACTTACCCTACTGTTGCACCCCCTGGAGTTAGAATAGTAATTTTTACCCCTATACTATCCAACACTTACCCCACTGTTGCACCCCCTGGAGTTAGAATAGTAATTTTTACCCCTATACTATCCAACACTTACCCTACTGTTGCACCCCCTGGAGTTAGAAAAGTAGCTTTTACCCCTATACTATCTAATACTTACCTTAAATGTAATTTAATATTATGCGTTGTAATGGTATGCGTTGTAAAGGTAGTATGCATTGTAATGGAAATGCGTTGTAAAGGTATTTTTTTTAAATGCGTTGTAGTGTCATGCGTTGTAATGTCATGCGTTGTAATGGATTATGCGTTGTAAAAAATGCGTTGTAAGTGCATGCGTTGTAAAAGTGTGCGTTGTAACGTCATACATCCCTTGCAAAGGCAACAGAGTACTGTCCGCCAATCTGAAGTTCTGCCCGCCTCATTTGGAGTCTGGCAGAACTGAAGTATGCCAGCCGTAGAAACGACTTTGTCTCTATCACTGACACGTACCTCCTAAAGCCTGACACAGTAGTGGTCATAGGAGGTTTGTCCATTTGACCACGCACCCAATTTAATATGGGTGGTCGTAAAGGCATTTTTACTGTCCTTCACCACCAGGTAAAGCCTGGAGGTAAGGGACAGTGAAAACATCTAAATGACCCCCATGCCATGGGATAAATCTCCCACGATGAGGGGGGCATTTTTTTTATTTTCAATTAGGAAATCCTGATGCAGGATTTTGTTTTAAAAATAAAAAAAACACTGAAGGGATGCGTATGGCTCCATCATGTTGACAGAGCCGTCCATCAAACTTGACAGAAACTACTGTGAGTGCAGATCCTGTCGATGGAAGTGTTGTCAGCTGGGGTTGGCTGATGTACATTCCTAAATTCATGGGCAGAGTATCCTTGGCAAGGTGGCTGTAAAGTACTCCTCCATGCTGACAATACATACTTCACCCGCTGAACTCAAAATGAGGCCCTCTATGACTCTAAAACCTGCCCTTCAAGACAATTGTTTACCTTATGGAAGGGAAAGTTATTTTTAGAAATGTAGTGAGTCAGATGCTATATTTACTGTGAAAACTTCTAATTCAGCAAACCAATAATCTCTTGAATTATTCACTTGGATCAAATCCAATGTGTGTTCACACAAAGGGGCATATGTACAAGCCCCTATTGCCACCACAACGTCACCTTTACCGACGTTGTGGTGGTGATAGGGGCTGCACCTTATGTACAAGGCAGCGTTAAGCCACTTAACCTGGCTTAACGCTGCCTTGAACATAAAGCCCCCTTTCACACTATGGTTAGTGTGAAAGGGATGGGCAGTGGGTGTTGTGGTGGGCGTTCCACAGCAACACTAATTCATTTTTCCGCTGTCCCCTATGTACAAGGGTGGTGTACATAGGAGGCAGTTCCAAAAATAAGACCAGGTAAATCCTGGTCTGATGTTGGCGAAACGAGGAGAAATGCATTATTTCTCCTCGTTTTTGCTTTTTCAATGTGTGCTGCCTTGTGCAGCACCCATGGAAAAAGCAAAATGCCATGGTTTGTTTATGTACAGGAAGGTGGGTACAGAAAGGAGTCCCTTCCTGTACCTAAACAAACCTTTAAAAAATGCCATTTTGTCACTTTCATGTGTTCTGCACGAAGCAGCACAAATGAAAGTGACAGCATGGCATTTTAGGATTGCTTATGTGAATCTGGACATACCCACAAATGTACATGTTTGTGGGTGTTTACAAACTTCCATTGCAAACTACTACTTATAGCACCCATTTTAGGTGGGCAGCCCTACATAACTAAGCGTAATCCAACGTTTATGTTTTGTCTATTAACATAAGCATTTGCAGGTAGTTCTCCACTCTGGAAACAAATGAAAATCTGCTCCTGCTCAAGCATGAGTAAGGGCATGGATTTAGACAGAACTTGTCTAAGTTTCACAGGGGTGTGTTGGAAGGGTTTTCTCAGTGGAAGAAAGGTTTCATATTTGTGTCACATTTATGCAGCAAGCTGCGCTTTATGTCTGTTGGAAATACCGCATGAGTAAAAAATGTATTTTGGAGGACTCATGCAAATCTATGTCTGGCAAAGATTTCCAAGAATACTCCCGGGATTCTTTGTGAATTCCATGAAAATTGAAAGTCTACTCCAAAGGAGCATACAATTCAATTGGGAGCAGATTTCTGACTAAGTACCCTACAGCCTTACTTAAGTTTAAGTTACTTTGCAACTTTTGAGCATTGTGTAATGTAACATAAATTTGTAGAGCACAGTTCTACCTTAAAGGTGTCCTGGCACTGTAGGACAAATGACCAACAGAAAGTGAATGAGTAAGTGTTGAACCTAGCCTTTTCTTGCAGGGTCTCCCCTTCATTTTCACATTCTGTTGCTGAACCCATTTTTGTTGGGATTAGTACTCTGTGCACTTTTTCCTGCCACCCGTTGCTAAAGTGCTTGTGCACTCTCCTTAAAAGATAGTAAAACTGGCTGACACCTAATTGGTATGATCAATGTACTTATATGTCCCTAGAATATGGTACTACATGCACACAGGGCCTGTAAAGTTAATGTTACAAGTGGGCCTGCAGCACTCATTGTGCCACCCTCTAAAGTAGCATTTTTTAATATGTCTCAGGCCTGCTACTGCAGCCTCTAATGCAGCTTAAAACAGCCATTTCGACCTGTCAAAAGGAATCTTTTGCCAAACCTACACCTTCCTTTTAATACATATAAATCACACCCAATGTAGGCACTAAAGGCTCCTAGGGCTGGGTACATTGTATTTAAAATGTTGGACTTGTAGGGTTAAGCTTTACATGTCCTAGTAGTGAAAACATCCTAAAGTTGTTTTTTATTACCTTCTCTCCCATTGACTAACATGGGGGTACTTTGTTGCATTTAATCAGTGCTAACTTTTGATTGGGAACAGATAGAGATGTGGTGTTTACACTTGAATTAGTTGCAATTTAAATTCCTCTTTAATGGTAAAATCAGATTTTAAGTCACAATTCTGAATATGGCAATTGTAGAAAGTTGGTATTTTCTTATCTTGAATAGTTGTTCCTTCTGTCAGTATCCTGGGTCACGTGACTGTGAAAGTCTCTGCTGTTGGGATTTGTGTTTTCCGTCCAGAGAGTGACACAAACTGGGGATTAGGTGTGGATGGGAAGGGCCATCCTGCCAGGATGTTTGTGGAGGAGCTGTACCCAACCTCACTTACATTTCAAAAGGCTTTACCTTCAGAAGACACAAAGGAATTAGACACTAGTATTTTGTCACCCCAGACTTCTTGGAACTTTGGCAGTGGAAGGGAAGACATTTTCAAAAATAGATGTGGGGACATATAGGGAATCCCCTTCTTCAAACGTTGGCACCAGGTATAACTATTGGACCTCCAGAGTCACTCTTCAGTACAGTCCTAGACTAGTGGGCATTACAAGAGGAAGGAGTGCCTTGTTCTCCTGAGGACTACCCTTCTGTCTGAGGCCTGCCTTGTTTCTCAGAGCACTGCCCTGCTGCTTGAGGACTGCTTAGTTCCCCATAAAACAGCCCTGCTTCTTGAGGGCTGCCTTGTTCCTTAGAGGACTGCTATGCTGCCTAAAGCCTGCTTTGTTCCCCAGAGGACTGTCCTGCAACTGGACCTCCTTGAGCCATGCTGGCCTCTGCTATTGTGAGTCCCTGATCGCCAAGAGGTGCCTCCTCAGGTCCTGGACCCTTGGCTGACATCGGAGTGTACTCCTATACAAGAAAATGTGAAATCCTGAAGTTTTGCACTCTCCGTGGCAGTGAACAGACATCTTTGCACCTAGACTCTGGCACCCGAGACTACCACTAATGCAGAGCTCCGGTGAACCCGACTCTTTGTGCTACAGCGACTGCCATTGACGAACAGCAACATGAGATCTGCACTTTATGCTAAAACAATGACAGCCTGAGGTGACAGCCAGCTCCAGCAATGATCATCTGCAATGCCTTACCAGTTCTTCATGCACCAGCAATGATCACCCACAAAACCAGGCCTACTCTTCGCTCTACAGCAACCAACTGTTTGCGAATTTCTTCAAGCTGGAATTTAAGAAGGATATATTTTCAGTGGGACTAACCTGGTACCTGTATCTAGCCAATGATGCATTGCTTTTTACCTCAACTTGCTACTTTTCCCCAGTATTGCAGGACCAGATGAAAGAAAGTAGTGCGTTGTGCTTTGTGGTTTTAGGTGCTATATTGCCTTAAGACTTTGAAACTGCATAGCTGCGGTTCTACTGATTTCATTTTTATCGTTCTGGTAACATTTTATTTTATTTTATTTAATAAAATTTCCTGTATGTTTCTAGATTGGTTTTGTGGTTTTTTTGTTCTGTGTTTTTACTTTATTAATGTTTGTGTCCTGCATAAATACTTTACACTTTGCCTCTAAGCTAAGCCTAACTGCTTTGTGCCAAGCTATCAGAGGGTTAAGCATAGGTTATTTTAGTTGCTTTTGTGGTTCACCGTGACAAGGATTGTGGTTGCTGCCTGAGTGGGGCTTTCATCCCCTCTAACGATAACCCCAATTTCTTCCATTAAGGAACAGGCACAATTAACTGGACAAGATCCAGGTTCTATAGCTCTCGAGAATGGAAGCAGCTGATTGAAGGAACAAAGATGAACAAACAGGGAGTGCCAAATTGTAGATGTCAATATGTGAAAAGGCACGATCGCCCTCATGAGAACAAAGGACCCTTGGGACACTAAGAAGCTGAGTTACCCTGGATCTAAGATATTGACGAGGGCAATATGCTGAAACTTCTGCTACAAGTAAATGAGACCAAACAATGATAAGCTCGAAATATCATGCTTTTAGCATTGAGGACCAGTTTAGCAACTGACTGCTAAGGTAGCAATTTCAATAAGATGCAGCAGAAGTGAACCAGGGAGCTGAAACTTGATGTGTTCTGCTGAAGTTTTGGATATACTAAAGGCACTGAAGGGAACAGCTTTGAAAAGAATGCAACATGGGCTACATTTGTGTCTGTCCCGCATTCTTTATTAGTAAACGCCAAGCTTCTGCTCTCCTACAATTCTCTCTTTCAGTTCTGCCTGATTATTTGACCTTTCTCCCAGTTGAAGATTTAGAGAATAGAAATGGCTGAGATTAACTCAGGGTTCACGACGTTTGTTTTAGTAGTGAGAGTCGAGGATTTGCACTGTTGACAATATCCCTCCACAGCAGTGATTCTGTTTAGTTTAACATAGTTATATAATGTGATACCAATTCACCTTCTGGGGTGTGGTAGGTCCCCCCTTGGCACATTTACAACTGACAGTGAGTAGATCAAAGGAGGCAACAGACATCAAGCACTAAAGAGAATTGGGAGGCACCACAAGAAGTAAATGTCAAAATTCCACTTATATGAACTGTTTTTACCTGTATGTGTTTATCATTATTGTATAACTATATGAAAATATTCATTATAATAAACGCCTAACATGAAATAAATAAATATAAAATCAATCTCTCCGGTAAAGAAATCATGATAGTTACCTCTAATCACATTTCCCTGAGGCAGCGGTATGAAAGAATTAGAAATGTAGTCAATGCACAAGGTGAATTGAGAGCCTTGTGCAGAAAAAACAGTAAACAATAGCACCCCTAATAGTTGTACAGCTAGAGATGACAAATACAGGCTTCAAATATTTCCTCCTTAGGTCGAGTAGGGCCGGACATAGACAAATAATCTGCTCAATAGATTCTTCCCTATAACCACATAGACTGCAGCAATTTGATGACAGATAATTCGGATTCCAAGAAACTTCAAATTGACATAGCGGGCTCAAGATCTTAAGATGAATATTCCTGTTTTATGATGGAATACGAGTTGGTTGTCCAATGTGCATGTCAGTATTCCCTGCTGAAGATAGCTCGACAGCTCTCTTATTCTTCCTCATAATGCACTTTATTAGTCTCTTCCTCTCGGTGTGAGGCAGTTTAATAGGATCTGTTAATTGTGGCAATTTGTTTTCCTTAATTACACCATTGATCTGCACAAGATTCAGACCTGAAGTGTGATTGTCCATATTTGTCACTTCTCCATATATCAAAAGTTTCAGGGAATCTTCATCTGCCAATTCACAAATGTATTTTATCATAATAGCAAAGTATCGGAAAAGTAACAATATCAAAGATAGTTTCAATCGTATTTTGTGCTGTAGAACGGAAGCAAATAATTTAAACAGAAACTTGATTTCTTTTAAAAATGTTTTATTTAAGTCTTTGATAATTCTTTCTGGAAAAATGATTGATCCATATAGTAGAGCAGGTTCTAATTTCAATTATATTATCTTTAATGCTTCACAAATTGCATGCCCCCATATAGTATTCAAAGATCTTTTTGACTGCATGCTCAATAACATAGGCATTGGATTTCAAATTTTAGATGTGATTCATCCATTTTAACTAAATGTCCACTATTAGGCCCAAATAATTGTATGTTGTAACTTTATCGAGAAAGCTAAAGACACACAATTGATGGACGGAATGTAGAACAAATCAAAACTTGTGACATTATCCAGAACATGACCATCAATTTTTAAGCTTTGTTGATAACAAAAGTTACCAAATGCTGCTATTTTAATTTTTCCCAATTGACCTTTACATCTTTTTCTAAGTTATATTTCTGCAGATTTGATAACTGGGTTTGTAAACCTGATGATGTCTGAGAGAATATGATTTTATCATCTGCATAGGCCAAATAGCTGATTACCCTTTATCCTGGACTAGAGGAAGGAGCTTCACTGTGGTTTAAAAATGATGACAAGACTGCAGTGTACAATGAATAAACAAGGGGAGCACGAGTACATTCTTGTTTGAGGCCTTCAGCGGTCTGAACTGTCCAGATACAAATTTATTTGTTAACTTGACCTGAAGCTAGTTATGGTCATGCAGTGTTATTAGTAATTGGAATAGGGTCCGATTAAAACCCTACTTTCTTAACTTCTCCCATAATTTGCTGTGATTCACTCTATTGAATGCAGATAAGCAATCTACATAGTAAGTATACAGACTGAGGTTCCTTCTTAGAGTTTTATTTACTAAAGGTTTAAGAGCAAGGATATTATCTGCCGTTGAGCATTGTTGTTCTGAAACCAGATTGGTTAAAGGGTAGTAAATTGAGATTTATAGCGCACTTGTAGACATTTTCTGCTATAAATTTTGTGAAAAGTTTTCCTTCTGCATTGAGAAGAGCGATGAGCGGATAATTATTCAGATCTGTTTATGAGCGTTTGTTTGTGTAATGGATGTGTAGGAGTTCCTTCCCATGAAGATGGAATAGAGCTGGATTCCAGGGCCCTTGTAAAGAGGGCATAAAGCAACTTACTTCACAAGAGAATGTCTGCTTTAATCACAATTATTGGTATATTATTAGGCCCCAATGCTTTAGAGGGGTGTGACTTTTTTTTATTAAAACTCACTTTCTGCCCTGGAGATCCACAGTTCAGTGTTTGAAAAATGAGGAGTTTCAGATGACGCAGAACCACTGCAGGCATGAAGATTGCTGATATATATTTCCATGATTTACATGGATAACAACGTTCATTAGCAATTCCGTGACATCCACTTTCTACCAGGGACCAAAATAATTTGATGTTGTCAGTTTTAGTAGAATTATTTAGTTTTGACCAAGCAGCAACATTGGTCCTCCACAAATTTTACGTTCCAAGTGCTTTCTTTCGTTCTTTATCTTTTCATCCCTCCCGGGTGTACTTTGAATCTTCAGTAATCGTCTAAGCTGTTTTCGATGCTTCAGTTTGGCAATAGTGATGAATTGATCCCTACGCTTAGAGTAGCAGATAGCTCTGTTTGTCAATTTTCAAGAGATAAAACAAAATAATTCCATAGGTGAATTTCCCTGTCACTACACCAATTGTGTGCAGAGAACAAATGCATCTGTTTGAAACAACATAGAAAGTTATAAAATTGTGTTTGCTTAAGAGCAATACGTTATGGTTAATATTAATGTTCCATTTAATTATTCTTAAATTTATTGAATAGGCAGTTTCACACAAATGCAGAACATCACACTTCCAAGTATCATAACTAAACAATAAAGGGGCATATTATCAAGGACTGCATTAAAATTATCGCCGGTTTAGCGGCAGAAAACTGCCGCTAAAGCGGTGATAATGGGCTTGATATTATGCCCTGGAGAATTCCAATAGAAACCCATGTTCACACCAGAACATGGACTTCTATTGGAATTCTCAAGGGCATATTATCAAGCCCATTTTCGCCGCTTTAGCGGAAGTTTTCTGCCGCTAAACCGGCGATAATTTTTAACGCCGTCCTTGATAATATGCCCCAAAGTTATTTGTCCAGATTGTGGACACTTTCTTTCCATTTTAAAATTCGATAAAGTTTACACAATGCAAAGTAGGCACAGTACAATAGAGTAAAACTGCTGATACTTTTTGATTTAGTTAAAATAAAAAGTGGGTCCTGCCAGTTGATCTGAAGCTAATCAACAAATAGCTTCCACATAATGCTTTAGTTTAATATTATCCCACCAGCTGGCCGTGATAACAGCTGGGATAGTCCATGATACTTCAGCTGAATCATCTGCTGCATGAGTCAACCAATGAATATATAACAAGTTGTTATTACAATCTCCAGTGATTATATTTGTGCTGGAAGAATTGGGATCCATAATAGATGCCAGTTCATCAAGTACAGCTTGAATTTGTTCTTCACTAATGATTGAGGAAAGGAAATATTTAATAGGAAAAGATGGTTTTTCCCTTTGCAACTTAACTTGGTTATTGGGATGATATGTGATTCATAGTTAATTGTTGTACTTGGATTAATAAAGTAACAATCTTTTAAAAATGATGCAATAGTTGTTATCTTTGCCAACAGGTGTGTTGTGGCTGAAACACTGCTTCTTCAGAGCAATTAATATTTCCCTATATTCAATGTCATGAAATCAAATTAAATCCTTACAAAATTGGTTGTAACCAATTGGATAGAGAACCTATGTCGCAGAGTGCCTTCTAATTCTCAGTGATGAGATGTGCATTTATTATTTCAGTGTTTTATGTAGTGGTAAATTGTTATTTTTCTACCACTTCACGGTCTAATGTGGCACAATGCATATAGTTTTATTGATATAAATGAAAGAGCAATATGCTACTTGAGTAGGTTTGTTTTGCAGTGTATTAATAAATGAATGAATATACCAGGGGTATATTCCTCTAGAGCAGTGGACTTCAAACTGTTTTAATGCCCTGCACCCCCCCCCGTGGGAAAGCAAAATCATCAGGCCCCCCCCTCAGAAGTTTTCACAATTATTTTATTAAATTGGTAATGTTCAAATATGTCTATATATATTTAAACATTGCAGTTATGCTCTGACACTGTTTTAAAAATGCAAATTCATGGTTGCCAAACACATTATTCTGGTCAGGCAGGCATTGCTAACTCTACAAAAATCCACAGTGTGATTATTTGAAGTGGGGGTGGGAGGTTTGAAGAATATTTGGAGCCCCTTCCCTTTTTACACCTTCTCCCAGCTAAGATAGAAATAATAAATGATGTTAGTGATGACTCATCACAAAGTGGTGTGGTGCCACTCATTTTTTCCAGATTAAAAAAAAGCACTGTTATCAGCACAATGCTTTTTTGGCCAGAGACTGGCACCCCCTTGGGATCACTTGAGGCCCAGTTTAAAGACCCCTGCTCTAGGGGATCAGACTTAGGTCTAACAGACATTGGGCGTGTGTTTTGGGGAGTATGCTGTAATGCTGGTTCATCAGTGGGTATGCCAAATATTTTGCGCTCACAGATTGAGTCCTTTCATATATACTGATGCTTGTGTCTGATGTTTCAATTACCCCCTCTTGTTTTAATGAACTGGACTCCAGTAATGACATTATCAGGGTTGAAACAGATAAAGTCTGTTTTAACGATCCGACTTCTTGCCTTTGTTCCCTCATTGGTCTGATTTTTTTTAAAGTAGAACCAATATTGAACCTGAGCTTGTGAGCTCTGCTTCATGCATTCCTGTGCTAAGCTATGTCTATAGGTATATTTAGTGACTGTTTCCAAGGCTGTAGGAGTGGGCTACTACCAGTAATATTTTATTGAGTGTCCAACTCAGCATCAGGGGAGGAAGTAGGATGTCTGGCCAAGACTTTAGTATGCATTGTTTAGCTGTTAATGGTCTGGTTCACAAAAGTACTCTTGTGAAAGTCAGTCATTGTAGTCGAGCAGGTTTACAACTAAATATTAAGTACACTTTCAACTTCACAGGCATTCCGAAGGAAATTAGAGGGGCCTTTTTGGGAGCTTCCCATTTCAATCGATTTCTCAGAGAAGTCAACCACATATCCATTTATTCAAACAGAAAGCTACAGATGTTGATTTCCACATGTGGAAATGTAAATGCCAAACACAGGGTGTAGCTTACTCAATGAGATTTGGGGGATGTGAATCCTAAATTGCCCATCTATGGAAAGGCATGGTCCGACTGTGGAGGGGTGCGAAGAGTGGAGTGGTGTACAGTGGTGTTGGGTAGAGGGGTGTAGAGTGGAGTGGATTAGAGTGGAGTTTAGTAGAGTAGAGTGGAGTGCAGTGATGTAGCATACAGTGGGGTAAATTGTTATATAGTGCAGTGGCGTGTTGTATAGTACAGTGGCGTGGTGTGCACTAGAGTGGACAGGCGTAGTGTACAGTCGAATAAAGTGTTATTGGAGGGACCTCTTGAACAGTACAGTTGAGTGAGGTGTCATAGAGTGCTGGAAAGTGTCATAGAGTGAGTTGAGTGTTGTACACTGGGGTGTTGAGGCACAGAGTGAAGTAAAAGGCTATACAGTGGAGTGTAGGGCCATAAAGTGGAGTACAGTGTTGTATAGTGGCACAGAGTGTAGTAACGTATTGTATAGTGGAGTTGTATAGAGTGGAGAAGCGTTTGGTAGAGTGGAGTGGTGTAGAGTGGAGTGTTGTACAGTACCATAGTTGGGGTAAAGTGTTGTACAGTGGAGTGTGGTACAGTGGAGTGGACTGATGTGTTGTAGAGTTTCGGAAAGTGCTGTAGAATGGAGTAGAGTAGATTGTCACAAAGTGTAATAAAGTGTTGCACAGTGGAGTAGAGTATAGAGCAGTACAGTATGGCAGAGTGGAATAAGATAGATTGGTGTACAGTTGAGTGTCAGAGTAACGTACAGTAGAGTAGTGTAGAGTACAGTAGTAGAGTAGAATGGAGTAGAATGAAGTAGTGTCTCAAAGAGTAGAGTATATTAACTGGGGTGAAGCGGTGTAGAAAGAGTTACATAGAGTGTCAGAGAGTGGAGAAGAGCATTGTAAAGTGCTCTGGAGTAAAATATAATGCTGTTCACTGGCATTGACAGGAGTAAATTTTTGCACAGTGCAGTGCTATACAGTGGAGGGGTGTCGACTGTTTTTGAGCAGAGTATAGTGTTGTTGAGCGAAGTACAGTGGAGTAGTGTGGAGTGCAGTTAGGTAGAGCAGAGTGGAGTACAAGGGAGATGCGTATTGTGACGTGGGATAGAGTGGAGTGCTTTCGAGTGCACAAGCATACAGTAGAGTGGTGTAATGTGGCGTGGTAAAAAGTGGAATATTATATAGTGGCGTCGGGTAGAGTGGCATTATGTACAGTGGAATATCATAGAGTACAGTGCCATAGAGTGGAGTGGCATACAGTGGAATGGCATTGACTGCCTTGGCCTAGACTGTAGTGGCATGCAGTGGAATAGCATAGAGTGGAGTTCCACAGAGTAGAGTGGCATAGAGTGGAGTGGTGTAGATTGGAGTGACGTACAGTGGAATAGTGTACAGTCGAGTGGTTTACAGGGGAGTGGCGTGGAGTGACACAGCATAGAATGGAGTGGCGAAAAATGGAGTGGCGTAGAGTGAAATTGGGTAGACTGGAGTGGGGTACAGTGGAGTGCAATACAGTGGAATAGTGCACAGTAGAGTAGCATAGACTGAAATGGCACACAGTGGAGTAGAGTAGAGTGGAGTCGCATACAGTGAAATGGAGTACACTGGAGTGGTGTAGAGTGGAGGGGCCTAGATTGAAATAGTGTACAGTGGAGTGGTGTAGAATGGAGTGGCACACAGTGGAGTGCATAGACTGGAGTAGCATACTGTGGAACAGCGTACAGTGTAGTGGCTTTGAATGCAGTGGTGTAGAGTGCAGTGGTGGATAGTGGAATAGAGTAAAGAGGTTGTGCTGTAGAGTGGAGTGGTGTAAAGTGGAGTGGGGTAGAGTGGAGTGGGGTAGAGTGTTATGTTAAAATTTGATATAGAGATTGGTTACTCCATTCAGAGTGTCCCCGCGCTAAGGATTCTTACACCGTGAAGGCCTGGACTGAAGACCTCTAGTCTATGCTTGCCTGAAAAGCCACATCTTTAACTTTTTATGGAGGGCTAGTTTGGAGCCTTCCTGTTTTAGATCAAGAGGAAGAGTATTCCACATATCGGAGGCCAGGAAACTAAAGGAGTGCCTTCTAAATATGCCTTTTTCAATCTTGGAATTATCGCCGCATCAGAAGAATTTAATATCATGGGCCTTTTTCCTTCGAGATTTTGTGGAAAAAGCATAGAGCTTTAAAAACCTACCTCATCAGGGGCCAATGAAGCTTAACAAGTGCTGAGCCCATAGACGAATGTCTGGGAATATTAAATTATAGATGTACAGAAGCATTCGGCACCCTTTGAAGTTTTCTTAGTCTGCCTTTGGTGGCACCTAAATAAAGTACACCTCGTCTTTTCAGATCATTGTGAATGTTATGCCATTTAGACATCGACCCCATCCCCCTAATGTTTCAGGTAAGGAATTCCAATTCCTGGTGAGATGTCGACACTCTAAGTGATTCATGTCCCCCCTCCTGTGACCCCCAACCCGCCCCAGACCCCAGAAAAGTGAAAGAGCATGCCCCCACCTGTCTTACAAACAGAACAAATCAAATCACAAAAATCCCAACAGCCAACAACTCCCCAGAGCATGCTGGCAACGGCCATCTGCTCAAACCGTAAATGTAACTTTTGAGTTTAGTACAGGCCCAAGCTAGCCATACCAAGAGCCTTCGGGGGAATCGCAGCCTCACAAATTAACACACTGGGAAGTGCGAAGCACTGTTATGTGGTGTGGCATGTTGGGGTGCCTCGTGCACTGGCCCCAGTATTCCTCCAGCCCAGTTGCTATCCTTTTTGATTTTGTTTTCCAAAGATTCCAGGGAATGTTGGCCTCCCCAGAGCGCCCCAAGGCTATGGCCACCAAAGGTACAGGGCCCGTTATATTATCTTATCTGAAGATTTTGGGGTAACCACTGGCAGATCAAGGCTGATTTTGTTTGAGGCATCAGAATCTGAACCTTTGGTCCACTTAAGAGATCACGATTCTGCCTCCGATGGAAAACCCCCTCATGAACATTCTCGGCAACTCCCTACAGTGCCGCTGCTCGCTCACGCTCAGTCTGTGAGGGACTCGGTTTTTTTAAGAGGGTTCCCACAGATCTCCGTTTGGATCGCTTTCTTGGGTGGTGGTTTTGAGATGCAGCGAGTCGCCCCTTTGTTGTCCGGGGGGGGTTTTGGTTCTCTATACCTCAATCCAGTCCCAGGCTTCCTTGGGATCTTCGCAGAAGTGGATCTTGCTGTCCAGGACTATACAGAGATGGGCAGGGAACATGGTGGAGTACTGGTGGCCTTCTTCTCTTAAGGCTCTCTTAACCTCCAGGAACGAGGCCCGTGTCCGTTGGACATCGAGGGTATAATCCCGAAACATTGAGACTTTACTATTATACACTGTAAAATGGCCTTCCGTTCGATCATTCTGTAACAAAATATTCCTGTCCCTGTAGTGCGGGAGCCTAGCAACCACTGTCGCGGAGGGTGGGCTGACGCCGGCGGGCAGGCCGGCCCCCGATGCACTCTCTCAAGGGTATAGAACTGCGTCCAGGCCCCCGGAGCCGCCAGTGTACTGAGCCACGGCTCCAGGTATGTCACCATATCTCCATTTCCGACCCCTTCTGGCAGCCCAAGGATCTATATATTTTTCTGTCTGCTAAGGCCTTCTCCATCCCCCGCCCTGCGCTCCAGGTTCCGAACCCTGTCTATAAGTTCTGCCACTTGCTGATGCAAGGCCTGCTGTGGTGGGGCCAGACCTTCGATGCCCAATTCCACCACCTTCACCCTTTCATTCAGCTTTTGGTGTTTTGCGTGAAGAAGCCCCAGGCCCACCAACACTGTCCTGATCTCCTGGTTCAACGTCGCCTTGGTTTCAGAGGTGACCTCCAGGATCTTGGATAGTTGCTGTTGGATGGGGTCCACTTTCGGTTGTGTCTCCAGGCTGCTCTGCACTTGCTCTCGCAGGTATTCGTCCTGTTCTGGGGAAGCCCCTGTTTGTTTCTCCCTAGGTTTTCCCATCTCCGTGGGTGAGGTGGGACCGAACCTGTGAAAGTTCGTGAGGGCCCTGGGGCAATGTCGCCCAAGAGTGTTCCGTTAAGGCTGGGTGCGGACCTCATCAATGCCTAATTTCAATGAGGGCCTCCAAGGGGGCAGACACATGCTGTGGGCCGATGAGGGGGTCAGGCACCTACAGTTCTCCCAGGCCCAAGAGACTGCTGCACCAGTGCGTGTATACCACCAGAAGACGTTGGACTATCAGCAGAGGGGAATCATCATCTGCCCCCACATTCAATACATGGTCCCCCATCCAGCCGGTCTACCTTGCTCCTGCACAGTATCCTCTACTCCCCTTGTGCTGCCTCGTCCATCCCAGGGGTGGAGTGGGGACTTCTTAGGGCACGACTATGTATGCCGCAATCATCAATCAGGCCGTCTCGGGGTTCACCCCCTCAGTGCAGGCACCCAGCTCACCACAGGATCAGCCAACCCTCCAAGCGAGACTCGCTCCCACTCAGGGGCAATGGCACAAAGTTCCGGTCACCTCTCACTGTCCCTCTGAACTATCTCTGGGCCCCGACCTATGCCCTGAACGCCTGTGACAAGTCTATTCCCTACGCCTTGTTAAGCCGGAGTTCTTCACAAACCGGGGCCCAGCCTGGACCCTTCTCTCTGGCCCGGCTATCTCCCTGGGTCTCATGCAAGCCCAACAGCTGCAGCCCCTCTGCCGCAGGTTGCAGTCCTCCGCCAGCCCCAACAGACCTCCGTGGTTGTCAGGGCCCACCGCAGGGACATCGTCAAGGGCCCAGGGGGCACCCCTCCATGGTGTCTCACCTCAGAGGCTCCCCACTTAACACTTAACACTGCTCCCCAGTGCACCCCGCAGGGGCGCAGCCGCCACATCAGACCTCCAAGGCGAGAGCTAAGTATTGATCAGGCTCCCCAGAGTTCAAAGGCAGCTCCGCTGTGCTTTCTAGTCCCAGGGCTGCAGGATGCACCAGGGACGAGGGGCGACTTCATCTCCCTGTCTCACCAGAGGTTTGCCGGCCCGAAAGCACTCCGTCCACACTCATTGGCTCGTGGTCACCTCGGGTCTCCTCCTCTAGCAGGGCCCGGCTAGCTCTTCGCACCTCCAGCAAAGCCGCATCGCAGGCTTCCCCCAGGCCTCACAGTGACAATGTGTTGACCTTCGCTGACGGTCTCTCAGGGGTCGCTCGATCCTCAGCAGCCACAGCACCGGGCGGGATGCTTGGGCCAGCCGTCCCACCTCCAGGTGTTAGTGAAGCAGGACAGCTCTCTGGGATTCGTCTCCGAGGCTCATCCTCACGCCAGGGCCTCAGAGCGCAATCCCCAAGCCAGTCACTCCCTCAGCATTACCGCAGGTACAGCACCCCGAACCACAAAGATCGCCCCAGTGGTGCCACTCCGGGGCCAGCTCAACCACCTCAGGGCATCCAGACTGGAGATTGCTCTGGTATCGGATGAATAAATGGCAGGCCAATGCATAGCTCTTCACTCACGAGTCAGCCATCTTCGGCTGGCAAGCCACGCTGCCTGGTGAGATTGATGTCAAACCATATGCCGAGATTCTTGACTCTCTGTTTAGGAATTGGAACAGGTCCCAATACATCAGGCAACCGTGCTGTGGATCAGGTAGAGGACTGTTTCCCTAATACCAGCACCTCAGTTTTCTCAATGTTTAGCTTGAGGCAGCTATGATCCACCCACTCAGCCAGTCTGACCCGCCAAGATCTGTTACAAGCAACTGAAAAGCCCTCATTCTGAGTTAGAGTAATAATCAGCTGAGTGTCATCAGTGTATGCAGGGCTCGATTCGGGGTACCACGCGGGTGGACGGCGTCCCCCCCACTTATTTTTCCGGGAGCTCGATAACTGGAGCAAATGGAGCCACACATTCAGTCTTTGGCCTCTCTGGGGCGAGATCGGAGCTCATTCAGAATGCTGCTCGGGCACTGGCTTCTCTGATGCAATCGCATCTAAGGGGTGAGCGAGGGGAGGCAATGAATCTGATAGTGCAAGCCACCTTTCGTGACGTCACTTCCTGTCGTGACGTCAGCGTCCCCCACTTTTTTTTTTTAGACTTGTGCCCTGGGTGTATGACACGATTTTAAAGCCAAAGCGCTTGATCACATCAGCTTGGGGGTGCGCATAGAGATTGATCGGCTTTGGGCTCAGTGCTGAGCCCTGTGGCACCCCCTGCTGCAGTGGTAAAACCTCAGATGAGAAGGGCTGTTTTACTACGTGGATGGTATGGTTTCGAAGGATGAAGGCCAGCCATTTCAGAGCTGTACCACAGACATCATATGACCACAGCCGTTCGAGCAGAAGGCTGTGGGATATGGTGTCAAATGCTTCACTTAGGTCCAGAATTATCAGAGCTGAAGTGTTGCCTTCATCTGCAATGAGTCTGAGGGACTGAGAGACTGATAGCAAATGATGATTCCGTGATGTCCTGAAGACGGAAACCAGATTGAGTCTCATGCAAGAGATCTTTGGACTCCATATAGTTCATCAACTGAGGATTTATATATTTTCTGCTACTTAAGAAAAGAGCGGGAGCAGAGAACTAGGTCTGAAATTTTCTGGTGTGGCTGGATCTAGTGTGGGATTTTTCTGAAGATTGACAGCTGTAGCATGTTTCCAATTCACCTGCTGTAAAGGACAGGTTAAGCAGGTCCCAAAGTCCCAGAAGAATAGCTTCCGTGCCCTGCTCCAAAATCATGGGCGGATCAGTCAGTGCATCTGATTTTCCTTAAGGTACCACAGTCTGCAATTTGGTCAGAGAGAGCAGCTAAATTATTCTGGTGAAGCCCTCCCCAGAATCAGACAGAGTGAGCCAAGATTTCACACAGTCAGCTTCTCTGATTTTCTGAATCAGATTTTATCCACTTTATCAGAGAGGAATTGGGCAAGCTAGTTGCAGTTGTCCACTGAAGGGCCAGTAAGAGCTGGACATGCCCCAAGGAAGATAGAAATTTTACTACAGAGAAGATCTTGCACGAGGAATTGTGGGCCTGCTCAATTTTTTGAGCACACAACTGACTTTGTGAGATTCTAATCATTTTGTGATAGTCCTTCAAAGCCTTATGGTAATTGACTCTATCTTCAGCACTGTAGTTCCTATGCCACTGATGCTGGAGCTGTCTGCAGGTCTTTTTAAGTGCCAGTAGTTCTCAATTGAACCATTCAGCTGAGGGTTTGGAGTCGACGACAGAGCAAGTAGTCATTGGTGCGATACTGTCCAATGCCTCGCTGATCCAGTTTTCAAGTTGGGCATTAGCTGTATTAGCGCAATCACTAAGAATAGGGCAGGTAGCACTCAAAGCTTCTGTAAAGGAGGCCATTATAACCTTGGCCCACTTCCGCATTTTATTATGCCAACCTCTGGGCAGAGATGGCAGAGGAGAGGACATTATAATTGAGAAAGGAAGGACAAAATGGTCCAACCATACCACAGGTAATGGGGAGGCCATGCTCACACTAGGGGTATTAGCAAATATTGGGTCCAATGTATGTCCAAGCTTATGTGTCTGAGCATGTACCAATTGGGAAAATTGGAGAGCTTCTAGTTCGTCCATGAGTGAGGTGGCCATGCAGTACATTGTTTCCTCAAAATGCTGATCGAGGTCACCCAAGATTACAAAATGAGAACAGCGAAGAGCAAAACACGGTGCAATCTGCTCAGGCAGTTAGGAACAGTGAGGCCAAACCAGGTGGGCGATAAATCAAAAGGCCCGCCAAGGTACAGTGGCCAGAGAAAGTTGAAGTGAAGAAGCCAGCCACGCTGCCCACAATTTTAATTTCTATAACAGTGCAGGGAAGAAACTGTTTGAAGAGTGGAGTGGCATACAAAGGAATAGTGTACAATGGAGTGGTGTAGAGGGGAGGGCATGGAGTGCAGTAGCACAGTGAAGTTGAGTGGAGTGGAGTAGACTGGAGTGGAATACAGTGGAATTGTGTACAGTGGAATGTCATACAGTGAAACAGCACACAGTAGAGTAGCACAGACTAAAAGAGTGTAGAGTGAAGTAGAGTAGAGTGGAGTGGAGTAGCATTGAGTGAAATGATGTGGAGTGAAGTACATTGTAGTGGTGTACAGTGGAAGAGAGTAGAGCTGAATGGCATACAGTGGAGTGGCGTAGAGTAGAGTGAGGTACAGTGTAGTGGTATACAATGGAATAGCCTAGACTGGAATACCATAGTGAAGAGTGGTGTAGAGTTGAGTGTTGTAGAGTGAAATTACAGAGTGAAGCTATGTAGAGTGGAGCGGGGTAGAGTATAGTGGGGTAGACTGCAGTGGCATAGAGTGTAATAGTGCAATGTGGAGATGTATAGAGTGACGTGGCATACATTAGCACAGTGTAGAGTGTGTGTGTAGTGGCATATAGGGTAGAGGTGTAGATTAGAATAATGTTGAGTGCACTGGTGCACAATGTATTGACAACTAGTGGAGGGGTATATAGTGGAATAGCGTAGAGTAGAGTAGTATAGAGTGGAGTGTCGTACAGTGGAATAGCATAGAGTGTAGTAGGGTAGAGTGGAATGAAGTAGAGTGGAGTAGCGTAGAATGGAGTGGTGTACAGTGTAATAACATACAGTGAATATGTCATAAAGTGGAGTGGTGTAGAGAGGAGTGGCGTAGAGTGGAGTGGTGTAGAGTGAAGTGGCATACAGTGAAGTATCATAGAGCAGAATAGCATACAGTGGAGTTGCATACAGTGGAATATTGTATAGTGGAGTAAGGTAGAGTGGTATGGGCATATAGTGGAGTGGCGTAGACTGGAGTGTCATAGAATGGAGTGTCATACAGTGTAACAGCGTACAGTGGAATTACATAGAGTGGCATAGAGGGGAATAGCATAGATTGGAGCGGCATAGAGGTGAATAGCATAGAGTTGAGTGGCATAAAGTGTAGTTATGTACAGTGCAATAATATTTAGTGGAGTTACAGAGTAAAGTGGTGTGCAGTGGAATAGTGTAAAGTGGAGCAGCGAAGAGTGGAGTGGTATAGAGTGGGAGTGTTGCAGAGTGTAATACTGCACAGTGAAGTAACATAGAATGCACTGGCATAGAAAGGGGGCTGTGCAGTGGAGTGAGGTACAGTGTAGTGGCATACAGTGAAATAGCATAAAGTGGAGTGGCATAACATGGAATAGCATATAGTGGAGAGGTGTAGAGTGGAGTGGCATATTGCAGACTGTAATACCGTGCAGTGGAGTGGTGTTGAGTGGAGTGGAGTGGCGTGGTGTAAAGTTGAATAGCATAGACTGGAGTGTGGTAGAGTGGGTGGCATAGAGTGGAGTGGCGTATAGTGGAATAATGTAGTACACAGTGTCGATAGTGGAGTTACTTACAGTGGAGCAGCATTGAGTGGAATAGCATACAATCGAGTGGCATAGACTTGAGTGGCAAAGATTGGAGAGGCATAGAGTGGAGTGGGGTAGAGTAGAGTGGCATAGAGTCTAGTGGCATACAGTGGAGTGGTTTTCAGTGGAATAGCATATAGTAGAGTGTACAGTAGTGTAGAGTGGTGTGGTATAGAGTGGAATAACATAGAGTGGAGTGTCATTCAGTGGAGTTGTGTACAGTGGAATAGTTTAGAGGGGATTGACATACAGTGTAGTGGCATGGAGTGGAGTGACGTAGAGTGGAGTGTCATACAGTTGAACCGCATACAGTGGTATAGCGCAAGGCAGAGTGGTGTATAGTGCTGTGGAGTAGGGTAGAGTATGGTAGAGTGGAGTGGCAGACAGTGGAACAGCATAGAAAAGAGTGGCGTAGAGTGGGTGGCATAGAGTGGAATAACATAGAGTCCAGTGGCAAGAGTAAAGTTGCAGACAGTGGAATAGGGTAGAGTAGATTTGAGTGGAGTAGTGTACTGTTGAGTGGGGTAGACTGGAGTGGCATAGATTGGAGTGGTATAGAGTGGAAGGCGTGGAGTAGAGTGGCATAGAGTGTTGTTTTGTACTGTCAAGTGCCGTACTGGGGAATAGCATATAGGAGAGTGATGTACAGTAGAGTGGCATACAGTGGAGTGGCATGGAGTGGAATGACAGAGAGATGCGTAGAATGCAGTGTCATACAGTGGAATGGCATGCAGTGGAATAGAGTACAGTTGAGTGGTGTACAGTGCAGTGGTGTAGAGAGGAGTGTGGTAGAGTGGAGTGGCGTACTTCGGAATAGCGTAGAGAGGAGTGTGGTAGAATGGAGTAGGGTACAATGGAGTGGTGTACCAGAAATTGGCGTACAGTGGACTGGTGTAGAATGGAGTCAGGTACAGTATAGTGGTGTACAGTGGAATAGCGTAGAGTGGAGTGGCGCATAGTGGACTGGCCAAGAGTGGAGTGAGGTACGGTGTAGTAGCACACGGGAACAGCGTTGACTGGAGTTGTGCAGATTGGAGTGGCATGCAGTGAAGTGGCATAGAATGGAGTGTTGTAGAGTGGAATACGATAGAGTGCTGTAGAGTAGAGTGGGGTAGAGTGTAGTGAGGTAGGCTGCTTTGGCATACAGTGTAATAGCATAATATTTAGTGGCGTTGAGTGGAGTGTTGTAGAGTGGAGTGGCATACAGTGGAATGGCATTGAGTGGATTGGCGTAGAGTGGAGTGGCGAGTGGATTGGCATAGAGTAAAGTGGCGTAAAGTCGAGCAGCATAGAGTGGAGTAGTGTAGAATGGAACAACTTTGACTGTACTGGCGTACAGTGTAGCGATGTAAAGTGGTGTGGCATATAGTGTAATAGTGTAGAGTAGGATGGTATAGAGTGAAGTGTCGTACAGTGAAATAGTGTAGAGTGGAGTAGCATAGAGTGGAGTGGTGTATAATGGAGTGGAATACAGTGTAATAGCGTACAGTAGATTGTCGTAGAGTAGAGTGGTGTATAGTGTAATAGTATACAGTGCAGTGGTGTACGCTGAAGGGGTTTATAGTGGAGTGCCATAGAGTAGAATAGCATAGAGCATAGTGTTCTAAAGTGTAGTTGCGTACAGAGGAATAGTGTACAGTGGAGTGGCATACAGATGAGTGCTGCACATTGGAATAGCATACAGTGCAGTAGTGGACACTGAAGTGGTGTACAGTGCAGTGGCATAGAGTGAAATAGCGTAGAATGTAGTGTCGTAGAGTGGAGTTGCGTACAGTGGAATAGCATAGAGTGGAGTGGCATAGAATGGAGTGTCATGGAGAGGAGTGGCATGGAGTTCGCAGAGTGGAGTGTTGTAATTGAAACTGATGCAGCGTGAAAGTGGGTAAATGGATGCAGATGTAATTTGGCAGAAATATACATTTTGGTAATTTTAGGTAGCATGTGTGAATAGTGCAAGTAGTGCTAAAGTTATAGGTTTTAAAATAACTATTTATACATTGTGCTGCGGTATACCGCTATAAGTTCCCTGTATAACATGATACATGCGGATGAGAAGGCAGTATGTGATTGGCTAATGGTTGTGTATACGAAATTTAAAACAAGGCAGCCATGTGGTATTCAGAACAGTTTTGCTGTGTTCTGTGTGTTGTTATGCACCTGGTTAGGGTCTTAGATATAGGTAAGTAGTAGAGTTTATTGCTGTCCCCTACCTATTACCCCTTTATTAAAGAGGTATTAGGGAAAGGACTCTATTTATAATTTTCTATATATTTTTACAGCAGCCTAGGGAGATCTGCGCATTTTTTTAAAAATTATGTAGCGCAGTAATTAGTAGGTATGACCATGGTACTCCGTAGACTTTTTTGTGAAGATTTAAATGTGTTACAAATAAAAAATACACTGTGGAACACAATTTTTTTGGTTTGAATCTGTTTATTGAAAAATTGTTCTTTTTTTGCCAAGTACACATTGAAGCAATTATTCAAGTGTTGGCTCTTGTGCTATACAGTTAGATACATAAGAATATGGAAATCAAGCAGAGCAGTGCACTAATCACGAAGCGTAAGCAGTACATGTATAACATTGAACTGAATGAGTGCTGCTGAACCCGTACGATAGGAAATATATAATAGCATGGGATAGAAAAATAAAACATCTGTCCAATGGGCTCAGTTTTATGCCCCTAGTTAGTAGCAACAGGACAGTCTCTGCAATGATCCACTGGAAATGTTGCATTACACAGATACATATTTTTGCAAGCATTAAACTATGATAACTCTGATTCAATAACTCAACAGACCACGTAGTAGTGTAACGTAAGACTGCTCCATCCACCCTCTGACAAGTACTGTGTGGGATGACCGTACCAAAGAGCTCTGGAGAATGGGTGCATGTGGGGTGCAACATGATGATGAAGAAAACAAAACGTTTCAACCTACAACCATAGTCTGCCGAATTGAGGTCTGTGCTGCAGTGTCAGTGACAACTGCTGATTCGTCTGCACAGGCAGTCTGTAAGTCATTTAAGATGGTGTCCCAGTAAGTGGGAATGGGGTATTTTCGCTGGCCAAACGTGTATTCCCTATACAGGGCCTAGTTTTTGGCTTGTGCCCAAATTAACATTGTGCGTTTCCATGCTATGAATGGTGGGGTTGTGGGGGATTTCCATCTTTGAATAATAAGCTGCTTAGCCACTATGAATCCTTAGTCTAGGAAGCAGGAGGTCGCCCTGTGCTTCTTGTGTTTGCGGTACAGTCCCAGAAGACAGATCTCCCATTTGTGCATATCTGGATGGTCTGTGCAACTAGATAAGGTTGATTTGATGCTATACCAGTACGTATATAGGGCGGGGCAAGCCCAAAGAATATATAGCAAAGCAGCACCCACGCATGCGCAACACAGACAGTCCGCGTCCATTCTATGGTAAAACCAGTTCATATTGGCAGAGTTGAGGTAAGCCCTGTACAATATGTAAAACTGTATAAGCTTGAATCGGGCATTGGCTTATGTTGTAGTATCACTGAGCCCTTTTTGATCACAAATGTCTTTGTTTTATCACTCGCCTTAGTTCTCATTCACTCGGTCCTCCGATGGAACTTGCTTGGTGCCGGGCGGGGTCGGACATAAGGGATCCAACTCTAGTTATCCAATGTGGACCAGGTATTGGGTAACTGACCTACAAACTCGCAATTAGATTAATGTATGTAACTCGCAGATCTAAGCTATACAAGTAAAGTTTTATCACTGCTAGACCAAATCTCCTAAGAAATTCAGTTGAACCAAGATCATACAAACCAATAATTCAGATAGAGCTATGCAGAATAATCTCTCTATTAGAATTCCCTCCAAACATCAATTACACAATAGGAATGCACAATCAATTATTGGAGACAAATCATGGAGAAACAGAAGCAGGATTTAGTTAAAGTAAGTTTTATCATAATTATTAAAGGAGCAACTACATTAATATCGGGCATTTAAGACCTAAGAATGAAAGATAGCCAAATCAAAATTTGAGTTTAACATTAATTACCAAAGCTCTGGGAAAGTTCAGGAAGGGACATGAGCCTTTACAGCTCAAAAGTTCTCTCCCATGAGAGGGAAAGAAGTCTGAGAATAGTTCAGACAGCGTATGCGTCAGTCGAAAGGAAAGCCAATAGTCTGAAAGGAAGTTCCAAAAATCTCTGCCCAAAAGGTGAAGAGCTGTCCAAGGAATATCCTTCCTTTCTTCATCACATTTACGTATAATATAATCCTCAAGTTCCAGCGTGACACCTCCTGTGTGAGCTCATTTGGTCAGACCACTCAGTCCATTGGTCAGTTCGAATAGGGTAATTTTATTGCAGCAAAAAGAAGTCACATATTATAGAAAAAAGGTGGTGATCATCACGTAAGTTGTGGAACCATCTAATGTTTATAAATTTCAAACAATAGTACTTTTGCAAAAGCACATGAGTGAGTTCAAGAGGACTGTTTCTCACGGCAGATGTTCCCAAAGTAAAGAAATTCTTGCAAGCAGTCCTAGTATGCGAATGGGAACTCTCCCCATGAGACATAGTTTCTCTTCACATTGCAAGTTTACAAAGCCTTTCCATAAGAACAGAATAAAGTAAAGTAAGAAACATGCAGGACTTAATTGAATTTTGGTAATGAAATACAGAATATAAAGTATTGGAAATATAGATTTAATTTATAACTTTTGAGACCTTATATAGTTCTTTTAACTTATTTGCACTCATCAAGCCTTTTAGTTTAGTTGTAAATTGCATGTGCAACTATGACGTTTTACTGCATTTTCAGAGCAACATCGTGAAAAAATATTTCAAAACAAATTATAAATATTGTTTCTGGTGATTCATATTAGTATATGTATGGAAACTATTCCCTAAACGTTTCAGAGCATTTGGTTTTAGTATAAACATAGAGCACCCTTTTCTCCTTTTTACTTGGTGCACAATTTTACATATGCAAAATATGGAGTTTAGATTGGGACTCCTAAATACACACATAATGTCATCTAGATTACATTAGCTTTTAATCATTTTTCAACCACATTTTATTTCATAAGTGTAACCAAGGAAACTTTTTTAACCATCTGCATTTATCACTTATCTTCTATTACGTTTTGAAAACATACACCAATACTAGTAAAAAGAGTACAATCTATGGTATTCAAATGATACATTTCCATCTAATTTTTTCTCGTCTGCATGCTTTTACGATTCAGTAACTAAGTCTTCTCATGATTTGTTTTCTCATGATTCTTCAACATATAGTTAGCACAGTTGGTGCACATTTGTCATTTTTCTCTCAAATGTGTCTGAATCAGTTTTATGTGTCAGATAAAAAGCTCAGCAGTTTATGTGCTTCATCAGTGGCATGTGTCTAGGACCCTCCAGTAAGGTAATCCACTCCTTGTCAGTGCAGGCATGCGACAAGTCCACCTCCCAGCGCTGTCGAAAAGTGAGGAGCTGTGGAAGAGTGTAGAGAGTTCACAAGCCAGCGTGTGAGGTGTCTGACCCCACATCACTTGAATTGTGAGATGGCTTGGTGGTGTTCATGTCACCCCTTTGATTTTTCAGTGTAGTGATCGTCAAGTTATGAAGTAAAAAGTGACTTGGTGGCATGGGGTTCTCGTCCATCAGCATTTCAGATGATGTCAGTGTGCCATCCGCTAGTCCACTAGTGTGTTCAAGCCTGCAGCCTGCCATGCTCTCTGTTCTGCTGTCGTCATTGGCCCAGTAGCCCTAGGCACACCCAGTAAAGCCAACCCTGTAACGTAGGGGAGCACGTGTTTAAAGATGTGCAGGCATCAGCGATAAAATAGATGTGCCACTCCTAATAAGAGCGATTCCAGTACCTACGTTCTGGCACAATGGTGACATTTTCTGTTTTTGTTTTATATAGCGCAAACTCGGCCCAAAGGTATCAGAGCCCTTTACATAAGCACCAGTTATGTTACAGATGGACAGATTCATTTTTTTTAGGCACCGGGAGATTAAGTGATTTGCCCTAAATCACAGGATGTTGAGCGTCCCTGCCAAGACGCGAACCTGGTTCCCCAGCATCGAGGTTGGCAACTCTAGCCGTTAGGCCACATCCTCTCCCATCCTCTCCCATAAGTGCACAATTGTGGGTAGGTTCCAACCAGGTGAGGACATGGCCGTATCCGACAGGTGTAGACCCGTCTGCCATTGAGCGATCCATTAGATCTGGGCAGCTAGGTAATATTGCTCAAAGTGTGGTACAGTTCAGTTCCCTCAGTCCATGGGGGAGAAAGGATTTGTTATGGCCACCCTGAATCTCAACTTATGCCAAACAAATTCCCTAACCTTTTGGTCAAATTTCCAGAAGATAGCTTGATTGGTAATAAAATATAGGCGACGGGGCAGGACCACCATTTTTAATAATGCCATCCTTCCCATTGCAGCCAACAGTAACGTGTGCAAGAAGGCCATCTGAGCGCGCAAGGATGTGACCGCTCAAGTGACATTTCCATCAAACAGATCCGTCATAGAGTGATATACCCTTACCCTCAGGTATCTAAAGGTATGTTGTTGCCAGTCCAGTTACGTCCCCCGATCATGAAGCAGGGGTCGGTGGCGTCTGGGAGAAAGAAGAATAAATAGGATTTCCCAAATTGACTCTCAGTCTTGAGATGGCTGCAGAAGCGGAGGGAATCGTGGCAGGAATATTGTGAGTGTTCCTCATATACCGTAACATATCATCGTCATATAATGCTATTATATGCGTCTCATCGCCTAGTGGAATACTCCATTGTGCTCCCTGTTGTCACTGCACCAATTCTAGTGGTTTAATAGCCAGAGAGAATAACAGCGACAATAGGGGACAGCCTTGTCTCATCCCTCTGTGGATGGGGATGAACTCTGATAGCAGGGATCCCGTCTTGACCTTAATCAGGGGATTTTTGTCTAATAATTTCACAAGACTGAGAAAGCGATTGCCTATACCATATCGGGCCAATGTGGCAAACAAGTAGCCCCACTCCAAAGAGTCAAAGGCATTTTCAAGGTCTATGACCAGACATCCTGCTTGAGGCTAGGCAGAACGGGCATAAGTGAGGACCCTGAAAAAGTGACGTAGGTTCAGGAAGGTATTATGTGCGGGTACAAATCTTTTTTGATCCGAATGGACCAGTGCCAGGACCAAGGGGCATATCAGCAACAACCGGCGATAATTATCGCTAAGCGCACTTAGCGCTAGGATAATTATCGCAGGCTAGCGTGGAATTTTATCGCTGAGATAGCGTGCTATTAGCAACACTTATCTCAAAAGCGATAAAAATCTTCATGCTAACTGCCTAACGTGAGATTATCGCTGGAAACCCAGCGATAATCTCACGCAATGTGGCATTAGCTGGTTGATAGGGACTCACAAACTTAGCCATGATATCCACCTTCCATAGGATATCATGGCTAAGTCAGTCCTGAAGCAGGCGTAAGAAAAGTAGCGATAACAGGGGTTATCGCTACTTGTCTTCCTGCTATGCTTCATAGCGTGGGGCTTGATGATAGGAGAAATGTCGATTAGCAACATTTCTCCTGTCATGTCAGGTCATGAACGCCCACTTTGCATCTCAATAGAGATGCAAAACTGGGCGTTAGAAATTCCTACGCTAACGCAAGTTTTCACGCGTCAGCGTGAGCTTGCTAATTAGGCGATAAAATTATAGCTGCTTTTCGGCCGCAAACGGCCGCAAAAGCAGCGATAATTCTATCGCCTCACCTTGCTGATATGCCCCCAAGGGCACTAGATGATCTGGAAGGATTTTCGCCATTACTTTATAGTCAGCGCTGAGCAAGGCCAACAGTCTATAAGAGCCAAAGAGCTCTGGGTCTAGGTTGGCTTGGGTAAGGAGATGGCCGTTTCCCCTCTCTCGGAATCGAAGAGTGTGCTGATATAAAGGGCCTCTTCATCCACGGTCAACATCTGTGGGGCTGGTTGAGATTTATCTGTCTTTTAGAGTTCAGCCAGTAAACCATCAGGTCCCGGGGCCTTACCATTAGCCAGCGCCTTGATTGCATTCTTAACTTCATCTAATGTAATCGGTTCGTCCAGTTCTGTTTGTTCAGCAAAGGGAATGCGAGGTATAGTGAGATAGGTAAAGAATGAAATGTACGCATCAAGGTTTATTTCCACAACAGATGGTACACTCTTGTACAGTGTTGCGTCAACTCTCCATGAATAGCATTCTGGGTATAGCGGAGGGAGCATGAGGACGAGTGTAATGCCATTATGGGCTTGTGAGGTTATTCCTTACAGTTAAGTTATCTTAAGTGGCATTCTGCCTTGTCCACTGCAGCATGCATGTGCACCGAGTGTGCAGCATAGTTAAGGCAGTGCATTCTTTCCAAAAGTGTAATATGTTCATGATACATCTCTGTTAGTGCCCCCAACCCACTGGGATCACTAACAGCCTGGTTCTCCAGGTCTATGAGTGTACACTCTAACCTAGTGATGTCCCAGGTAAGTGATTACCCTGTATGCCCAAACAATGTCCTGGCAATGTCATCTTAAATGCATCCTATTCCACCAATCTAGTGGAAGCTGTGCCAGCATTGTCATGAAAATATTCAGTGATCACCGACCCCAGAGAGGCTCAAAAAAGGGAGCCCCCCAACAATGCAGTTTGAAAGTGGCAGGTGGAAACAGGATGTACTGCAATCTCCCATTGCAATTGTAGAATTTGGGGATTGTGGTTAGAGTATGTACTTCCCATGTATTCTACACGTGTGATGGAGGGGATTCATGTTGGTGTGGCCACCAATCTGGCGATGAGGACATGTAAGTTGTGGGGTATAGAATAACAGGAATAGACTCTCACAACCGCATTCCAGTAATGCCATGTGTCAACCAGGTGCCATTGTTGGAGCCAATCAGTCAGCATTTGCATTTTGGAGGGGCTGTGGGGGAAAGGAGCGATTGAAGGTGGTGTCTGTTACACTATTAAAATCCCCCCTGATCAACCACAGTACCCCACTCCATTGAGAAAGCATGTTTGAAAGCACTTAAAAATGTGGTCTGATCAGTATTTAGTGTATAAAGAGAGTCCAAAAGAACAGGTCGGCTGTTGAGTCGTCTCCTCACCAGGACATACTGGCCATCTGGGTTCAGCACCATATCTTCCATCACAAATGTTGTCCCAAGTCTGATCCACAGTAGGACCTGTCAAGCATAACTTGAATAGTTAGTGGCAAACAACCTCATCCAGTGTCGCTGTAATATGATGCTTTCTTCTTGTATGAAATGGGTTTCCTGTACCAATATGATGTACATTGAAATACGCATTAAATAGGCGTAGACTGAATAGAGGTACAAAGTGTTTGCATGCCCCTCCCTTTCCATGTGAGTAAATTAAATGTGGTCATGAGTGGCGTGGTGTATAACCCATCCCCAAGGATCTGCACATGTGAAAGTGAGGGTGGAGTGGCATGTGTGTGTCAAAGATGTGGGGAGAGCTGAGCCAGAGGAGTCTGCCAGTCATAACAATGAATGAATAACTCAGCAACAAACAAAAATAAACACCAAGAGAGCAGAGACACAAAATGTTTCACCCAAACAAGTAAAAAAACAAGCTCAGCCAGAGTTAATTAGTCAAAATACTGATAAGGGAGAGTTAAGCAGCCAGTGGGTGTGTGCCCCGCCTAGTGCGAAAGAATGTCACAGGAACCCATGTATTCTACAAACCTGCGGTGTCTGCTTGGGGCACATCAGAAATAAACGTAGCGGCCAATGTCCGGGGCAGGTTGAAATGCCAAACCTCAGAAGCCATTTCCCCAACCCTGCAAGAGAAGGCAGGCATAGTATACAACATTAGAAGTGAATGAATCAGAGCATGGCTCATAAGCAGATAGAAATATCCTCATGACAACAGAATGATACAGCAAGTGTCAGATAATGTTGTTAGATGTTTGTGGAGTAAACAGTCGAGTCCGCCCTGGACAGCCAGGTCAAGGGACCATCTTCACGGAGTGACCATACAGAGTCCTCATTATGCCCTGAGGTCTGGCCATGGTCACCCATTGGCCCTCCTTCCGTAAGGCCTTCTGTCATTCCTGCAGAACCTGCTCTGAGTTGGTCATAGCCTTTAGAGAAAAACACTGCATTCAGGGTCATAACAATGTTATGACTGCGTTTTGCCGCTCTTTCAAGATTCGTGGCATCCATTTGCGAATCCGGGCCAGTCATCGAGTGTCCTGCTCCCTCCAGGCAGTCCCATACATCTTTAGAGGAGCAGAAGAAATGGGTTCTTCCCTTGCTGCAACACGTAGGTGCACCGGAAAAAGAAAATTATTTTAAATGTCAAGCTCACATAGCGAGTGTTGAACTGCAAGGTAGGATCTGCGCTGTCTCTGCTCCTCTACAGTGTAATCCGGGAAGAACATGATCTTGGTATTGTCCATTGTGATCTCTTGAAGCTTGCGTATCTCGCGCAAAATAGCATCCCTGTCTCTACAATGCAGCACATGAAACAAAAATGGTCTTGGGCTGGTGCCTGGCAAAGGGAGGAATGCAGGAACATGGTGTGCTTGCTCCACTGTAAAGCACTTTGAAAAAGTATCTTGGGGTAATAGCTGCTGTAGCCACCGCTCCATGTATGTGATGGTGCCCGATCCCTCAGCTTCTTCCTGCAGGGCCACCACTCGTACATTATTGCAGCACGAGCTGCCCTCTGCGTCATCCACTCAATCAATCAATCAACAAAGCTTTATTCGATTAAAAAAAATAATCATAAAAGCACAAATTCAATTCATTACAATCAAAAATAAAAAGCATATACATCTAAAAAGGTGAGGAAGACTAGCCCCAAAGATCTGAGTAAAATTTTTACAGTACAATTACTTATATAATAATAGTCTTCCTACATTTAAAAACAGCCTTTAAGAATGATGAGACCGATAAAGTTATAGCCTTTCCCCCCAAAGATTACATGATTAAAAAAGCTGGATGGCACTGTGTCATCCCTAATATTCTAAGCACTGGTACTATTCACCGTTTACTCTGATAATTATAAAATTTGCAGAGAAATAAAACATGCATGGTGGACTGCACAGACATACCATCACAGGGGCAATTAACCAGTTGTCTGGACCAGTCGTTGGTTGTAGGAAAGCTAAATAGCCTATGCACAATGGACATCCTAAACCATGTCAGTAAAAACTCTATCAAAATCAGAGAGTACATATGTTAAATAGGGCTGTATCTTGAAAGTAGTAAGCGTGTTTTGATGTGCCCGGACCGAGGTTTTATGAATTTCCCTATTTAATCTGATATTTTCAAGGTAGTGCAGGCAGCTTAATTTTAATATTTTTCTGTTTACTTTAAGCAAAGTGCTAGGATTGTCAAAATACTCTGGATGGCCCAATTTTCGTGAGAACTCTTTAATATGCATAAGCCAACCTATGTGAGACGCCCCATCCAACGCACAGCAATCACTAATCAATTGGCGATTTAGACTAGTCTGTTCTGTAGTCCAAATGTGATGCCAGAGGAGAAGTGGTTGAATACCAATAACATCTTCTATATGTGATAATCCCAACTGCTCATGTTCGCGGACGATACGCTCCTCATTTCTAAAACCCGACAGGGGCTTCAATTGGCCCTCTCTAGGTTTGAGTTATTCTGCCGCGAACATGAGCTCGAGGTCAACGTGGGGAAACCAAATTTATGGTTCTTCGTGGCCCACGCCCCGTTAAAGCTAGGGTTGAAATGGGTGGTGCAAGGCTGGAACAGACCTCTACATTTACATATTTGGGGGTCACCTTTAGTGATAACCTAAGTTGGGGGCCCCAGATAGAATTGCTTAGGTTAAAGCACTCCCAACTTGGTGGTGCCTTATTAAAGGAACATATGCATTCCTGCACTAAACCCATTGCACCTGTGATACAAATTTATGGTTCTAAAATCCTCCCTGCAGTCATGTATGGCGCCGAGCTATGGGGGTTTAGTAATCTTGACTCCTTGAGGGTGGCCCAAAACAACTTCTTGAGATCATTGATAGGGCTACCCCCCTCCACCCCACTTATCCCCTTGTTATTCGATCTGGGCTGCCAACCCATAGAGGATATGATCCGGTATAGGCCCCTGGCGTTTTGGCGACGCCTATGGACTACCCCGGAGCTATCCATTTATGCTAAAGCGCTGCATGAGGTAAAGGATATGAGAGGCTCCCATAGAATTCGTTGGCTCACAGAAATCAAACTTATTCTGTCAGAAATGGGCATGGGTGACTTGTGGTCCAACCCTGTGTCGGCTGTGTTTCCCCCTAAAAAAATATATAGGGATGCCTACTGGCTTTGGGCTTCACAAAAACGATTTACTCCTTCTACTGGTGGTTCCCTGACCTCAATGTACTTGTCTATTAAGGATCAATCATCTTTAGAAGTATATTGGGACGTAATAACCAAAAAGCTGGATCGGAAATTATACCACCAATTCAGAATTGGTACCCTTCCTTTAGGTTCCTTTACTTCTAGCTGGTCCTTAAATGGCACTGATAAATGCCCATTCTGTAAAAATTTGGTCGAAACAGAAGATCATTTTTTATTTGTATGCCCGGCATATTACCAACCTAGGCGAGCCTGGCTGCGACCTGTGTGTCGTGAACTAGGTGTCAGATCAGCCCAGGCCGCTAGAAGGATCCTAAAGACTGATACTTCCTCTCTTGTGGTCATCGGTCTAGCCAAATATATTAGTTGGGCGTGGCTTATACGGAAAAGGTGAAATTTTACCACTGGTTATACATACTATAGCGTAGCATTACCCCCAACTGTAGAATTAATTTCAAGTCAAAGTCTATGTATGTTTAATACTTTTTTATTGATCTTAACCTGTTATTTATTAAATAGTTTTTAGTCTCAATTGTTATAAATAATACATTAACTTTTTAATTGTATTTGATGAATTTTAAATGTCTTTTAAGATGAAATACTCGAAATAAAGACTGTTTTGATTGATTGATTGATAATCCCAACTCAGAATGACAATTAAAAATAGAAGTACTTACTGGAAGAGCAAGCAAATTTCTGAGAAATCTGTTTTCAGACTTTTGCATTGAGGATACGTCAACATAACCCCAAATACCTGCTCCATAGGTCGCAATTGATACGCACTTGGCTTTATAGATGTGGAGTAATTCAGCAGGGGGATGTCTGCCTAATTTTTTACTAAAATTACTCAAAGCTATTAAGGCCTTATGGAACAACAATCTACGAGAGTTTACAGTCTTTGTCCATAGACCAGTACGGTCAAAAAGGACCCCCAAATACGAAAAAGTATTTGTACAAGTTAAACAGTTCTCATCAAGAAAAAAAGACCGGGTCCTGCTACTCCCCTGACCACATTTTAAAATAAAAGTTTTTGACGAATTAACTGTGAGTCCCAAATCAGACATAAAATTTACAAAACTATTGAAAATCTTCTGGAGTCTGTTCGGGGTGCGAGCCATGAGCACCGCGTCATCCGCATACATTAACACGGGGAGAGGACTATTTCCTTCCCCCGGCAAGTCCTTGCACTCCTTTTGCAGAGTCAAGTTTAGATTGTTAATATATAAAATAAAAAGGAGTGGTGCCAGGACGTATCCCTGCCTCACTCCTTTCCCCACGGTAAAACGATCAGTGCACTCTCCCTCAATACCAAAGCGGACCCTGGAAGTCGCCTCAATACAAAATTCATGCATTAGGGAGATCAAAGATGGTTCTAGTCCTAATTTCTCTAAAATCAACCATAATTTGTTGTGAATGACACAATCAAAAGCCGCGGACAAGTCCACGAAAGCTAAATAAAGAGCACCCCTTTTGGCCTTACTATTTTTGTTAATGATTACTTCCAAATTTAGGCACTGGTCTATTGTACCCAGGCCCTGCCTAAAGCCATATTGAATATTGCTAATAATGGAATGCTCATCTGCCTACAGTTGAATTCTGGATAAGATTACTCTCCCGATTATTTTAACCGTGGAGTCCAAGAGCGAGATTGGACGATAACATGCAGGTTTATGCCTATCCCCCTTTTTAAAAATCGGGACCAGGATCGATTCTCTCCAAGTAGGGATAAGGCCCGACGATATACACGCATTGATGACAAGGGTTAAAATAGGTCCCCAGAAGGCTATGTTATATTTAAAAAGATCCACGGGGATGCCGTCATCCACTCAGCTTTCCAGGATCTCCACCCGTTCCAATAGCAGGCGTATAGGGAGTCCATGCTGCAAGTTTTCAGCAGTTAGTATGCTATGGTCATTTCAGCAGTATAGACCATGTCCACATGTTTGCCGTGATCTGCATTAAGCAGCATAAGGTCAGCTGTCACCGCATCTGAGAACAAGTATTGGCATAGCCAATAGGTCTTGCTTTTGGGACCTTATAAGTATTTAGTTATGCAGCACAATATCCTTGGTGCAACAACATTAACTGTTGCATGGCTAAACACTTATAAGGTCCCAAAGGCGAGACCTATTGGCTATGTCAATGCTTGCTTTGATGCTAGCTGTGGTCTCTGTGGTTCAGTTCACACCCAATCAAGAAAGCTATTCTTCTATGTTAATCTAACAACGCAGTCCTGGTGCTTACCATTGTAAACTGCTAAGGTTAAGAAATAAACTTTCTAGGGGGAGTCATCATGCAGTTGCTCCCTTCCCTGAAGCAGTTCTGTTGCTGAATGGGTAGAAGGAATGCGAGAGGATATGAACACGGAAAATGTCACGCCAAATAATTTTAGCATTAAGCCACAGTGAAGTATCAGAAAATGTATGCTACATATATATATATATATATATATATATATATATATATATATATATATATATATATATATATATATATATATATAATATATATATTACATACTGGCGGTCGCCAGTAGGTAGTTATAGTTAGGACCTATTATCCACAGGAAATCCGCAACATTCTATTTGGAATAACTTTTGCGCTGGTTGACGAATCTTTGTGAAATTTTCAAAACTGGTGGGGCACTCCGGTCCGCTCCTATCCTGAAAGTCTCGGGGTGATTCGTGAAGCGGGGGATGAGAAAAAAGTGGGGTCCCAAAACGTGTTTTCCCCATGCAATTTTCCATAGGAACCTTTAATTGCAGCTACAGCCCGAACTGCTGAACGGAATTACACCAAATTTGGCAAAGAGGGAGCCCTTGGTTCAAACTCGTGCCTTTTGGTTAAATGGTGTAAATCCCTTCAGTAGTTGCTGAGAAAATCAAAAGTAAAATCACATATATATCTATGGGCGAGGAGGATCCGCGCACCCTGCCGAGCACGAGCTGTATGCTAATTGGCTGTCAACACTCCAAACCAAGAAGTGTAGGCAGCCATCTTGTGCCTCGGTAGAACCGAGGCACAGGAAAACATTAAAAAAATGCACAAAACGCAAAAAGGGGGCAGGGTAGAAACACCCTGACCCCTAGGCCTGCTCAGGGGGTCCCACAAGGACCCCCAGGGCCAAAAAAAGCATTTTTTTTCAAATCGGTGAAATTTGCGCACCCTGCGTGAATTTCAGCCGAAATAAAAAAAAAAGATGCACGGACTTCCACGTTTCATTATTAATTAGCCCCCGGGGGGCCAAGTCCCGGGGGCAATGTGCATATATCAATGGGGGCCCATAGGAGCTTTCCAGCCCTGGGGACTGCCACCCCCGGAGCTTTATAAAATTATGTGAGGGGGGCTCTCAGCCCCCCCAGCCCCGGGGACCGCCATCACCGAGGCTACACAATGAAATGGGTGGGGGCTCAAAGGCCCCCCAAGCCCTGGGGACTGCCACCCCCTGGGGCTTGTTTTAAAATTAAAAACTACCTGTGTGGGGGAGCTCGAGCTCCCCCACATGCCCCGGGGACCGCCACCCCCCCGGGGCTTTGAATTAAGTGGGAGGGGGGCCACGCGGCCCCCCCCGGAGCAAATGATGGCCCTGGGAACCGCCACCCCCCAGGGACTCTTGCAGTGTCCCGGGGTGCCCACCCCCGGGACACTGTAGTTTGCTATGGCAGGGCAGGAGCCTCGCGGCTCCTGCCCAGCCATAGCAAACTTGGTTTGAATATTGAAAGAGAGAGCAGGGAAACCTGCTCTCTCTTTCAAAATTCAAACCAAATTGCTTTTCCACACGGGGAGCTGCATCTTAGCAGCTCCTCATGTGGAAAAGCAATGCCGTCTCCCGAAGGACGCGGGGAGCCGGGTGGGACCGTGGGGGGATTGGGGACCCCCCATCGGTCCCCAACAGAGAGGGCCAGCCCCAGGGGATGGGGTCCCCGGGGCGACAAGAGGCCCGGGAGGGGAGTCACACGGCCCCCTCCCCAAAATTTAAATAAAATAAAAAAACAAAGACCGGCCCCGGGGGATGGGGCCCCCGGGGCCTTAAGTGGACTAAGGAGGGGGGCAACGCAGCCCCCCTCCAAAAGAATTTTAGATTTTCAAAAAAGCCCGTGCCCCGGGGATGGGGTCCCTGGGGCCAATTAAGGCCTCAGGGATGGGGGCCACGCGGCCCCCTTCCACATTTTCTCATAAAAAAAAAATAGGGGGCAGGCTCTAGGGGATGGGGTCCCCAGGGCCAAAAAAATAGAAAACGAAGGGGGGCTACACAGACCCCCTTCTTAAAAAAAAAAAAAAAAGACCGTCATCACGCCGGAGGCCACACCCCCTCCTTTTGTCACTCTGCTAACGCACCCCCTGACGCATTTGCAGATGGGGAACAAATTCCCCTTGAATACTGGCCCACCAGGAACCTCCACTATGTGCCAGGGGGCTGCGTTGCAGAGAGGTGTTCTGGGGCCACGCCCCTTTTTACACCTCTCTGCAATGCAGCTCTGTGGCGCTTAGTGGAGGTAGCTGGTGGGCTAGTTGCACCCCAGGGACCCTCAGGATTCAAGGGGAGTTAATCCCCCAACTTAAAACGCACCACAGGGCGCGTTTCCACAGTGGTGAAGGGAGGGGGGGCCTGAGTTGATCTGTGCACAAACACACCCTGTGGCGCGGTTTAAGTTCGGGAATGAATCCTGAGGGTCCCTGGGGCCAACTAGCCCACCAGGTACCTCCATTAAGCACCACGGAGCTGCGTTGCAAAGTGTTGTAAAAAGGGGCATGGCCTCTGAACACCTCTCTGCAACGCAGCACCCTGGCACATACTGGAGGTACCTGGTGGGCTAGTTGGCCCCCAGGGACCCTCAGGATTGAAGAGGAATTAATTCTCCAACTTGAAATGCGCCACAGGGTGTGTTTGTACACATGTCACCTCAGGCTCCGCCCCCTTCCCTCATCATTGTGCAAACGCGCCCCCTGGCGAGTTGTAAGTTGGGGAATTAAATCCCCTTCAATACTGAGGGTCCCATCAGGCCAACTAGCCCACCAGGTATCTAAAGTATGCGCCAGGGAGCTGCGTTGCAGACAGGTGTTCAGAGACCACGCCCCTTTTTACACCTCTCTGCAACGCAGCTCTGTGACGCTTACTGGAGGTACCTAGTGGGCTAGGTTGAACCTAGGGACCCTTAGGATTCAAGGGGAATTAATTTCCCAACTTAGAACGGACACAGGGCGCGTTTACACAGTGGTGAAGGGAGGTGACGGGGCCTGAGATGACGTGTGCAAACACGCCCTGTGGCGTGTGTTAAGTTGGGGAATTCATTCCCCTTCAATCCTGAGGGCCCCTGGGGGCCAACTAGTCCACCAGGTACTTCCAGTAAGTGACATTGCGCTGCGTTGCAGAGAGGTGGTGCAGGCCGTGCCCCTTTTTACACCTCTCTGCAACGGTGCTTACTGGAGGTACCTAGTGGGTTAGTTTGACCCTAGGGACCCTCAGGATTCAAGGGGACTTAATCTCCCAAATTAAAATGGTCACAGGGCGCATTTACACAGTGGTGAAGGGAGGGGATGGGGCCCGAGGTGACATGTGAAAACACGCCCTGTGGCGCGTTTTAAGTTGGGGAAATAATTCCCCTTCAATCCTGAGGGCCCCTGGGGGCTAACTAGCCCACCAGGTGCTTCCAGTAAGCGCCACAGCGCTGTGTTTCAGAGAGGTGGCCCCAGCCGTGTCCCTTTTTACACCTCTCTGCAACGCAGCTCTGTGGCGCTTACTGGAGGTACCTAGTGGGCTACTTGGACCCTAGGGAAACCTAGGGTCCAAGGGGACTTAATCTCCCAAATGAAAACGGACACAGGGCGCGTTTACACAGTGGTGAAGGGAGGGGATGGTGTAGGAAAGTGGCTCTATATATACTGGACCAAAGTAAGGTACAGTGTGTACAGAGTCCCCAGTCCCCAGAGGTTTGGCAGAGGTTAAATATAGATATAACCTTACTCTCAAAAGTGGTAGCTTGGTCGAGCAGTAAGGCAGTATCAGAGGACAGTGTAAAGCATTTGTTGTACACACTCAGTCAGCAAATGGTCTCACACACTCAAGAATTGAACTCTAGGCCAATTGTTTTGTATCAAAAGATATAGTTGTTTTATTCTAGAACCAACAAGGTATCAATATATACTTTCTCAGGATGAGTTACTTTAGTTAAATACTTTTCAAATAGGCAATAGACTTTTTGAATGCAATAGTTACAGTTTGTTGCAATAGGCAACACAGTTTCAAACACAATGCAACATTGAGCTCAATGGGAATTTCTGGTTAAATGCAATTAGTTACTTTGTAGATTACTTATCTAACGACAGGGCTGGATCCTAGATTCAGTCCCGGGACATGAGCTGTAAACAGTTAAGTAAAAGCGTTTTGGTTACAGTAGTGATTTTAAAGGAATATTATTGTATTTTGAAAGTTGACAGAAACTTTTTCAGTTGGAATTACCAATGTTATCCTATGGAAGGAAATTCAATTTGCAGGTAAAGTATGTTCACGTTACTTTTGTAATCCAGTGCTGGACTCCTAGGTTCAGCACTGGGACCTCTATCTAAAACAGGCAAGAAATTATGTTTTTATCGTTGGCACGATTTTTAGACAATATTTGTAAGTTTAAAAAATTGACACTTAGAAACTTTTTCAGCAAAAAGCAGGCAATCATATCCTATGGAAGGAAATTCAAGTTACTGGTAAGTACGGTTAGAATTACTTTTCAGGATCAGTACTGGGCTCAAAGATACAGCACTGAGGTCTCTCCTGATAACAAGTGAGTAAATCGGAATTCGTAGTTCCGCTGATTTTAGAGGAATATTTGTAGGTTTTAAAAATCGACACAAACTTTTTCAGCAAAACGCAGGCAATGATTTCCTATGGAAGGAATTTCAAGTTACTGGTAAGTACGGTTAGAATTACTTTTCAGGATCAGTACTGGGCTCAAAGATGCAGCACTTAGGTCTCTCCTGATATCAGGTGAGTAAATCGGAATTCGTAGTTCGGCTGATTTTAGAGGAATATTTGTAAGTTTCAAAAATCAACACAAACTTATTCAGCAAAAAAAAGGCAATGATATCCTATGGAAGGAAATTCAAGTTACTGGTAAGTACGGTTAGAATTACTTTTCAGGGTCAGTACTGGGCTAAAAAGTGCAGCCCTGAGGTCTCTCCTGATAGCAGGTGAGTAAATCGGAATTCATAGTTCGGCTGATTTTAGATGAATATTTTAAAGTTCCAAAACACCACACTTAGAAGAATTTCCAAGTGAAACCAGTCAATGTTAGTCTTTGGAAGAAAAGTGAGGTATCAGCTTTTAGGTAAGTACTCGACTGGCAGAGTTAAGGTTCTGGGCATAGACTCAGGGATCTCCCAGGGTCAGGTAGGTACAGTTGGTACACCCTCAGCGGCACAGGGGCAGCCAGGTGCAGAGGTAGTTAGGCTCAATGTTATCCAATGAGAGGCAGGGGGCCTTCGGTTGGTGGCTGCTGGCTAGCAGGCCACGTGGCTGTGGGAGCTGGGCTCCTCGTCACTTGCTCAGGGCAAATGGGGAAGTAGGATAGGACAAAGGTTGCACTGCCAGGGGCACTCGGGCGGCTGGGTGCAGGGTGCTTTTGAGCCGTCGGGCTCTCAATGTTATTCAATGGAGATCTTTTTTTTTTTTTTTTTTTTTTTTTTTTTGAAAAACCTTTATTGAGATTTCAACAAATAACAAGTATGGGCCTACAACCCCCGGGGCCGGCCGCTAAGCAGTCAGAGTAACAAAGATCAATATTTGTCACAGGCAGCACCTCGGGGAGCAGAATCTCCATGCTAGTATACTCTCGCCACTGACCAGCCCAAGTAGGAGACCAGGATACAAAAGGTTTTCGTTTTATAATAAAAGAGGATGGAAGGATCAGGTGCCAAACAGTTTCCCAGCAGCAAGAAATGGCAGGCAGAATAATAAACGTCCACGATAAACAGCAATTTATCTAGTCAATGGCGCTGAAACAGGAAGTTCAGGATGTGGAGGAATATCACGGCCATTTGCGCCTGCAGTCCCCTGCCCTAAAACCCAGAAGACACCACGGAAATTGTGGCACACATGAAAACGCAGCGATTAACACCGAAGGAGTTCTACCATGCTGATCCCAGAAAAGAAAGACAAAGAAGAATAAGAGAAGAAAAAGGAGGCCATGGAAAAAAAGGGGTTAAAGACTAAAGGATCCCCTCCCCCAACCCCCCACCCTGCACCTCTGCAGATGAGTACGGCCCCCCCCCCCAGCTGTGTGCCTGTCGCCCCGGAACCAGACCCGAAATATAGAAGAAACAGAGAAAGAGGAGTAAGAAAAGAAACCCCCCCAGACGGGGGGGTAGAGAGAATATTAATAAACTGGAGGAGGGCCTTCAAAACATGCCCCCGGCTTCTCCCTCCCGCACAATATGTTTTCCCCCAAAGCAAACAATAAGCAACACCGAATCGACCATGTCAAAGAAGAATGGGGAGCATTATGCGCCTATTACACTAACAGTTATGCCGTGAGAGCACGCAACCCCAGAGCCCGCCCGCTTATTAGATGACCACCTCTGAAGGATCAGCCTTATCCTTGGCCACTCTTTGCGAATCTACCCATGCATACCCATCGACCCAGTGCCATGTCCAATGTTACAAAGAAGAGAAGCGTCCAAAAAAGAACATGAAGCGACACACACAGGTAGGGTGGAAGTCTCTGAATCCCAACACAGTCAGCAGTATGGAGAGTCATCTTTCCCAGTGCCGCTCCAGGATCTGCACTGCACACAAGGTCCAAGAAGACGAAATCAGCCAGAGCAGGCGACCGTTGCTTGAATATTGCCTGGGTCGCCGGTGGCCGCGCACGGGACAAGGCCACCACCCCCCACTCAGGTCCAAGACCTCCGGAACAGACCAGACCCACAGCCAACCGATCACACGTTAGTATACTGTCCGGAGTTTCCAGCTGGTCGCTATCCACAGGGGCGGCCACGACACTGTCCTCCTGTGTGCAGTGTAGGAAGTCCCCGTGTACCTGGGGACAGGCAGGCAGCAACTGTTCCGACGCTGAGGCCACCCCATCAAGCTTACTCCCCAATACCCAGGCGCCGTGAACCAAGGTGGAGTGAAGGGCGCCGAGAGCCTCGAGAAGATCACCATACCCCAGCACAGCTCTCAGCGCTCGCTCCGCTACGCTCCTCATAGTAGCACACTTCCAATCGTGCTGCGACCCAGTGTACAGGATGGTAGACTTCGTCCTGTCAAGATGGCCGCCGGGTAGGTCCAACCCAGATTGGGACCAGGACTCAGGGACAAGCGCTTCAGGTTCCATGTCACTGGAATCAGGGTTTCGGGGGCAGGCAAAAAATATATCCGATGTGTGATCACGGGCAACAGTCATCCCCACCACGGATCTGCACCTGCGAAAAACCGGGAGCAGTCCGCAAGAATCAGAGCAAGTTACGGGCGGCGGCCGGGCAGCTCACCGGCGAAGGCCGAGGCAATCACCGGGGAATCTTGGATTAGCCACCTCGGGCGTGCACTCGTTCCGCTACGCTCAGTGGTAGGAACGACCACGGTGAAATGTAGGCCGATAATCGCACCGCTCCGGTTAGTCCGACTCCACCCAGTCACCAAAGGCCGCTGTTGTTGAACTGCCGCCCGGCCATGTTATCCACTCGAGGTCCCGGTTCCAGGGTTGCACAGGCCGCAAGTTTCAAATGGATATTTCTCCGGCGATACCGCCGCCAGAAACTTCGGAGTCACACGATCGGTTGCCGCTCTCATTCACCAACACGGGCACATAGCGCAGGCTAAGGATCTCATGCAGGATATCTGTGCGGGATGCGGAGGGTCACGGAGCCGGGAGCCTACGCTGCCGTCCCGGTCGCCATCTTGGCTCCTCCCTCAATGGAGATCTTTAAAAGGGAACAGAGGCTGCAGGCTCCGGACGGTGGATCTTCTGGAGTAACCAACACTTTGCGGGGTAAGTTGGGATCTTGGACGGTAGGTAGGCACCCTGGAGTTGGGCACAGGAGGCCGGGGGGCACCGGGTGCAGGGGTGTCTTTGGACGTCGGGAAATCTTCCCCTCTGCTGGTCGCGGTTGGAGGGGTTCCTGGTTCTGAGTCTGCAGGCGTCGTCTGGGTCATCGAGGAGGGTCCTTGGGCACTGGATTCCAGGTCAGAAACGCCGGGGGAACATCCTCAGGGTCTTTGTCCACTCGGGCACAGGCCGGGCTCGGCGGGTGTAGAGTGGACTGGATTCGCGGTTCCTGGCTGGCTCCAGGGGTGTTGCTGTTTGAGCAGAGCCACTGCTCGTGGGAGTCCCAGTCTCTAAGAGGGTCAAGGCAGGCAGGTCCTCCGGGGTTCTTGAGGTTGCTGTCCGCAGGAGATGCCGGGATTTAGCAGGAGCAGGTTCAAGGATCAACAGGCCTGTAGGGCTGGGGCCAAGTCAGTTGGTGTCGTCCTCTAGTTAGCAGCTGCACGGCAGGACTTCTTCTTTTTGGTCTTCTTTCTTGTTTCGAAATCGGGATCTGAGGAAGGAAGGTTCAGGGTGCCCCTAAATACTAAATTTAGCAGCGTTACAGGTAGGGGAAGGGCAGGGACCAATAGGTCCCTGTCCTGGGGTGAGTACACCCCCTATCCTGCTCCTCTCCTGTGGGAGGGGGGCAGGAGCCTATCTCTGATTGGGCAGGGCTCCCCATCCTCAAGATGGCTGGGGACCGGAGTTGTGCTTCACCTCGCCTCTCCCACTGAGGGGTGGAGTTGGCACAGGCTGGCACACCTCCTTTCCTCACGTAGGGTTTCCTGCCAGTCTTCCCGCCAGAGTGGGGGTCAGAACCGGTGGGGGCCAGTTGCTGAGTACAGTAGGTGGTCTGGAGAAGCTCACAAAGGCGGTATGCCTGTGAAGCTTCCCCCTGCCCATCCTTGGGAAGGAGCCCTAGCACCTCGCCCAGGATGTGCATTGTTGCAGGCCTAGGAGAGCAGGGGGGCTCTCCACCCAGTCAGTACCCAAGTACTCATGCAGAGAGCCAGGCCTTAGCACATGGACTGCTTCAAACCCCTATCCACTATGCATGCAGTCCTCTAACCACCTACACACTTGTCTTTCACACCTTCAATTCCCCAGTCAGTATTCATACAGTTCTAGCAAACATCCTGTCACTCCCCTTGCACTCCTCCAGTGACCCATTCAGCACCATGAACTAATCCATTCACTGCACCAAAACCCAACCACTTATAAATTCACCCAGGCACTCTCCTTGTAGTACTCTAATCATTCAGTCAGTACCCAAGTACTCATGCAGTGAGCCAGGCCTTAGCACATGGACTACTTCAAACCCCTATCCACTATGCATGCAGTCCTCTAACCACCTACACACTTGTCTTTCACACCTTCAATTCCCCAGTCAGTATCCATACACTTCCAGGAAACACCCTGTCACTCCTCTTGCACTCCTCTAGTGACCCATTCAGCACCATGTGCTAATCCACTCACTGCGCCAAAACCCAACCACTCATAAATTTGCCCAGGCACTCTCTTTGCAGTACTCTAATCATTCAGTCAGTACTCAAGTACTCATGCAGTGAGCCAGGCCTTAGCACATGGACTGCTTTAAAGCCCTATCCACTATGCATGCAGTCCTCCAACCACCTACACACTTGTCTTTCACACCTTCAATTCCCCAGTTAGTATACATACACTCCAGCAAACACCGTGTCACTCCACTTACACTCCTCCATTGACCCATTCAGCATCATGTACTAATGCATTCACTGCGCCAAAACCCAACCACTTATTAATTCACCCAGGCACTCTCCTTACAGTACTTTAATCATTCAGTCAGTACCCAAGTACTCATGCACTGAGCCAGGCCTTAGCACATGGACTGCTTCAAATCCCTATCCACTATGCATGCAGTCCCCTAACTAACCAACACACTTATAGTTCTGCACTTATACATTCAATAAAAAAAAACAATATTCCAGTTATACTAGTGTATGATGAGGTGTATCTGATTGTCACGTGGATGATGTCATCAGTGATGTCATTTGAGATGTCATCAGTGATGTCATCAGTGATGTCACTGACCATGTCATGAATGATGTAATATGTGACATCATCAGCAGTGGATTGCGGGCGCGCTAGTTATAGTTGGCAGAACTAACTATAACGGAGGAATTTTAATGGTTTTGTATGAGTGAAATGTCCAGCTAACTATAACAGCCCTGAAACCTATGGTTTTTTTGATGAATTTCTAAGGCTTTTTAAATGCTAATTCCTAACTATAACATGTCTGAAACCTATGTTTTTTTCAGTGAACATATATATATATTGTGGTACTTTGAAATTTGGGACCACGTAGGAGGCAGGGCCCTACCCCTGTCTATTCCGGTATTAGCGAACCGCAAATGGCCAATACGGTATGTACAAGTACTTTGCATAACATTTCATTGATAAATATACTATGTATACGATGTTATGCATTGGCTCCGCGGGTTCCATCTTGGAGCGGTGGCCATCTTATAGTTGCCCTCACATAGGCTACACTTTAAGAACAAATACAGGCCTCTAGAACACATGCGCCTTCCTTTGACTTCTCTGTGACCTGTGCGAGTTGGCTCCACCGCCCCAGGTCAGTCCGGTCCCACGAGTTGCCCGTCCTACGGCCACCTGTGATTAGCATCAGGGTTTGACACACCATAAAGCCTTTTCATCCCACACAAGCCTGCGGCTAATCTCTTTCACACCTGACTGTTCCTGCTTTATGGCCTGTTTTGCAAACAGGAGCTGCCCGTGTTTATTGGGGTCTGCTGATATCTGATGAGGGATCTGAGCCTCGCTGGGTAAATAATTGCGGGCTGGCTGAACTGAAATGTGGGATTGTAATCATGACTCTGCTTGTTCTTTGAAGTAAAATATGTGAATGACCAACTGCAAGAGAAGGGCGGTGTTGCCTTACGGAGCTCTCCCTAGTGAGGGTAACTGGGGCTGCGAGCTGCGTGTTACCAAAAGTGGTGACAATTTCCCTACCTGCTACGATCTTGAATGCATTTTAGAACGCTTTTACAGTTGTTATGTTTGCATCTTTGGGGGGCTTTTAATAGCGTTAAGGGGAATTTTTAAGCCAGGCACACTGACACCCTTACCATCTTTCCACCTTCTTCCACCTTGTATAGCCGCTTTTCAGCCGATACTCGGCGGCGGTGGGCGCCATCTTTGGTGAGGCTGGGGGAGCGCTCTAGTCGCGCCGTCCTCACGTCCTCCTGGAATATTTAACAGGGTTTGCCAGTGATTTCGGTGCCTTACGGAGCTCTCCCTAGTGAGGGTAACTGGGGCTGCGAGCTGCGTGTTACCAAAAGTGGTGACAATTTCCCTACCTGCTACGATCTTGAATGCATTTTAGAACGCTTTTACAGTTGTTATGTTTGCATCTTTGGGGGGCTTTTAATAGCGTTAAGGGGAATTTTTAAGCCAGGCACACTGACACCCTTACCATCTTTCCACCTTCTTCCACCTTGTATAGCCGCTTTTCAGCCGATACTCGGCGGCGGTGGGCGCCATCTTTGGTGAGGCTGGGGGAGCGCTCTAGTCGCGCCGTCCTCACGTCCTCCTGGAATATTTAACAGGGTTTGCCAGTGATTTCAGTGCCTTACGGAGCTCTTCCTAGTGAGGGTAACTGGGGCTGCGAGCTGCGTGTTACCAAAAGTGGTGACAATTTCCCTACCTGCTACGATCTTAAATGCATTTTAGAACGCTTTTACAGTTGTTATGTTTGCATCTTTGGGGGGCTTTTAATAGCGTTAAGGGGAATTTTTAAGCCAGGCACACTGACACCCTTACCATCTTTCCACCTTCTTCCACCTTGTATAGCCGCTTTTCAGCCGATACTCGGCGGCTGTGGGCGCCATCTTTGGTGAGGCTGGGGGAGCGCTCTAGTCGCGCCGTCCTCACGTCCTCCTTTCTCCCTATATAATGTGCAAACCGGCCAGACGGCGCAGCGGGCTGGCGCAGCGGGCGCGCCGGACGCGCGCCGAAGCCGCGCCTAAGCCAAGCCCGTCTGCTCCCGTCCGCGCCAGGACTGCGCCAGCTGCAGGATATGCCAGGCAACAACCACACACCATCAGGTACGACAATAAGGCCCTATTAGCATTACGCCCTAAGACGGGTGCCCTGTGTAAGAGTTGTCCACCTACTGACTATCTCCGGGGCCCTTTCTCATGTTCTCATTGTAAATGGACTCCTCCCGTGATGCCTTTAGAAATGCTAAAAATTCCCGTGCCCTCTATGCATGGAGGCAACAACTTTAAGGGAGGTCTTATCAATGCCCGCTCGTTGTGTGGCCACAGCCAGGACATACACGATTTAATAATGTGTTATAGTCTTGACGCCCTTTTCATAACTGAAACATGGCTCAACGAATCATCCAATCCTGATTTGGCTATTGCCCTTCCCCCGGATTTTACCATCTTTAGGCGGGACAGACAAATCGGGCGAGGAGGGGGGGTTGCAATCATTGTCAAAACGTCATTTTCGTGTCATACATTTGATCTGGGACACCTCAAAGGAGGTGAGAGTATTGGCTTTTCGATCAGACTTAATGCCTCTACCTCCTTTTCGGGAGGCCTAATCTATCGCCCCCCAGGCAATGCTACTCCCTTTCTAGACTCCCTAGATGAAGTGCTCGGGTCACTTATGTTACGCTACCCACACTTTACTCTACTAGGAGATATGAATTTGCACCTGGAATCAGGCACAGACCCTTATGCTATTTGCTTCCATCATACCCTAAATATTTTTGGACTGGCCCAATTAGTGACTGCACCCACCCACCTAGCCGGCCACACTCTTGATGGTATTTGCTCCAACTTAAGTACCATGATTATGTCTCCCCCCATTCCGCAAATTTGGACCGACCACAGTTTCATTCCCTTTGACATCAAGAAACAAGTTCTAGCTCCATCAACAACAAAGCACCCTCAATCTTCCCTCTCGGTAAATTGGAGAAAAGTGATTGATCTTATCAAACTGGATACCCAGTTATTGGCTCAGGCCCCTGAATTGAGAGGAGACGTAACGGCCGACTCTCGTAACTTTCACGTCTGGATGGATCAGATTATTTTAGAAAATTCTGACCCTAAAGGCGACCGCCGGAACTGTCCTAAAAGGAAGTTAAGTGCCCCATGGTACACCCAGGCCTTAACTGAGAGCCATTTACTTTGTAGAATAAGAGAACGGAAGTGGAGGAAAACATATGATGAGGTCTCAAGAGCCCTTTATGTTCAACAGAGGAAATTATACCTCTCTAGCATAAAGACTGCCAAAAAGGTGTATTACACTAAAGCTATCAACGATGCACATCAGAAACAAAAAACTGTTTTCTCCATAGTTAAATCCTTTACTCACCCCAAAGCCCTCCAGCCCGAAATCCTGCCCTCTGAGAGTTTGTGCAACCAAATTGCAGATTTCTTTGAGGAAAAAATTGTAAACATCCAAAAGGATTTCCCGCCTCCTTTGATTTCTCTTGCTTTAGGCCCCCAAAAACATGTAGCCGAAAATAGCCATTCCCTTGGTAGTTTCCAACCGGTCTCCCTCCAACAGACCCGCAAGGCGATCTTGGCTTGCAAATCCGGAGCACCTACTGACTCCTGTCCCCCCTGCATTCTACATCATCTAGTTGAGGTAGTGAATCCAACCATCAATGCCATCATAAACACATCCTTAAAATTAGGGATTGTGCCTAATGAATGGAAAAAGGCTATCGTAAAACCTCTTATGAAAAAGCAGAATAAATCGCCAACGGATCTGACCAATATGCGCCCCATTTCACTCCTGCCTGTTCTAGGAAAGATCACTGAACGGATGGTGCATTCGGAGCTAAAAGCATTTGTGGAGAACCACAACATCTTGCATCCCCAACAATCTGGGTTTCGCTCCGGCCACTCCACTGAAACGGCTCTGGTAGAACTCTCTGACTCCATCAAGTTCCTGCAGGATGAGGGAAAGCAGGCCGTCCTCATCCTGCTCGATCTAACAGCAGCTTTTGACACCATCTCTCATGTCATCTTGAATGACAGGCTGCGAGAGATTGGTGTGACAGATACAGCTTTGGCATGGGTCAAATCTTTCCTGTTCAATAGGTCCCAGTCTGTATCTTTGGGTCACTACCTATCCAGCGAAAAAACTATTACATCCGGAGTACCGCAGGGATCCATATTAAGTCCACTTCTTTTTAACATCTATATGGCACCCCTCCTCGCTGTGATAGAGTCACACGGGATCCTCGTTACGTCATATGCCGACGACACTCAATTGGTCGTCTCCATTGACAAAAACCGCACGGATACAGAATTGCGTTTTCAGAATTGTCTCACTGAGGTATTTCAGTGGTTAAATAAAAACCACTTGAAGTGCAACAGTGGGAAAACTGAAATTATACCATTGGGCCAGGACCTACCTTTCTGCCCGAGGGATTGGTGGCCCAAAGACTCTGAGGCCCCGCCCAGTGCTGTGTCTTCTGCTCGCAACCTAGGCGTGCAATTTGATGCTACCTTATCATTTGATGATCATGTTAGGATCACGGCTGGCTGCTGCTTTGGTCTTATCAAATCTTTAAAGAAATTTTTTGACTTCCTCCCCATTGCCTCCAGGAAATCGGTCGTGGTTGCACTAATACTCTCCCGACTCGATTATTGCAATGGGTTGATGGCAGGGGTAAAAAAGTCCACTTTGAAGAAGTTACAAAGTGTACAGCACGCGGCGGCACGGTTAGTGTTAAAACTCCCTAGGAAATCTTCAGCCTCAACTGCATTAAATTCTCTGCACTGGTTGCCACTGCATAAGAGAATTCTTTTCAAACTCTTGCTCACAGCTTTTAAATCTTTGAAAAATATAGGTCCCAAATACCTTGTTAAACGTTTTATTCGCTATGATCCTGTACGATGTCTGCGATCCTCAGGGGCCAATCTTGCTAAGATCCCGAGGCATAAATACAAAACTAGGGGCGGAAAAACGTTCACAGTCCTAGCAGCAAGAGCTTGGAATAATCTACCCGTAAATCTTAGACTGATTGAGTCTGAATGCCCCTTTAGGAAACAACTGAAGACCTGGGTCTATCAGCAATCAGATACCTATGTGCTAGCAGCCATCTAGATCTTTTCACCACTTATCCCCTATACACATGCTCAGCGCCAAGATGCTCCTTCCGGAGCGAAAGTTGCGCTTTATAAATATCCAAATAACAATAACAATAACAGAGCGTAATATTCTGTATAAAAGAGAAGACTGGTTTTTGTTCTGGAGACTGCCTCATTCAGTGGCTAAGGCTTCTGTGCGACGTAGTCTCACTCATTTGAGTTTAATAAAGATGTCTTTTCATATTTCAGCTTCTTTGCCAAGTTCCTTGTTATATTACCTTGAGAGTAGAATTTTCAAATACCACAACAGGAAGTACTCGAAGTCATAGGGTGCTACCCCTGGCACCTCTGGGGTCTCAAAAATCAGAGTACTTCAGTTGGCGCCCCAACAGAGTGGCTCATCAGCGAAGTGACTTCTTGTGGGAGTGATCTTGTCAGGAGACTGAAATCTACTGAGGAGGACAGAACAGGACTCTACCAAGAAGGTAATCTGTGCACAGGGATTCTGGAGATTCTTTTATGCAGCCCAGTATATTTCTGATCTTCCTGATTTTGATCCTACACATGATGTCACTCCTGCATGAGAACCCTTTTGGCGTGAGTATTATAAAAGACCGTTTAGTCATGTAGAACTTGGAAGTTAGAATTTGGGTAACATTTTGATTAGTAAAAATAAGAATTAAGTATAAATGGGTCGCTCCCAGTCCTTTGGTTCTTTGGGTCTTTAATTTGGTTATCGCAATTACCAAAGCCGAGGGGTTGGTTTCTTGGTTTTTGATTTGGTCATTGCAATTACCATAGTCAAGGGTCTCGTATATTTGCGAGTGTATTGGTAGAGATAACCCCTTGAAGTTTGAAGCTAGATTAGTGAGCTATAAGATGCCTGATCTTAGCAAATTTGGAAATGTAGAAATTTTTTGTTGGCCAACTTTTGGTTTGTATAGGTTTGGATATGCGAATTGCAATTTGTGTAGGCAGGTAATGAGGAGATATTTCTCCATTTGGTTTTATAATACTTTCGTTTTCCGCAGTATTTTTGGCATGCCTGTTTGTAAGCTCACATGGAAAAATGTGTTGCTTTTTTGGAAGGTACCATAGTTAAAATCGGTTAGATTTGAAAACATATTTCTTCCTTGGTGATTTTGTATCCCCAGGGAATTAAAATATGACATAATACACAACAAGGATCCTTCGTTCTGCGCAGTTTTATGAATAAAGATATGCAGAACGATTTTGTTTGGTGTTCTGCTAGGCAAAGCTAGTGAATTGAGCGCATTCACTACTTCTTGGACATGCATCTGTCTGTTGGGCTGTTTATGCAGCCTTTTGGAACACTATTGAGAAGTGTTTCTTGTAAATATGACTTACAACTAGTATTTGCAAATGGTTTAGTTCAAGTATAGTCTGTGAGCTGTTCTTTCTTTCTGTCCTGCGTATTGATTTGTAAGTCAACTGTGTGTTTAAATGTCTATGTGGTTTTCTCATTAGTGCAACTTCTGTAAGTAAATTGCGACGGCGCTATTTATGAAAAATGGCTAAAGCGTGCGGTACTGTGTGTTTGACCCCTTTCTGTTTATGTCTGAAATGAGCTCAATATGTGTTTGTGGGTCTTCTGATGTTTTCAGTCTGTTAAGCAAATTGTTGGTTAATTAATATTAAGAAGAGAAACTTAGAAAAAAAAACAGAAGTGAACCATGTGATGTGCTAAAATAGCTATATGGCGTTCTTTAATTTATAGAATGAGCAATTGTGCACATATACAAAACTGCCGTTAAATGCTTAAAGGATAAAATTAGAAACACCTTCAATAGATATAAATAAGGCCCCAAAAACGAAATTATCTATTTTTGCAAAAGTAAATAAATTTACAGCATTTTCCTTAGATGCATTGTATTAGATGTTCACAGGCAAACTTTTCAGCTGCAGTATATTTGAGAGAATGTTCATTTAGCCAGCACCTTCCCAGTTGAACACGGGTGGAATTTTGCATAACCGTCCTTTTAAATGAAAGTGGCGCAAAGATGTGACGCGTTTCAAGTTGGGCTTATGCGCTTAGGTTTGTGAGTTAATGTGTCCAAAATGATAGGCAAGAGATGCAGCTTGTTTTTTATATATGGAATTATCACAAAAATGAATCATTGGGATTTTTTTTAAAGAATATTATTAATCATGGAAAAATTATTTTAAAAAAATAAGTGCTTTTCAAAATCGTTTTTTGATATTTATAAAGCTTAATACTCATACTATGAACTCCTAGCATTAAAATTTGATTTGAGTTGTGTTGCATCACTAAAATGACAAGCATTCGCGTGTACAATTTTCCCTTGGCGCAGGCGCAAACAAGCTCATTTTTATAAAGTATAAGTTATTATTTCCAATGCCTGACTCATGGGTTATGTAATAGACATTCTGGTAATGCATATTATGCAAGAAAATTGTAGGATATTCATTTTTTAATGCCTAAAACATCAAAGTCGAATTTGGGTAAAAACACTGTTTAAACTGCATTTTCTTTCATTCAGAGTACTTTTTAAAGTGTCTCAGGCTTCAGTAAATGCATACGTTTAGGTTTGATACATATTTACAGGTTGTGCCTTTTTATGATTCACTGAGTCAATGTGCCAGTACAAAGGCTTGTTTTAATATCAGGGTTGAAGGTTCTAACTTCAGCTGGGCCTACTGAGACTTCATTCATTTAAGGTTGATGAAATGTGTACCATTGCATAGGATTGCAACAAGCATTTATTCTAAAAACTGGTATGCGTGTCATTAAGTTTTGTGAATTATTCCCAGTAAATGTAGTTTAATAATCTGGGAATAGAGATAATTTTTTTAGCGCCTAAAAAGGAGAAATTATTTTACAAAATAGAGTGAATTATTGCAAGTTAAGAGGAATTAGGAAGGCCTTCTGGCTTTGACAAATTCAGAGTGTCAGAAGCTGGGGGTTAGGAGAGCTGCAGAGGCTGGCTCAAGTTACGCTGCTGCGATGCTATCTTTAGTTTTCCGTAAACAATGGAGTAGGCTGCCACGTTGACATTTATGACCTTTTAAATTAGGGCCTTGTCTCTGTGGAATGCAGAATGACCTTGCTACACGGGCCTCTAAAGGTGGGGTTTCTGGTTTCTCCACAAGAACATCAATAAAACTAAAGAACTTAATTCCAAAGGGAAAATATAGAAAAAGGGTTCCTTTAAAAATCCCAACATCCTGTTAAATGCTCTACAGAACTGATACATTTGTGTCTCCGCTCTAAATAAATAAAAATAAAATGATGCCTGCTAGTTGCTGTTATTTGACAGGAAACGAAGTGTTGCATTAAGTCTTAGACAGAAAATAAGATGCAGCCCTTTTCTAAAATTTTGAAGGCTACATGCCTCAGTTAGAGCGATTTTGCTAATTAAGGATTATTTTTCACAGTGGAAAATGTAGGTGCCAAATTAATATGGAGTGTCAGTGTAACGATTTTTATTTTTAGAAAGGTAAAACTTAAGTGGCTGGATGTTGCAAGGACTGACAAGAGGGTAACAGTTAAGTAATGGCAATTTATTTCTGTGTATTTGGTCCTATCATGAATTGTTCTTGCTGGTCCTGTATGTTAGAAGAGAGACAGTAAAGTTATATTTGACAGCAGATTTCCATTGCCTGGTGATCTACTGTCAAAAGGAGGGTAAGGATTTTAAACCTGACAAATTAAACAGGCCCAAATATTGGGTTTTGGGCTGCAGGTTCATTGTGCATGAAGTACATGACATAGTGCTGTGCGTCGCCGCTCATTTACACATGATGTTGAAATTTGTCTATGCTTTCTGTGCTTGGAATACAGCAAGTATACCTGATGGCTTGGCATGTGTGTTTTTATTTTATGCACGTTTTATTTTATGCACGTTTTCCGTTTTTGCGTTGTTCTTACACTTTTGCTTTTGATACTATAACATGTTTACCCGTGTTGTGAGGGGATGGTCATGACGATGCCCATCGCTACGCAACAGTTGGTTGAACTTGTTCTGGTTACTAAATTCCACAGATAATGATATTTCATGCTGTGAACATAAGAGACAACACTTCACCAGTGCATGTCTATTTGGCTATAAATAGTATTGAAGGAAAATAATAGAGATACAGGATCAAAGTGTGTCACCTGCAGTTAGTCACGTTACTGCCCCTTCCCTTAAAGGAACAGGCAGCCTTACAGTTATGTATCCTTGATTGGACCTAAGGATGAAATTATAGATCTGTGACTCAAGGTGGCCTAATTTCTATATTACATTAGTTAATGATGTTCTGTTTCCTAAGTAGCATATGGCTTTTGTTCCTTAAAAGAAAACCAGGTTTTCATTTTCCCCTGCAGAAGGAACTGGAACATTAGCTAAGATTACCGTATATGGTGTAGTCGCCAGCGGTAGAGTTAAAATTTGTGTAACGTTTGCCTTTTGTGTATCACCCGTACTCTTGGTGTAGTGTCACATGCCTGACTATCACCCAAGTAAATTCTTGTCCTACCTATAGATTTTTATTTTTTTTATTGCTTTTGTTTCTTCCCTGACCGATGTCGCATTATGCGTAGTTATTGGGGATTTTAGTTGTGTCCTAGTTCCAATTCCCTTTTCCGTATTCCTTTCACCAGTCAGCCCATTTATTATTGTAGGTGTATTGTTCAGGTACACACTTCCAGACGGCAGTGATGCACCAGGAACCCCCATATTATGTACAATTCCCTTTTGCATGACCAGACTGATCTTCAAGAATTTTCCTTAGGCCTGCTTCAATGTTTTCCAGCTTGACTGTCAGGATAGCGATAGACTGGCTAACTGACTCAATATTATAGTAAGATAAGTTTTCCATCTCAATAGGAGATAACTTACGTTTATTTTATTTTTTTGAACATGACGAATTTTCAATGTTCATTTTTAATGTTGTTTTTACCCTTTTGTTCCTGCTGCTTAAATTTTGGTGGGATCAGATGTGTTCTAATCATGCAAATAGAAGAACTCTCTAGTTCTTGTCTTTTGTTTCCACATTTGATCATTAGCCTGTGTACCACAAGTGCACCAGATGCACAGTTTTAAAGGAAGGTATCTACATGTCTGATAAAATGTATCTTGTGATCTTTCTTTTGAGGTGTTCTAGATAAGTAATTTAGAAACACTTATATGTAATCATTGAACAAAAAAAATGTGTTTGCCCCATTAGACAATGCCACCATATGTGAAGACATCCATTTAGATAGAATTCTCGTGTAGTTATCTACCCTTAGATGATGGAGGCTCTCACACGGAAACCCAATTGAAAAGATTAGAGACACTGTTTTGCCTACTGCCTTTATATTTGTATTGCTTTTTGAGAATGACAGTATATTCTAAACCAAAATTGTCCCATGGCGTGTGGCCACTCCTTTGAAGATCACAGGCCGCCTGTTTACAGTCCCCTTGTTATACAATGAACTGTTTAAAGCATCGCACTTGCTTCATCAGAAGGCGTTCAACATCAGAAAAGAAGGAGGAGCTGGTTTTGCCACAGAACCAGAATTTCAGTGCAAAAGAGCGCCTGTCATGTGCTGGTAACCTCTGACAGTGTGCAGTTCCTTGAGCCCCTTGGCCTGAGTTTTTGGCCAAACACCCCCCCTTTTTCCTTTGCTCCAATGGAAGTGCAGTGCACCGGCGGATACAAGATTGACAAAAGGCACTACATTCTGGTGTCCATGAAAGAGCAGCCTGAGCATCCTCTGACACTGAATGATGAGTGTTGGAGCCTGAGAATGGTCCCGAATCTGCACAAGATGACCTGTGCCCTTGATCAATGGAGAGCACACTACCTGTAGTGCCTGCCCGAATCTGCACGAGATAACCTATGCCCTTGATCACTACCTGTAGTGCCTGCCGCAAAGGAAAGATACTGGTACACTGCCTTGAGACATTGAGACTTTCGAGTGAGCTGTGGGTGTTTGCCAGGAGGGCACTCCAACTAAGCAGTACTTTTCTCATGAAAAGCTTGAATGAAGAGGCCCATGCGAAAGAAAACAACAAAAGAAGATTTGATGGACAATAGAAGCCTGCCAGAGAGGCTTTTTGAACGGACTCTGGGCATAGTTGGTTTCACAAGAGGTTTCCGTGTGATTGTATAGACTAGGTGTTAGGAGACTGATTGTTTTGCTGGCATTGTTTTAAAGTACTATTCTGTTTAGTAAAAACAGAATAAAGTCCATTATCTGTGGAAAGAGTACCCCCTTTTCACCTCAGAGCATTGATGAGGGTCACCACTGTTTCACCTGAACATACAAAACAAATCACTGAATTGCATAGGAGCCCTAAAAATGTTAATAGATGGTTTTAGGATTTGCTTTCTGCTTACGGTTGTGAAAAATTACTATTTCATTTGTAATAGTGGTCACTACTTTCTCCTGTTGTCTATGTGTTCTTAATAACGTGTTTTCTAGTATCTTTTTTAAACATGACGTTGTCATTTATGGGTGGGATTGTTTTTCTCTACCCAATTGACTTCTGCACCCGCTTCCCAACCTATGTCTTTTCCCACTACTGTTTCTTTGCACTCTTTTCACCCTTTTCCTGAACATGAGCAGGTTAGAAGATCAGAATTCGTAAGCAATTCTTTTGTACAGCTTCTGCATCAACACTAGTTAGTAATGACCATCACTAATTATTGGGTGTGGGATCTTATGCCGCCTACTACAGACAGAGGTATTCCTTATTTTGTCCTGCCATATGTGGCCTTTGTGCTACTACATGTGTAAGGAGACGTGTCCCGTGAGAGTTGCTAAGTAATAGGATGATGCTACAGCAACATCTCCATGACTTCATGAATGTAGACCTGGACTCGGATTGATATGAGTATAGTTATTGCCTATGTAAGGGCAAAAGGAGGGTCTGTGGTACTTTGAAATTTGGGACCTCGTAGGAGGCAGGGCCCTACCCCTGTCTATTCCGGTATTAGCGAACCGCAAATGGCCAATACGGTATGTACAAGTACTTTGCATAACATTTCATTGATAAATATACTATGTATACGATGTTATGCATTGGCTCCGCGGGTTCCATCTTGGAGCGGTGGCCATCTTATAGTTGCCCTCACATAGGCTACACTTTAAGAACAAATACAGGCCTCTAGAACACATGCGCCTTCCTTTGACTTCTCTGTGACCTGTGCGAGTTGGCTCCACCGCCCCAGGTCAGTCCGGTCCCACGAGCTGCCCGTCCTACGGCCACCTGTGATTAGCATCAGGGTTTGACACACCATAAAGCCTTTTCATCCCACACAAGCCTCCGGCTAATCTCTTTCACACCTGACTGTTCCTGCTTTATGGCCTGTTTTGCAAACAGGAGCTGCCCGTGTTTATTGGGGTCTGCTGATATCTGATGAGGGATCTGAGCCTCGCTGGGTAAATAATTGCGGGCTGGCTGAACTGAAATGTGGGATTGTAATCATGACTCTGCTTGTTCTTTGAAGTAAAATATGTGAATGACCAACTGCAAGAGAAGGGCGGTGTTGCCCAGAGCGTAATATTCTGTATAAAAGCGAAGACTGGTTTTTGTTCTGGAGACTGCCTCATTCAGTGGCTAAGGCTTCTGTGCGACGTAGTCTCACTCATTTGAGTTTAATAAAGATGTCTTTTCATATTTCAGTTTCTTTGCCAAGTTCTTTGTTATATTACCATGAGAGTGGAATTTTCAAATACCACAACAGGAAGTACTCGAAGTCATAGGGTGCTACCCCTGGCACCTCTGGGGTCTCAAAAATCAGAGTACTTCAATATTCACTGAAAAAACCATAGGTTTCAGGAGCGTTATTGTTAGTTGGACATTTCACTCATACAAAACCATTGAAATTCCCCCGTTATAGTTAGTTCAGCTAACAAATAACTCGCGCACCTGCAATGCACTGCTGATGATGTCACATATTACATCACTCATGACATGGTCAGTGACATCACTGATGACATCTCAAATGGCATCACTGATGACATCACTGATGACATCATCCTTGTGATAGAGTGGTAGACCTCCTCTCACCCTAATATAACCTTTGATACACACACTCAAAAATAGAAACTAACATTTTCAAAACAATGGACATACCAATACCACTTACAACACACGTATTTAGTAATTCCAGGATCTACACACACATCCACTCATTCACCAACAGTCCTATACAGTCACTCATACATGTACTCACTCATCATATGTACTCATACACCTATACATCCTGTTACACACTGACACTCATCCATAGAGTTACTTACACACATAGTCACACATGCAAACAAAGTATCAAACATCTATTAAATTGCATATACCGTTATAAACACTCCACCACACTTACTGCTACAGAAACTTACACATACTTACTCTCTTAAGCAATCACTTATAGAAACGAACTAACTATAATGGGGGAATTTCAATGGTTTTGTACGAGTGAAATGTCCAACTAACTATAACGCCCCTGAAACCTATGGTTTTTTCAGTGAATTTCTAAGGTTTTTTAAATGCTAATTTCTAACTATAACGTGCCTGAAACCTATGGATTTTTCAATGAATTTCAAAGGATTTTTAAATGCTAATTTGTAACTATAACGTGCCTGAAACCGATGGTTTTTTCAGTTAGTTTCAAAGGTTTTTTAAATGCTAGTTTCTAACTATGCCTACAGAGGTAGGACATGTGAAGAAAGAAGAAAAAACACACAGAAAGAAGAAAAAGAAATGCAGAAAGAAGCAACAGAAGTCCTCAAAGATGATGAAAAGTGCAGGAAGAATAAGGCGTGCAGAAAGAATAAACAGAGGGGCAGAAAGATGCCTTGTTGCAAAATCATCCTGTACCCTCAACTTTTTCAGATGGGTACTGGTGGTAACTGACTCTCACTAACCAGTCCTAGAGCCAGTGCTATGCTAAAATACACTTAGAATACAATTAAAACACCTGCATACACTAGGGAATACTATGCGTTGGGGTACCCCTGTGATTACCATGGCCTCCTCTGTAAGACCCTAGTACATAATAGGGCAGGGGGATTAAAACTACCTCCCTTCATTACTGTGCAAATGCACCACGTAGTGCGTTTTAAGTTGGGGGATTAAGTCCCCTTGAGTCCTGAGGGTCCCTGGGGTGCAACTAGCCCACCAGGTACCTCCAGTAAGTGCCACAGAGCTGCGTTGCAGAGAGGTGTAAAAAGGGGCACCTCTCTGCAATGCAGCTCCCTGGCGCATACTGGAGGTTCCTGGTGGTCTTGTTGGCCCGCAGGGACCTCCAGTATTCAAGGGGAATTAGTTCCCGGTCTGCAAACACACCAGGGGGCGTGTTTGCAGAGTGCTGCAGGGAGGGGGCGGAGCCTCCGGCATGATACCGGTCTTTTTGAAAAAAAAAAAATGTAAGAAGGGGGCTGTGTGGCCCCCCTTCGTTTCCTTTTTTATCGCCCCTGGGGACCCCATCCCCCAGGGCCTGACCCCTTTTATTTTTTATTAAAAAATGGGAAGGGGGGCTGCGTGGCCCCCCTCCCGAGGCCATAATTGGCCCCGGGTACCCCATCCCCCGGGGCATGGCCAGTTTCTTTTATTTATTTACATTTTTGGAGGGGGGCCACATGGCCCCCCTCCCGGGCCACTTATGGCCCTGGGGGCCCCATCCCCCGGGGCCGTCCCTATCTGTTGGGGACCGTGGGGGAGTCCCCAATCCCCCCACGGTCCCGCCGGCTCCCCGTGTCCTGCGGGAGCCGGCATTGCTTTTCCACACGGGGAGCTGCTAAAATGCAGTTACCCGTGTGGAAAAGCAATCGTCTTTGGTTTTTGGAAGAGAGAGCAGGATTCCCTGCTCTCTCTTCCAAAAACCAAAGCAGTTTGCTATGACAGGGCAGGAGCCGTGAGGCTCCCGCCCTGCCATAACAAACTGCAGTGTACCGGGGGTGGGCACCCCGGGACACTGCAGGAGCCGGCCCTGGAGGGTGGCGGTCCCCAGGGCCATGACAGGGCTCCAGGAGGGGGGCCACGCGGCCCCCTCCCGACATTAGCACAGCCCCGGAGAGGTAGCGGTCCCCGGGGCATGTGGGGGGCTCGAGCCCCCCACACAGGTTAGGTTTTAAAAAAAAAAAAACAGAAGCCCCGGGGGTGGCAGTCCCTGGGGCTGTGGGGGGGCCACGAGCCCCCCCACAAATATTTTCGAAAAGCCCTGGGGAGTAGTGGTCCCCGGGGCTTGGGGGGGCCTTTGAGCGCCCCACCCATTTATTTTAGAAGCCCCGGGGGTGGCGGTTCCCAGGGCACAGGGGGCTGTGAGCCCCCCGGCAAATATTTTCAAAAAGCCCTGGGGGTGGCGGTCCCGGGGGTTTGGGGGGCCTTTGAGTCCCCCGACCCATTTATTTTAGAAGCCCCGGGGGTGGTCTTCCCCGGGGCTGGGGGGCGCCGTGAGCCCCCTCCGCACATATTTTTGAAAGCCCCGGGGGGTGGCGGTCCCCAGGGCTAGGGGGCCCCTTTGGGCCCCCCATTACAATATAAAGATTGCCCCCGGGACTTGGCCCATCCCGGGGGCTAAATATTAATGAAGCGCGGGAGCCTGCGTTTTTTTTTTTTTAAATTTCGGCCGAAATTCGCGCTGGGTGCGCGAATCTCGGCGATTCTTTTTTAAAAAAATGCTTTTTTTGGCCCTGGGGGTCCTTGTGGGACCCCCTGAGCAGGCCTAGGGGGTCAGGGTGTTTCTATATATGATATATATAGTACCAGCGTAACTGGTGTAACTGTGATAATTTCTCATAATTAAATTTACCTGTTATTACCCAGATTCCCTATTACACCATGTCATGTAACAAGAATTCATTTAGGTGGGAAACCAACAATTATTTCCCAAGGTTACCCATTTTGCCCAGAGAGACACCAGCAATTATTTAATCAATTTATTTGATTTTTTTCTGTCTCTTCCAAGTCTCCCAAAGTTGCCTCGTGAGCCTTGTAGGAACACCAACAACTATTTCATCAGTTTATTTATTTTTTGCTTGGCTCACAAACATGTCCCATGGGCCCTGCAGGGACATCAGCAATTATTTAATTAATTTCATTGATGATAGTTTTGGAGCATTTGGCAACAATGATGATGTTTGCCTTGGAGACATTACATTCAGCTGCCAATAAGTTGGATAAATTTAATACCAAAGTCTATGAATGGCTTCAACACAGAGGTCTGAACACTGGATTCGTTGCCACTGACAATTGTAGTAATATTGTCAAAGCTAAGGCTGACGGATGGTATGTTATATTGATTACATTAAAACAATCAGATAACACAGCCTAATTACTTTGATATTTGCAATTCAATGTTTCCAACTGAACATTTTGAAAGTCATAGTTATTACATACATCTTTCTTCCCTAACACGCCTGATTATGGGTGGGTTTCATAAGACTAGGTCTACTCATTAAATACTGACCTATATCCTACCTAGTCCAGGGACCTTCACTGTGTTTTTGCTAAACAAATATTTATAGACATTATCTCCTACTTTCATAATTAGGAAAGCAAAACAAACCGTATAGGACCTTTAATTCTATAGTCTATTGGCTTTATTATCAGTAGCGATTTTAAAAATAGGACCCTATGTATGCAGAAAATGGTGGATTTCGCGTACTCTTGCGCTTCTTGCTAAACTTAATTTTACTTACTTCTTGTCACTTGTCAGAATGACATTGCCATTTGAATTATCCTGGATACTATCTTCTTCTGTATCAATGAGGTTGAATTGACCTCATGGGTGGCTATTTTAAACCATATGAGCTTCCTCTGAAACTGTGGTTTTTTTGACCATTTATACCTTTATGCGATGGGGTCTTTCAATATTCCAATAGAGATCCAGAATTTTCCCAGGTATTTGTCGTATGACTGCATTCATGACTTGCTGTTAGAAATGGGGTTCTCTAGTTGGCAGGTTTGTACCCTGTCCAAGTAGGGACCCTTCCTTCTAGTCAGGGTCAGGGGATTACACTTCTAAAATAACCCCTGCTCACCCCTTTGGTAGCTTGGCAGGAGTAGCCAGGCTTATCTCAGAGGCAATGTGTAAAGTATGTGTGCATAACACAAAGTAATACAGTGAAAACACTACAAAAGGACGCCACACCAGTTTTATAAAGATAGACAATATTTATCTGTGTGAAACAAGAACAAAAGTGTAAACATACAACATACAGTAATGAAGATATCATTATTGCAAGAATAGACTTAAAATACAGTTCCTTGAAGTCGATGGCTTCGTCCTAGGCTATCATGGCGGCGTGAACAAACAAATTCAACAGTTCAAGCCAACCGCGAGATCGCAGGCTAGCTATGGTGTCGGGAAGACAGGCAAACAGTACCTTGGAAATGCAGGGCATCGTGGACCTTGAGATAAGATCCGTAAGGGTGCCATCGTCGTTGAGCATTGGTGGGCATCGGTTTCGGAGGTCGGTGCAGGAGTCATCTGAGTCTTGAAGTCACACATGTTACAGATCGAACTCCGTGAGGTTGAAGTCCGGAGTGCTGGCGTTGATGGTGTTGGTGCTGCGGTGTGAAGTGGGATGATATGACATGCAGTGTCCACAGGTCACGGTGCAATTAGAGGTTTAGGGGGGCGGCATCTGACATTATCGATGAGACCAGGGCTGCGGTGAAAAGCAGGGCAATGCTTGTGCATTGTCCACAGGTCATGGTGCAGGCTGTTTCGTTGTCTTTGCTGAAGCTTTGTCGTCGGTAAACCCTAGTTCGGTGCCCACAGGTCACATTGTAAACAGGGCCTAGGTGATATGGTCAGGCGCGGCCGTTGGGGAGACCAGGGTTGTGGAGTGAGGAGGGGCGATGCTCTTTGCAGTGCCTTCAGGTCACGGATCCTGCGGCTGCATTGTTGACTGCGGTGGTCTGTTTTTTCTTCTGTTGCAGCACAAAACACACAGGCTCCAGTGTTGTCAGCAGATAAACCTGAAGTCTTTGATGTTCCTAAGACTTCCAATGGGAGACAAGCTCTACTTCAGGCACTTGGACAAACTCAGGAAATAAGTTGCAGAAAGTTCAATCCAGTCCTTTTGCTGCCCAAGAGATGAGCAGCAACTGCAGGCCATTCCATCAAAGCAACACACAGCAAAGGGGCAGTACTCCTCCTGGCTGCTCGTCCAGCTCTTTTTCTTGACAAATCCCTTAGTCCAAAAAAGTTCTAAAGTCCTGGCATTCTAGGTCAAATGCGTATACCCCTTTTATCCTTTGCAACTTTGTTCAGAAAGCCTCTCTGGCTCAGGAAAACCAGTTCTGTCCTTCTTGGTCCAGCCCCACTTCAGTGGGTGGAGATATCATTGTGCAGGTCAACCACAGCCTATTCAGGGGTTAGTGACCCCTCCTTCCGCCACTCTAGCGCAGGATGGCCCATCAACATATGCAGGGCACCCCTCAGCTCCTTATGTGTGAGTGTCTGGAGTGAAGGCACAAACAGCCCCTGTCAGTCTAAAACCAGTTAGTAAATCCACAAGCAGGCAGAGGCACAAAGGATGGTTAAGCAAGAAAATGCCCAATTTCTAAAAGTGGCAATTTCAAACACACAGTTTAAAAACCGCCTTTTCTAAAAAATGTATTATTAAATCCGGAGCTCAGGGAGCTCAAACTCCATTTCGCCATCTTTTCCCATTTGCAAGTTACACTTGTAAAATGTTACAAGACAGCTCAAACGATCACCTATGGAAAAGACAGCCTTTCGATAATGAAAAACGAAATGCATAGTATTTCACTATCAGGACATGTAAAACACACCAGCACATGTCCTGTTGCAGGGATTCTGCTCATGCACAGAACTATGCGCAGGAAACCAGGACCTTAGTGAATTGCAGTGTACCCAAAACTCACCTCAGTACCCAGAACCCCTATCCGACTAGCATAAGTGTCTCATTCGTTCTCCATTTCATCTTGAAGCTACCAATGATAAGACAACCCAGAACAAGCGACTTAGAGTACTCTCAGGAATGGTATGAATCAGAAACACCTTTTTGTTATTATTCTCATATCAGTCCACAACAAGAGTAATCAGAGACACGGTAAAGTTTAAAATGTTTATTTTTAACTACATGTCCTAAGATGCAGTACTTTGGCTAACATAAGCAGACAAATGATTAAAAACAAAACCATCAACATTGTTACAATACCATAGAAAATGAAGGGAGAAATCATATTACAAATGATAGTGGATTAAAGCCACCCTCCCTTCGCTAGTAAGCTAGTTTTATGAAACTAATAGAAGGTATCTAGGCTTTTATGGGAAACCCCATACCGTAAATATCAGCTTAGGTGAATCACATCACAGGATCAGCTCTTCTCTGTGTCTGGAAAAGGTTTTCTCCAAGTGCCTGAATCATGCATGCAAATACAATATTAAAGGCACCCGAGTTTCAGATATTTGCAGCTGTGTGGTGTTATGACTAGAGCGTGGGCCGATCAACATGAATTCAAAAGCATACTTTGTTATTTGACCTTGACGGCTTCTGCACACAGTGTTCAGACTAAGGTCGCGGTGCACGTCTAGGGATGTGAACAACAGGCCGTTCTCATGTGAAGAAAAAGCAAGCAAGCAGTTCTCCTTGTAATAACAGATACCTGTTGTGTCGTGTGCAAAAGCAGCAAAAGTGGCAAGATGGCGTTTTACATCTAAGACGCTTATGCTAACATAGCAATTGTGTACATGGAACTCGGTCTTCACTACACCCTCCATTGATCAGACCATGAACAAAATAGGAAAGCAAAGTAGGAACGCAGAGTTCAAGTCTGACAGAGACAGAACCAAGTTCATATATTGCCCATCCATATAATTGGTAGTGACAGTTTGAAAAACCCATTAGAAAAAGGAAACAAATATAACATCTCGTTAAGGCGTGACGTAGCCTGGTGTGGAGTTAAAAAAAGAAAAAGTGTAAAAATTTGGGGTTGGACAATTGGAAGAGGGACAACACCCAAGTCAATCCATCAACGTGTAAGCACAAAAAGTAGCAACAGCCTCCAAGAGGAAGTCATTATAATGTCCTGTAAAAGATTCCGCCATCCAGTCTAGTAAAGTAAATGAACATACATGTTCTCCGATAACTGGAGCCACTAGCACAATCAGAGGACAACTTGCGTGTTCTTCAAGATAACTTCTCGCCAAGAAGTCACATGCTGCCGTATACATGTCCCAATTCCCTAGGACTCCATGTGCTGCTCCACAGGCCATAATCCCAATGCCAGAACAGTCCAACCCATGAGCCATTAAGGGACTCATTAGTCTATCATAATCCGGGGCAGGAGACGCCGAGATCAATAGGCACAAATCCAGAGCCCATTCAAATGGACAATCTAGGCAATGGAAAACAGGTTGCACGCAAGTAAAGTAGGAGAACCGGAAGGATAATCCATAGGCTACGCTTAAGGTGGCCAGTGGTAATGTTCCATAGTATTCTAGCATCCGGTTGCGCAGTTGAAGCAGCCGGGGCAGGCTGTCGTGTGATACATATCGTGCAGCCATTGCGCATTAAGCAGACCAACAGGAGCATACCAGCAGTGAGGGCAAGAATCAACAAGAGCCCGCCGAAGACGCTGGAAAAAATAGAATGAAAAAACGCCGGTATCACACCAAATATTGTTTGGAAGGAGGTCACGAGGCCGGAGCCCACAACTTTGAAAAAATGCACTAAGCCAGTTGTTGACGAGGCATTGAATAGAGTATGAATCAGAGTACCGAAATGAAGGGGGAGATCAGTATTCAGAAGCGCATGCACCTCGGTGAGGGTGATTGCCACATGAAGGACGAATGTTTCACGGGAGGAAGTCAGCACGACTTCTTTTTGAGACAATAGAGCTCTTATTCTGCTCATCTTGTTGGACTCTGCTTTCAAGGTTGGGATGGAAGACCAGATGGATACATCCAGTTTCCCATGTGGGGGCGGGAAAAGGACATTTTTACAGCAAACTACGCGTTGTGAGACTGTTACAATGTACGGAATTCCCACTAGCATCCTGCAGCATGGCTCGTTATTTAAAAGCAAATAACTACCGTTAGCTAATAATGTAAAAGTGGGTGTAATTGCTGGCACAGGATTTCCCTTCAGAATGCAAGCCAAATTCAGTGCCTGAACGTTGCAGGCGCCATGCAATTGGATGTGCCTACAGACTACTGAGTGATCAGGTGTGGAAGTGCATTCCTCTCCTTTCAAATAAACTTCCTTACCCTCTCTCATGCATCTGTATGTAAATCAGGGTGACCAAACTTCATGCAGCAAAGCAGTACCCAATGGTTCATATCTGCCTAGGGCATAATGTTTCATAAACAAACTAAACTTAAATAATGGAAATGGCAAGGTGATTAAACCGTGGATAAGCCACACAGCCGAGTTCGATTCGGCTACAGAGAAAGGTAAAGGATCTAACTTTTCAATATGCAGCAATGAGTATGTTGCATCTTTCATGGACATGAATTGTTGTTTAGCAGTCAGATTAAACGGCAGGAATAAAGATGATGTATTCATGTAGTCTCAGGGAATTTTCCCAGCCTTCAATGTTTGCAAAGTCCATGCAAACTGCATTATAGAACGCAATTGATTTTGACCATGACCACGGTATAAAACAGACACATCCTCCTGTACAATATCCACAACAGAAGAAACAATATTATCTAATGTGTAAATTCTGGAAGAAAGGGTGTTAATGCTATTATTGATGACAACTAGCACTTTTTCCAAGTTTGCTTGCTCAAAAACTCTTAATCTGGAAGCAGCTTCAATTTGAGATAATTTCCAAACTTCGTTATAAATAGCATACACCCGTCTTTTGGAATTGCCACCCACAGGACCCTTAACAAAATCATTCATATCTACTTTGTCATTTAATTTTGATAAAGGAAGTTTAACGGATGCCAAGGTGGAATGTTGCAGCCAGTTCTGACATAACTTCCTGACAGAATAGGTAGTAACAGAATGGGAAGATTCAAATCGGGGGTCCACTCTAACCTGTGTATAGCCAGGGTGTTGACCCAGAAAACGATGTTGACAGGAGTCTGAGCTAGTCTGCCATACCAGCCATCCTTCAGGATCTAAGTTTGAAATGTTGAAGGATGTATTAGTAATAAATGACTGCAACGCATCAAGGGACAGATCTGTGTGATTATCCCATTTTGGATAAGCACCGAGATCAGGAATAGAGGGGGAATTCATCATTTTAGAAGTAGCCAATCCAAAGCAGGTGGTTTGAACAATGGTAGAATTAAAAAACAAAATGTGGTTTGGGATAAGGCAAGCATGATGCAGAGCTTCTGTACCTTGTACCTGCCATGCTTTCGAACCCCAAACAGATTTAAGATCAATGGTATCTTTCCACAGCTCATAGTCCCCTATAGCCAATTCATCCATAAAGGACTTGGAATACAATAACTTAGTGTGGGTCAGTCTAACTTTGGAAGCTGACTCAGTAGCCACTTTAAAATAAAAGGCTTCAGGGTCAGATACACTGTAATCAGTAAAATATGTAAATTTGTTCACAAGAGTTTTGGAGCTGCCTTCAATGGGTGTTGGGCAATGTTCCCATTGTGTAAATTAACAAAAATTCTAAATGTATTTGCTTTATGCAGGAAATGATTGCCATAGTGTAGGTAGCAAAACAACTCTCCATAATTAGCTGTGTCTAAATACAAACCTTTAGCATCAAAAGCAGCATAATATTTCAAATCAGAAAAAAGAGCCTCTACGGCATGGACATCCCAACCATCAGAGTGGATGTTTTGTTTAACAACATCTCCCATAGAAACACGAAGTACATTGGGGACATTAATCACCTCTGTGGGACCATGAATTTGAATTTTAACAGCATCCCATACAATCCCATCCAACACAGGCAAGGCAGTAATATTCACAAAAGTCTGGTCCCTTTTCATGATGTGCGATGAGGAGTGGGGGGCCAAAGTTCCATCAATTAATCTAATTGTAGATCTCTCGGTGAGATAGTGTCCATTTACTTAGACGAAAAAATACAACCACAAATCCAGTGGACATAAACAAAAAACACAGTTATGAGCACCAGCTAAATGTAAGTTCAAGGGGGAATCAAAAAATGTCTTTTAAACCAAGCAGCAAAAATATAAATTTTCGATGGGGCATTGGAAGTCATAGAGTTAGTGTCAAATGAAAAACGAGACTGGTCAACTGCATTTGAATGTAAACCAGGCAACGACACATCTGTGGGATAAGTATACTCAGCATCTTTAGTAGGACCACCAGCCGGAGGAGGCAATAAAGGATTAGTAACTGTATGCATCTCGATGGCAATGTCAGGCCTGTTGGTAGTTGCCGTAGCCGAAACAGAATTTCTCAGCATTGCTGGACAATAGACCGCTGGAGTCATACTAAGAAGAATCGGCCCCTCGCTGTATTTTGACATTGTCAATGGAGATGTACCTGTTATCCTTGCGACCAGGAAGTGGAGGTAAAGTGACAAGCACTGGTACGGGAGCACAATAAGAGGGGCCGAACTCCTTCTTGTTCTCTACCTTCTCACGGACCAGGTCACCAACTCGAGGTAGCCAGCCAACTACCGGAATCTGAAGCGCAGCATCAGTTGTGGAGGGCAAGTGTTCCTTTGAAGACTGTCTCTGGTCTCTTGTAAATTCTGTAATACAGCACAGTGATCATCTACGTCAAAGGGTGCGGCCGACGCCGCCATGTCTAGACCATCAAGGTCCGGAACAAACATCTTTATGCCAAAGAGCATTTCGTATGGGGTCCGCCCACCCAGAGACCTTCTAGGGAGATTATTAAGTGCACGTTGAACGCTATACAGATGGGCCAACCAGTTCCTGCCAGTACCTAAAAAACTCTAGCTGTCAGGGATTGCTTTAAGTTACGGTTCATTTGCTCCACAGCACTATTGCCCTCAGGCCGGTATGGAGACGAAAATTTTACTTGGACCCCCAAAGATCTCATGGCTTCTTTGTACGCCTTAGAGGCAAACGCAGGACCTTGGTCAGAATGAAGGGTACCACATGCGAAAATTCCCACAAAGACACGCAAATCCCTGATGACAGTTCGAGCATCAGCACTCCGTTGTAGCCATACCCAAAGAAAACATGTGCACGAATCCACTGCAACTAAGATGTACTTATACGCAGTATCAGAGGAGAAAGGACCGCAGTGATCTAAATAAACGCATGTGGTTTATTAGATATGTACAACTGTGTTTGTTGTGGGCGCGCAGTAGTCGAAGGCTTAATCTGCTGACAGATGTCACAATTAAGAACATAAGCTTGAGTATGTTTATATAATCCTCGCCACCAGTAACGTTGTTGTAATAGAGTAACAGTTGCTGAAACCCAGCATGCGCAGAAGCCATACCTTCGTGAGCGGCTGTTATCAAGGAAAGTCTGCAGTCCGCGTTGGGAATCAATCTGTCACCAACGTCGTTAATTGTCACATAGGGAACTTTATCAGGACTTAAATGATAAGAGTATTTAGAAGGGAAACATCTAGGGTAATTACTTCCCTTCTCTGTTGCAGCAATAGCTGTCAAGATGTCATCATCAATCTTACTTTTGGATCTTGTAACTGCTGCTACTAGATATGTTGCCACTGCTCTTTTCGCTGCTTCGTCAGCTAAGCTGTTTCCGACACCGTGGACACCAACTTGCTGATGCCCAGGAATATGAATTACATTCACGAGAGGCAGATTCTGTTTAAGTTCTGAGACTCAAACCCAAAGCATTTTATGCTTGATTGTGCTACCTTTGGAATCACGATACTCATTTTGAGACCAAAAGAATAAACTGTCGTTGAAAGACTGAACACAGTCAAAAGAGTCACTCACTATAAGAGTAGTAACTCATGGATCAGTAAACTCCATTGCAAGCACCAGAGCACGTAGCTCTGCCAATTGAGCGGTACAATCACCCAATGACTGCGTGTGCAAAACATCAGATTTGAATTCACCATTCACGAAAGTACCAGCCACTATTGCGCAGGCTGCTGAATAAGCATGCTTAGATTCCGTCGCCGGTTGCGCCGAACCGTCAGTGTAAATGACAAAATGGTAATCCTCAAGCGGGCGCAAGGACACAGGAGCTGGATGAACGAATTCATACTGCAAATACTCCTGAGTCTGCAATGATGCATCAAATATGTAAGTGACATCCAGTGATGTCAAGGAAGTGGCTCATTGCATCCAATGGGGATGCAAAGCTTTAGAATTTGGTACACTGGCTTTCGTTACCGCCTCTAGGGCAGGATACGGTATGACAACCAACATGCGTTTCCCTTGCGACAGAGCTCTTTTCTTCAGAATCGCCATCTGCACTGCAGTCAAAACTTTCTCGACAGTGGAAAAGTGCATTTCAGCTGAAGTGTACAAGTGTGATTTGTAAGCAATGGGGACTGTATCTCCCTCATTGAACGTCAAGTACGTGAAACCCACTGCGCCAGGCACAATTCTTATTACCAGGTTAGTGTGGTTATCACGCGTCAGTAAGTATTTCGAAGCATGGAGATCATCCTGCAAAGATTGCAAAATAGCTGAATGTTCTGGCAGCCAGATCAATTTGGAAAAAGTAGGTTGTACCAAGGCATATAACGACTTGATATGCTGGGCATAATCGGGAATGTAAGTACGCCCGAAATTTAAAACACCCAGCAAAAATTTAAATTTTTTCAGTGTTGTGGGAGCACGCAAACATGCATACTTCTCCAGGAAGTGAGGGACTAATCTTTAGCCTTCGTTGTTGTGTTCATAGCCCAAAAACAACACTATATACTCTGCAATGTGTGACTTTGCAAAGTTGAATTTGTAACCGAAGTCCGCAAACATGACAATGACGCTGTCAACGTGACACAGATGCGGCCATAATTAATCGTCTGTGAGATAGATATCATCAACATACGAGTAGGCATCAGGGTCAATGCTCTCTAACAGAGAGACTACACGTGCGGCAAAGACGCCTGGGCTGTTTTTATAGCCCATGGCTAATCTTTTAAACTGTTTTTGCTTGCTGCCAGAAGTAAAGGCTGTTCATTGACTACTAATCGAGGACAGATTATGGCTATAAAAGCCATTGAAGATGTCAAGTGTGGTCTTAAACCTTTTTCTCACGAGACTATCAACTAGGGCAGAACTGTGGGTATTCTGTACAGCACAGGTCTGACAATGAGTTCAAATGCCGGTAATCCAAAACTAAGCGGTACGACCCATCAGGTTTAGTTACAGTGAATAGAGGATTATTCATGGGTGACACACATGTTTCAATAACGCCTTGATATTCCAATTGTTCAATGATTTCTGCGATGTGAGATCTAGCTTCACGGCACATGGGATATTGGGATTGCGGCTGGAGCATAGACTGTAATGGAATCTCATGGCTGGGTGGCAACTTATCCCACCCAACCTGAGAACGGTACAACGCCGGAGCAAGTACCTGAGCCCACTCTTCTGCAAAGTTCTGAGTCTGATCCTTTGGCACAGTGTGCGCGAAAGATGGGAGGATTACCTCCTCCCCTCTAGGAGCGGCCAAAACGAAAGCTGGGGGCCAGTCTGCCTCTGCTAACAGAATGTCATACGCAGAGGTCAGATGTTCCCAAAAAATCCCTTTTATGGTACGTTGTATGTCACCGTCAATTAAAAGGACTATGTCATATAGTCTGTCAGGGGGAGCCACTCTAGTGTCAGCAGTTTCTACAGTAATAAATGTATCAGTTGCTGTCGCCTTCAGATATGGACGCAGTGCTTGCCGCACTACTGTAACCTCCTCTGTGCTGTCGAGCAGCGTTAGTGCCCATGTTAGGTTCCGAAGCTGCGTTCTTACTATCTGTGGCATACCTCGCTGTTAGTGCAGCAACTTTCTTCTTTTGAAACGGGGGTCGTTGTCTTGCAAATTCGTCCTGCTTGCCTTTACCGTCTGTCTGGTGGGATTGCTCACGTCTTTGTTGGGCACCCTGACCTTTGCCATGGTCTCCTCCACCGGACTGTGAGACCGATGTTTCCTGTGAAGAACGAGGAAAATGTTGTTCAGGAACCTGAAATCTATCAGGAGACTTAATTCTAGTGCTATCGCGCAAATCATATGTGCGTTCAGTAGTCGCTTGGACTGGTGACGCGGGACGAGACCCCTGTTTCTGTTGCTGCTTTCCCTGTTTTTTAGCTTTTCAATTTTGTTTCGGAAATGCTGGACGGTCGTCTTTAGAAGACGTCCCTGTCTTAGTTTGCGGTTGAGCTGTTGTTGTCTGAACAAAAGGCTTAACCCCCAAACTATTGCAGCCAATGGTCTTATAAGCCTCCGCAATCATTTTTGGTGACTGCCGGGGTTTATTGACGTCGGCGACGAGGCGCAGCTCATTCGACACTTGAAATTTAACCACATCTCCCTTGACGTTAGCAAGGATGAGCGTGGCAACTATGTCGAACATGCCAACAAGCCTCATTCCTAACTCGATCGCTGCCTCCGGACCGTGTTGATCCTGAACACGTTTGATCATGGAGGGCAGTACAGCCATAGACGGGGTTCCGAAGCATTTCGAGTAGACTGCTGCAAATACTTTATCCCAGTTATCACAATCAGCTACCTCTGGGACCAAGTCTTTCTGCAAACTAATGGTGAGAATCCTGTGTTTTTCCACAGGAGTAGAATTCGTAAAAACTGCTTCCAGCTGGTCAAATTTCTCAGCAAGCCAATAAGGTATATCATCCTTATTTTGGGGGCGCTTGCCCATTACCGAATTAACCATGATGGGACTAATAGTAATCCCGGCTGGGCCAGCTGGTTGCCCTGCAACAACAGGTGCCCCTACCTGGACATTGCGTGAAACGTATTGCACTAAAGCCCGATGTACCATAATTAGGGCGGTATGGAGTAGACGTAACTCATCCACCGTGGCTTGCAAATAACATGGATGTGGTGTAAACCCAGCCAAGACTGGCCAAGTGGCCCCTGGAATGGACAAGGGACCCAAATGAATCGGTGTAACCATGTGGGGGAGGGCGCCATTGAACCAAAACGATGCTGCCAAGCGGAAATTGGAATTTCCTGTGTCCTATATGCTGTGTAATTTGCCGGGACTGCCGTAGGAGTGTATGAGTGAAACATACCATCGTCCGCATTCACCGCCGGCAAAGTAACCCAAGAGTAAAACAGCTCATAGGGATGTGATGCATCGGCACTCACTACAAAGAAAATAGACAACCCATCGTCAGGCACCCTGAACTGCGTCAAATGACGCTGGAGAGGTATGCGACTATGCGCTGCAATAGCGACTTCAGCCATAAGGACACAGAGGAGGAAAACAATCTATATGTACAGTAGCACAAAAAGGGTATAAGATAAAACGAAACCTTTTTAATTGTCAAGCTTGAGTAATCCTATATATTAATTAAGTAGGTAGGTTTAAACCGTCACTCCCGCTAACCGGAAACAAGAGTGAGGGTATTGTGGACTAACATAAGCACTACTAAGGCGTCTCAATCATAAGACCAAATGTTAGGTGCACCATGTTGCAGGGATTCTGCTCATGCACAAAACTATGCACTGGAAACCAGGACCTCAGTGAATTGCGGTGTACCAAAAACTCACCTCAGTACCCAGAACCCCTATCTGACTAGCATCAGTGTCTCATTCGTTCTCCATTTCATCTCGAAGCTACCAATGATTAGACAACCCCGAACAAGCGACTTAGAGTACTCTCAGGAATGGTGGGAATCAGAAACATATTTTCGTTATTATTCTCATATCAGTCCACAACAAGAGTAATCAGAGACACGATAAAGTTTCAAATGTTTATTTTTAACTACGTGTCCTAAGATGCAGTACTTTGGCTAACATAAGTAGACAAATGATTAAAAACAAAACCGTCAACATTGTTACAATACCATAGAAAATGAAGGGAGAAATCATATTACAAATGATAGTGGATTAAAGCCACCCTCCCTTTGCTAGTAAGCTAGTTTTATGAAGCTAATAGAAGGTCTCTAGGCTTGAATGGGGAACCCCATACCGTAAATATCAGCTTAGGTGAATCACATCACAGGATCAGCTCTGCTCTGTGTCTGGAAAAGGTTTTCTCCAAGGGCCTGAATCATGCATGCAAATGCAATATTACAGGCACCCGAGTTTCAGATATTTGCAGCTGTGTGCGTGTTATGACTAGAGCGTGGGCCGATCAACATGAATTCAAAAGCATACATTGTTATTTGACCTTGACGGCTTCTGCACACAGTGTTCAGACTAAGGTCGCGGTGCACGTCTAGGGATGTGAACAACAGGCCGTTCTCATGTGAAGAAAAAGCAAACAAGCAGTTCTTCTTGTAATAACAGCTACCTGCCATGTCGTGTGCAAAAGCAGCAAAAGTGGCAAGATGGCGTTTTACATCTAAGACGCTTATGCTAACATAGCAATGTGTGTACATGGAACTCCGTCTCCACTACAGTCCTACCTTTCATATATACTGCACCCTGCTCATGGGCCTACCTTGGGCCTACCTTAGGGGTGACTTATATGTAATAAAAGGGAAGGCACTTGCCAGGTCAGCATGGTAATTTAAAACTGCATGTGCAGACACTGCAGCTGCAGGTCTGAGACACCTTTGAACGGCTACTTGTGCGGGTGGCACAATCAGTGCTGTGGGCCTACTAGTAGCATTTGATTTACAAGCCCTAGGCACATGTACTGCACTTTACTAGGGACTTACCAGCAAATCAAATATGCCAATCATGCAAAACCAATCATAACCCAATTTACAGTAGAGGCACTTGCACCTTAGCACTAACTAGCAGTGAAAAAGTGAGCAGAGACACTAAACCAACAAAAACAACAGCCAGCATACCATCAAAACAGGAGGTCAGAAAGTTAAAAGACTGGATAAACATGCCAAAAGATGCCAGGACTAAGACTTGCCCTAAACCTTTAACAATTCTGCTTTGATCGGAGAATGATTTTTCCTTCCGGGATGTGCAATTGCTTTTTTGTCTCAGCAGAAACAGAAGAATCAAACATGCAGTTAGAGGATCATGTTCTCTTTTGACATGTTTGATCGCCTGGGTACTTTTAATATTATATGTAACTTTAGAAACATTAAAACATAAATACAATATGCGGTTAGCTAATTCTTGCCATAAAAGTTGCAATTTATGGATTATCAGACTGAAAATTAGAAGCTGTTTGGCACTGAAGTTTGAAAACGTTTACTGATGGCATGCTTGACAGGAGTGATGCGCATAAGGTCAGGTCTTCCTAAGAAAATTCTTAAAATGCTGGCATTGTGGTTGCGCATATTTCTCCAGATGCCAAGTTGTGGTCCCAGAAGCAGGTAACAGTATTAGACCGAGTGTTTGCAGGGCATGCGCTGCTCTGCAAGGCCTACTGTATTCAGGTATGGACTTGAAGCTCTGCCCATTTCGGCCCATCTTTTTGATTGGCTTCTGTTGCTGTCCTTTCTAAATCGTTGCTTTTGTTTCATGAATAGGCTTAGTAATCCCTCCTTGGTACCGCCTTGTCTTTATTTGTAACCTCTCATAAGGACGGGACTTTTTACTTGTGTTGTTATTTTCTTTAATGATTTTAATCTATTCCACCCAAGACTTAGTTTCCTACAATGCAGCATGCAGCATGCTTTAATATATCTATTAGTAATGCCTGCGCGGCCCGCTTTAACTATAGCAGCCGCGCTTCTTTATTTATTTTATTTGTCAATGCGGTCCGCTTTAACTTTTTAAAGCGGACTGAGCTACGGAACCTTTTTATTTTATTTTAGGTAAAAGCACCCCATAGGGGGCTTTCATTGTCATGGTGGCCGTGCCCCTTTCTTGAAACAAGACTTGCTGTATTCAGGTCATCTAAAGAAAGGGGCGTGGCCACCATTATTGTGGTCTCGCATTTGCGAGAGTTTAAGGTATTGGCATTATAAAGAACAATGCCTTTTATATGTGTGTTGGTTTTCAAAACACATAAATAAAAGGCATTGTCATTTGCAATGCCAATTGCTTCAACACTTGCAGATGCGAGACCTATTGCATTGCAAAGGCTTCTTTTATTATTGTTAAGTATTCAGTTTACCTCCCAGTCTGTTGTACCTGTTTCAGATGCTAATGATGGATGATGTCCTCAAAGCTAGATTGTCTGCATTTCAGAGGTATCCATGGATTCCTGTACTCTTCCTACATGAGGATGGATAGAATCCGCTCTGCCAAACCTCACTGAATTGCAGTTTTTTGCTCCTTGCATTGTGACTTTAGGTAAAAAACAAAACAACAAAAAAAACATCTTGATCACAGGAAAAAGTGTCCATGATTCTTGAAAGCAAATTTTCAGTTGCCTCGGGCTAGAAATTGTGACGGTTCAAGGCCCCTAACTTTGGTGCAGGACCCCTAGCTTTGACACAAGTTGAGCAATGTTTCAGTGACATCATTTTACTGAAATGTGCTGATCATGGGTCTTGGCTGACATGCCAACTCACACAATGCCACCAGGTGTCACTCTCTATCCATTCCCTGCTCTACATTGACATGACATGCGTGTGGTATCTCCATTGTACCCTCTCATACCATTTGTAGGCAGTTAGTTCTTTTTGTTGCATAGTTTCTGGCAATTTCCCAGTGGTACATCTAGTGCCAGAGGACTGAGCTCTGTTGGCCCCCAGGCTACCTCGGAAGATCTGCTGCAGGGTCACTGTTTTCCTAAGACAAGGTACGGACTTATTTCATCACCAAGTGGGCGTGAGATTACTGCACAATGTCTGGACAAATCATGGACCTCGGGTGTGTATAGGGTGGATAGGGTGCGCCGTTCCTGCTTGCGTAGAGCTAGAATATTGAGGCATAGGTCTCTCTGCAGTGAATACAAATTCTGATTGTGGTGTCCTGGAGTGTCGCCAGAGAAGCATTGCCTTCTGAATTGAACGATGGAGCCTATCAATGGTTACTATAACAACCCTTTGATCCTGGGCCTCATTGATAACTCATTAGTCAAGGTGTGAATGCTGTTAAGAGGTTTGCGTTCGGTACACATTACCGTTGAGACGCAGTATGGGTCGTATTTCATATCACTGTGCCATTTTACACACAAATGTAACAAAATGTATGCACATTTAAAAAGCAAAAAAAAAAAAAATCCAGCAAACAAGGTCAGATCATGTTATTAAATGTCCCTTCCAAATCTTGCTTTAAAAAAGTGTCAACAAACTTAGGTCCCTGAAAATGACATTTTAAATCCAGTTAGGTACGTGCAAACAAGACCACCCCCTATCTATCTGAACTTCATGTGTTAGAACATGTCGGAAAACGTGTGCAGACGAGACCACCCTTATCACAGCCCCCAAGTAGCTGAGGTAGAGTGAACTTCAACGTGTTTCACTGCAACAGATGTGGCCACACTTCCCATTCTCTGCCTCGATTTTTATAAAGAAAGTGTATACACAGTTCTCATATGTTGCCAATCTATGTGTGGGTATTTCAAGGAGGTGGAAATGATTAATTACCCCAAACAACATCCTCTGAGATGGTAGCTGTAATTGTTTCAAGCTTCTTTTGATGACGTATACAAACAAGTTGCAGCATCCTCTATGTCGTAAGCTCGAGTAGAGGACAGATGAAAAAACATTATCTTCTAGTAAAAAAAAAAAAGTAGATGTCTGTAAACGATTAAGGCAACCTACTACCCGAAATATACCATATGCCCATGATTATTTGTGCCGTTAGTGGGTTTCAAAGGCCAAAATATAAATTGTGAAACTCATAGTGCAGTATTGAAGGTGATTGTAGGTAAACCAAATACCAATACAGACCTGTCGACTTTGAAGCTGTAAATGTAGTAAATAATAAGGGGCAGATTCACAAGCCCCTTGCGCCACTTTTGCGTTACTTTTCCCACGTTAAAAGTGACGCAAAAGCGCTCGGCTGCATTATGGCTATGTTGGCGCAATTGAAATGGCATATACATTTATTCTTTCAGTTTTATTGATAATAAGATATTCAGTCGGTGCCCGGATTAATACTGCTTTTGACTCGAACTATAGAGTCCCAAAAGTGAAGTAATCATATTTAATCATGTGGAACAAGAATCTACAATCTAGAGCATTAGAAGGACTCTTGCTCAATGATGTATTAGGCGTTTCATTGGACTAGTGTCCCGAGGTTTGCTGATTGGTGTGGCTTTCTAGTGGCCCCGGTGGGAGAGCTGGAACCCATACTCCTTTTTAAGCAGCATGAGAGGTAAAGAGAAAACTCCTTTGGAAAGACTCTGAATTTGAATTTCCACACTTCAGATAAAATCCAAGTCTAAAGTCAAATTCAAGTTAGTTTGTTTAATTCAAACTTGAAACAGATTAATATACACCAGTCGAAACATGAAGGTGTAAAAATACATTTGTAAACAGAATGAGTCTTAAACTCTGGCACCTGTTAAAGCGATACAGCAAAAAGAAGACAACTAACTCGATCACTGCAACATAAGCTATCAAAAGACTAAAATGCACTTTGAATTGCATCAGGTTTTAAGTAAAGACCGTACAAGTCCCTAACTATCCCTACACTTCCTTAAATTGGGATTCCTAAACTAGAGTAAGTTTAGCAAAGTTGGGGAAGAAAGGTGTCAGTAGTTAGAGCCTTCCTAGGAAGGAACTCCAACCAGGGTCACGTAGCATGAAGCCACTAAGCTTAAGAAAGGGTCTATACCTCAAAGAGCCCCTAAAGTAGAGAGTGTTTGCTGTCCCTAACTACATCGCAACATAAGCGATAGCTGAATTAAGGCTCCTCCCATTGTGCCACTAGTAGATTTAGACTTTCAGCACCCTCCGGCTTCCACTCTCGGCCTCCACTTTCACACGCTGAGATGTTTCGTATATCCTTGGCGCAATCTCCTTCTCCCACAGAAACTCGTCCTCCATCTGTTATCGCTTTTCTCCTTCCCAGGCCTCTCAAATATACTAGGAACAATTATTCTTTCACTCAACTAATGAAGCATTGTCAACCTACAGTGGGAACACAAGATGCATGTAACATTCCACAATACAAGCAAAATATGAATCCAAATGTTAACTGGAAATTATTAAAAATGCCCACGGTTAGGCCAAATTAACAACACACAGGTTACATTCCGTGGCAGCTCGCAGAGGTTGTGCTGCGGGGCGGGGCAGGGGAGGGGCATGGTGGGGGGGGGGGTAGTGGACTCCGACATATGGCGGAACAGAGTAAAGTAATTAAATAAATAAATAAATAAAACATTTACCTTGCGCACGCTGCAACGCCACAGGAGTTCTTGAGACTCAAATTGAAGTTTTGATTGCTTTAGGATGATGCCGTGGTACATGCATGGCAGCTGGCTTTTCCCTAATCAGTGATTAGACCAACATCTCGCCCTTCACGTGCCTTGATGGTATGTTGATTAGGAATTTAGGTGCGTTATTTATTAGAGGTGTTTCCTTTGAGCCCCAGGTCAAGGGAGTGGTAAAGCCAGCCTATTTCTATGGCCACTGCTCTAAGGTCTGTCTCCCAATAGGGCTGAACAAGGGAAACATTTGGCAGAGGCAATGTGCTATCTCTAGTATAGTGTTGTACACCTATTTACCTAAATATTTCAGGAACACTATTATCAAACTCACATGCACTCCCAAAGAGACTTATTTTAGGGCTTGAAATACCTTACAGATAGCCGCCAGTAGTCATACAAGCTGAAGCATTTGAAATAGCTGCATCTGAGGGTTCTGTCAAGTGTGGGCGTTTATTTCCAGATATTTCACAGATTTAATCACCTTTCATATCTGTTGTGGGCATCTTCGACCAAGCATTGATCTAAGCTGTCAGTGGTAGGGTATATTTGAATAAAGTTGGGGTGTGTGGTTAGGGGATTGCAGTTGCTGAAACCAAATTATGTAATTATTTGTCTAAATCTTAATGATATTTCAGCTCTTTCGCTTTCTAATATTACACTGAAAGCTATCTTTGGCTCAAAAGAGAGCTGAGGTCAGGCACCTTCTGACAGTATGTAGGAATATTTATTTGAGTGGTTAGTTTTTAACACGGCTAGCCTTTTTATTAGCTGGGTTTTGTGTTTAGATTGTTTTGCAATAGTTGTATATTTTATTTTTATATGATATTGTATGTTCTTCGTGTAATAGTGCTCTAGTGTATTGTGATGCCTTTAAGCACACCTCGGCTTGCATTGTTGTGGTTTATAATTAGGGCTCCCGGTTATATGGTATTTATTATTTTGATATTTCAGTCTGAATTTATCAATTTTTATGTTGGGTTGTGTGAAAAAATGAATCTGAAATGAGTACATTCTACATATATTTGACCGATAAATATGCACTCATGCCTGAACAACTGACAGGTTTCAGAAATATAACCACACGCAGATGATAAAACATCCACATTTTATTATCAAGGTTGTGCATATCTATTGCTGTTTAAGGTTCTTTACTAAAATTCGATTTTTTTAACACCCTTACCTTTCGATCAACAGAGCTATTGGCCTGGTAGTCATGATTGACAGCATTTAGAATCACTCAAAAAACAACTCAATTTTCATTTTTATCCACATTTTAAAAAAAAATACAGACAGGAAAATAAATGGTTTTCTGTCTGTATTTGGCTGTGCAAATCAGTAAAAACGGAAAGCAGGGAGTCCTATTTATAATAAACAAATACGCCGACGAGTACATGCCCAATGGGTAGAAGTGCTTCTACCTAAAAGGACTGCCATATGTATCAGAGAGCAGTAAAAGATCGCTCTTCTATTTTACTGTTCCCCAGTGGGGAGCTTTTTTGCACTCTTTGAGGTGCACGTGTGTATACTGTAGTAAGGTTCTGTTCTTAAAGGGCGTGATTTATACACATGAATAATTAATTACCACACGCTTTTCCAGGAAGGTCTTGTACATGTATTTTGAAATGCAGCAGTGATGTCATTTTTCACAGTCAGTAAGGTCCACTAATAGCCATTGTAGTAACACTCTCTGCTCACAAGGTTATCGTAGTAGAAAATCATCACATTTTTGCCCTAAGAAAGCCCTATAGATGAGAACTTGTGTTGGCTAAGGACCCATCTTTAATCATGGTGTATTCCTGGCTCTTATTGTTTACTACACGCTGGCCATAGTTGATGCCTCTTCCACCCTGTTCATCAGCAGACTCAGTCAATAGGCCTAGGAGGTGATGCTGTAATTATTAGTATGTTAGTTATCAGACAATCATCAGGATTGATATATGGGTCCATTGTTTGCCAAAGGATCCTAAAAGCGAATTTACATCGAATGGTGTTGCGGTGTCCTTTAGGCTTAAAGGACTCTCTTTAAAACTAATTATTTTCTTCTTAGATCTGTTTTTAAGGCAGCTAGTAAAGGCTACGCTCTTCCTTTCTTTGCAGAAACGATAGCATACTTCCTTGTTGGAGGCCATTCGTGGCTTGGCAATGTCTTCAGCATTCATGTGTTTTGGCATATTGTAACCCGTGAGCCCATTACCTCATTTATCCAAGGAAATTACTTACTCGATCACACATTGGGCTTGATACACTTGGAAATGTTATTTTGCAGTTGCAAAACCCATGATTTTGCTAATCACAGGGTTTTATGACCGCAAAATCATACACCTGGCACCAAGTTCTTAAAATAAATAATTAGATAAGACAGCTTCAAATCTTAAGTTGGCTGGAATTGCAAATCACCAAGCGCTAAGAGTTAGCCCCTGGAGCCAGGATTTTTCTGGACCACAACTTGTGGTTCAGGGACGTTACAGAGTCTTTAAAGATTCTAGAATATCTTTTGTTCCTGCATTCTGAACTCATGCTTCAAGAAATGCAAAAACCCATCTAACTCCTGTTTGTATTCCAATCTCAATTTAGACTGCTTGGTTGATTTAAGAGATTAAATATTCTCCTATATACAGAACATTGCCTTGCTTTCTATCACAAAAATATTGTATTTGCTTTTCACTAACCACTTTTAAGTTTTTTTTTTTTATCAATCAGTCTTTATTTCGACTTGTTGTCATAAAAGACACATATAAAAACACAATTCATCATCAGGTACATAAAAAAAACACAGTTCATCATCAGGTACATCCGTTGGAGCTACACATTTGAGTTATACACAGAAAATGTAACACTGAAGCTAAAAACAGCAGGATTTAAGATCACTACATAAATGGTATTCCTACTCGACCAAATAAGAAAATAAATATCTGTCTTCCATAAAAACATACTAAAACTTTAAAGAAGTTCCACAATTGTACTGGGTTTACTTTAGGGCGGCTGGAGAGCTTTCAGTTTCCCAACTCTTATTGTCCACATCCATTTTAAAAATGTTGCTGTCGCTATCACTATTGTTTCAGAACAGTCAGTTTGAAATATTCTCAGTGCAGTAATCCCCGTCATAATACCCTTTTGAATGCAAACTGCTCTTATCTATTTGTGACGGGGAGCCTTATATTCTGGGCAAATAAACAAAACATGAGCTATAGTTTCCGGGTGTGTTATACAGAAAGGGCACATTTGGTCACTTTTACTAGATGCCCATTTACAGGTGACCGTATTCAATGGGAGGGTGCCTACCCTAAACTGATGGAATAATTTCCTATCATGAGGCATTGTAATCAGATCCCAGTACATCTCATACCCAGGAGAGTGTTTCAGCTCCAAAAAAGCCTTAGTATACGATGGAGCAGTGTGTGACTGGAACTCCTCCTGGGATATGAATGACCAGTAGGCCTCTTTTAACTGTTGTTTGGTAGGAAATAGTGTCTCCTGAGGATTGTCCCATAGATCCCCCATACCTAGAGACTTAAGGAGGGTTTTAACCTTTCTAAACCATAGAATTTTACCCCCAGAGTCCATATCACGCGTTTCCAGGAGTGCTAACGCATAGTGATGCAATTCTGGGGTTACCCACAGTCTTCTCCAATAGGCAACTGGTCTAAATCTGCAGATATTTTCTAGACTCTGACAACCCAGATCCATGCGCAGAGGTACGAGTGGTGTGGAATGTGGAAGCCCTGTTATACAGCGGAGAAATTTGTTGTGTGCTTTTTGTAGACCTGCTATATCAGACGACCCCCACAGTTCCGCTCCATATAGCATGGAAGATCTTACTCTTGAGTCATAAATTCTTAATACTGGGGCTACAGGTTTAGTGGCTGACAACTTAAATTCTCTTAGAAGGGCACCAGATAGTTGTGCGTGCTTAGAGATTAAATGGGCCACATGCGGCTTCCACTGTAACCTAGAGCCCAATGTGATGCCCAGGTAGCTGAAGCTATCAGTCTGCTCTAACGGTTCCCCATTCATAAAGACTCTGCCCCTAATGTTCCTGTGCCTATGCATCGTCATAAATTTGGTTTTAGAGACATTAACAGAGAGGCCATAGTCATTGCAAAATTTTTCAAAGCAGTCTATTGCCTTCTGAAGCCCTTCCTGAGTCTTAGATAAAAGGAGGGTATCATCGGCAAACATTAGCAGGGGGACGGGGATGCCGTTCTGTTTGGGTGCATCAGTAGTGGAGTCCCTATAATAATCTATAACTCTATTTATATATAGTGTGAATAATGTGGGTGCCAGCACACCCTTGCCGCACACCCCTTTCCGTTGGAAATCTGTCGGTCACCTGGCTCTGGTTACCCCATCTGACCTGCGCGTAGTTATTTTCATGTAGTTTTATCAAAACCGCGAGCAGTTCTGGTGGGATACCCTGCTCGTGGAGCGCTCTCCACAGCCTATCTCTTGGGACTAGGTCGAATGCAGCCTTTAGATCAACAAAGGCTGCATAAAGTGTGCCACCCCCCAGGACCACCCATTTCCAATATATTGTGGAAAATCTAAAAACTTGATCTACCATGCTAGTCAGGGGTCGGAAGCCAGCCTGTAGGGTGGACATGACTCCCGAGTCCTCGATCCAATTCTGGACCCTAAGAAGTACCATTCTTGCCACAACCTTCTGAATACAGGCTATTAGGCTAATTGGCCTATAGTTTCCCGGGTCATCTTGGTCACCCTTCTTAAAAATTGGTATGATTTCTGCTCCCCGCCATATATCCGGCACCGTAGTGCCTTTGGCAATAGTGTTCGCCAGTAGTTCGATGTAAGGGACCCAGACTGATTTACTATGCAGGAACAAATCTGCAGGAATTTTATCTAAGCCCGGGGCCCTGCCCTTGGGTATTAAGTTAAGGGCACGTTCAACATCGTTCTTGGTGAACACTAGCGTGTTTGCTAATAAAGGACCGCTGAAAGAGGCCAGGGCAGGTGTTGGGACATTGTTTGTGTTAGCGAACTGGGACTTAAAGTGCTTAACCCAATGTTCTGGCGGGACATAATTAACCGGGGTTGGTTTTTGGTTCCCCGTGCCCCACCTCACAAGATGCCAGAAGTCCGTCGGATCTCTGGACTTGCTGGCTACCAATAGCTCCTCCCAGTATTTAGTGTCCCACGCTTTTTTCACGGCATTTTGTGTCCATTTATAATGGTTCCTTGCCGCCCGAATGGCCTCCCTGTCAGTGGATCGCACTGCATCAGCTAGGGATTTGTATGCAGTCCTGCAGTTTTTATCATACCATGACTCCGGTTTTCTTTTCCCTTTACCAGAGTTCCTCTTCCTCGAAATACTAAAATATTTACTTAGTTTAAAAAAAAGGGTCAAGTGAATGTGGACTACCCTGCTGCAGTAATCCTCATAATCCAGCTGCCCCTGTATTTCAATGATTGCTTCATTTACCATGTCATTCATTTCACTAATGGTTTCGGGTTTACCCAGACACTCGGCCCATCTTACCCATCGAGTATCATTTGCCATGACGATGTCATCTACTATGTCATCTGATGTTAACCCCTGCCCTTTGTGAAGCTGTAGCTCAAGACTGAGAGGGTTGTGGTCACTTTCGATACGATGAATTACAGTCATATCACGTATTGATGACCAGAATTCAAGATTGACCAGAATATAATCAATTCTGCTGGTGCTCAGTCCGTTGTTAAAAGTTGGATTACCCTGCTCATTCCCTCGTGTCCTGCCGTTCACTGCTCTCAACCCGTGTTCTAAACTGAAGGTCTTAAGTTGTAGGGCTGCCTGGGTCCACCGTTTAATAGGGGGTATACTAAGGGGGGGGGGGGATTTGCCAACAGATATCCTCTGCCTCAGTGAGCTCTAGATCCGTGTGGTCCAGAGGCTCATAGGAGCAGTTGAAATCTCCGCATATTAGTATATTAGCACCTCCCCTCCAAATACTAACATAGTGTCCCAGTGCCGCCACGACTTCTGACGATTTCCCCTGGCGTACACGTTAAAAATAATGAGTTCACCAACTGAGGGAGATTTTAACTTAACCCCCAGAATATCCCTTGAGTTGATTGCTAGTTGTGTAATTGTGAAACTATCATCCTGTTTTACCCAAGTGGTCAGTCCCCCCTTAGGTCTTCCTTTATTTATTTTGGTTGCAGCTATTGCGAAGTGAAGATACCCTGGTCTGTGTTGGGGTTCTAATGCCCATGTTTTTTGCATACTGACAATCATGTAGTTATCAATAAAGGTAGCCCAATCCCTGGAGGCCATCTTATTCTTGAGACCTGCCACATTCCACGAGACCAAAAACTGGCTCTCCACATTACTACTTAAAGGATTGTGAACGTTTGTAGTGTCTCCTATGCTGCTGTTAGCCTGCACTCCCTCTGTCTCTGGTCCACTGGCCTCCACCAGACAGCCAATTTCGTTAGCCTTCCTTGAACAGTTACTAGGTGTAAGATAACCTGTGACTCCAGGGACAGCTTCATATTTGATTAGACCATGGATTGTTGTATCACTTACACGGCTACCTTGGTTGTCTGTTTGTGTGCAGTGGTCAGAATTATTTGGCACAATTATAATGACATTAGTCGGGTTAGAAACTCCATCAGATATACTTGAAACAATGTGTACATTCCCTTCCAAAGCCTCAACCAAACCACCTGCAGTTAAAATATGTGCACCCACTGTCTCCTCCCCTCCTGACTGTAGACTTCAATCACAGGCATCCAGACCACTAAAGATGTCAAACCTATTTGACATTTCCAGTGGAGTGAATGGTACTGGATAGTCCATGCTCCTATGTACAGTAATACTTGGCCTAGTGGATACTATATTCCACCCAGGTGTTTCTGCAATTGGGGCTGCATGATGCACATAGGCTGAATTCCTGTTATTCATCATAATGGGGAAGTGGGTAGTAGGAAAAGAGTAACCATGAGCAGGTTGGGAAGGAGATACTACAGATCTTGGGTAGAAGTAGGTCAGAGGGCGTGGGATAATGCTACTGTTAAGGTTAACCTGAGGCCAATTCAGGATGTAGCGTACTGCATTGTGATCTCTGAAATTGACCACAACCACGTCCCCCCCGATGTCTTTAGGTCTTTCACCCAACCACTGAAGACGGCGTACATAGACTATTTCGCCATCTATGTTGCTGGCAATTGGCCTGTGTGATGTCAGCCAGTGTGTTATTTTGTTCTTCAGTTGGGAAAAACCTTCCCACTTGTTCACTGGGAGCTCTGGTACCCCTGTGAGAATCACTACATATGGTGCGGCCTCTGGCGGAAGATCCGGTAGTGGTCTCCTTGACTGTTCCCCCCGGGTCTGCCTGAGGCCTCCCACCTCATGTCTCATTGACCCAATCGGGCGATTGCCCAGATCTCTGGTAGATTTATTATCAGAGGTTGATGGATAACAGTTGGATTTAACTGTTGCAATACTTGCAGAAGCATTTGTCTGATTAGTAGTGGAATTATTATGAACGGGTTTAGGAGCAGGAGCTGTCCCACTCAGAGGGTGACTACTAGAGGACGGGACGTCTAGTGTGGGGTTATTTGAAGTTGTATTTAAAACTGACACAATTTCGGTAGGTGATGGTCGAGAGTTATTGGCGGATTTAGCCGCTAGGGAAGGAACTGAGACCAGTTTGGGCTCTAAATTAGCTTTTTGTCTAGTAGGGCTTCTCTTCCTACCCAAGTATGCTTCTATTTGCCCTAATCTGTTCTCCATATTTTTCAATCTTTCCACTATTGCTAGAGTGTAGGTTCGCATAATCATCTCAATACTATCCAAAAGATTACTGGTGTGTATTGAATTAGACCCATTATCCTCCAAGCTGTGTTTAGTGCTATGTTCCCCCTCTGTATATGCAGAAGTTAACAATGATATGGTAGCATTATCCATTCCAGTCACGTCCATGGGAACTGCAGTAGCTATAACATTAGTACTAGAGGCGATAGCCTTCTTCCCAAAGTCAGTAGAGCTCAGCTTCTGCTTGGAAGGTTCCATCCTTTTGCGTCTCCTCTTGGTAGGTGGTGGACCATAATTTGTAGTTTGTACAGATTTCTTAGACCTTTCTCGTACGGTCTTGGGAGGAATAGGTGTCACAGCAATCAGAACTCCAGAAGTACTGGGAGTGCAAAAAGGATTATGTGGTGAGATTGGAATGTCTATTCCAGTAGAACAAGTGCTGGACACTTCACAATCTCTCAGCAAAAGAGGTACACCATCTGTGAATAAGGTATCATTAGCTAGGTCTGGGGCTAACTCTTTATTAGGAATGGCTGCGGGGTTAGGCTCAGACAGTGCCCTATTCTTGATATTTTCAATAGAGCGTTGACGCTCAGCTCGGCGCTCTGCGAGTGAAAGTTCCGTTGAGGCTCCGGATGGTGTTCTAGTAATATAATTGTCCAGAGTGCCATTCAATAAAGTCCCCACTCTATCAGCCACCGTTATTGTCGGACTCAGCACAATCGAGGACATGTTATAAACTTGACAGGTAGATGACGTAGCGATAGAGTATAATAGCAACTTACTGTACGCTGAGTTCTTTTAAATCACAGTTTGGCCGGGGGGACGGGTCCAGTCCAGTCTCGTAGGTCCTCGGAGGGCCCACTCTATGCCCGGTCTTCGCGCGCGTCCCGCGTTCGCGTCCAGAGGCCTGCCTATGTAGGAGGAGAAAGGGGGCGGGAAGAGGCACCAGGTGCGCGCGATATCCAGGCGCTAGCACTTCTGGTCCTCGCAGTCCCGCTCCCTGTGTCAGGGCGTCAGCTCTCCCCACCAGGTTGTTAGCGCCCAACAGGAGGAAGAATGACCGAGCACACGGGCTCCCAGGTCAACAACAAGAGTTCGCCATTTATGGGCAGCAAAGGTTCTCCAGGACGTGGTCTGCAGGCAAATAGGAACGACTACGAGCGGCTCCCGCGGAGCGGGGGCCGCGAGTCGTTATGAGGATGCAGGGAGAAGGGGGCGGGAAGAGGCACCAGGTGCGCGCGATATCCAAGCGCTAGCACTTCTGGTCCTCGCAGTCCCGCTCCCTGTGTCAGGGCGTCAGCTCTCCCCACCAGGTTGTTAGCGCCCAACAGGAGGAAGAATGACCGAGCACACGGGCTCCCAGGTCAACAACAAGAGTTCGCCATTTACGGGCAGCAAAGGTTCTCCAGGACGTGGTCTGCAGGCAAATAGGAACGACTACGAGCGGCTCCCGCGGAGCGGGGGCCGCGAGTCGTTATGAGGATGCAGGGAGAAGGGGGCGGGAAGAGGCACCAGGTGCGCACGATATCCAGGCGCTAGCACTTCTGGTCCTCGCAGTCCCGCTCCCTGTGTCAGGGCGTCAGCTCTCCCCACCAGGTTGTTAGCGCCCAACAGGAGGAAGAATGACCGAGCACACGGGCTCCCAGGTCAACAACAAGAGTTCGCCAGTTACGGGCAGCAAAGGTTCTCCAGGACGTGGTCTGCAGGCAAATAGGAACGACTACGAGCGGCACTTTTAAGTTTGTTTCCCAAGAGGGGCTCATAAATTTTCCCTCTAGGCGGAGAAAAGCAAAATCTTTATTTTTCACATCTCTAAAGAAATCTATCTATGCCTGGCTCTCAAAAATTAAATTGTAAGATGTGCATTTCTTGTCACCCAAAAATATCTATTTTAAGGTTTCCACCCTCTGCCAAAAAATAAAGCTTTGGTTTTACTGTGGTTCACTACCACACCATTTGCCGCATTGTATGTCTCCAGCTAAACATCTGTGTAGCGCATAGCTGATGTCATTGTTGATTAGACCATATCCAAAGTATTTAGAAATTCTACCCAATTGTCCACTGTAATAATATTGCCAGTGTAGCCAACGTTAACGTTATCCAATTTATTTTATGAAGAACCCAAACATTTTGATCTTTGTGTTTTTGGAGGTCTTACACTTTCAGCCAGTGAGCGTCTGCTTATGCTCTCATGGCGAGCTATATAATGCATTTATATTTTTTAACAAAAATAAATATTCTCAAAGCAAGTTCATACTTATTTGGAATAGATAATTCTCTACCTTATTTCATGCCTATAATGTTCCTGGCTTCTTTAATCAGGGTATATCAGCTGTCCTCTTTGGGTTGTAGCCTTCTTGGGGCCATTTTGAAAGCTTTCCTGAGAATTCATTCCGCCCATTGCTAACCGCTGGCTTTGTGGTTTGTAACTCATATTTGCTTGCTTTCTATTTGCTGGCTTTATTTGTTTTAGGTTGTCCAGCATGTCTGTGCCCCTCCTGTGGATCAATGCCTGTTTCTGTAAACCGACCTTTAAATATTGTTCTTATCTTGTCCCATTTGCTGTGCATTCAAAGACAGAGATCAAATGTCAAGCTCTGTCTTCTGAGGGAGCTTGGTGTTTCCTTTTCCTTTGTTCCCTTTCCTGACTTTGAAGTGAGAGGATTTACATGACAATCCCGCTGTATACCTATGTGAGAGGCAAGGCTGTAGGATGCTATTTTGTTCTAGCACGCAACAACATTTAAAAGTTTGTAAAGGAACTGTGCAAATATTTCAGAATATATCATTGTTAGGAAAGTACAAGGGAAGCATATTTTTTGTAATTCTGAAGGGTGGTAGAAACAAATATTTTAAAACGATCAAAATAAATCAATACACTTGGTGATGCCATTTCCACTCATTTTCGTTTGTGCGCTGTATAGTTTTATCAGTAAAACTGTGTCTGTGCAAATGTATTAGTCATTTCAATTGAACATGTGTTGTCTGTAATGGCACGGCGCTACCACACCATGCACACTCCACTCCATGCAACTCCACTCTATGACACTCTACTCAACTCTATGCTAGCCTTCTGTAGAACACTCTACTCCATGACACACTACGAAACTCTACTTCCCTCTATGCTAAGCCACTCCAATGTACGCCACTCCACTCTACAACAATCTACTCCACTCTATTTTACTCCACTCTGCTCTACTTCACTCTACACAAGTCTATTCCACTCTATGTCACTACACTCTATGGCACTCCACTGTATACCACTACACTCTATGCCACTCTGATCTACGATACTCCACTCTACTCCTCTACACTCTATCACACCCTACTCCACTATATGCCGCTCTACTCCACCTTACGCCTCCCCAATTTACTCCACTCTACTTCATTCTCTGCCACTCCACTTTATTATGCTCTACGTCACTCCACTCCAGTCTGACACTCAGCTCTGTTACGTTCTATGATACTTTACTCCACTCTACACCACTCCACTCGATGACACTCCAAGTCACTCTATGCCACACCACTGTATGACACTTCACTTTACGACACTCCACTCTGCACCACTTCTTGCTATGCCACTCTACAACACTTTACTCCACACAACACCACACCACTACACTCTACATCACTTTACTCCACTCTATGCTAGGCCACTCTATGCCCCTCCACTCTATGTTACTCCACTCTATGACACTCTATCCCTTTCTACACAATTTCACTCTACACCACTCCACTCTACTCCACTCTACTCCACTCCACCCCACTCCACTCCTCCCTCTCTATGAACCTCCACTCTATATCACAACACTCTATGATTCTTTAATCCCCTCTATGCCACTCCACTCCACTCTATGCCACTATACTCTACACCACTCCACTCCACTCTACCCAACTCCATTCTATGCCACTCCATGACACTCTACTCCTCTCAGCTCTGCTCCACTCCACTCCACTCTATGACACTATACTTCACTCTATGCCACTCCAATTTATGGCACTCGATGCCACTTGACTCTAGTCTATGACAATCTACTCCATTCCACTCGACTCCACTCTACAGCACTCTACTGTACTCTACACAACTCCACTCTATGCCAGTCCACTCTACTTCACTCTAGGCCACTCTTCTCCACTCTATGCCACTTCTCTCTACGACACTCTGTTACCCTCCATTTTATGACCCTCCATTCTATGACCCTCCATTCTATGACCCTCCACTCTACGACACTCCATGACACTTCATGACACTCTACTCCACTCTACTCCACTCTACAACAGTCTAATGTATGACACTCCACTCTACAACACTCCATGCCACTCCAAAATGCTCCACTCTCTGTAACTTCACTCTAGACCACTCCACTCCACTCTACGACAATCTATGACCCTCTCCCTTATGACCCTCCACTCTATGACACTCCACAACACTCTACTCCACTTTACAACAGTCTACCCTATGAAACTCCACTATGCAACACTCCACAACACTGTACGCCACTCTGCGTGCCATGCCACTCCACTCAATGACACATTACTCTACTCTATGCTACGCCACTCCACTCTACTCCACTCTTTGGCACTCCACTACACTCTATGGCACTCCACTTAATGACACTTTACTCCACTCTACAGCACTTTACTTCGCTCTATGCTATGCATTCTACGCCACTCCACTCTATGCAATCCACTCTATGACACTCCATTACACTCCACCTCATTCTACTCCACTCTACAACACTCTATGACACTCTGTGCCACTCCACCCTAAGATACCGGAGTATGGTCTGGGAGGGAAAATTAAAGCAAAGCTCAATCTCTGGCCACAAGCCGCATACCTCGGCAAGAAGAAGAACTCAAGAGACTTCTGGAGGCAGTTGACAACTTAAATAGGGCCCAGATGGCTTTACCAAGCTCAAACTTGACAGCAACAAACTGTGTCAGCTTCTTATCTAAACATTTCACCTAGCTCTCAGTGAAAACAGCGCCTAATACTCAAGAGAAAGCAAATAGAATTGCCGCTTTACCACCTTTAAATCGAGTCACCTCCTCGCTGCAGTTCACCCCAAAACAAGTTTGCACTGTAATTAACAATAGCAGACTGGTTGGAGCCAGTTTACTAAGAGACAATCAAGGTGCATTCTGGTGACTGTAGTACAAGGAGACCACATGGTGATTTTGTAGTCTCAAGGGGTGTTTTAAAGCAGGATATAACACCACAGTTACATGACAAGAATTTGAATTTTACCTGTGATCAAGGCAGATGGGATGCTGAAACACGTCAGGAATTGAAACTTGCTGTCCTTACAGATAAGTGGAAATAAAGCACCTTTGGTTTGAAAGTCAGGTGTACGGCGTGCTCCTTTGAAGAAGCTGCAAGGGAGTAGTTGGCTATATATATATATATATATATATTTATACATATATATATTACCTACTGGCGGTCGCCAGTAGGTAGTTATAGTTAGGACCCTGTTTCCATAGGAAAACCGCAACATTCTATTTTGAATAACTTTGGTGCCGGTCGACGAATCCTCGCCAAATGTTCAAAATAGGTGGGGCGCTGCGCTCCGCTCCTACCCTGAAAGTCTCGGGGGGATTCGTCAAGCGGGGGCTGAGATAAAAGGGGGGTCCCAAAACGCGTTTTTCCCATGCATTTTTCCATAGGACCTTTAGACACAGCCACAGCCCGAACGGCTGAACAGAGTTAAATGAAATTTGGCAGAGAGGTAGTCCTCAGGTCAAGGAAGTGCCTTTTGTAGGTTTGGTGTAAATCTGTTCAGTAGATTCTGAGAAAATAGCCTTTAAATCAATATATATATCTGAGCCAGCTTACGGTGCGCTTACGGTGCGCTTACGGTGCGCTTACCGTACGCGTACGGTGACGTGCGCGAGCGCGATTCTGATTGGCTGTTAGATCTTAGTAAACATTCGAATCGGTCGAAACCAGGAAGCGGCGGCCGCCATTTTGTGTGTTTTACTCAGAAAAAAAAGAGTGATAACTTGAAAAGGGGGCAAGGAATAGAGTTACAGACCCCATAACATTTGAAAGGGGGTCAAAGAAGGACAGAAAAGTACAAAAAAAACATTTATTAATTTTAAAAAAAATCGCGGGGTACGCGTACGGTAAGCTTACGGTAAGCTTACCGTACGCGTACGGTAGAAAAAAAATAAAAAAAGAAATTAAATGCAGATTTAAGTGTTTAGATATTAGGGGGCTCTAAAAAGAGCTGTTGTGTTTATGAAGTGATTTTTTAGTGGTACCTACAAGTAAGTACCGATGCAGAGTCTAAGGTTCAAGAGGAAGACTCTGTTCCCTTCATCATTGAAGTGTACACCATCTCCTCTATAAATGTCTTGCATGTCGTAACGCAAGTTGTTGTGGTAAATGGAACCCATACCATAGTCTCGGAGGAAAGCAGAAACAGATTTGTTGACGTGGTTTCTTGCTTTGTCAATCTGTGGACAGAAATGATTGGACCAGTTCCATTTTTGCCTTTGGCATATGTTAGAAAACACAAAGGCAGTTTTAGGGAAAAGTGAAAACAGTTGTGCAAAGGTCTCCTTCATAAGCATTTCCAGACCTACCCCAGTCAAAGTGCCTAGGTCATTGCCACCACAGTGCACTATTATGAGGTCAGGGTGTTGGATTTGCATGAAGGATTTCACCAATGGCATCAATTGGTGCCACTTTAACCCTCTCTGACCAATCCATTTAATGTCTACATTTGGCAAAGCAAGGTCTCTCACCATACCTGTTTTCTCTGCATACTTTTCACTCCAGAAGACATAGCTGTGCCCTACAATCCACACTGTGAACATCTTCAAAGGAGAACTGGATGCACTCAGGAGGTGTAATTCAGTAGAATGGTAAAAAGAAATGAAAGACAGTTTGGAAATGGAGGCATACATATTTTTTTTTTTTTTTAACTGATTGGCTGTTTCATACCATTCTACAATAAAAACTAGGCTGTATGTGTAAATTTATAGAAGCATGTTTTGTTTTGGTACAGAAAAATGTGTTACCAAAGAACAGTACTATGGATTTGCTGTTAGGTTTGAAAAGTCAAGCACTCTTGCACTTTGAAAATGAAACATTGTCTGCTGAACTTCTGACCTGACACCACACAGCAGTGTTCCATGAGCTGTTGCTATGGTAGCAGGCAGAAGTCAAGTTGGGGGAAGGGTACTTTTTGAAAAGGGTTGGTTTTCAACCAATAGAAATGTGTGATTACATTTGAAAAAAAGGGGGAAGCACTGAGATTTGAAATTAACATGTATATGTGTGGAAAAAGAGAGGGAAACATTGCCATTATCTGGTTCTGCTGAGAGGAGAGAGGTGTACAGAACAGAGATCCTGGCTCTGATAATCTGCTGTTTGAGTGCCACATTTCTTTCACAGCTAACTAATTTTAAAGGTGAGTTTAGAGTTTGAGAGGGGATGTATATGGTAAATTAAGAAATGAATAATAGAATTGGAATTCCTTTTGTTGAAGTTGTGTTTATCATTTTCTGTTTTGGGAGAAATTTAAATGTGAGGAACATGTAAAATAATATGGATTATGTTTTCACGATAAATTAAGGTGTACTGGTATAAATAAGGAATACTTTAAGGGTTTGAGGTTGCACTCAGTAATGCAAATACATTCAGCATCAGTAAGGCTGGTTGCCCTTGCTGGAGTGTAGTCAGTCACCCAGGCTACACATGTTGCTGGTCTCAGAAAGCTGTTTGGTATTGCTCTGGTGATTTTACATTTGCATTAGATGGAAAGGGGGAGGTATTTTTTTCTGCAGAAGCAGACTCTTAGCACACAGCCAGCTGCATATCCTGTGGAATCATGCATAGTATTCACAACCGAGTGGGGTTTGAGGTTTCAGTCAGTAATGCAAATACATTCAGCATCACTAAGGCTGGTTGCCCTTGCTGGAGTGTAGTCAGTCACCCAGGTTACACATGTTGTTGGTCTGAAAATGTTGTTTGGACATGTGCTTTTTTAAGAATCTGAAAAGTGGATTCATAATGTGTCAGTCTGTAAAAGTACTTATCACTTGCCAAAAAAAAGAGTAGTAAGTGTGCTTTCAAATTGGCAAAGAAATTTCGTTTTGTGACTAATATGAAAACATGACTCTGTGTGCAAATAGGAATTACAGGCAGAGATTTATTGCGTATTGCTCTGGTGATTTTACATTTGCATTAGATGTAAAGGGGGAGCTATTTTTTTGTGCAGAAGCAGACTCTTAGCACACAGCCAGCTGCTTATCCTGTGGAATCATGCACAGTATTCACAACCGAGTGGGGTTTGAGGTTGCACTCAGTAATGCAAATACATTCAGAATCACTAAGGCTGGTTGCCCTTGCTGGAGTGTACTCAGTCACCCAGGTTACACATGTTGCTGGTCTGAAAATGTTGTTTGGACATGTGCTTTTTTAAGAATCTGAAAAGTGGATTTAAAATGTGTCAGACTGTAAAAGTATTTATCACTTGCCAAAAAAAAGAGTAGTAAGTGTGGTTTCAAATTGGCAAAGAAATTACGTTTTCAGACTAATATGAAAACATGACTCTGTGTGCAAATAGGAATTACAGGCAGAGATTTATTGCGTATTGCTCTGGTGATTTTACATTTGCATTAGATGTAAAGGGGGAGCATTTTTTTTATGCAGAAGCAGACTCTTAGCACACACCCAGCTGCTTATCCTGTGGAATCATGCACAGTATTCACAACCGAGTGGGGTTTGAGGTTGCACTCAGTAATGCAAATACATTCAGCATCACTAAGGCTGGTTGCCCTTGCTGGAGTGTACTCAGTCACCCAGGTTACACATGTTGCTGGTCTGAAAATGTTGTTTGGACATGTGCTTTTTTAAGAATCTGAAAAGTGGATTTAAAATGTGTCAGACTGTAAAAGTATTTATCACTTGCCAAAAAAAAGAGTAGTAAGTGTGGTTTCAAATTGGCAAAGAAATTACGTTTTCAGACTAATATGAAAACATGACTCTGTGTGCAAATAGGAATTACAGGCAGAGATTTATTGCGTATTGCTCTGGTGATTTTACATTTGCATTAGATGTAAAGGGGGAGCATTTTTTTTATGCAGAAGCAGACTCTTAGCACACACCCAGCTGCTTATCCTGTGGAATCATGCACAGTATTCGCAACCGAGTGGGGTTTGAGGTTGCACTCAGTAATGCAAATACATTCAGCATCACTAAGGCTGGTTGCCCTTGCTGGAGTGTACTCAGTCACCCAGGTTACACATGTTGCTGATCTGAAAAAGCAGTTTGGACATGTGCTTTTTTAAGAATCTGAAAAGTGGATTTAAAATGTGTCAGACTGTAAAAGTATTTATCACTTGCCAAAAAAAAGAGTAGTAAGTGTGGTTTCAAATTGGCAAAGAAATTACGTTTTCAGACTAATATGAAAACATGACTCTGTGTGCAAAGAGGAATTACAGGCAGAGATTTATTGCGTTATGCTCTGGTGATTTAAGATTTGCATTAGATGTAAAGGGGGAGCTATTTTTTTATGCAGAAGCAGACTTTTAGCACACACCCAGCTGCTTATCCTGTGGAATCATGCACAGTATTCACAACCGAGTGGGGTTTGAGGTTGCACTTAGTAATGCAAATACATTCAGCATCACTAATGCTGGTTGCCCTTGCTGGAGTGTAGTCAGTCACCCAGGTTACACATGTTGCTGGTCTCAGAAAGCTGTTTGGTATTGCTCTGGTGATTTTACATTTGCATTAGATGGAAAGGGGGTGTTATTTTTTTATGCAGAAGCAGACTCTTAGCACACAACCAGCTGCTTATCCTGTGGAATCATGCACAGTATTCACAACCGAGTGGGGTTTGAGGTTGCAGTCAGTAATGCAAATACATTCAGCTTCACTAAGGCTGGTTGCCCTTGCTGGAGTGTACTCAGTCACCCAGGTTACACATGTTGCTGGTCTGAAAATGTTGTTTGGACATGTGCTTTTTTAAGAATCTAAAAAGTGGATTCATAATGTGTCAGACTGTAAAAGTACTTATCATTTGCCAAAAAAAAGAGTAGTAAGTGTGCTTTCAAATTGGCAAAGAAATTTAGTTTTTTGACTAATATGAAAACATGACTCTGTGTGCAAAGAGGAATTACAAGCAGAGATTTATTGCGTATTGATCTGGTGATTTTACATTTGCATTAGATGTAAAGGGGGAGCTATTTTTTTGTGCGGAAGCAGACTCTTAGCACACAGCCAGCTGCTTATCCTGTGGAATCATGCACAGTATTCACAACCGAGTGGGGTTTGAGGTTGCACTCAGTAATGCAAATACATTCAGCATCACTAAGGCTGGTTGCCCTTGCTGGAGTGTACTCAGTCACCCAGGTTACACATGTTGCTGGTCTGAAAAAGCAGTTTGGACATGTGCTTTTTTAAGAATCTGAAAAGTGGATTTAAAATGTGTCAGACTATAAAAGTGTTTATCACTTGCCAAAAAAAAGAGTAGTAAGTGTGGTTTCAAATTGGCAAAGAAATTACGTTTTCAGACTAATATGAAAACATGACTCTGTGTGCAAAGAGGAATTACAGGCAGAGATTTATTGCGTACTACTCTGGTAATTTTACAGTTGCATTAGTAGGAAAGGGGGAGCTATTTTTTATGCAGAAGCAGACTCTTAGCACACACCCAGCTGCTTATCCTGTGGAATTATGCACAGTATTCACAACCGAGTGGGGTTTGAGGTTGCACTTAGTAATGCAAATACAAACATGTAAAATAATATGGACTATGTTTTCAACATAAATTAAGGTGTAGTGGTATAAATGAGGAATACTTTTAGGGTTTGAGGTTGCAGTCAGTAATGCAAATACATTGAGCATCAGTAAGGCTGGTTGCCCTTGCTGGAGTGCAGTCAGTCACCCAGGTTACACATGTTGCTGGTCTCAGAAATCTGTTTGGTATTGCTCTGGTGATTTTACATTTGCATTAGATGGAAAGGGGGAGCTATTTTTTTTATGCAGAAGCAGACTCTTAGCACACACCCAGCTGCTTATCCTGTGGAATCATGCACAGTATTCACAACCGAGTTGGGTTTGAGGTTGCAGTCAGTAATGCAAATACATTCAGCATCACTAAGGCTGGTTGCCCTTGCTGGAGTGTAGTCAGTCACCCAGGTTACACATGGTGCTGGTCTCAAAAAGCAGTTTGGACATGTGCTTTTATCAGAATCTGAAAAGTGGATTCAAAATGTGTCAGACTGTAAAAGTACTTATCACTTGCCAAAAAAGTAGTAGAATGTGTGCTTTCCAATTGGCAAAGAAATTTCGTTTTCTGCCTAATTTCAAAGCATGACTCTGTGTGCACACAGGAATTGTTTTTAGATATTTAATTTGTGAAGGTGTTATTGTGATTTTCACTTCTAGGAAAGGGGTACTTAGTATTTTAAGATTTGAAAAGATCATAAAAAATGTAGTAATATATTTAAATATAAAAAAGGAATTTTTTTTTAGTTTTTTTCAGGTATTGCTGAAGAGCAGTGAACAAAATTTAAGATGCCTACAAAATCCAGAGTAAGGAAAAACCACAAAAAAAACTATATTTGAAGACAACTGGAGGACCTAAGTTAGTTGGAGATGTTCATGTTGGGAAAAAGAAAAAAGTCATCTGGTAAGCAGACAAAATATTTTTTAAAGAACATCTTCAAAAAAAGGAAAAATGTACAAAATGTCCGTACTGGAAAGAATGTTTTCAATAGAAAAGAACAGGAAAAAATTGAGAATTTAGTTAATGCAAATATACCTTCTGCAATAACAAAGATTAACTTAAACAGAAAAACAGCGTTTAAAGAGATACGTAGAAAAATGTTTCAGAGAAGAGTTATGTCCAATTTGATAAAGGATGTGAAGAAATATAAGAAAAAGGCAAAATATTACAAGAGAAAAAAAGAAATTGAAGCCATTGCAGCAAAGGCATTAGAATTAAAAAGGAAACTATTCATTTTAATTTTGAATAGGATGCGTACATTAGATAAAATGGTTAATGTACTGAAATCACAAAGCAAAAGGAAAAGAGTAGTGAAAAGAACAAACTTTTGTAAAGTGTTTTTAGGAGAATGGATGCATAGTTCAAGTAGTGAATCTTTTTTTAATGAAGAGAGTTATTTTCAAAGTAATAGTTTGCTGCATGCAGTTGACACCAGAGGTCGTGCTTATGAAGTGAAAAATGGTTGCATAATGGAGAAGGAGATAATGGTTCCAAGAGATGAGGTACAAGTGATGGCGGATGAGGCTATGGGGAGACGTCCTAAAGCCCCAGTGTACACTTGGAATTGTAGTAGTATTTGCACTGTGCGTCAGGAATCTATTGATAAATTTCGTGAGTTTCTAAGAGAATATAGTAAAAAAAGTGTAAAACAGAAGATTAAGGTGCTTCAAAGTCTAGATCCATGCAGAGTTAGAGAGAATACTGGTTTGCAGGGTCATTCTCTGGCTTGTCTATCTAGAAAAGTGTGTAATAGTGTTTTCCATCATTTTAGGATGCTGGCTGTTCATCATACTGAAATGAGAAAGTTTGTGAGACGGTTGTATTTTGCTAAAAGTCCAGCAATAAAGTTAGATGAATTGAATAGGGCTCTGTTCCGTGGATCGGTATCAGATGTAGAGAAGGTTATTGAGGAAATTCAGTTTTGTTACTTTGGTCCTGAACAAGACAGTGCAGAAAAGGACACAGTAAATGAGGAAGAAGTGGAAGAGAATGTAGAACCCTCTGTAAGTAAAACATTTAATGATCACATAACAAAATTTGCAATAATCTCTAATGAAAGACCAAATATAACTTGTATTTGTTGCCGCAGAACTCATTATAGAAAACAAACTAGGAATGTTGATCTCTACAGAAAGAGTGAAAATGAAGATAATCATAAGTGGAAGGATTTTGCCACATATATATTTCTTGAAAATTGTTTTGAATTGGGTGAAGATCAGCGTATTTGTAAATACTGTTACAACAAGTAGAGCTGTACATAATAATTTAGAATTGGATGTTATTCCTGCCGAACTTTCTGAATTAAATACATATGAGTCTATACTTATTCAATGTGTTCATCCGTTCCAGACCATAGTACGTATGGAGCCCAAAACTGGTAAATTACCTCCTTCAGATTTACTGAGAGGTTTAAAAGGTAGAGTGGTGTATTTGCCCTTGGATTTGAAAAAAAATATGGAAACTATTGATGCAGATACTTTGGAAACTGAACCATTAGTTATTCTGGTTAATGGTGTACCTACAAAGAATAAGAAGATTTGGCAGGAGCTGGTAGATGTACGGAAAGTACAAAGAGCAAATTTGTATTTGAAAAGGAATAACAAATGGTATGAATAAATTTATATAGAAGAAGAAGAAGAAGATTTACAAGAAGACACAGAAACACCAACTGGACAATTGAAAAAGTGGACAAGTCAAAGGAAGAAGAAATTTATGAACATGTTAGCATACATCCTCTACATTCAAAAGAAGTTATGGGAGACAATATTGATCTGTTTCAGATGAAGAAAGCAAAAGGAACTCCCGTGAGTTTCAATTTCTTTATTCCAAAATCATTGGACAATGTGAAGCGATACAGCCGACGCGTTTCGTCCTAACACAGGACTTCTTCAGGGCAAAAGTAGGCAGGTGAGAAGCTTCAGAGTTGATTGGTTACTGGAAGATGTTCCTCGATCATTCCTGATCGAGGAACATCTTCCAGTAACAGTGGACTTGCCTGTGGCCCGCCTGTCATGACTATCAGATCGTGATCGGTACAAGGTTTCCCTCCACATTTGTGAGTGGACCACGACCTCCAGTCCAACCCGGCATACAGACAAGGAGAAAGAATCCCCATAATTGGGATTTCTACGAATATGATCTTGAACGTTCTTTTCTCATAAATAGAGTATACATATGGTTCATAAATTAAACGTTTCTGGATGGAAGATTCCCAGCGTATATTGGATAGCCACAAACCAATCAACTCTGAAGCTTCTCACCTGCCTACTTTTGCCCTGAAGAAGTCCTGTGTTAGGACGAAACGCGTCGGCTGTATCGCTTCACATTGTCCAATGATTTTGGAATAAAGAAATTGAAACCAAGGATTATCTTGTCCTCTTATATTAATTTAAATACAAACAAAGTGATACTGTTTATGAATTTGTGGTGCATCTTAGCTTATGTCAGATTTATCTAATTCTGTTCCCTAGGGAACTGGCATTGTTACAATGGGTGCTATTCAGAATGCACACATACCCTTGATTTATGTGTAATAGCATATTTTTTGTGGGAAAGATACGAAAGGGTGACATTAATTTCAGGTGCTGGCAAATAGAAGGTTCCATTGTAAATCCATTTCTTAGTGGAACTCCCGTGAGTGTATGGGAGGAGAGCTTGGAAGCTCGATGTTTTCCCCAGCTGTTTCCTAAAGGAAAAGGAGGACGATACGATGAACGTCCAGAACAGATTCCAGCTTCTGAGTATCGGACTACAAGACTATATGCAGAAGATCCCAGATTTCGACAAAGTATTCCTTATTTGTTCCATCTTTTATTTGAAAGCGACTTGTCTGCACTATCTTATGCAGTAAATCACATTTTAAAAAGTGGAGTACATTTACAAAATGTGTCTGCTAAGGATTTTATGGAGAAAGTGCAGCACCGAGATGATCATTTGGAAACACAACTGATCAATCTGATGGCTTGTCAGCGTGGGACAAATGAATATTGGTACCGACGCCATGGTGAATTAAAATGCATGTTACGGAATTTAGGAACACCAACATGGTTCCTTACCCTAAGCTGTGCTGAGTACGCTTGGGATGATTTACTGGATTTTCTACAAGAGGCAAATTCAAACATTAAAAACATCGAATACAAGACAGCAGGAGAACTGTGCTCATTGGATCCGGTTAATGTTTGCAGATATTTCAATCATAGATTTGAGGCTATGATGTCCTTCATCTGCAATAAAAAAAATCCACCTCTTGGAGAAGTAGTGGATTTCTTTTGGAGAAAAGAGTACCAGGCAAGAGGTGCTCCTCATATTCATATGCTGTTGTGGATCAAGGATGCCCCAAAGTTTGGAACAGATACTGATGAAGCAGTGTTATCTTACATTGAAGAATATGCAACATGTGCTTTACCAAAAAGCACAGAAGAGAAAAAGTTAAAGGAGCAAGTTTTACGTTTCCAAAGTCATCGGTGTGGAAAATACTGTCGACGGAAATACAAGAGCAAAGATAAATACTACACTAAATGTCGATTTGGATTTCCTAGACCTGTTCTTTCAAATGGAAGAGTAAACAGTTTTATGTCATCTGTGAGACATACTATCACAAGAAAATCACCTAAGAATACCTACAACCTAAAAAGAAAAGAAGAATCAAAAAATATAAATGACTACAACCCAGTCATTTTATCCATGTGGAATGTTAACATGGATATACAGTATGTAGCTGACAATTCCATTGCTGTTGCTCGATATGTAACGTCTTACATTACTAAATCTGAAAAAACTGAATTGAAAGAAATGTGGGAAGAGATTTCTCACGAGAAGACTGTCAGTAAGAAGCTGTACAGTTTCAGTTTAAAGATGTTATCGCATCGAGAAATTGGATCCTACGAATGTTCAGATAGGTTATCTTCTGCAAGTCTCTACTCGAAATCGAGAAGAATAATTTGGGCAAGTTTAGGCCTTGCAGCAATGAGAAATCGGGTACTGAAATCTGTTGGAGAAATTGAATATTTGGCCGAGAATGACCCAGAAAGTACAGATATTTTGAAATCAAACATGTTGGACACATATTATCCAAAAAAGAAGTCATCATCTGGAGAACATGTGTCTCTATGAAGTGCTGCAGAACTACATTTATTCACGGAAAGCCGCAGAAGACATCAACAATGGAAAATATAAAGTCATTGGTGAGGAAGGATGTTTGGTGAAGCAAACAAAAGGAAGTTTGATAAATCACAGGAAGCTGAGTTGCGACACTACTGACAAAAAGGAATTTTACTACTTGGCTCTTTTACAGCTGTTTAAACCATGGCGTACAGAGGATGAACTACTGGGAGAATTTCAAAGCTATGAAGATTCTTTTAATGCTGCAAAGACAGCATACAATGCAGTACATTCTCAACTTATCTGCAAATGTTAAATGAAGAAATTGAACAGGAAACTACAATTGCAGCTGAAGTAGCTAGAGACAGTTCTCAAGACAGCCAAAGTTCAGGAACACTCAGTCAAGATCCCCTAGGACAACCAATCGTTGAAAATGAAGCATCAATAGCCATGAATGAAGTGGAAATGGCTATGAATCAAGCTCAAGAAGAATTTATAGACTTACAAAATTTGGAAAGACAACTGAATGAAGAGCAGCAACAAATTTATGAAGAGATCAGAAGCAAAATTGATCACGGATTTCTACATGAAAAAAAAGAGTGCTCATGCACATCATTTCATCCAATCAGGATGTATGTAAGCGGACAAGCTGGAACTGGAAAAAGTTTCCTAATAAAAGTCATCAGAAGCTACCTACAGCAAAAAACGGATTCTACTTTGTCTTGTGTGGTTACTGCTCCAACTGGGTTAGCAGCATATAACATAAAAGGAATCACCTTACATCGTTTGCTAATGTTACCAGTGGAGCATGAGAACAAAATACAATACAACAAGCTAACTGGAGAAGCATGCTTGGAAGTTTCAAGAGTATTGAAGAAGATGCAAGTTCTCATTATTGATGAGGTGAGCATGGTATCAAACTTAATGCTTGTTTTTGTGCATTTAAGAATGCAGCAAATTCTAAGGACAGACTATGACGTGTTATTTGGTGGAAAACATGTCATAGTTTTTGGGGATCTTCTACAACTTACTCCAGTTAAAGGACAACCAGTGTTTAATACTGTGACACATGAAGACACAAAGAAGTCATTGGGAAGCATCGGTAATGCAAATATTTGGTCCTTCTTTGAGTACAAGGAACTTACTACTAATATGAGGCAAGCAAACGATGAAGAATATGGAAGTATTCTGAAAGATATCAGAATTGGACTACTCACTGAAGCTGGCACAAAAGCATTACAGAGTCGGCTGCTACATAATTTATTTCCAAAGGAAGAAATAGTTGCAGAGAAGATATACAAGAACATTGCAGAAAAGAAAAGTGTCATCTGCTTAATGCCAACTCTACATGAATGCTCAATATTCAATGAGGAGCTTTTAAAATTGGAAAAGGAAGATATCAGGAAATTGGAAGCAGTGGACAAAATTGAGGATGGAAGAATTACTATCACATTAACAGGCACACTGAAAAATAAATTGGATTCACTAGAGAAGAACATTTCCAAAACAGCTGGATTAGAAAAAAATCTATATGTTTGCATGAACTGTAGAGTATTTTTAAGGAGAAATTTGGATGTTGAAAAAGGTTTAGTTAATGGAGCTATGGGAAGAGTTGTGGGTTTTATTAATTATCAGAAAAAAGATGGAATTGAATGTTTAAAAATAAAATTTGATCAGATAGAAGAAGTTAAAGACATTTGTCGTTGTTCAGTTCGTTTCATGCTTGTGAAAGACTTATATGTACGTAGGAAGCAGTTTCCGTTTTCGCTAGCATATGCTGTAACTATTCACAAGTCTCAAGGATTGACTGTAGATTGTGCTTTTGTGAACATTGGTTCAACTGTGTTCAAAGAAGGTATGGCTTATGTAGCTTTGTCACGAGTGAAAACATTATCTGGTTTATTCATGATAGACTTTGATGACTCAAAAGTTAGTGCTGATACAAATTGTGTAAAGGAGTATAATAGATTAAGAAGAACCTATGCTCCTCATTTAGGTCAGTATCCTGTGTTGGAGAAACGTGTAGTTTCTCGTAAAAGGAGAAATGACAATATCTGTAATGAAGATGTAGAGAGGAGGAAAAAAAAGAGGAGTGATGTAATTGCAAGCAAAAAGAAAAAGGAAAATGAAGAAGAGGTTGTAGGATGTCATTTTGAAAATAGCTCTGGTGTCAACTGCTACGCTAATGTAGTGCTGAATGTTGCATTTTATCTGGAAAGTGTGCAAGAGCAGATAATAGTAAATCAGAGAAAAAGATTCTGTTCTGAGTTGAGTCTCCTTTTTCAAAAGCTGAGTAATGATAAAACTCAAATAGAAAGTGCTACTGAAATTAGAAAACTTTTAGATGTATGTTCAGGACGAACACAGTTTTCTCAAAATGTACAGCAAGACGCACAGGAATTCTTGATGTTTTTTCTTCAGGTACTGGAAGAAGAAGGGGTTCCCATTGAAAATATGTTTGGTGTCTCTTATAAATGGGAACATAGTTGTGAAAACTGTTACAATACATGTGGCTCTAATGTTGATTCTGAAAGGTTTATTTATTTAACATTGCCAGAAAGTAAAACAGTCACTTTTGCTAAATTAGTTAAAGATGCTAATCATAACATGGAATGCAGTGAGTGTCAATCTGAAATGTTTTCAACGTTAATTTTAAAGGAATACGGACAATATGTAATTTTAATGATGCAACGATGTAAAGCTGATGGTTCAAAATTGGATTCTTTAATAAAGAAGTTTACAGGACAGCAATTATCAATTTCAGGAAAAACTTTTGTAACAGTTGCAATAATTTTCCATGAAGGACCTACTGTTACTTCTGGACATTACACAGTTTATCTTAAATGTGAAAAAGGCTGGACACTGTGTAATGATTCCCAATTGATTTTCAAGCAACGTTTGCCTTTTGATTTAGCAAATTCCTATCTAATCTTACTGAAACCTACATTTTAGAGAGACTTGGCAAGATCTGTACAAAACAATTTTACCATTTTATTTGATTACCATTGGAATTTTCAAAAAAATGATTTTTCAAATTATCATTTGGCCTAATGGAAAGGTAACCAATTGTAATGTGGACTTTTTAAATTTTTCATGAAACTTTGGAAAACCAAAAATTTAGACAAAATCAGTAACATCTGCACAATTTAAATTTTGGAATGTTATTGGATTGCCATTGGAAATTTATTCAAAAAAGATTTTTAAAATTACTATTTGGCCATGAGGAAAGGTAAACAATTGTATTGTGGACTTATTTAATTATTAATTAATCTTTCGGAAACCAAAATGTTACAGAGAATCGGTGAGATCTGTACAATTTAAACTTTAGAATTTTATTGGATTACCATTGGAAATTTAATCAAAAAAGAATTTTAAAATTACTATTTGGCCTAAAGGAAATGGAACCAGATGTATCGTGGAGTTATTTGAGATATATTTTTGTGATTATACTTCTGAAACAAAAATGTCAGTCGGTATTTTAAAGAAATAAGTATTGATATTAGATGATATTTTTTTAGAATATTATGCATTTCTATAATGTTATGTTTAAGTAAAAAGAGATTGTGGGCTTTTTTTATACAATCTTTGAGATTGTTATTTTTTTTTTGCCCGCTGTTAAATGATGAATGCAATTGCATTCACAATTTATAGTGAAATGCAATATATTCTGAAAACAGCAAAAAAAAGGCAAAACATTTTTTGGGAAAAATATGTAAATACGTGTACTGTGTTATATATTGATTTATTAAATATTAATACTTTTTTCTTTTTTTTCAGATTGTGAAAGAAAATTTTCAAAAAAAACCAACCATTTTTTCAAGTAATTTCAATTACATTTTAATAAAAAATTAAATTGTTGGGTGGGACAGGTAACTGAGAAATTAGAAGGTCTCTTTCTTCCACTTTATCTCAAAAAGATTTTTAGTATTTAGTTATTAATTCCTCAAGGATCTTGAGATGTGGTAATTGATTTTTAGTGATTTAAAAAAAAAAAAAAATACGCTTACCGTACGCGTACGGTAAAAAAAAAAAAAGTTTTAAAGAAAAAATAAAAAAAAGTTGAGAGGTAAGGTTGGCTCTTAAAAGAGCCGTTGTGTTCATGCAGGGACAGAGGAAAGGAAGTATGGGAACATTAGCTGGTTGGACATTTGTGCTGGTCTATTTTGTTGTTAATGAGGGGAACACTGGTCTCCCTATGAACAATTAGATCATGGCAAAATGAACACCGCATAGTAACCCTACCAAACCGAGGGTTCGTTTCCAGAGGATCAGAAAAAGGTGATTGTGCCCCCACAGATGAAGGGCTCTGCTGAGCTTCCGAAGAAGGACTCGGCTGAGCTGCTGTGGATGTGCTTGCTCGACTTACTGAAGGGTTGCCCCTAGTATGTCGTGCATGTGTCCTAGGATGCACATCCTCAAGGTGTCTCAACATAGTGTGATTCCCGAAGGAATACTTCTTGTTGGGATTACCTCGCGAAAGTACACGCTGGCACAGCTTGCAAGTCACCAAGGCAGCATTGACTTTTTTCTCACCCTCTGGAAAACTGAAATACTCCCATATGAAAGAGCTCTTCTGTTTCCTCTTTCTCTGCCTGATGGTGGTGCTGCTAGCCTCACTCTCAGTAGAAGAGTGCTGGTCTGCCATCGTATCACAAAGACAAGTCAGCTCCTTCTCCTAAGGGATCACAAGCAGAAATGAGGGGAATGGGTATGGTGTAGGAGAGTTCTAGAACTGAAAGTAGTTTCAACCAATCAAAAGTTGTGTTTCATGATCACATGACCCACCGTGCGCGTACGTTACGCTTACGTTACGCTTACGGTGCGCTTACGGTGCGCTTACGGTAAAAGTGCGCATGCGCGTAAAAAAGAAACGCGCTCGCGCGCATGCGCAAAACAGTCACTCCACAACACTTCCGCGTAACGTGCGCGTGTAGCGTACACGCCTACGCGCCCCACGCACAGTACGCGTGGCTACGCAAATTGCGTAACTATACGCAAACAGAGTAGATAAATTACGGACATTGCGTAAACCGTACGCTTACCGTACGCTTACCGTACGCGCACTAAAAAAAAAAATAATAAAAAAAAAATATATATTTTCTATGTTATACTAATATATCTTACCTGTTTGGTAAAAAAAAAAAGAGAAAACTTGATATATTGCAGATTTTTTTAAAAGAAAACATAGTGTTTTAAGAGAATAAAAAGTTTAAAAAAAACTTGTTTTTTTTAAAAAAAAAAACACATTTAATATAAGAATTTATAATAAAAAAATCATACAAAATCAATAAAAAAAATATGGGAATCACATATGTTATAGGTAAGAATTAGCATTTAAAAAAACATACAAACTCACTGAAAAAACCATGGGTTTCACACACGTTATAGTTAGAAATTAGCATTTAAAAAACCTTGCAAATTCACAGAAAAAACCATAGGTTTCACACATGTTATAGTTAGGAATTAGCATTTAAAAAACCTTGCAAATTCACTGAAAAAACCATAGGTTTCACACATGTTATAGTTAGGAATTAGCATTTAAAAAACCTTGCAAATTCAGTGAAAAAACCATAGGTTTCACACACGTTATAGTTAGCTGGACATTTCACTCGTAAAAAACCAATGAAATTTCCCCGTTATAGTTAGTTAAGCTAACTATAACTCGCGCGCCCGCAATGCACTGCTGATGACGTCACATATTACATCACTCATGACATGGTCAGTGACATCACTCATGACATCACTGATGACATCTCAAATGACATCACTGATGACATCACTGATGACATCATCCATGTGATAGAGTGGCAGACCTCCTCTCACCCTAATATAACCTTTGATACACACATTCAAAAATAGAGACTGAAATTTTCGAAAAAATGGACATACCAATACCAATTACAACAACCTCTTCAATAATTCTAAGATCCACATAAACATCCACTCATTCACCAACAGTCCTGTACAGTCACTCATTCGTGTACTCACACATCATATGTACTCATACACCTATACATCCTGTAACACAATGCTTCTCATCCATAGAGTTACTCACACACATAGTTACTCATGCTAATAAAGAATCAAACATACATTTATTTGCATATACAGTTATACACACACCACCACACTTACTTCTATGGAAATTTACACATACTTAGTCTTTTAAACAATCACTTATAGAAACACATACTTATTCATACAGGAACTCTTTCAATCTCTCACTCTCACATACACTCACTTATATACACCAATAGTCACATATACTAGTTTAAAACATATGTAGTTACTCATAAAGACACTATTGAGACAGCCATTCACTCACTAACACACCCATACACACACTCTTCCACCCATACAGTCCTGCACATATGCTGTCTTCAACACATACAAACAGTGAGTCACTCATTCATGCACTTATGCACTACGTAATACCCTCCACCGAACCATACAGACACTCAGACACTCATACTGATACTCAAAAAACCAACTAATAACCTATATAGACACTCATGTAGCTACTCACCAACCCATGCAGCCACTTATACACAAAGTGAGAGACTGATACAGGTATTTACACATTTAAACATTACTCACTTAGCCATGTATTCAATAAGATACACCTAATCAGTCAGTAATACAATCAATTTTTCAAAAACAAATCATCCATTTAGACACTTATATACTCATTTATTCTTCCATCGACCTTGAGATATACATATATAAAACATATTTAATTTTCAGAAAAACACACATTCACTGGATGATGTCATCAGTGATGTCATTTGATATGTCATGAGTGATGTCATGAGTGATGTCACTGACCATGTCATGAGTGATGTAATATGTGACGTCATCAGCAGTGCATTGCGGGCGCGCGAGTTATAGTTAGCTTAACTAACTATAACGGGGAAATTTCATTGGTTTTTTACGAGTGAAATGTCCAGCTAACTATAACGTGTGTGAAACCTATGGTTTTTTCACTGAATATATATATATATATCTATATATATATATATATATATATTTATATATATATATATATCCAAATACCACTGGTGCACCAGGATGACGATGAACATCGATATCCAAAATCAAATGTCATCAGTGATGTCATTTGAGATGTCATCAGTGATGTCATCAGTGATGTCACTGACCATGTCATGAGTGATGTAATATGTGATGTCATCAGCAGTGGATTGCGGGCGCGCGAGTTATAGTTAGCTGAACTAACTATAATGGGGGAATTTCAATGGTTTTGTACGAGTGAAATGTCCAGCTAACTATAACATGTGTGAAACCTATGTTTTTTTCAGTGAATTTGCAAGGTTTTTTAAATGCTAATTCCTAACTATAACGTGTGTGAAACCTATGGTTGTTTAAGTGAATTTGCAAGGTTTTTTAAATGCTAATTCCTAACTATAACGTGTGTGAAACCTATGGTTTTTTCAGTGAATTTGCAAGGTTTTTTAAATGCTAGTTCCTAACTATAACGTGTGTGAAACCTATGTTTTTTTAATGAATTTGCAAGGTTTTTTAAATCCAATTTTTATTTTTTATTATTTCTTTTGAGATTTATTTTTTAAACAATATGCTACCTATGTATATAATCATTGATTTACTGTACCCTGCAATATGGAATGGTTCACCTTTTTTAAATAAATGTTTAGATATAGTTGAACAACATAGTTAATATCTTCTACAAACCTTTATACTTTTTTTATTTTTTTTTAGGATTTTTTACCGTGCGCGTACGGTAAGCTTACAGTACGCTATAAGTACGGTGCACGTACGTAATATCTATGCTCCGTGTGCGCATGTGTACGCGATTTACATCCGCATCCGTACTTCGTCTGCGACTCTTATGCGCTTGCTTCCTACGCGCATGCACGCGTTTTATTTTTTACGCGTGCACCTTATGCGGAACCACCGTACGCGCATGCGTGCGTGCCTCTAATGCGCAAGCGCGCATGTGCGCGTGCCTCTAATGCGCATGCGCGCGTGCGCGCGTCTTACGTACGCGCATGCGTACTTTTACCGTGCGCGTACGGTAAGCGTGCGGAGCGCGCACGGTAGGTCATGTGATCCAGAAACAACACTTTTCATTGGTTTAAACTTCTTTCATTTCCAGAAACTTCCAACACCACACCCATTCCCCTCATTATTGCTTGTGATTCCCTAGGAGAAGGAGCTGAAGTGTCTTTGGGATACAATGGCAGAGCAGCAGTCCTCTTCTGGGAGTGAGCAGGACAGCATTATCAGACAGAGAAAGAGGAAACAGAAGGATTCTTTTGTCTGGCAATATTTTACATTTCCAGAGGGGCAGAAGAAAGTCAATGCTCCATTAGTCACCTGCAAACTTTGTGGGCGTGTGTTGTCTAGAGGAGATCCAAAGAAGAAGTACTCTTTTGGAATCTTCACTATGTTCAGACACATTCGGGATGTACATCCTGCGACTTTTGCTCGACATACTGAAGCAACCCCTCCAGTAAGCCAGCCGAGCACATCCGCAGAAGCTCAACCGAGTACATCATCGGCAGCTCAGCCGAGCACTTCCTCTGCGGTGGGAGCGTCACCCTCTTCTGCTCCTCTGGACATTTACCCTCGGTTTCAGAGAGTACATATAAGGTGCAATACTTGCTACTCTCTTATTGCTTTTGGGGAGTCTAGTATTCCTCTAATAGACAATAAGATAGAGCAGCACAAATGCGGTACCTTATAATATTGCCATTCTTTCCTTCCTCTGTCCCTGTATTAACACAACGGCTCTTTTAAGAGCCACCTTACCTCACAATTTATTTTTATTTTTTTAATCACTTTTTAAAAAAAACTTTTTCTACGGTACGCGCACCCATTTAAAAAAAAAAAAAAAATAAATAAACTCTTTATTTCACCCTTCAAGGTACTTGAGGGACCACAAGGGAAATGAGAATAGCAGAGTGAGGAGAAGTGAAAAAAAGGGAGTATGAAAGTAAATGTGTGATAACTACAGATATTTCAAACTTACCTGACCAACAAAATAACTTAATTATCAATAAATGTTTTTTTTTAATTGCTAGAAAAAAGGATTAATTTTCCTAAATTTTCTTTCTCAATCTGTAAAAAAAGAAAAAAAGTATTAATATTTAACAATACATTTTAGAATACAGTACACATTTTTTCATATTTAAAAAAACAATATTTTGCCCTTTTTTTCTGTTTTCAGAATATATTGAATTTTTCTGTAAATCGTGAAACCAATCGCATTCATCACTTAACAGCGGGCAAAAAAATTAACAATCTGAAAGATTGTTTAAAAAAAGCCCTGAATCTCTTCTCAGTAAAACATACCTTTATAGAAATGTAACATATTTAATAAAAACATCATCTAAAAACAATAACTATTTGTAATAAATATCGTCTGTAAATCTTGTTGCTTAAGCACATACACCAACATAATATCTGTCAAAGAAGTCCACAAGAGAAATTTTTACCTTTCCATGAGGCCAAATGGTAATTTTTTAATTATTTTTTGATGAAATATCCAATGGTAATCCAATAAAATCGCAAAAATGATTTGTTCAGATGTTGCAATTTGTATCTAAAATTATGGTTTCAGAAAAATTAAATAGGATTTTGGTAATTCTGCAGGCAAACGTCGCTTGAAAATCAATTGTGAATCATTACACAGTGTCCAGCCTTTTTCACATTTAAGATAAACTGTGTAATGACCAGAAGTTATAGAAGGTCCATCATTGAAGAACCAGAACCTTTTGGACCTGGCGGCGCAGGGTACGCCCTCCGTCTTCTGGGTTCACCTGCTTCATTACACAGAGACACGGGACACTCTGTTGGCGTTAGAAGATTGGATTTATTTAGCTGCAGCTAGTACAGTTATCCTAGAAGAACAAAAAGTAGGTTCTCAGGAGACTGCCACTTCACTCTGTGGCGCATCAGAATGAATACTATACAATACAGAATTATTAACAAAACACACGCCCCAAGCAAAGAAGAAAAGAGCCAATAGGGTAAGTGGAAAACAAAGCGGAACCAGTAAGAAAGGTTCGAAAACAGAAAGATCAGATGACTCGAAGAGATCTCTCCTCCAGCTGTGTTTGTCATCTCACCCCCGAACTAATTCATTAACAGATTACAACTAACTTGCAGGTGGCGAGATACGTTTGTGTGTATTGGAGGACAGGCATGACACAAGAAAATGCTAGCAGGAGACAGTGAAGGCCAGTCGATAAGATATGATCAGGAAAGAATGGTGTGAGCCTACAGATAGTTGGAACAGGGATTAGGAAAGCCAGACACGGATTAGTGTACTCGGCTAGTCCAAACATCAGCTTCACAAACAAGGCCGAGGACGGATTTCGACACCAAGCTATGGAGAAAGCAGAATAGACTTCGTTCGCCGTGCTGCCTGAGTGATGGCAACACAAAATGGCGGCGGGTTACAAAATGGCGGGTCGATTCGATCGTGATCGAAAATCGAAGTTCCTCAGACCCTCTTTTTGCCAGAACTCAGGCAAGATAGACTCATGTTAATCTGAGTCCACATCAATAGCCATGAGATCATCAAGCTGTTGTTGTAGCATCATCCTTATGTTTTCTGTTACTTGAGGTTTGGGTCTGGAAATGCACATAGTAGCACAAAGATCACAGATAGCGGGACCACAGTGCATACAAAGGCAACAAGAAAATATGATTGTCAAAATTACTCCAAGGAATGTCAATGCTTTCCAACCCCATTTGGACAGTAGTCCCCAAAACCATTCCGTTAAGGACCAATCTCCTTCGTCCTGATGAATAGACTCGGAGATTATATGCAACTTGGAAAGAGCTTGGTATACTGTCGGAGCGTCATTAGGAATGAAAATACAACAGCTTGACCCGATCAATTTACATACTCCACCACGATCGGCAAGAATAAAGTCTTAGGCAACTCGATTTTGCAAGGTCATAAGACGATCCGCCTGTAGTTCCGCCGTGATATTACTCAAGGCTCCTACAGTGATGTCTATTGTAGTCTCTACGACACGGACCAGTTGCCTTATATTTCTGCTGTTGGCCATTGGACCCCAGAAAGGAAGAAAACCTTTAAGGAAATCTCCTCCTTCTTGTCCCGCGGTGTCTTTGGAGTCAATAATCCCTCGGCTGAGACGGGTTCGGTGATAATTGGCAGAAGCAGTGTAAGTAGGAGGAAGAAGGAAAGCTATGTAGCAGGTACCAGAGAAACCCGTTGGCAACCAGGTATAAGCTCTATCATAACAAATGAAATAGGTGCCTTGAGACGGTACTAGAGGAGGTGAGTTCAGAGAGGAATAAATGTACGTGTAGGAACAGTTACTCTTTGGTGCAGTGTCAGAAGAGCGATCGTTTATTTTTAAACAGAAGTTACCTTGATGCGGTATAGTCCAGATTGGTGAGGATTTCTCCTTTCCCATTTTATTATTAAGACTCGACATGTATTGGGTGACGTTCCAATTGGTGTATGCTTTTCTTTCATCGATAGAAATCTTGCTATTCTCCATGATTTTAGCCATAACTACCATACCCTTAATCAAAGAACTATGACTAAAATACGGATAATTAATTTGTGAAGCATCAGACCGTCAGAATTTACTTTGATATGCATTTGAGAAAATAACAAAGAATGCCCAAGCAGAACCCTCATAAGAGAAAGGGAGAACTAAATATGGTATTCCTTTCTCAGTCGTATGCGGCATAAGACCACATACCCAACAATCAGTTGTGTTAACCACTAATTGATGCTGGTGTAATAGCTGGACAAAGGAATTATTGTAATACTCGGTTCTTCTGACAAGTTCATGTGAAGGGAAAGTATGAAAGAGGTGTGGAGAAAAAGTAGAAGAAGGTAAAGAGGAGGAAGGGGAGGTGTTTCTTGGCTGCAAAACATAAACTATCCAACCAATAATCGCCAAAGTAAGACATAATGATACCAAAACACATAGAGTTATACTGTAACGACTGTATATTATTTTACAAGATGCTTTCTTCATTTCATTTCTTCTCTCTTTATTACTTGGTGTAGTTTCCATTTTCACTAGTGGATGCTCACGGCAATCTTCCTCAATCACTAAAGTCACGATGCTCAACCGTCCTATGACATTGAAAATCCTGCAGACCTACTGTCACTACTCAGGTCGTGACCTAGACTCCTACCGTGACCCTGCAACCTAAACAGAACACTACACAAGGGAGAAGAAGAAAGTTTAATTGTTCTTTGGTCTGGGCCTGAGATTGTAGTGCTCCTTTCCTAGAACACTCTGATCTTGAAACAATGTTCTTGGTTCAGTCGTATTCAAGCGACGATGCGATGGAATTGCTTTTTGTAAAATGTCGTCGTCCTCTTTTTCAGACAATGTCCCATTCAGGTGTGCATCGCTAAAGGTACAAATCGTGGAACTGTTTCACCTTCACAGTCACCAATCCCTCTACGAACCCACTGATCAAAAGGCAAGGGCAAAGGTACTTTCTTGCAATGCACACCGTGAATCCAATTCTTCTTTCCTTCAACTTTAACTGCTGTCCTTGTCGTTAGTAGGACTATTTGGGGCTCCCGCCATCTGGGCTCCAAATTCTTTTTCTTCTGAAAATGTCGGATGCAGACTCAGTCACCTGGCCGGGTGGAGTGACCTGGATCTGTGGAAGCCTCCGGCAAAGCACTCTGAACCTGTCGATGAAGGACATGCAATTTAGTTGTAAGGTCATGCAAATAGTCAATCAACATTGGGTAGGGCAAATCTGAGAACTTTTTAGGACGAGGTATTCCCCATACGTTGGCCGGACGGCCAAACACCACTTCGTAAGGGCTAAGTCCCAGACGAGAGTGTACTGCAGTTCTGGTGGATAGCAGAGCTAACGGCAAAGCATCAGGCCAATTAAGTCCCGTACTTGCTTGAATCTTCGCTAACTTTAACTTCAAGGTCCCATTGTAACATTCTACTAAACCCGCTGACTGTGGATGATTTGCCGCATGGAACATTTGCTTGATTCCTAGACCTACACAAACTTTCTGCATGACTTGGCCAACAAATTCGCTCCCATTGTCACTCCAGACAATGCGCGGCAATCCAAACCTGGGAAAGAACTCTTTCAGAAGGATATTGGCTGTGGATAAAGCTGTGTTGTCTTTCAAAGGGTATGCTTCTATCCATCTTGAAAAGGCACATATTTGAGGTTGTTGCATCGATCCATGTGAATGTAATCGATTTGCAACACTTCAAATGGGTATGTCGGAGGAGCAAAATGACCTGCTGGAGGGGGGTTCCCCTTCCTGGATTGTACATCAGAGAAACAATACAATGCTTTACTACGTTGTCTGCACATTTAGGGATATTTTCATTCTGCCAAACTGGAGCTAAAGTTTACAAATGCCTTTTGCACTAAGGTGAGCTGGACCATGAGCCATAGTAACCACTGGGAGTACATAAGCATCTGGTAACAACCAACGTTGATGTTCGGATAATTCTACCCAACAACCCATCTCATCTAACATTCCCGTACTTTCTCTCCACATGCTCAACTCTCTTTCTGTAGCCTCTTTCTGAATCGTTTTCACGCTTTCCACTGTATTCTCACACATTCCTCTCTCTCTGACCCAATTCGCAGGACCTGCCATATACATTCGACTCATTGAATCTTTCGCTGCTTTCTTTGCTGTTTCATCAGCAAATGCATTTCCTCGTCCAACATCATCCGTAATCTTCTTGTGAGCACTACACTTCACTATCGCCATTTGGACAGGTAAAGCAAGTGACTCAAGGAGATCAGTCACTAACTGGCCATGCTGTATCTTAGTGCCATGTGAAGTTAAGAAACCCCTCTCTCTCCAGAGACGCCCAAAATTGAACGCGACACCAAAGGCATATTGACTGTCAGTGTACACGTTCACTCTCTTCCCTTTTGATAATACACAAGCTCTCGTCAGTGCTATCAACTCTGCTGCTTGCGCTGAATTGTGTCTAACACGCGCAGTTTCCACAATCGTATGTAAGGTAGTTATAGCATAGGCTGAAACCGTATCTCCATTAGGCATCTTAAAACAAGAACCATCTACCCATAGAGTCCCATCTGGATTCTCTAACGGTGTGTCTCTCAAATCAATTCTTCCTTTGGTCTCTTCTTCAGTACGGAAGAAACAATCATGCTGATCCTCAACACTCTCCTCATTTGGAAGGGGCAAAAAAGTAGCTGGATTCAGACTATTGCATCGTTTGATGTGCACGTGACTAGCCAATAACGTCAGCTCGTAACCAGTTAAACGTGCACTCGTGAGATGCTGTGTCTTCGTTATGTTTAGTAAGGTATCCACTGCATGTGGCACCATGACAATGAGAGTGTTATCTAACAGTATCCCAGCGGACTGTCGGATAGAAATCGCTGCAGGGGCTTTGAGACAACTAGGCAATGCTTTAGCTACGGGATCTAACGTAGCCGAAAAATAAGCACATGACCGCTGTCTATCTCCAAATTGCTGTGTCAAGACTGATAATGCACAACCTTCTTTCTCGTGAACATACAGCGTAAAAGGCTTAGTGTAATCTGGGGTACCCAGTACAGGAGCAGAACACAGAGCAGTGCGTAAATCAGTGAAACTCTTTTGGCACTCTTCAGCCCAAGGAAGAGGCTGAGGCGTATCTTTTAAAGTGAGTGCCAACAAGGGTTTGGCGATCAAAAAGAAGTTAGGGATCCACTGTCTACAATAAGAAGTGATTCCCAGAAAAGCACGTACTTCCCTTTGTGTGGATGGTACAGACATTCGAGCAACCGCCTGAATTCGTTCTGGTGTCAATCGTCGTCCCTCCTTTGATAGGAGATGACCCAAGTAGGTAAACTCTCGACAAACATACTGTAGTTTGGAAGGTGAGACCTTATGATTCAGCTTAAACAAGTGACGCAACAGTTCAACAGTGACATCCTTGCAGATATCTTCTGAATCAGCTGCGACTAACAAGTCGTCCATATATTGAATAAGGGCGGCACCAGACGGCAAATGAAAAGTTTCAAGATGACATTTCAAAGCTTGGCTGTAAATGGAGGGACTTTCACAGTACCCTTGGGGTGCGCGCTTAAATCGGAAGCTCCGGCCTCCAAGAGAAAAACCAAAAATGTCCCTACTCTCTTCTGCAATTGGAATACTGAAGAAGGCATTCTTTAGATCAATAACAGAAAACCAAGTCGCTGTGGAAGGTATCATAGTCAACAAAGCAGTAATATCTGGGACAAACAGGAAATTGTGGAATCACAATTTTGTTTACTTCTCGCAGATCAATGACAAACCGGTACACAGGAGGCTGAGAAGGATCAGTACGTTTAAGGACAGGAAGAATAGGACTATTGCATGTGTTGCCTCTCGTTTCTTCGACCACTCCCTTCCGAATTAGATCGTGAATGATTTCTAAAAGCGCTTTTTCACCTTCAGCAGAAATTCGATATTGTGGGATACGTGGTAATTCAACATTGGGTTTGAGAGTAACAACATAAGGCGGTATTTCAAGACAACCCAAATCATTCGGACCCATGGCCCAAAGTGCTGTCGGAAGAGAAAGCAACTCAGGAGGAAACTGATCTTTAGACAGATACATTGGGGAGATTAACTTCTGACCCAGAGTGAGATGTACGCCTGAAGGAGAACAATATATTGTAGCATGCATTCTTTTCAATAGGTCTAGACCCAACAAATTCTCACCACAACCATTTGTTAACAGAAGTGAAGCTTCCAAGTCATAAGGACCAACGGAAATAGGCAAAGGACAAGAAACCGGATTGCGAACAGGGGCGCCAGAGAATCTTACAGAAATATTTGTTAAGCCAGACAAAGGTGCGCCAGGGAGTTTAGAATGAATAATAGAACTTCTCATTGCTCCAGTATCTAGAAGAAATGGCTCTGATACACCCATTTTAGTGACGTTAACATAAGGACCATTTTGATCTACTGGGATTGGCACAACTCCTCTACTTTGTCCATGGCTGTCCTAGTTGGTATGAAGACTCTCATTTTCGCCTTCAACATAATGGTCTTCATTATAATATTGAGCGGATCTCACATTCTGCTGATCAAAGTAGTTCATGGAATTAGGAGAAGGAAGGGCACGCTGTTCTTGAGTCAACATACCTCGACCTCTACCTCTGTTTGCTGACTGGAGGCCAGCACGACCTCGTGGAGCAGATGATGCTCCATCGCGCTGCAATAAAATCGGACAACTGCTTTTAAAATGACCTTCCTCTCTACAATAAGCACATTGATTAGGACCAAACAAAGGTCGCGGAACGTATGGCTCAGGTTTCTGATACAATCTCTGAAACTGCAGTGGCTGTTGAGTCTGAGGCTGAACATAACGTGGCGGATAAGCTTGCTGCAAGAGGACCTTAGGTTTTAAATCTTTCGTCTTTTTCTCTTGCTTTTCTTTTTCTTCTTTGTCCCTATTCTCGTAATATTGTGCAGTAGCCAATATTTGGGCAGAAGAAGAAACAGCCCAAGAACTTTCTGAATCCTTTAATTTGTGTGACAGCTCGGGAAGCAAATTGAATACAAATTTGTCCACGAATAGTCGCTGTCCACCCTCGGTAGCCATGTCCTGACCACTATGATCGATAAATGTCTCCTCGAAACGAGTAAAGAAATCAGAGACACTTTCATCTTTCTTTTGTTTACATGCTGCTAGCTTATCCCAATTCACTCTCAATGCAGGCATCATAGTTTTCATTAACGTAATGATTCTACCAGGAAGTTCCGAGATCAAAGCGACATGTTTTGCACCACCCACTTGGTCTCTATCTGTATCAGCTATAACATCCCAAGTAGCACCCAGTTCCTGTGCGTGATCCTCTCTACGAATCTTAGCCCATATTGTTTGTGGGACTACATTACCCATTAGCATATCAATATCTGCCAGATTCATAATACAAGCATCAATTGTCTGCGATAATTCTTTGTAATAACCTGCAGGGTTCTTACGAGGATCTGGTAGAGTCTGTTTAAGGGCCAAAACTTCAGATCTCTTCCATGGTACATGTACCCATATACGCTGAAAGTGAGCTGGAATAGCTGGATTAGCACCTACTCCCGCAACCTCTTCCTTCCATACTGGAGGAACCTCTCTCATAGGGTAATTTTTCGATGTCAGTTTAACCGATGGATCAGAATCAAGAAAAATCTGAGAGAACAATAAGGTTCTATAAGAGATGAGTGTCCTTACAGCTTCCTCAACTTTGGAACCTACAATAAGTCCTTTTTCAAAATCGGCTTGGACATCTAACAAATCTTGTGAGATCGGACTCGAACTCACATCTTCCCATTCTTTAATGAGAATATTGCACATTACATTATAAACATACCTTTGTGTAGGTGCATTCCATTGCAAAAAGGTAGGCATAATATCAGACACACTTTATTGTGGACCCTTCTTGATCCATCTTCGTGCAAGAGAATCTAGCTTCTCTCGTTCCTCAAAATCTGGGAACTGACTACGAGATTGTCTTCGAGCAAAAGCCGGAGACGCATTAAGAGCTCCAAAGAAAGGAGAACTAGTGACGGAATCTGTGAGACGCTTACGCATAGACGGTGAATTAGACATCTGAACTGGAGACAGAATATTAGGAGAATTATCAAGAGGAGAACTAGAAATTACGGGAGGAGCAGAAGGCAAAGGAGAGCTAAGAATAGGAGATGAAGGCTGAGAAGTTGAAACTAATGGTAAAACCGGCAAGGGCGGTAGTACTGGAGGAGGCATATGCTGAAGAGCCGGAACCGGCGGAGGTACTACTAGCGGCTGAGCAGGCTGTAATGGCTGAGGCACATTGGCATTTTGCGCATAGGGCGGAGGCAACCTTAATAAATGAGACATTAGGGGATCTTCCTCTATATCTTTCTTGTTATCAGAAGGAGAAACAGGCAACACCGGATAGCATTTATCTATCGCCATGCGATGTCGTCTTTCTGAAATTTCAGTCGCATTATCAATTTCATCCTTTTTGAACTGTTGGGCAGCCTGTATAATCGTCATACCCTGTGCTTTCCTAGCTCGTTTTACTTGTTTAATTTCTTTCTGTTTGGCTTCCTTACGCCAAAGGCGGAGAGAGTCAAACATTGCCGGCCGGGCTTTTCTTTTGAACAAAACTGTTTCTAAATTATCTAGCACATCCGGATCAAAACTACCATTTTCTGGCCATTTAAGAACACCATCTTTCTTCGTGTATCGAGTCCATGTCTCGTTAAAGGCAATGGGGCCGATACCATGTTTCGAGTAGAGCTCATATGTGGGAGTTCCAACCGAAGGAATCGGACAAGAGTCCTCAAGTCGGGAGTCCCTATTACAACCAAGACAACAAATTCTTCCAAACATAGTCAGACCAGGCATTTCACAATGTCTCCGGACTGTTCACAAACTTCAAGGGAGTAAAACTCAGTTTACGCAGCACAAATGCACTTACCCTCGGCTTTAGTCTTTGCAAAAACTAAATCTAAGTAACCTAAGGACATCAAACAAAGAACCAAAATTTGTGGGCGCGCCCCACGAAAATACTTAACTTAACTAAGGACGTCTTCTTCCACCAACAGAGGCCCGTCTATCGTCTCGCTTTACCATACATCACCAAAGGAATGGGCAAAAGCAGGGCAGCAGTCAGGGCAGCAGTCACCAGTAGCTATCAGGAAGGAGTAACCGTGCTGCAAAAGACCTTCGGACCACTTTTGACATACAGGGGTCGCTTAGTGTGGCTCGCGAACCCTCCGGATATTTCTTGCGAGGTTCCTCACGACCTTCGAGCAGAACCGGTACCACTGAAGCCGCCCCACATTGGGCGCCAATTGAAGAACCAGAACCTTTTGGACCTGGCGGCGCAGGGTACGCCCTCCGTCTTCTGGGTTCACCTGCTTCGTTACACAGAGACAAGGGACACTCTGTCGGCATTAGAAGATTGGATTTATTTAGCTGCAGCTAGTACAGTTATCCTAGAAGTACACAAAGTAGGTTCTCAGGAGACTGCCACTTCACTCTGTGGCGCATCAGATTAAATACCATACAATACAGAATTATTAACAAAACAAACGCCCCAAGCAAAGAAGAAAAGAGCCAATAGGGTAAGTGGAAAACAAAGCGGAACCCGTAAGAAAGGTTCGAAAACAGAAAGATCAGATGACTCGAAGAGATCTCTCCTCCAGCTGTGTTTGTCATCTCACCCCCGAACTAATTCATTAACAGATTACAACTAATTTGCAGGTGGCGAGATACGTTTGTGTGTATTGGAGGACAGGCATGACACAAGAAAATGCTAGCAGGAGACAGTGAAGGCCAGTCGATAAGATATGATCAGGAAAGAATGGTGTGAGCCTACAGATAGTTGGAACAGGGATTAGGAAAGCCAGACACGGATTAGTGTACTCGGCTAGTCCAAACATCAGCTTCACAAACAAGGCCGAGGACGGATTTCGACACCAAGCTACGGAGAAAGCAGAATAGACTTCGTTCGCCGTGCTGCCTGAGTGATGGCAACACAAAATGGCGGCGGGTTACAAAATGGCGGGTCGATTCGATCGTGATCAAAAATCGAAGTTCCTCATCATGGAAAATTATTGCAACTGCAACAAAAGTTTTTCCATATATTGATAATTGATGTCCTGTAAACTTCTTTATTAAAGTGTCCAATTTTGAACTATCAGCTCTACAACGTTGCATCATTAAAATTACATACTGTCCATATTTCTTTAAAAATAACGTTGAAAACATGTCTGATTTACATTTACAACATTCCATGTTGTGATTGGCATCTTTAACTAATTTACTAAAAGTCACTGATTTAGTCTCTGGTAATGTTAAATATATAAACCTTTCTGAATCAACATTAGAGCTGCATGTGTTGAAACAGTTTTCACAACTATGTTCCCATTTATAAGAGAGACCAAACATATTTTCTATTTCTACCCCTTCTTCTTCCAGTACCATAAGGATATACATCAATAATTCCTGTGCATCTTGCTGGACATTTTGAGTAAACTGTGTACATCCTGAACATACATCTAAAAGTTTTCTAACATCAGAAGCTCTTTCTATTTTAGTTTTATCAATACTCAGCTTCTCAAAAAGAAAACTCATCAGAGAACAAAATCTTTTTTCATGATTTACTATTATCTGCTCTTGCAAACTTTCAAGATAAAATACAACATTCAGCACTACATTAGCGTAGCAGTTGACACCAGAGCTATTTTCAAAATGACAACCAACAACCTCTTGAACATTGTCCTTTTTCTTTTTGCTTGCAATCACATCACTCTCCTTTTGTTTTCTCTTCTGTACATCCTCATTACAGATATTCTCAATTCTCCTTTTCCGAGAAACAACACGTTTTTCAAACACAGGATACTGACCTAAATGAGGAGCATAGGTTCTTCTTAATCTATTATACTCCTTTACACAATTTGCATCAGCACTAACTTTTGAGTCATCAAAGTCTATCATGAATAAACCAGATAATGTTTTCACTTGTGACAAAGCAACATATGCCATACCTTCTTTGAACACAGTAGAACCAATGTTTACAAAAGCACTATCTACAGTTAATCCTTGAGATTTGTGAATAGTTACAGCATATGCTAGAGAAAACAGAAACTGCTTCCTACGTACATATAAGTCTTTTACAAGCAAAAAACGGACTGAACAACGACTAATGTCTTTAACTTCTTCAATCTGATCAAATTTTATTTTTAAAAATTCAATCCCATCTTTTTTCTGGTATTTCACAAACCCCACAACTTTACCCATAGCTCCATTCACTAAACCTTTTTCTACATCCAAATTTCTTCTTAAAAATACTCGACAGTTCATACAAACATAAAGATTTTTTTCTAATCCAGCTGTTTTCGAAATGTTCTTCTCTAGAGAATCCAATTTATTTTTCAATTTGCCTGTTAATGTAATAGTAATTCCTTCATGCTGAATTTTGTCCACTGCTTCCATTTTCTTAATCTCTTCCTTTTCCAATTTCAAAAGTTCCTCATTGAATATCGAGCATTCACGTAGTGTTGGCATTAAGCAGATTACAGTATTTTTTTCTGCAATGTTCAGGTATATTTTCTTTGCAACTATTTCTTCACTTGGAAATAAATTATGTAGCAACCGACTCTGTAATGCTTTTCTGCCAACTTCTGTGAGTAGTCCAATTCTGATATCTTTCAGAATACTTGCATAATCTTCATCATTTGCTTGTCTCATATTGGTAGTGAGTTCTTTGTACTCAAAGAATGACCAAATATTCGCATTACTAATACTTCCTAATGACTTCTTCGTGTCTTCATGTGTCACAGTATTAAACACTGGTTGTCCTTTAACTGGAGTGAGCTGCAGAAGATCCCCAAAAACTATAACATGTTTTCCACCAAATAACACGTCATAGTCTCTCTTTAGAATTTGCTGCATTCTTAAATGCACAAAGGCAAGCATTTAGTTTGATACCATGCTAACCTCATCAATAATGAGAACTTGCATCTTCTTCAACACTCTTGAAACTTCGAAGCATGCTTCTCCTGTTAGCTTGTGATATTCTATTTTGTTCTCATGCTCCACTGGTAACATTAGCAAGCGATGTAAGGTAATTCCTTTTATGTTATATGCTGCTAACCCAGTTGGAGCAGTAACAACACAAGACAAAGTTGAATCTGTTTTTTGCTGTAGGTAGCTTCTGATGACTTTAATTAAGAAACTTTTTCCAGTTCCAACTTGTCCACTCATATACATCCTGATTGGTTCAAATGATGTGCATGAGCACTCTTTATTTTCATGTAGTAATCCATGATCAATTTTTTTTGTGACTTCTTCATAAATTTGTTGTTGTTCTTCATTCAGTTGCTGTTCCAAATTTGGTAAGTCTATTAAATCTTCCTGAGCTTGATTCATAGCTGTTTCCACTTCAGTCATTGCTATTGCAGCTTCATTTTCTATGATTGGTTGTCCTAGGGGATCTTGACTGAGCGTTCCAGAACTTTGGCTGTCTTGAGAACTGTCTCTAGCTACTTCAGCTGCAATTGTAGCTTCCTGTTCAATTTCTTCATTTAACATTTGTACATAATTTGTGAAAGTACTGCATTCAATCGTATCTTTACATGCATTAAAGGAATCTTCATAGCTGTGAAAATCTCCAAGTAATTCATCCTCTGAACGCCATTGTTTAAACAGCTGTAAAAGTGCTAAGTAGTAAAATTCCTTTTTGTCAGGAGTGTCGCAACTCAGCTTCCTGTGATTAATCAAACTTCCTTTTGTTTGCTTCACCAAACATCCTTCCTCACCAATGACTTTATATTTTCCATTGTTGATGTCTTCTGTGGCTTTCCGTGTAAAAATGTAGTTCTGCAGCACTTCATAGAGACACATGTTCTCAAGATGACGACTTCTTTTTGGGTAATATGTGTCCAACATGTTTGATTTCAAAATATCTGTACTTTCCGGGTCGTTCTCTGCAAATATTCAATTTCTCCAACAGATTTCAGTACCCGATTTCGCATTCCTGCAAGGCCTAAACTTACCCAAATTATTCTTCTGGATTTGGAGTACAGACTTGCAGATGATGACCTATCTGAGCATTCGTAGGATCCAATTTCTCGATGCGATAACATCTTTAAACTGAAACTGTATAGCTTCTTACTGACAGTCTTCTCGTGAGAAATCTCTTCCCACATTTCCTTCAATTCCGTTTTCTCAGATTTAGTGATGTAAGATGTGACATACCGAGCAACAGCAATAGAATTGTCAGCAACATACTGTATATCCATGTTAGCATTCCACATGGATAAAATGACTGGGTTGTAGTCATTTATATATTTTGACTCTTCTTTTCTTTTTAGGTTGTACGTATTTTTGGGAGATTTTCTTGTAATAGTATGTCGCACAGCTGACATAAAACTGTGGACTCTTCCTTTTGAAAGAACAGGTCGTGGAAATCCAAATCGACATTTTGTGTAGAATTTTTACTTACTCTTGTACTTTCGTCGACAGTATTTTCCACACCGATGACTTTGGAAACGTAAAACTTGCTCTTTTAAGTTTTTCTCTTCTGTGCTTTTAGGTATAGCACATGTTGCATATTCTTCGATGAAACTTAAAACTGCATCATCAGAATCTGTTCCAAATTTTGGGGCATCCTTGATCCACAACAGCATATGAATATGAGGAGCACCTCTTGCTTGGTACTCTTTTCTCCAAAAGAAATCCACAACTTCTCCAAGAGGTGGATTTTTTTACTGCAGATGAAGGACATCATAGCCTCAAATCTATGATTGAAAAATCTGCAAACATTAACCGGATCCAATAAGCACAATTCTCCTGCTGTCTTGTATTGGATGTTTTCAATATTTGAATTTGCCTCTCGAAGAAAATCCAGAAGATCATCCCAAGCGTACTCAGCACAGCTTAGGGTGAGAAACCATGTAGGAGTTCCTAAATTCCGTAACATACATTTCAATTCTCCATGGAGTCGGAACCAATATTCATTAGTTCCACGCTGACAAGCCATCAGATTCAACAATTGTGATTCCAAATGATCATCTCGCTGTTGCACTTTGTTCATAAAATCCTTTGCAGACACATTATGTAGATGTACTCCACTTTTTAAAATGTGATTTACTGCATAAGATAGTGCAGACAAGTCACTTTCAAATAAAAGATGGAACAAATAAGGAATACTTTGACAAAATCTTGGATCTTCTGCATATAATCTTGTAGTCCGATACTCAGAAGCAGGAATCTGTACTGGACGTTCATCATATCGTCCACCTTTTCCTGTAGGAAACAGCTGGGGAAAACAACGAGCTTCCAAGCTCTCCTCCCATACACTCACGGGAGTTCCTTGTGCTTTTTTCATCTGAAACAGATCAATAGTGTTTGCCATAACTTCTTTTGAATGAAGAGGATGTATGCTGAAATGTTCATAAATTTCTTCTTCTTTTGACTTATCCACTTTTTCAATTTGCCCAGCTGGTATTCCTGAGTCTGGTAGTAAAACTTCTTCATCTTCATCCATATAAATTGTTTCATACCATTTATTATTTCTTTTCAAATATAAATTTGCTCTTTGTACTTTTCGTACATCTACCAGCTCCTGCCAAATTTTCTTATTCTTTGTTGGTACTCCATTAACCAGAATAACTAATGGTTCAGTTTCCAATCTATCTGCATCCATTGTTTCCATATTTTTTTTCAAATCCAATGGCAAATAGACAACTCTTCCTTTTAAACCTCTTTGTAAATCCGAAGGAGGTAATTTACCTGTTTTTGGCTCCATACGCACTATGGTCTGAAACGGGTGGACACATTGAATGAGTATGGACTCGTACGTATTTAAATCACTAAGTTCTGCAGGAATATCAACCAATTCTAAATTATTATGTACAGCTCTGGCTGGCATTCTATTTTCTTCTAACTTGTTATAAGAGTATTTACAAATACGCTGATCTTCACCCAAATCAAAACTATTTTCCAGAAATATATATGTTGCAAAATCCTTCCACTTATAATTATCTTCATTTTCACTTTTTTTATACAGATCAACATTTCTTGTTTGAATTTTGTAATGGCTTCTCCGGCAACAAATACAAGTAATATTTGGTCTTTCATTAGAGATGATAGTAAATTTTGTCATTTGATCTTCAAAATTTTTACTAACAGTGGGTTCTACATTCTCTTCCACATTTTCTTCAATAACTGTGTCATTACCTGCACTTTCTTGTTCTGGACCAAAGTAACAAAAATGAATTTCATCAGTAACCTTCTGTACATCTGATACAGATCCACGGAACAAAGCCCTATTCAACTCATTTAACTTTTGTGCTGGACTTTTAGCAAAATACAATATTCTCACAAACTTTCTCATTTCAGTATGATGAACTGCCAGCATCCTAAAATGGTGAAAAACACTTTGGCAAACTTTCCTAGAAAGACAAGCCAGAGAATGTTCTTGCTAACCAGTATTCTCTCTCACTCTACATGGATCTAGTCTTTGAAGCACCTTAATCTTCTGTTTAACACTTTTTTTACTATATTACTTAGAAACTCACGTAATTTATCAATAGATTCTTGTCGTACAGTACAAATACTACTACAATTCCAAGTGTACACTGGGGCTTTAGGACGTCTCCCCATAACCTCATCAGCTATCACTTCTTCCTCATTTCTTGGAACCATTTTCTCCTTTTCCATTACACAACCATCTTTCACTTCATCAGCACGACCTCTGGGGTCAACTGCATGCAGCAAACTATTACTTTGAAGATAACTCTCTTCATTAAAAAATGGTTCAGTACTTGAACTATGCATCCATTCTCCTAAAAACACTTTACAAAAGTTATTTCTTTTCACTACTCTTTTCGTTTTGCTTTGTGACTTCATTACATTGACCATTTTACCTGTTCAAAATTAAAATGAATAGTTTTCTTTTCAAATCTAAAGCCTTAGCTACAATTGATTCAATTTCTTTCTTTCTCTTATAAAATCTCGCTTTCTTCTTTTATTTTTTCACATCCTTTAGCAAATTGGACATCACTCTTCTCTGAAACATTTTTCTACGAATGTCTTTAAATGCTGTTTTTCTTTTTAAGTCAATCTTTATTGCTTCTGATTGTACATTAGCATTTAGTAATTTCTCACTTTTGTTCTGTTGTTTTCTACTTGAAACACTATTTGCAGTGGGGACATTTTTCAATTTTTTTCTTTTTTTGAAGATATTTTTTTTTAAATCCTTAGTCTGCTTACCAGAAGATTTTTTCTTTTTTCCAACATGAGGATCTTCAACTAATTTGGGTCCTCCAGTTGTCTTCAACTATAAATGTTTTTTCTGTTCTTTTCTCTTTCTTGATTTTATAGGCATCTTTAATTTATTTCACTATTGTTCAGCAATACCTGAAAGAAACTAAAAAAAAATACCTTTATATAATTTAAATATATTACTATATTTATTTTGACCTTTTCAAATCTTATAATACTATCTACCCCTTTCCTACGAGTAAAAAACACAATAAAACCAACACGAATTAAAGCTTCCCCTTTCCTACGAATGCAATTCTAAAAGAACCAGAGTAACACGAATTAAATCTCTGACAACATTTCCTGTGTGCGCACAGACTCATGGTGTGATTCTAGGCAGAACACGAAATTTAATTTGCAATTTGAAAGCATACTTACTACTGTGGTAGAGCAAGTGATAATTACTCTAACAGTCTGACACATTTTCATTATAGTTTTCAGAAACAGGAAAGAGCACATGTCCAAACAGCTTTTTGAGACCATTAACATGTGTAACCTGGATGACGTACTACACTCTAGCAAAGGAAATGAGCCTTGGTGATGTTCAATGTATTAGCGTTACTCACTGCTATCTGAAACACCACACTGCGCTGAATAGTAAGCATGACTGTACATGAGAAACAGCTTGCTCTCTGCTAAGAGTGTGCTTCTGGAGACTGTCTACTGTCAGGTGCAAGAGAGATCTGCATGGACGCTTGCACAACTGCATAAACACTGGAGACATGTATGTAGGACTACATGTGTGGTAAGGGTTAATAGGACTTTTGAACATGTACAAACTACATGACCCATTGCACGAGTGGAAGGAAAATCTACCATGTTGATTTCAAATGTGTTAGCATTGCCCTCTCAGTTGTGACATATTAATTTGGGCTGAATGCTAACCAACACAGTTCATGAAAACAAGCTTCCCCTTTCCTACGAATGTAATTCTAAAAGAACCAGAGTAACACGAATTGAATCTCTGACAACAATTCCTGTGTGCGCACAGACTCATGGTGTGATTCTAGGCAGAAAACGAAATTTGATTTGCAATTTGAAAGCACACTTACTACTGTGGTAGAGCAAGTGATAATTACTCTAACAGTCTGACACATTTTCATTATAGTTTTCAGAAACAGAAAAGAGCACATGTCCAAACAGCTTTTTGAGACCATGAACATGTGTAACCTGGATGACGTACTACACTCTAGCAAAGGAAATGAGCCTTTGTGATGTTGAATGTATTGGCGTTACTCACTCCTATCTGAAACACCACACATCGCTGAATAGTAAGCATGACTGTACATGAGAAACAGCTTGCTCTCTGCTAAGAGTGTGCTTCTGGAGACTGTCTACTGTCAGGTGCAAGAGAGATCTGCATGGACGCTTGCACAACTGCATAAACACTGGAGACATGTATGTAAGACTACATGTGTGGTAAGGGTTAATAGGACTTTTGAACATGTACAAACTACATGACCCATTCCACGAGTGGAAGGAAAATCTACCATGTTGATTTCAAATGTGTTAGCATTGCCCTCTCATTTGTGACATATTAATTTGGGCTGAATGCTAACCAACACAGTTCAAGAAAACAAGCTTCCCCTTCCCTACGAATGTAATTCTAAAAGAACCAGAGTAACTCGAATTGAATCTCTGACAACAATTCCTGTGTGCGCGCAGACTCATGGTGTGATTCTAGGCAGAAAACGAAATTTGATTTGCGATTTGAAAGCACACTTACTACTGTGGTAGAGCAAGTGATAATTACTCTAACAGTCTGACACATTTTCATTATAGTTTTCAGAAACAGAAAAGAGCACATGCCCAAACAGCTTTTTGAGACCATAAACATGTGTAACCTGGATGACGTACTACACTCTAGCAAAGGAAATGAGCCTTGGTGATGTTGAATGTATTAGCGTTACTCACTCCTATCTGAAACACCACACAGCGCTGAATAGTAAGCCTGACTGTACACGAGAAACAGCTTGCTCTCTGCTAAGAGTGTGCTTCTGGAGACTGTCTACTGTCAGGTGCAAGAGAGATCTGCATGGACGCTTGCACAACTGCATAAACACTGGAGACATGTATGTAAGACTACATGTGTGGTAAGGGTTAATAGAACTTTTGAACATGTACAAACTACATGACCCATTGCAGGAGTGGAAGGAAAATCTACCATGTTGATTTCAAATGTGTTAGCATTGCCCTCTCATTTGTGACATATTAATTTGGGCTGAATGCTAGCCATCACAGTTCAAGAAAACAAGCTGCCCCTTTCCTACGAATGCAATTCTAAAAGAACCAGAGTAACACGAATTGAATCTCTGACAACAATTCCTGTCTGCGCACAGACTCATGGTGTGATTCTAGGCAGAAAACGAAATTTGATTTGAAATTTGAAAGCAAACTTACTACTGTGGTAGAGCAAGTGATAATTACTCTAACAGTCTGACACATTTTCATTATAGTTTTCAAAAGCAGAAAAGAGCACATGCCCAAACAGCTTTTTGAGACCATAAACATGTGTAACCTGGATGACATACTACACTCTAGCAAAGGAAATGAGCCTTGGTGATGTTCAATGTATTAGCGTTACTCACTGCTATCTGAAACACCACACAGCGCTGAATAGTAAGCATTACTGTACATGAGAAACAGCTTGCTCTCTGCTAAGAGTGTGCTTCTGGAGACTGTCTACTGTCAGGTGCAAGAGAGATCTGCATGGACGCTTGCACAACTGCATAAACACTGGAGACATGTATGTAAGACTACATGTGTGGTAAGGGTTAATAGGACTTTTGAACATGTACAAACTACATGACCCATTGCAGGAGTGGAAGGAAAATCTACCATGTTGATTTCAAATGTGTTAGCATTGCCCTCTCATTTGTGACATATACATTTGGGCTGAATGCTAACCAACACAGTTCATGAAAACAAGCTTCCCCTTTCCTACGAATGCAATTCTAAAAGAACCAGAGTAACACGAATTGAATCTCTGACAACAATTCCTGTGTGCGCACAGACTCATGGTGTGATTCTAGGCAGAAAACGAAATTTGATTTGCAATTTGAAAGCACACTTACTACTGTGGTAGAGCAAGTGATAATTACTCTAACAGTCTGACACATTTTCATTATAGTTTTCAGAAACAGGAAAGAGCACATGTCCAAACAGCTTTTTGAAACCATGAATATGTGTAACCTGAATGACGTACTACACTCTAGCAAAGGAAATGAGCCTTGCTGATGTTGAATGTATTAGCGTTACTCACTGCTATCTGAAACACCACACAGTGCTGAATAGTAAGCATGATGGTACAGGAGAAACAGTTTGCTCTCTGCTAAGAGTGTGCTTTTGGAGACTGTCTACTGTCAGGTGCAAGAGAGATCTGCATAGACGCTTGCACAAAAGCATAAACACTGGAGACATGTATGTAAGACTACATGTGTGGTAAGGGTTAATAGGAGTTTTGAACATGTAAGAACTACATGACCCATTGCACGAGTGGAAGGAAAATCTACCATGTAGAGTTCAAATGTGTTAGCATTGCCCTCTCATTTGTGACATATTAATTTGGTCTGAACGCTAACCAACACAGTTCATGAAAACAAGCTTCCCCTTTCCTGCGAATGCAATTCTAAAAGAACCAGAGTAACATGAATTGAATCTCTGACAACAATTCCTGTGTGCGCACAGACTCATGGTGTGATTCTAGGCAGAAAACGAAATTTGATTTGCAATTTGAAAGCACACTTACTACTGTGGTACAGCAACTGATAATTACTCTAACAGTCTAACACATTTTCATTATAGTTTTCAAAAGCAGAAAAGAGCACATGCCCAAACAGCTTTTTGAGACCATGAACATGTGTAACCTGGGTGACTGACTACACTCCAGCAAAGGAAATGAGCCTTGGTGATGTTGAATGTATTAGCGTTACTCACTACTATCTGAAACACCACACAGTTGTGAATACTAAGCATGATAGTACAGGATAAGCAGCTGGGTGTGTGGTAAGAGTCTGCTTCTGCAGACTGTGTATTTTCAGTTACACAATAGACATGTGCATGGACGCTTCCACAACAGCATAAACATTGGAGTGATGTATATAAAAGTACATGTGTGGTAAGGGTTAATTGGAGTTTTGTACATGTAGGAACAACCTTACCCATTGCATGATTAAAAGTAAAATCTACCATATCAATTTCAAATGTGTTAGCATTTGCCTCCCATTTGTGAGATACTGTTTTATGCTGAATACAAACCATCACAGTTCTAAAAAACAAGCTGCTCCTTTCCTACGAATGCCATTCTTACAGACCCAGACCAACACAAATTAAATCTCTGACAACAATTCCTATGTGCACACAGACTCATGGTGTGATTCTAGGCAGAAAACAGTATTCCTGGGTGATACCAGTACACCGTAACTTCTAGAGAAGACATACTCCATAATATCTTACAAGTTCAAGGCACTTAAATATCTTCCTTAACATAAAATGTAAAACACAACTTTAAAAGTGGAAGGAAAATGCACCATGTTAATTTCAAATGTGTTAGCATTTGCCTCTCATTTGTGAGAAAGTGATTTCTGCTGAATGCTAACCATCACAGTTCAAGAATACAAGCTGCCCCTTTCCTGTGAGCGCAAGGCTAACAGAGCAAGAGCAACACAAATTAAATCTCTGATAACAATTCCTGTGTGCACAAAGACTCATGGTGTGATTCTAGGCAGAAAACAGTATTCCTGGGTGATACCAGTACACCTTAACTTATGGTGAAGACATACTCAATAATATCTTAAAAGTTCGAGACAGTTAAATATCTCCCAAAACACAAAATGTGAAACACAACTTTAAAAGAAGAATCACATTTCTATTATTTATATCAAAATGCACCACATACATCCCCTCTCAAATTCATAACTCACCTTTAAAAGTAGTTAGTTCAGAAAGAAATGTGGCACTCAAACAGCAGATTATCACAGCAACAATCTCTGAGCTGTACACCTCTCTCCTCTCACCAGAACCAGTTAATGGCAATGTTTCCCTCTCTTTTTTCACACATATACATGGTAACTCCAAATCACAGTGCTTCCCACATTTTTTTCAAATGGAAACACACATTTCTATTGGTTGGAAATTTCAACCCTTTCCAAATGATCCCTTCCCCCAACATGACTTCTGCCTGCTACCATAGCAACAGGTCATGGAACACTGGTGTGAGCAGAGAGGTCATAAGTTCAACACACAATGTTTCTAATCCTTAGAGCAAGAGTGCTTGACTTTTCAAACCTAACAGCAAATCCAAAGTAATGTTCTGTGGGTACACATTTTTCTGAACCAATACAAAACATGCTTGTAAAAAAACTATCTTTCTTTTCATATTGCCATTCTACTGAAAGACACCTTCTGAGTGCATCCAGATCGCCTTGAAAGATGTTCACAGTGTGGATTGTAGGTCATAGCTATGTCTTCTGGAGTGAAAAGTTTGCAGAAAAAAGAGGTATTGTGAAAGACCTTGCTTTGCCAAATGTAGACATTAAATGGATTGGTCAGAGAGGGTTAAAGTGGCACCAATTAATGCCTTTGGTGAAAACCTTTCTACATCTTCCACAGCCTGACCTTATTATTGTGCACTGTGGTGGAAATGACCTAGGCACTTTAACTGGGGTAGGTCTGGAAATGCTTATTAAGGACACCTTTGTGCAATTGATGTCACTTTTTCCACAAACTGCCTTTGTATATTCTAATATATGCCAAAGGCAAAAGTGGAACTGGTCCACAGATTGACAAAGCAAGAAAGCACGTCAATAAGTCTGTTTCTGCTTTCCTCAGAGACTATGGTATGGGTTCTATATACCACAACAACTTGCGTTACAACATGCAAGACATTTATAGAGGAGACGGTGTACATTTCAATGATGAAGGGAACAGAGTCTTCCTCTTGAACTTTAGACTCTGCATCGGTACTTACTTGTAGGTACCAAAAAAACACTTCATAAACACAACGGCTCTTTTTAGAGCCACCTAACATCTATACATTTAATTTTGATTTTTAATTCTATTTTTTTATTTTATTTTTTACCGCCATACGCGTACCGTACGCGCACAGTACGTGTACCCGCGATTTTTTTTAAAGCAATAAAAATGTATTTTTCACACTTCTGGGTCCTTCTAGGGCGTCTGCAACTCTCTACCTTGCCCCCTTTTCACGTTCCTCACCTTTGTTTTTCAGTGCGAGACACACAAAATGGCGGCCGACACTTCCTGATTTCGACCGACTGGAATGTTTACTGTCATGTAACCACCAATCAGAATTACGCTCGCGCACGGCAGCGTGCACGTACGGTATGCGTACGGTGCGCGTACGGTACGCGTACGGTGCGCGGCTATAGATATGTATGTACTTTTAACTGCAATTTCCTCAGGAACTACTGAACAGATTGACTCCAGATATGCAAAAGGCACATCCCTGACCTGAGGACTTTCTCTTTGCCAAATTTCAAATAATTCTGTTCAGCCATTTGGGCTGTACCTTGGACTAAAGGTCCCTATGGAAAAATGCATGGGAAAAACGCATTTTTGGACCCCCCTTTTTTCTCAGCCCCCACTTGACGAATCCCCGCGAGACTTTTAGGGTACGAGCGGAGTGGAGCGCCCCACCTATTTTGAAAATTTCGCGAGGATTCGTCAACCGGCGCCAAAGTTATTCCAAATAGAAATTTGCGGATTTCCTATGGAAACACGGTCCTAACTATAACTATCTACTGGCGACCGCCAATAGATAATATATATATATATATATTACCTACTGGCAGTCGCCAGTGGGTAGTTATAGTTAGGACCTATTTTCCATAGGAAATCCACAACATTCTATTTGGAATAACGTTGGCGTCGATTGATGAATCTTCGCGAAAGTTTCCAAACTTTTGGCCAGCTCCGTTCCGCTCCTATCCTGAAAATTTCACGGTGAATCGTCAAGCGGGGGCCGAGAAAAAAGGGGGGTCCCAAAATGCATTTTCCCCATGCATTTTCCCATAGGACCTGTTGACGCAGCTACAGCCCGAAGCGCTGAACGGAATTACACCAAATTTGGCAAAGAGGTAGTCCTCAGTTCAGACTCGTGCCTTTTGCTTAAATGGTGTAAATCCGTTCAGTAGTTCCTGAGAAAATCAAAAGTAAAATCACCTATATATCTGGGCGGAGCCTAACCACACATCTCATCATGAGATCTGATTGGCTGTCAACACTTCATCCAAGAAGTGTTGGCAGCCATCTTGGGACCAATATACATGATAGCACCTCATTAAAAAGCATTGCAGTTAATAGAGGGATTTAAGACTTTAGTTACATTATAAATCATTTGTTGATGGTACCATACTCATTTTAGGAATTGTGGTGTGTTCTAAGGTGATTTTACCATGTGAAAAAGCCTTCTGCTGTGATATCATGAATCATGTTTGAGAGAAAACTATTTTCTCATGCTTTTCCCACAGAGGTTTGGAAGGTGATCTATAAGCTAAACTGAGAGCATATTTTCTGTAAATTCACATTATCTTTCTCAGTCATGTGAGAATGAAGTCTGACATTCTCAGTAAAACATGTACAACCAACAAGGGCAGAGACTGTCAGTTGATTCCTTTGTGTTCTACTGCAGCTTCCCAGAGTGTTCTAAAGAACATCTAGAGCGCTAACAGTCCTACTTATGACAAACGTATGGCACACCTTAACCCATCTTGGTTGGAATAAAGTGGTAACTCTTAAAACATTTAATTTAAAAAGGAACAAAATGAGGGGGTTCATTTTGCCATAGAAAGTATGATTAGTAGTTAGTTAGTTAGTTAGAAAATTCTTAATAGAGCGCACTGTGACCAAGCGGCTTCCTGGCGCTGAAGTAGAAGGCAGAGGAGGGTGGAGATCTACCGAGAGGAAATCAGCAGGAGTACGCTTGAGAGAATAGGAAGGTTTTAAGGGCTTTACGGAATTGTAGATAGACTGGAATGGATCTAATGGACAGTGGAAGACTGTTCCAGAAGCGAGGGGCTAGCACAGAGAAACTAGTGCCTCTGGTTTTGGATCTACGAAAGCGCGGAACAATAAGAAGGACTTGATTGGAGGAACGGAGGGCGCGGTTAGGAATGTAGGGACTGATAAGGGAATTATTGTAAGCCGGGGCAGTGTGGGCACGAGCCATGAAGGTCAGACAACCCAACTTGAAAAGGGATCTCTGGCAAATGGGGAGCCAATGAAGGGATTTCAGGACAGGAGTGATGTGGAGGGACTTAGGAAGGTGAAAAATAAGACGGGCGGCCTGATTCTGGATGGCCTGAAGACGACGTAGTTCGTAGGCCGGAATGCCCACGTAAAGGCTATTCCCGTAATCAAGGCGAGAAAGAATCATTGCTAAAATAATAAGTTTAAGAGCATCGGAAGAAAAGAAACGGGACACTTTCCGAATGATCCGGAGGGAAAGGAAGCAGGAAGAGACAACTGAACTAATCTGGGCATGCATGGAGAGGTCCCGACTGACTTTAATGCCCAAGGTCTTAGCCGAAGCCGCTGGCGTGGGGGGGGGGCCAAAGGTGGAGGGCCAAAAGGCGGCAGACCAGGGGGAGGCGGTGGGGCCAGTCAGGACCAGCTCCGTCTTGTCCAGATTAACTTTAAGTTGGTTGAAGTTCATCCACTCAGAAATGAAAGCTAGGGTAGAGTGGAATTTCGGTAGGGAATCTAAAGGAGAGGAAAGATCAAATACTAACTGGCGGTCGTCCGCATAATTATACACGGAGACCCCCATGTCAAGAAGAGAAAGAATAAGGGGGTGGATGTAGAGATTAAAAAGAAGGGGGGACAGAGAGGAACCTTTGGGGACCCCACACGGGACCAAGCGGGTGGGGGCAGTGAAACCAGAAAAAGAGACCGCCTGAGTCCGTTCTTTAAGAAAAGAGGCGATTCAGAAGAGGGCAGTGCCACGGACGCCCGCTGCGCGGACACGGTCGAGAAGGATGGAATGGTCAACCGTGTCGAAAGCCGCGGACAAATCCAGAAGCACCAAGGCTTGGGGTAGATTAGAATCAGCCTTACTTTTTAGTTCGTCGAGAACGGACAGGACCACTGACTCAGTAGAGTGGGCCGGGCGGAATCCAGCTTGGTGTGAGGCCAAGAGATGGTTGTCCTTAATGAAAATGGAGAGACAGGTTGTAATATAGCTCTCTAAGATCTTCCCAAGGTATTGAAGAAGGGAAATGGGTCTGAAATTGGACGGAAGGGAGGGGTCTAAACCAGACTTTTTAAAAATAGTGAAGACTATGGCCGATTTGAAAGATTTCGGAACTAGGCCAGAGGAGATAGAGGCATTGAGAAGGGGAGGGGGGGGTCCGGACAGTAAGTAAAGAGCTCTCTCAGAATGCGAGCTGGAACACAGTCAGCCGGGGAGCCTGACTTCACCTTCTGGAGTAGCTGAAGAAAGGAATCCAGAGGGATGGGGGGGAACTGGTCAAGGAAAGAAGAGGGTGGGGAAAGAGCAGGGGAAGGGGGTAGCGAAGATACTGAAGGGATATTGGATTTGATCTTCGCAATCTTCTCTAAGAAGAAATCATTCAGGGATAAGCAAAGAGCTTGGGAAGGGATAAGACTAGGGTTGGCCGTATCAGAGGCAACTAGGTTTCGAACTATGGAGAAAATCTCCTTGGGTTTATTGGCTGCTGTGGTGATTTTCTCCGAAAAGTAAGTAGTTTTAGCTGAGAGGATAGCCCTCTTATAGTTAGCTAGAAGAGACTTATATTTAGCTCGCAGTAGAGGACAGTAGTTACGTCTCCAATGGCGTTCAGAGCGCTTAAGGTCTAGTTTAAGAATTTTCAATGCATCCGTAAACCACTTTTGGGCATCATGGGGACGACAAGCCCTAACTTTCCTAAGAGGGGCAACCAGGTCACAGGAGGAGGACAGCCAGTGATTCATGGCGTCTACTTGAAAGTCAAGGGAAAGGTTAGAGAGATCGGGGGGAGAGGAAGCAAGAGAAGCGCCAAGAGAGTTGAGATCAGCCTGATTCCAATAGCGAGCCGAGATATTCTTAGGCAAGGAGAGTTTCTCTGGTGCTTCAAGCTCAATGGAAAAAGAAATGAGAGAGTGGTCAGACCAAGTGCATGGGAGGACAGTGGGGGAGAGGATAGTGCAGCTAGCTGACCATATTTGGTCTAATATATGACCATGGACATGGGTAGGGAAGTGAACGTGGGGGAGGAAGTTCAGGCACTGAAGAGTGGCCAAGAAGTCCTTGGAGAACTGGTCTTCCCTGGGGCCGTCTGGCCAATAGTTAAAGTCTCCCAAAAGGAGCACAGATGAGTCATTGACCACAATCGTGGCCAAGAGTTCCTGTAGAGCAGGGACAAAAGAGAGCATGGTCTGTGGGGGGCGATACATAAGGACTATTGTGAGAGGGGCCAAAAGGTTAACGGAGCGGGCGACTAGAAAATCAACACCTGGTATGGGAGAGTGGGGAATGGACTGAAACTGGAAATAGGAACGAGTTATCATCGCAACCCCCCCCCCCCCCGGCTTTACCAGTAGGGTGGTCCGCCCGAAGGGCATAGTAAGCGTCGGGGAGAGTGGACAATAGGTCAGGGAGGGAATCAACCGAGAACCAAGTTTCTGTGAGAAACAGAAAATCAAGGGCCTCGGTGTCCAGTAGATTGAAGAGCTCGAGCTGGTGCTATCCAGCCGATCTGGTGTTTAACAAGTAGGCAGAGGCCGTAGTGGGGGAAGAAAAGGAGGGAAGGGCAGGAGGGGAAGGAGCGTGTAACCGGGGAGTGAGCAACGTGGATGTAGACAGGGAAGGCAGGGGGGCAGAAATACCAAGGGCGGTTGTGCTCTGAAGCAGGGAGGGGGCGATAGTACTGTAGAAAGAAAAATTAGGGCACATTTTGAGTGACTTCTCAAATCCTCTTCTATTTCATTAAAAAATTCTGACATGCAGACTGAAACATGCACTTTGAATACCAGCAGCAGACTTCCCTGGTGAGCAGTAGCTTTACTACAGTGATCTAATGAGCAACCAGAGTGCTAACATTCAGAATTTATGGCAAATGTGTGACACATCTGAATGCCTTCTTGATGGAACCAAAGTAAAAAACTGAAAGTATTTCCTACTGAAGAGACTGCAGTAAATGAGGAAATTAGGAAACTTCATAACAAATAAATCTCCCAAGATGGCCACCAGAGACAAAAGAGCCTAAATGTAGCCCATATATCACCCAGATGTAGCCCAAGTATAGCCCAATGACAAAATGTCCCAGAGTGTTCTAACAAACAACTAGAGCGCTAAGAGTCTTACTTATGACAAAAGTATGGCACACCTGAAGCCATCTTGATTGGAATAAAGTGGTGACACTTAAAACATTTAATTTACAAAGGAACAAAATGATGGGGTTCATTTTGCCATAGAAATTATGATTAGTTCTGCAGAAAGAAACATTAGGGCACATTTTGACTTCTCAAATCCTCTTCTATTTCATAAAAACATTCTGACATGCAGACTGAAACATGCACTTTGAATACCAGCAGCAGACTTCCCTGGTGAGCGGTAGTTTTACTACAGTAATCTAATGAGCAACTAGAGTGCTAACATTCAGAATTTATGGCAAATGTGTGACACATCTGAATGCCTTCTTGATGGAACCAAAATAAAAAACTGAAAGCATTTCCTACTGAGGAGACTGGAGTAAATGAGGAAACGAGGAAACTTCATAACAAATAAATCCCCCAAGATGGCCACCAGAGACAAAAGAGCCTAAATGCAGCACAAATATCACCCAGATGTAGCCCACATGTAGCCCAATGACAGAAGGGTGCAAAACACTTATTTTTTGTGTATTTGCAGTTTTATATAGTGCAGACTTGTACCGAACCATACAGACACTCAGACACTCATACTGATACTCAAAAAACCAACTAATAACCTATATAGACACTCATGTAGTTACTCACCAACTACTATTTACATATTTAAACATTACTCACTAAGCCATGTATTCACTAAGATGCACTTAATCAGTCAGTTATACAATCAATTTTTCAAAAACAAATCATCCATTTAGTCACTTATATACCCATTTATTCTTCCATCGACCTTGAGATATACATATATAAAACATATGCAATTTTCAGAAAAACACACATTCACTGGATGATGTCATCAGTGATGTCATCAGTGATGTCATTTGAGATGTCATCAGTGATGTCATGAGTGATGTCACTGACCATGTCATGCGTGATGTAATATGTGACGTCATCAGCAGTGCATTGCGGGCGCGCGAGTTATAGTTAGCTGAACTAACTATAACGAGGGAATTTCAATGGTTTTGTACGAGTGAAAAGTCCAGCTAACTATAACGCCCCTGAAACCTATGGTTTTTTCAGTGAATATATATATATATAAAACCACTGGTTTTAGTGACTTTATAGTTAGTTGGATATTTTCACTCGTACAACACCAGAGAAATTCAGCCCTGCAATGCACTGCTGACGTCACATATTACATCACTCATGACATGGTTGGTGACATCACTGATGACAACACTGATCATATTTAATGACATCACTGATGACATCACTGATGACATCATCCAGTGAATGTGTGTTTTTCTGAAAATTACATATGTTTTATATATTTAATAAAGCCCCGGGGAGGGGGTGGTCCCCAGGGCTGCACGGGCCCTTGTAGCCCCTGCATATATTTTGCATATTGCCCCTGGGACCTGGCCCCACCGGTGCTCATTAAAACGAAGCGCGGGTCACCGCGCTTCATTTTTTTCCGGCTGGATTTGCGAATCCTGCTGATTATTTAAAAAAAATGTTTTTTGGGGCCCTGGGGGTCCCAGTGGGACCCCCTGACCAGAGTGTTTCTACCCTGCCCCCTTTTCTTGTTTTTTAACGTTTTTTCTTGTGACTCGGTTGAACCGAGTCACAAGATGGCTGCCAACACTTCTTAGTTTGAAGTGTTGGCAGACAATCATAATCAAGCTTGTGCTCAGGAGGGTTCACGGATCCACCACGGTTACCAGATATGTATTGATTTTTAAATCCTTTAAAGCAAAGAGTGCACTCTGGACCAAGAGCTACCTCTCTGCCAAATGTGGTGTAATTCCGTTCAGCGTTTCGGGCTGTAGCTGCGACAAGTTTCCTATGGAAATTAACATGGACTCCCCTTTTTTCTCGCCCCCGCTTGGCGAATCACCCCGAAACTTTCAAGACAGGAGCTGACCGAAGCGGGCGATTGGTTTTGAAATTTTGCGAAGATGCGTCAAACGGCGCCAAAGATATTGGCAGATCGAAAAAACGCTTTTCCTATGGAAACTAGGTCCTAACTATAAGTACCTACTGGCGACCGCCAGTAGGTAATATACACACATACGCAATGGTAGTCCCCATCGCTTGCCATCTCCCAGCCTGGAAAAGGGGTAAGGTTCAGGCAATGTGTTGGCTCTGCAATCAGCAAAAAGACAACATAATACACATATTGTGCCTCTGTTCCACTCTTCTAGAGGATAGGAGGCCCTTCTATGAAGGGGGTGGATTGCTGAAGACATAAGATCTTGTAGGGAAGCTGTTTTGGCCTGCTTAGACCCATCAAATACCATGCTAAATTGCGCTTTGGTTAAATTCATTGACCGCTTCTCCAGGAAGATAGAGTCTGAGGATCATACATGTGACGGGTTGATAAACAACTGACCACCACTGGGCCCACGCCTCTGAGTCCACCCCCCCCAATGACATTTGCCCCCTTCTTCTGCCTATTGACTAACTGACAGGTACCAGCTCACACAATGGGGTTATGCATAGTAGGTGTCTATTCATTCGCATAAGTCTTCCATATAATTTCTATCCCATTCTCCCTTTGGACTGATGATGCAAACTCCCTGGCTTTTAACTCACACATGAATGCACTTCACATTTTAGCACCACTGTGCCAGTAACATTTAAATCAGGCCACCTTACATGTTTTAATGTTTCTCAACTTTTACTGTTTTAAATATGTATTTTTAAAAGAAAAAAGAGGTAAATCTATGGAATATGTAAACCTAGATTAGATGCTATTTTCTCATGTTGCAAAGGCTTTAACTAAACATGCAATAGAGTATGTTTCTATATATGTACATATGCAACATAATTTGTATTCAATTTATTTTAAATATAATTAAATAATTGAGAACATTTGAAATAAAAAGAAAGATGTTTTTCAAAACAAAATTAATAATAGTAGCAATTGAGAAACATTTAGATACATTTTTATCTTCGGAACTTGTTTGATATAAAAAATGATATGTGAAGTAAAATGTAAATAATTCTTTGAACATAATGTATTATAAACATATTTTGCATATGCTTATATAACATTGCATATACTTTAAAAGCACATTTTTAAATATAATTGATGTGCATTCAAAAATTGTATGTATTGCATAAATATACAATTCTCACTATTTTAACTAATATAAACAATTGTGGTCTTTCTTCATTTCATGCACCACCTTTTTTTTCTTCACGTAAGTCTATTGTTCGATCGATATTGAAAAAAAACAGTAGATGCTCACCAGGACAGAGAGAATTATCCATTGACTGATTTCCTACACTATTATACCTATGTTAGGGGAAATTCAGCTGATGAAGTCTTCTAGTATTGACCAATTTCTCCGAAAATTGGAGAGTTTTATGTAAAGAAGTGCAATATTGAAAAGCTGGTGAGGATACCATGTCCAGACAATTAACAAGGATTCAGAATTCCTGTGTTCAGTTTTTTTTTTATTAATTTATAATTTTTTAAATTATATTATTATCAATTGGTCATGGCAAATATGACATCAAATAATACATTCACATTCTGAGGCAACTTAACAAATGTTTCAAAAACAAAGGAGCAATAAAGGAAAAAGCTAAACACAGATCTCTCAAGTCACAATACATAACCCTAAAAAAGAAAGAAAAGAAAAAAAAGAAAAAGAGGAGCAAGGCAGTAGGTAAGCAGAAGCAATAATGAAAAAAGGAGAGCGAAAAGAGCGTCATGCAAAAAAGAGAATCGGATAAGCATTAAATAGGGGAAGCCTGGATAATATGTGAAAAGACCAGGTACCAGAGCATTTACCCTATCCAGCTACTAATTGGAGCCCATATTTTCCTCCCCATTTCTCGTCTCCTACGCCCTTTGAGCCTATATACAGCCAATTCCATGTTATATGTGACTAACAACCTAGCCCGCCAATTTATAAATGTAGGAGGATCAGGGCTAATCCACTGGGAAGTGACGCATAATCTTGCAATGGCCATTGCAATGAATACCAATCCGATCTCAGAGCTAGTCCGGGCCTTACTGCCCTGACTCTCTTCTTTCCCCAGAATTATTAAATCAGATGTTATTAATATCGGCGTGACAAGGATCTGGTTCAAGAAAAATTTGATATCCTGTTGGTATTTAGCAAGATTGGGACAAGCAAAAAACATGTGAATCGTATCAGCAGCCCATGCCCCACAACTACTGCATGAGTTACCCCATAGGCCAGCCCATTTAGAAACCTTACCCAGAGTATAGTATAAATCAAAAGCCGACATAAAATGTTGAGTCCTCAGGCTGCCAGTTGCTAGAATCTGGTTGGCTAATTCCAGAGATGCCTCTAAATCAATACCTTCCTTGCCAAACTTCCTCTCCCATCTGTCATTCTGAATACTAAAATCATCAGGCAGACCAGCCAGCAATGTTTGGTATATTTTCCCAATCCGGGATCTATTTCCAATTATATCGACCAGGGGTATTTTTCCCAAGTTTGTGCCCGCTCGTAGCATAATGTTACCCAAGAAACTCCTAATCCTCAAAAACTTAAAAAAGTGCCTCGTAGAGAGCCCAAACTTCTCTTGTAGATTAGTAAACAAAGCGATTTGGCCATCACAGCAGACATCCCCCAGAACGTTGATTCCTAAACCCCCCCAGCTAAAAGTAATTTGATCTTGAAAAATTGGCGGTAGAAGCCCATGAGCCGAAAAAGGGGTATAAGCATTGACATTCAAAATACCGAACCTCCGTCGTATCTTTCTCCAGCTAGAATAAGCTGACTGAATGATTTTAAATTTGTTTTTTTTATAATAACTCGGCTCTAAGATTTTAACTAAACATTGTCCAGCGTCCTCGCCTAGTGCTACTTCATAGATAGTTGGTCTAGCAGCTGCGGGAACTTCTGCCTTAGCCCCGGCCAGCAATATCCCCATATGTTGTACAAGTGCTGCCCAGTGATAGAGGAGAAGGCTGGGTAAACCCCATCCCCCCCGAATCTTGGTAAGATCATCCATTTGACTGCCCTTCTGGATCTGCAGTACCACCACAAAAATCTAACGCATACCCTTTCTGCTCTGGTAATACAAAATGCCGGAAATTCTAAAGGTATGGTCCGAAACAAATATAAAAATTTGGGGAAAATCATCATTTTAATGACATTGCACCTTCCGTGCATTGATAGAAGTAAATGGTCTAATCTCTCCAGTGTCTCATTAATATTCCCAATTACTGGCAAGATATTTAGCTCTGGTATGTGCTCCACTGATGGTGTGATCTTCACTTCCAGATAAGTTGCTACAGAAACAGTTGTAATATCTCCCGGGAACGAGGTATCCGAGTGTAAAATCTGGGTTTTATGAATATTTAATTTGTATCCCAAGACGGAGCCAAATTGTTCCGCTCATTCATTTACTGCCGGAAGAGCTGATCTTATATCGGTTGTGAATACAGCAATGTCCTCAGCATACGCTAATGATTTATATGCAACATCATTGACCATGACAGTTTTAATCTTCGTATTTGCATCCAATTTATTCAGAAAAGGATCGATATATAATGAAAATAATAGTGGGGAGCAGGGGCATCCCTGCTGAGTTCCTCTGCTTATACCAAATAGTTTGGATTCCTGTCCGGATATACGGATACGGGCCTCAGGAAGTACATATACTTCCTGTACTGCTTAAATAAAATCATTATATAGACCCTTTGATTGTAGCGCCGACCAGAGAAACCCCCAGGAGACCCTGTCGACCACAGCTATTCAGGGAGCAAATTCGAATTTTACTCTTCCTATCCGTCATCCTTATGGAATGCCAATATTTCAGAACAATTCACACAATAATACAAAGATTTTGAGAGAATTCCCTGAGAAAATATGCTAATAAATGCTTTCCTTTCTCAATAATAATTGCCATGATTGTACATATAAAGTAATGAGTGTGCACCCCCGCCCCTCACCACCCACCCCAAATCCCTAAATCCCACACCACTTCTACCAGAAGCCCTCCCACCCAACCTTCTAAAACATGAGGCATGGGGACCGACGATCCCTGGTGATGCTGAACTAAACCTCCACCCCTTCCACCAAACCAAACCCCCCTTCTTAAAGTATGCACCATACTGTAAGCAGAATCAGACACTGGAAAAGAAAAAGACCATAGCCAGGTTAATATACAAGAGAGGCAATCCTCAGGGTTCAAAATAGACTGCATAACCATCCCTGGCAGGTAAAATGCAGAACACAGTCGAATCACATATCCCTTGGATGACTACAATGAAAGCATAAAGTATTTTGCTTGAATTTCAGACTGAAAATAATGTGTTTGCCCCTAAGAAACCACCTTCAATTTGGCAGGATTAAGCAAAAAAATCTGAGCCCCCTTTGCCTGGAATAACGGAATTAATTGACGCAATAGCCATCTCTTTTCAACTGTCATCTGACAGAAGTCAAACCTCAAAAAGAAATCGCAACACTTACCCGCCCTTTTCCAATCTGGTTTAGCTAGGTCGAGAAGGGCCTCCGTGGCCAGAAAATTATTGAGACAAATAAGGATAGCGTGTGGTCGATTGTCAGCTTGACCCCCTTTTTTGCGCTGATTGAAGGGGAATCGGTGGGCCCTCTGCAATTGCATTTTCCAGTCCCAATGTTGAAGTTCTGGGAACACCTCCTCAAAATGTTTGATCACAAACTGGCAGACATCTGCACCCCCCTTACCCTCAGGCAAACCCAGAATCCCCAAATTGTTTCTCCTTGACCGATTTTCAAGGTCAGTCAGTTTCCACAATGTGTCATCCATCATGGATTTCATAGACTCAGTCATATTTTTCTATATGGCGAACTCGTCTTCCAGCTGAGAAATTCTGGTCTCTGCTTCTCCAATTCTTACTGAGAAATCGGAGCATGTCTTTGCAATCCTGCGTATAGAGTTCTGAAGTTTACAACACGCACCTTGAGTCCGGGAGCTCTCGGCTCTTGTCTCCTCACGATGGGCCATAATGGTCTGATATTTTGTAGAGAGTGTGATTTCTTCAGGGTCATTAGGGTTGATGCTAGCCACTCCTGACAGTGCGGCCCCTTCCAAAACCTCTTTTCCTTCCAGAGTTGTGAAGAAAGAGTAGTCCCATGTCATTGAGCCAGCCGCACCCTCGGCCTGCACAGGAAGGATAGCTAGATCTTTCAGTTTCCGAACTATTCCAGGATTTAGCAGGTACTTGTCACTCTCCTCTTCCCAATGTAAGCTGCTAGTATTGCTTTCTTCCCCAGCCCAGTCTTTACCGCAGCTGTCATCACCTGAGGAGTTAGAGTGGTCTGACATAGTGTAGAATTTGTCAGCTACATCCTCTTCCCTAGATGTTGGTAGATTAGCTTCCAAACGGCCAGCCTTCCTGTCTGAGTAAATCTGATCCAATGCCACTTTTACCTTACCATTACTTGAAAGAACTCTATCTCCCAAAATGCACTGGCCTTGTTGTTCAATCGTTGCACCGTCTGCCACCTCCGGGGAGCCGCCTGTAGAGAGCAAACGTATTAGGTTACCAACCTCCCTGCTGCCACCAGGGAGGTTGTCTGCACCTACGCAATCGAGCCCTCGATCCAATAACCCCCCATTAGTTTCTTTGCCTGCAGTCTCACCCCGAGGCAGCCCTGTCAGTTGTGCTGCAGCTTTTTGAGATATGGGGGCCGTTACAGGGATAAGCAGAGGGGTGCCGGTTTTACCAGTAACTTTAGATCCTGCTACCGATTTGTTCTTTCCAGTTTGTGCTTTAAACAAAGCAGGAACCGTCTGCTTACCACGGACGGAAGTGCTATTTTTACCCTTGAGTTGTTCCCCGGAGCCCGGCGATCCGACCGGCATCTCCATGGCAGAACAACGTCCTCCGCCATCAGGATTACCTCATCTTGGTCTGGGCTGGATTTCCCAGGACTACCGGAGCCTGCCGGCGGCCCTCATGCCTTAATGCTCCTGGTGGCTGTCTTCGGCGGCATTAGTGGAGTTGCGCCGGTGAACAAAGCGGGAAAAGCTGTCGGAGTGGAAGTCTTACGAGTCGCCAACCTACAAGGCAGCGGCACCCCCCACAGCCAGAACCACGATCGCCAGATCATCTAAGGGCATCAAGAGTGGTAAGTTTTACAGCCCCATTCTGCTACTTGTGCCAAAAATCGGAAAGGGAGAGGTTTTAGCAGGGAAGGAGTTAGTGGTCAGCTCACTCGGCTGCTGATGCGACCGCCATCTTGCCTCCGACTATTGCATATCAGAATTCCTGTGTTCAATGTACGTGCACAAGATGTCTACTTTACTTATCCATATTACTTTTTGAGATAACAGATTCAGATTGTGGAGAAGTGTGGCTCAATGGTTAGAGTGGCAGACCCTGATGAAGAGGTCTGGCCCGGGACCAGGGTTCAATTCCCCACCTTGGCGGTTCTTGGGCTCAAAATTCCACGGACCTGATAATTCTTGCCTCGGTGCCTATTCCAATCATGGAGTCCCACTCTGCAACTCTGGGCAATAGCTTGCTTAATCTCCACAACGGCCCCCACAACACTAAGGATGCCTGGCCTCCACCTTGGGGGTGCCCAGGAGTGGACAACTCACAGGGAAATGAAAACAGGTTCTGCGCACACGTTTAAGGATAAACACAATGTTGCGAAACAAAGGCAATGGTCGAAAGTACGAAGAGGGTCTACACCAGAAATGTCTTTGTAGGTTTAATAGTGCAAATCTTCAAAGGAAAAAGGGGAAAATGAGAACAACCAGCCGACACGTGTTTCGTCAACGGGAAAACAACCCGTGACTCTTCAGGGCTGAAAGAAAACGGGCCAAGGTTGCGGGCGCGTCGGAATCAACAGGTAGAGAGGCGTGAGGGTGTTACCGTAGGCACTGCGGTAAGGCGAGTGAATAAGAACATCGGGTCAAGCACCAGTGTGCTGAAGGAAAGGAAAGTCTCTGGTTCAAAATAATGGCCGAGACAGAATTGGCGGGTAAATTCCGTAGGGAGGTGTAGAAGATGTGTAAGTCAATCCACGGAGATCGTAGGGTCCTGGCAGCAAGCAGGAATCATCTCGCGCTCAGTGAACTCACAGGGAAAGCCAGGATGGGTTCCACAGCGGTATTCGTACAAGCGCCTTGAGAACCTTGCGGGTGAGTAGTGCGCTATACAAGTATCAATTTACATTTACATTTATATTTAAAACTGGCAGAATCTCATGACCAAATCTGCAAATTCAAAAATTCCACCTGATGCAGGTATAATGTAGCTCAGGCCTTTACAAAGTGATGCATCTGCTTAGATGCATCACTTTGTAAATAGGGCGTAACCTGGCGCATTTTTTACGCCACGATGCGTCACAAAAAGTGACGCAACAGCAGCATAAAAGTGTTTCAAGGCCACATAAATAAGGCCCTAGGTTTCTGGCAGCAGAGGCCCACCTTGCTCTGCTGTCGGAATTCTATGACCCTGCAGCCCATCTGCCACAAGATCTCTCAAATTGTAGGTCAAAAGGCCCGACCTATTAAGGACGGCATTGTAACATACTTTTCCTGCCTGTGATGGCCATGGTGGACCCAGGCAGGAAAACTGTCTACGGCCTTCATCTGCAGGAATACAACTCCCTGCATTTTATAGCACTTGGTTCTGTTTTTTCTGCGAAGCAAACCACACTTTTAGGGTTTATTTCTGAGACAAAACCATTGACTTGATCTTCTCCAGCCACTACTTGTACAACATTACTTACTTTGCAGATCTGCACAGGCACTTATTTATAATGACTGTACGGTCCTTTGTGAATTAGTGCCTGTCGGCCACATCACGAAACATGTTTATGTTGATGTTATTGAATGTCCTTTGACGTTATGAGTAGGGGTGCGATATTTGTCTAATTTGTTTTTGAGTATTTATGGACAATTTCATCAAAATAAAATATTATGACATGAAATGCAAATCTGTCACTATATTTTATTGCAAAATATTTCCCAGTGTTAATTTTTGGTGCAAGGACACATTTGAACAAAGCACCACAAACAACCCCCATTTGCATTTTGTTGTTTGCTGTAAAATATTTAATACAACAACACAAAATACAACATTTACATTGATATCTGTCTTTATACAGTGGAAATCTGTTGTATAGTACTCATAGTGCGCTGTGTTGGCTTATGTGATTTTTTGTGTTACTATCTTGCTGCACTATCGTTGTATGATCATTGTATTACTAGATGATGTCATTTGTGGTGGTAGTTTTATATCTTGTTGTGTTTTTGCGGTTTTGCAATGTTATTTTGATATGCTTTTGTGCTTCTATTTTGGTATATGGTGTTATGTAGTTCCTTTTCAAACTTGCCGGCTGGATAGATTTACCAATTCGTACTGTTCCAAGATTCTACCTTTGAACGTAGTCACTTATTTGGAAGTACAATCCTTCAGTGGGACTAGTCTGGAAGTTGTAGCTGCGCAGAGGTCCATGAGGCCAGATGCTTTGACAGCAAGATTCAGCAGAGCCTGTTTTCAAAGTTGTAAAAAAGCTTAGATAGGGATGAACCCTATTTTCTTGGCCACCCAAAGTGCGACCTTACAGGACAAGGCTTTTCACCTCTGGAGGTCCCAACTTTATCCAAATGCTGGGAATGTTCCTTTTGGCTGGTTCTGCAGCCCCGATCAATTCAGAGCAGGCCTCTATTCTCAACTCTCTCCACTCATTCTTCTGCGGGAACCAGTGCTCTGCAGTCAGCTCAGTTCTCTTGGACAGGGGAGTTCTTCTGATTTTGAATTAGGCAAACAGGAGGTCAACCATCCTGCGAGAGCAGTTCAAGTCTATGGGTGCCAGCATGAGTCCTTGAGTCATTGTGCGTGTCCTTTTCTTCCACCAGGGTTCAGGAGTATCATACAAGCAGGGCCTTCGTCTTCATTTGGAGTCTTTGTTGGCCCAGGAATGTTCTGAGGAGGTGCTGGTTGAGGAGTCAGATTTATCCTCTGCACTAGCAGATTATTGGAGAAATTCTGCCACCCAGTCCTAACTATTTTCTCGTAGCCACCCACCTCTTTTTCCAGTATTTCCTCCTTGCCTTACTAGACAGGAGTCAGTGTTTCAATATGCAGGCCCACTCTGCCACCAGGCAGGCAAGTCAACAGCTCCTTGGCCACTCCTCTATTTATATGAGCTCTCCTCCCACCTGAAAGGGTCAAAACTGGTACTCTCCCCCATTCTGATTGGAGGCTGGCTGTCTAGGAGGGTCCTGAGATGGAATAGGAGAAGCCATGCCTGGCATTTCCAAATCAAAAGAGGAAGCTTATCTTAGTTTTCTTAACAGTTCCTGTCCACTCCCCAATAGTAAATCACTGCTAGGTTTTCAGCAGTTAATACTCCTCTAGCCTTCCTGAGTTCAGAGGCAGGCCATTGTCTTATGAGCAAGGATTACTAACTCTCCCAGCCAAGGATATATACTCCAGCTCTGTATGTGTGATGAGTGGCAGAACTGGTTTTAAACCAATTCTGGCTCAGGAACCCTAAAATAAATGTTTACAAAGTTATGTCTCCACTTAAGTTATACAAATCTGATTTCACAATTAAATCAAATTTAGAAAATTAATTAAGACATATTTTTAAAATAATTTATTAGCATTTTCCCAGGTGCAGATATGAAGTTCAATATTTTATTCACGCTCAGGCCAATCTTATAGAAGCTGTTGCTAGACCTACAGAGTGAAGTTCATTTTTGATCTTCAGTCATTGTAAAGGCACACTTTTTAAATAGATATTGTGCACTGTTTTTAGATATATTAGTCACATTGCCTTGTGGGCTTATAAGACATAATTTAGGGGTGGCTTATTAATATAAAAAGATAGTTTTTCCTACATTGCAAAGAAACTTTTCATTACCATGTGTTACTGCAGCGCCTTTGTACTGCAACCCAGCAAGAGCACTAATATATTTTTTTATATATGTGGGTGGTGAAAATAGACACTGCAGCACACCAATGACATTTGACTCCCATACCCTGTAAATAGATAGATTGGGTAAAACCAATTTTACCAACACCAGTGTTAGGGGCATGGTACAACCACAGTGGCACTCAGACCAGATCAGAAAAAACGTTATTTTGCTATAATTCTATAGCATATAAAGTGCAATACAATTTCATGTACATTGAACATAATGTTACAAAGTATTTAGGCAGACATTCTGTTTCGAAAATACAGCTAAAATTAATTTCAATATCATATGGATAGGAGGGGAAAGCAGAGGAAGAACAACACATTTAGCAACCCAAGCCCACCTAATTTATTATTGCAAAATTCCTTTCCTTCTCCTTACTAAGGACCATAAGAAGGAAGCCACAGAATAGCATAAAAAAGGGATCTTCTAACTGTTGGATAAATGCAGGGCTGTCCGACATTGGAAGAATATATATTTTCCTCTGAGCAGTGTAAAAGCAACAAAATAATAATATATGTAAATTCGATTGCGAAAAGGCTCTATCACAAGGACAGGGCTGCAAATCTTATTGCGCATATATACTTTGCCCTGCAATTCCAACATCAGTGGGATATAGTTTAATGTAAATCTCAGTAATATAAAGTGATGCTGGGGTTTGGATACTGTCACTGAATAGGAATGCAAGTCTTGTGTTATAGAAGGTGTCGCAAGGTATGTTAACACTGAGTGCTTTGTGATGTTAACTGCCCTTATTTCGCTCCTGACCTTTTCTTGAAATAATTCCTTAATTCTAGATTTAGAAATAAGGGAGCAGATATGAGGATTCTTGTAAAGACCCATTAGATCTAGTGAGATGAGCATATTTTTAACATATTGTAACCACCTTATATTGTATGTACAATCCAATCTCTTGACAGTCACTGATGATGCTCTGGTTCAAGTTTACTGTCTCTCTTCTCCAAATTGAGTGCCACAATAAAATGGGTGCTAAATGAACTATGCCAACTATGAATGGAGCACCAAGTTCTATATGACAATTGTAGTTTGAACAGCTACTCGGAAGGCACAGCAGCCTTTTGTAGAAAACATCCTCTATGCGCTGTGAGCTCCCAATGGCTGCCGGCCCCCAAACTCCAGCCCCATAGGTAGCCGCAGTGATTACTTTAGCGTCATATATTTTTCTTTATAAATGTAAAAATCGCCCTTATATTTTTTCTATTAGTAGCACCCTATTCTCTATTATGTTGTTCCAAGATTGTTTAGAATCAAGTTTGAAAAGGTATCCACCACCTCTAATCTTCGATTATTGATCAGGAAGGGTTTTCATTTTGCGGGCCGGCTTCCCGAGACTAGTACATGAGTTTTAGCCTCAATTTACTCCAAGGTCCAAATTTTCCATAAAAGTCTTATAGACCCCAATTAAAATCTGTAGCGTTTTCCCTGTTCAGGCAATTACAATGGTATCATCAGTGTATAAAAGTATAGGAATGGGGTTTAAATTAATGTACAAAATGTCCAGAGTGGAACCAGTCAGGGTGTGCTCCACCCCATTGGTATGGATTAATAACAGAAATGGGGCGAGGATGCACCCCTGTCCGACTCCCCTCATGATCTCAAATGCCCTTGTGCTTTCCCCAATCCTTCCATACCGAATACATGCAGATGCCTAGACATACAGTTGACGGATGAAGGATATAATTGGCTCATCTCGCCCCATCAATTCCATGATAAACCATAGTCCAGTATGAACAGAGCAGTCACATGCTGCTGAGAGGTCCATAAAGGCCATATATATTTGCCCCCTCTTAGCAGCTGCGTATTTTTCGATGACCAGGTTCAAATTTAAGCACTGATCTATGGTCCCTTTCCCTTTCCTAAAGCCATATTGCAAAGCTATTAAAATACCCTGATCCTCACCCACTCCTCCAGCCTATTTAACAGTAACCTTTCCATTAATTTGGCTGTGCCATCTATTACGGATATGGATCTATAGTTAATGGGCAGAGCCTTATCCCCCTTTAATTATGTTTTTTTCCATGAATCTGAGGGGCCCACCTTTGCTTCGGCATTCATTATGTTTGTTAAAAAACGCCCCTATAGGTCCTGATGTACTAAGAAGAAATCTATAGGTACCCGTCGGACCCCGCTGCCCTGTCCGAACTACACTGTGCCAAGCCACACCTTACCTTTGATAAATCATATGTCAGTTTGTCCTTAAAGTCAGATTTCTGCATGGAATTAGGGATGCTTTCCTCAATCGCAGCTATCCCCACAAATTCCTTAAAGTGTGCCACCCAATCTTCACATGTTACGTGTAAATCAAAGGACAGGTCACTCTCACTTTTAAAAAGATGGGGGTTTATTACTTTCCAGAAATCCCTACAATTTTTCCTGACTGCTGATCTCATCCTCCTTTAGGCTCCTCAGCCTTCCAGGTCTTCTTCTGTTGTGTTCATAGGTCCTTCACTGAGGATTTTCTTTTCTCGGGCGAAGCCTCAGAGCTGTATGGAGACATTTTAGGGCCTTCGAACATTCTGGGTCAAACCAGTGCACACCTAGCTGCTGGATCATTAGGGTCATTCTTACTAAATTAGTTTAATGTGGCTGAGCAGTTCTTTAAAGGCTCTCACTACTACTACTGGCTTATTACATTCCAGACATGTTAAAATCTCTGGGAGCATTTGGGTCACTATCAGAGGAGGGAAATGTTCCTTAATCACCTTCTCTCATTCCCGAATAAAATCATTTCCCCATGTAATTAGAGGCTTAAGGACATTAGTGTCTGGTCGCTTTGATGTGAAATCCCAGGTCATCAAACAACAAAGGGCAGTGTGATGGCTAAAACCAAGCAATCAAACTTGTGTTTGGCAGATTTGTTTGAGTAGACCTTCGGACGTCAATATATAATCTATTGTGGTACCATTTTCTGAGGATCCAAACGTCTTTTCCAAAGCACCAGTATATGGATCTATCATGTTATTTATATTTAGATTCCTTGTAATAAATAGTCTGTTAAGCACATTTCCATACTCATTGTGGGCGAAGTGACAAATTGGCTCCCCCTCGCCATCAGCTAGCCCACACACAGGCTGTCTGAATTTTTGCAGTTGCGAGCATTAAAGTCTCCTGCCCATAATATTGTTAAACATTTAGGGTGTGAAGCACAAAGAAGATCTAGTTATTTTTCTAGATGATCAATCACCTCTGCCATATTACCATAAAATATATTATTATAGTAGTTAATTAGGATCCAATCCCAATCTTTGCAACCTCGCATAATAGAATCGGAAATAAAGGTGATTCATTGAAAAACTTAAACACCTTTATACTTAATGCGTTTGTCATAATTCTTATACCTCCTCACGCTCGATCTGCCCTGGAGGGGATCGCTGGTGTTTAAAAGGACTGAAAACATAGAATATAATAATATCACAATCCCGCACTATATTCACCCAATCATGGCTAGTCATCTTCGACCTTATGCCTGCAACGTTCAAAGTAATGAAACTTATCCTCTGCATGCCCTTCTCCCTTGTTCTCACACACTCGTGGTCCCTGGATACAGGACACGTAGATTCATGGTACCCCTCTGGTTCAGTGCCCCGTCCATTGCATGTCACTGAGCCTTCTAGTGAGGAAAACCGATTAGTGGACCTAAATCCGTATCTGGTCGACTCTGATGGCCCATTATGGGGGGGTCATGAAGCAATGTGTCGACTCACCCTTGTAACTTGAGCTATCATATTCACGAGTCTGTAAGAGAAGCCCAGAGGTAATACAAATATTTGAGATTCTACTGAAGGTTTATTTGGTAATGTTCTCAATACATTCCCCACTAACCTGTGCTCATTAAAATTAATTATAATGCAGTCACCTCCCAACGATTTGGGAGAGGAACCCACCTATCTCACTCTCCCTGCCATTATCATGAAGTTGCTGAGCCCTCCCATCCCACTCTCCGTGCCATTATCATGAAGTTGCTGAGTATGTAATCCTCTTTAGCATATCTGGTCAGCCAGTGTAGGGCTTTTGCCATTAGCTGATCTAAAGATTCGACCTGGCCCCCTCTCAGCTCAGGGACATTTGCCAGAATTAGGACATACGGGCAAGACGCGGGGGCAGGTCTAGAGTTTGTCTTCTCACACTTTCCTCCCTCTTCCCCTCCACATCTATCCCACCTCTTTTATCACCCATGCATATTGAATTTCTTCCTCCTGTGAACCCCCCCTCATATTAAACAAACCTTCTCCTGTTGGTAGTGGGGCTGCGCAACCGACGTTACTAATTACCCTTGAAATGTGTTAGGCAGGTATCTGGCGGTAAGACCCTCTTCACGATGGCACTCATTTGTATTGTGACATCGAACAGAGTCCAAAGACCAGTAAAAAATCCGCTCCAGAAAAAGGCAAAAAAGATGATTTTGCTACAGAGCCTCTGGCTTAAATAGCCAAAAAGATGTTTGAGGGCACTTGTTGTCACCATCTTCAGCAGTAAAGGAAAATTTCACAAGTAAATGATTGTTCATGACACATATAGATCACAATAGGCAGGACCCCTGGAATTATGCAACACAATGAGTTAAATAAATTATACAACAAGCAAAGACAAATTATGGGGCAACTGTGCAGCATCTCTTTACATTGAAAAACAGCTCCTTAGAACAGTACTTTATTAAAAATTCTAGAGGTTTCAAGACACTGGACCTTAAAAATATATGCAATATGTTTGTGATTCTTCTAAAGTCAGTGTACAATCTTCAATAACTGCACCTTTTCAATTCATTGTCAATGATGTGAAGCTGAATTTGTGTCAATGGTGGAACAAAACACAATAGGACTCATCTTTCAATCATATTTGAATTACCTCTAGGTGTAGAAGGTTGTTATGCAGTCTACTGTAGACAAATCACTTCCTAGAGTCAAGAAAAGTGGAATGTTTTCATTGTTTGGGCCACATTGTTACCCTTTTAATTGCCTGATAACAGCAATCGAAAGCTGAAGGTGACCAGTTCTATTTTGCAGTGTTTGGTGCAGCATTGGAACCTGTGCACAATACGTTTAGGAATTGTTGATCTTTTTGAGATACAACATTTTTGTAAAATCTGAACATTTATAAAAGATGAGAAGTATGCTACCAATGATGAATTGTGAGACCAGTGTGGCAAATTTATATGTAGGTGGAAAATCGCACACTCTCATGCTTTGTTGTGACTCTTATTGCGGCGCGGGCTAGCCATCTGGAGGCTGTGACCATGGCCCGGTGCTGAACTAAATAAGCATACCGAACAAAATGCATTAGGTACAGGTGATAAGCCTTTGTGTGATCTCAAGCCCTTTTATTTATAGCCTCCAACTGTGCCCAGCAGAGGGTGTGGTGCATGGCATCTGAGGCATAGGTAAGCCCACTTTGCTCTGAACATTCCACCTGGGTGTTATGCACAAAGTCCTTAAATCTCTGATTTGGCTTGGGATGGATCGTAGATAATACTGCTGATTATGGGACTGGCCTGAGCCATCGTCTTGGTTCCTTTCTACCCGTGGCTCCATCAGGCGCCCCTCGCCTGTTACCTGGCCCTGAGATGGTTCACTACACTGTTGTTTTTTTTTTTTTTTTTTTTTAAAACCGTTTATTGCAATCTCAAGTATATACAAGTATGGGCCTACAACCTTCCGGCCGGCCGCTAGAGTGACAGGAGCACCTGACAAACTTACAAAAGGGCACTTGGCGTTGCAGAGAAGTAAATCAGGAGGCATCAACGACGTGGGCCACATGACTCTAAGCCCACAATACGGTTTCATTTTATACACACACAACAACATAGAAAAACCACACCCGCAAGGCAACCCGCAATCGAAGGTAACCACACGTGCTCCTCAAATGAGGGACCCCGACCATCCACAGGAATCCGAAGAGGGGGAAGGGAAACAAGTCCAGGACTGAGGGAACTCTGTGCCCGGGGCTGGGGGAGGGGGTCAACTAGGGGGACGGAGCCGGTGAGGCAGCAGGCAGCAGTGGTGGCTCGCAGATACCCCCGCGGTAGGCGTTCCAGGGGCCCCATATTTTCACCCACGCCCCAGGCTTGCCCCTCGCCACATACACCACCTTTTCTCGGAACATGCACCAATCCATATGTTCTTTCCAGGCCGACACCGCCGGGGGCCGCTGGGATCCCCACAGTTGAGCGATGTCACGCTTAGCTATCATATATCCCAGAGTCACCCATCGCGTCTGCGGAACCGAGTAATCAGTTGGTTCCCACACATTCAGCAAGCATCTCCTCGCTTCAGGCAACAGTGCGACATGCGTAACCAGACGCAGGACCTCATGCACACCACGCCAGAATCGCTCCACCTTCGGGCATTCCCACAAAATATGCAAAAAAGTCGCCAAAGCACCACACCCACGCTTACACAACCCATCCTCAGCATAACCCATACGCAGAAGCCTTGGCCCCGTCATGTAAACCCGGTGGAGTATCTTAAGCTGGACGAAGCGAAGGCGAGCCGGTATGGCCACCTCCTTCGGAGAGGCCACCGCGGAAATCCAGTCTTCGTCGTCCAACTCCAGCCCGTCGACAACCCAAGCCTCACGGAGGCCGGTCAGCAGGCCCGAGCGGTCATTAATCAATTTTTTGTAAATGAGGGAGATCGTGCTATCCGGAACGTGGCCATCCAGCACTCTATCCTCCAGGGGGGAAGACTCCGGGATGGAGGCGACGTCTGGGAAGACGGAGCCCAGCGCATGACGGACCTGCAAGTACCGAAAGTATTCACTGCCCTGCAGCTGAAACTCCGTCTGCAGCGTCTCGAATGTTTTAAATCCCCCTCTCGTCCAGAGGTCCCCCACTTTACTGATGCCAATCGTGTCCCACTTCTCGAAGCCCTTCGAGGTCCACAGGGAGCCCAACCGCTGAGGCGCATACAACGGCGACGCCCGGGTCAAACGGTCCTTCCACCCCATAGCTGCATTGGCCGCGTGCCACACCCGCACCATGACACGCGTGGGCCCCGTCAAGCGGGGATCCGGCGCGCCAGAGTAGAGTGCTCGATTGTAGTCGCCACCGGGCAGGAGCATCTTGTCCATTTCAAATGCCGGGTTCAAGGCGGGCCCATAGAGGCCGTGATTAATTGCAGCTAGCTGGGAGGCCCAGTAATACCGCTTAATGTCCGGGAGGGCAATCCCCCCGTCATACCACGGGAGCGTCAACTTCGCCAGGGCTATACGCGGCCTCCCGTCCCAGAACAGGCGGCGCTGTAGACTCTCCACCTCACGGAAGTAGCGCGCCGGGACTAGGTCCATAGTGTTCTGGAGAGCGTACAGGAAGCGCGGCAACGACATCATCTTAAACAATGCCGCCCGGCCGAGCGGCGAAAGCGGCAGGCGCCGCCAGCGCGCGACGTCCTCCTTCAAGCGCTGGAGGGGGGGAAGCAAGTTTCGCTCGTAGCGGGCCTCCGGGTCCAGCGTGATATAGACACCCAGGTACCGAAACCCCTGCGAGGCAATCTGGATCGGACATCCCCGCGGGAGGACGGGAGCCTCCCCGGAAAGCACATAGACACATGATTTAGCCCAGTTGATGACAAGGCCTGAGTTACGGCCAAAGGAGCGCAGGACATCAACCAGGACAATCAGTGATTTGCGCGGGGAGGCTAGGTACAAAAGGATATCGTCAGCGTAGAGGGACACGCGGTCCTCATACTCGGGGGTCCAACGGAGACCACGGATGGAAGGGTGCCACCGCAGCCACTCCGCCAGGGGTTCCAAGGCCAATGCAAACAGGAGCGGCGACAAGGGGCAACCCTGTCGCGTGCCCCGTCCCAGCGCGAACGGGCCGAGACTCGCCCATTCACTACCACCTGCGCTAACGGGCCCGAGTACAACAATTTGACCCAGCTGATGAATCCCGGTCCAAATCCAAATTTCGCCAGCATCGCCCAAATGTATGGCCATTCAAGCGTGTCAAACGCCATGGTGGCGTCTAAGGACGCCAAGATGGCCGGCTCCCGCACAAACGGAACACGCGCGAGCACCCCGTGCAAGCGCCGCAGATTGAGGGCCGTGTTGCGATGGGGGATAAAGCCAGACTGGTCTTGGTGGACCAAATCGCCCACCACGCCGACCAGCCGGTTGGCAAGCACCTTGGCAAGGATTTTGGGCTCCGCATTCAAGAGCGAGATAGGCCGATAGGAGGTAACCCGGTCTCGGGGTTTCCCCTCCTTGTGGATCACCACGATTGTAGCCAGACGTTGGTCCGGCGGGAGGGAGCCCCGTGAGTGGGCCGCCAGGAACATCGCGCGGAGGTGGGGTGCCAGTACGTCCGGTCGCAGCTTATACAACTCGATAGGGATGCCGTTCGGGCCCATGGCCTTGCCAGATGCGACCGAGCGTATAGCGAGGGCAATTTCGTCCGAGGTAGGAGCAGCATCCAACGACTCCCTGTCCTCCACCGAAAGGGAGGGCAGCGCGATATCTCGAAGCAGGGCATGAGAATCCGCCTCCGAGCAGGGAGAGACCGGGGAATACACCTCGCGGAAATAATCCGCGAAGCAAGAGACAATGTCTTCTGGCTCGGTGACACGTACACCATCCATCCTCTCAATCAGCGGAACCACACGACTCGCTCTCTCCTTTTTATCCAACCACGCAATCAATTTACCAGCCTTATCACCCACATCATACAGTCGCCCCTGTTGCTCTCTACTGAGGCCCCTGGCTGCCTCCGTGACGAGGGCCCTATAGGCCGCTTGCTTAAGGTGTAGAACATGCAGTGCAGCATCCGTCACCCCATTCCCCAAATCACCCTCTAGTTCAGTAATTTCGGCCTCCACTCGGGTCACCTCCTCCTGCTCGCGCCTCCGCGCATGGGATATGAAGGAGAGGGCCTCCCCCCTAATAACTGTCTTGAAGGCCTCCCAAAGGGAGATAGCCGAAGGGACAGACCCCACATTCTCCTCGAAATACCGCTGCAAGGATTTAATCAGGTCAGCACGAATAGTGGGGTCGCGCAGGTACCAGGCATTGATTGGAGCTACCCTGCCCTCCCCCCTCGGGAGGACACCAAAGTGCAACAGGAGCGGGGAGTGATCTGAGATACCCCGCGCCAGATGGCGCACCTCTCCCACCCTCCCAGCATAGGCCGCAGGGACAAGGATATGATCAAGCCGCGAGAGGCTACCATGGGCACCCGAATGGAAGGTGTATTGCAGCTGCGTGGGATGTTTTAAGCGCCAGCAGTCCACCAATCCCAATGTATCTAAGAGGCCGGACAGCCACGCCTGCGCCCGGGGGAGGTCCCTAGGGGGGTGACGATCCATAGTCCCAGAAACCACCGCATTGAAATCCCCCCCAACCACCAGAAGCCCCCCCGGAAGGTCAAGGAGGAGGCGCCCCAGGTCCGCAAAAGTGGTAGACTGTAGCCCCGGTGGGACATACACTGAAACAAAGACAACCACTTTGCCCTCCATTCTCCCCACCAAGGCAGTGTAGCGTCCCCTCTCATCATGGCGCACCTCATCTATTTCCAGCGGGAGCGAGTTCTTAACCATGATGCCCACCCCCCGCGAGCCAGACGTGAAGCCCGAGTGGGCCACCAAACGATTGCCACGCCGATTCATGGCACAAAAGGAATTACCAATAAGGTGTGTTTTCTGCAGAAAGACCACATCTGGCGAAATGCGTTTCAGATACTGCAGGACCACACCTCGCTTAATCCTATCCCCCAGTCCATTAACGTTCCAAGACAACAAAGTCAAGTCCCTACCCCCATCACATACAGAAGCCATCATTCGTCCCCCCGAGAGCACCTCAAAAACACCAATACAGTAAAGGGTTTGCCTTGCGGTAAAAACAAACAACACCCCACCCCAGCCCACCCGTCCCAACAGAACTCCCCCCTCCCTGCACCCCTGCATGAGCCCAAACAGCCCCCCCAAAGTGCAGTGTGCCTGTCGCCCCATAGATGAAAACACTAACTAGTCCCCCAGAGGAGGAGGGAAAGCCCCCAAGAGACCCCGTACGACCTCCACGGGAGGGGAACTTACACAATCAGTCAATGATGACAATAATGTTGTCCAGAGCAAGGCCTACTATTAGTCCCTCAGTCCTGATCCGGCAAGCCCTCCCCACCAACCGCGCCCCCCCCACCCCCCCGGCCCCGATCCCCGGGCAAAGTGTCCAACCAGTCCCCGGCCGCCTCGGGACGATCAAAAAAGTGCGTGCGGCCATCCACCTCTACCCTCAACTTCGCTGGAAAAAGCATCGCATACTTGAGGTTCAGGTCCCGTAGGCGACGTTTGACTCAGAGAAAACTCAGTCTCTGCTTCTGGACCGCCGGAGTAAAATCAGGATAGAAGTTTACGTCCATATTGTCGAGTCTGACCGGTCCTTGTTGCCTAGAAGTCTGCAGGATAGCGTCTCTGTCCCGAAAGTTGAAGATCCGGGCAATGAGAGGCCTCGGAGGGGCTCCGATCTTAGGTCTCCCTCCGGGGACCCTGTGGGCACGTTCCACTGCGAAGAGTTTACTCAGCCCCCGGGGCTGGAGACGGGTGAGGATCAGGTCCTCCACAAACAGATCCGCCGCCTCCTCCTCACGTCCCTCCGGCACCCCGACAATGCGAACATTGTTCCTCCGGGCCCGACCCTCGGAATCTTCCAGTCGACGATCCATCAGGGCGTTCGCCTGGCCCAGTCGGCGCACCTCCTTTTGGAGGGCCGCCACGTCCGTTGTGAGGCCCGAGGTGGTGTGGGCCAAAGAGTCGACCCGGTCATTCGTCTTGGACAGATCGGCCCCCACCAGGCCCACATCCACGAGGACCGAGTCAATCTTTTGCGCCAGAGTGTCAAAGCGCTGGTCCACTGAGGCCTTCATCTCGGCGATGGCGCCCATGACGTCCCGGAGGGTCAGATCCGCGGGCAGAGCAGGAGCATCAGTCGGGCCAACAGGGGACCTACGCGGCGCCTCTGGAGATCCCTTCTGGAGGGTGTAGCGGTCCATGCTGTTAGACTGAGGGGCTGCGCCACGGCGGGTCGATTTCACCTTTGCCCGGTCGCCATCTTGTTTCGTGGACATGGCTCCAGTCCCCAACTCGTGCCAATCTCCTTGAAAGGGGCTGACAGACCAGTTCACGGGCTCCGGGGGAGGGCGACCACAGCTCCGAAGGGCGGATCACAGCTGGCGGGCCGGCAGGGCACCCCGATGAAGCCACACCACCGCACGCCGCCTCGCGACCCTACCTCGCTTGGCAGCAAGGAGGGCGCGAAAACGAAAGTGAAAGTGCGGGGTACGCGAATCGCCCAGCCTCGCCCGCCGCTGTTGTTCACTTTGTCTCCGGATCGCCCCACAACTCCAATCCGGGGGGCCGGCGTGGAGAAGGCCGCAAACCTCAATCGATGCTCCCGCCGGTGTCCGAGGTCCGATTTGGAAACGGAAAACGGGTGGCACCTCAGCTCGGTCTCACGAACACAGTCCCCTCGTCTAGGACAGGATATGGTCAGGATTTATGCAGGAGGTCGCGGAGGTCCTCGGGAGCCTCGCACCTACGCGGCCATCTTGGTTGCGCGCTAGGCTCCTCCTCCACTACACTGTTGTTGACACTAAAGTCCCTCTGTCACAGGTGGGTCACCAGTCTCCAGGATTTCTTCTTCCTCCATTCTCTCCTGATCAGAGACATCCAGGGGCATATGTACAAGGAGTTAACACCGCCGTAGCGTCACTTTGTTAACGTTACAGCAGCTTTTTTTTTATTGACGTATTTACAAATTGCCGCTAACTGATGTTAGCGGCAGTTTTGCGGTGTAAACAAGAATTTTTAGGATCGCCACTTCTGTTAGCGGGACTTAACGAAAATGAGATGCAAGGCAGGCATTCTCGTGCAACAACTGCCGCTAACCCCACTTTGCGATATTTACAAGGAATTCCTTAAATGGTGCAAAACCAAAAACCTGCCTCTAACTCCAGTTAGAGGCAGTTTTTTAAGACCAGAAAATAGCTGGTCTTTAAAATAGTGCAAACACTAGGGGGCTCATTTCAGAATGTTTTGGTGCTGGACAGCGCTGCAAGGAATGTTGCTGTGCTGCCCAGCTACAAAACAAAAGGGTAGGAATACGCACCATCAATAAGATAGGTTGCATTCCTGGGCCTCATTCATAAAAAGTTTTGCATCGCTGCGACAAAACATCGGTGCAACACTTTTCACTACGCCCTTCTTGTGACACCATTGATGCGCTGTATTCACTGTATGGCTTTCCATGTCGTAATTAATGACAGACATGTTTGGAATCCTGATGTATATATCAGTGTTTAAGTCATGCATTGCTGCAGTTGTATCACATGCAAAAACAACAGTTGATGGACAGAATGCAGAACAATGTCATACATTCACCCCAGTACAGAGATCTGGGCCTAAATCCATCGTTTTTTTGCTCACCATGCCATTCCAGTTTGAACCCAGCCATATGCAAATCAGTCTTGACCCTGTGCCCCATGGGAACAGTCCAGCCCGAACTGCCAAGCCAGGTCCTCCCTGGACTGGAAACAAGCATCCTAGGACCGGTTTCGGGCTTTCAGCCCTCATCAGCCAGGATAGCTTGATTCCAGTGGCATGGAGAGCACGGGACTCACGTCTGAGCTTACCCTTCCCACTCGGGGTGACAAATGCAAAAACAACAATTGATGGACAGAATGCAGAACAATGTCATACATTCACCCCAGTACAGAGATCTGGGCCTAAATCCATCGTTTTTTTGCTCACCATGCCATTCCAGTTTGAACCCAGCCATATGCAAATCAGTCTTGACCCTGTGCCCCATGGGAACAGTCCAGCCCGAACTGCCAAGCCAGGTCCTCCCTGGACTGGAAACAAGCATCCTAGGACCGGTTTCGGGCTTTCAGCCCTCATCAGCCAGGATAGCTTGATTCCAGTGGCATGGAGAGCACGGGACTCACGTCTGAGCATACCCTTCCCACTCAGGGTGACAAATGCAAATACAACAATTGATGGACAGAATGCAGAACAATGTCATACATTCACCCCAGTACAGAGATCTGGGCCTAAATCCATCGTTTTTTTGCTCACCATGCCATTCCAGTTTGAACCCAGCCATATGCAAATCAGTCTTGACCCTGTGCCCCATGGGAACAGTCCAGCCCGAACTGCCAAGCCAGGTCCTCCCTGGACTTGAAACAAGCATCCTAGGACCGGTTTCGGGCTTTCAGCCCTCATCAGCCAGGATAGCTTGATTCCAGTGGCATGGAGAGCACGGGACTCACGTCTGAGCATACCCTTCCCACTCGGGGTGACAAATGCAAAAACAACAATTGATGGACAGAATGCAGAACAATGTCATACATTCACCCCAGTACAGAGATCTGGGCCTAAATCCATCGTTTTTTTGCTCACCATGCCATTCCAGTTTGAACCCAGCCATATGCAAATCAGTCTTGACCCTGTGCCCCATGGGAACAGTCCAGCCCGAACTGCCAAGCCAGGTCCTTCCTGGACTGGAAACAAGCATCCTAGGACCGGTTTCGGGCTTTCAGCCCTCATCAGCCAGGATAGCTTGATTCCAGTGGCATGGAGAGCACGGGACTCACGTCTGAGCATACCCTTCCCACTCGGGGTGACAAATGCAAAAACAACAATTGATGGACAGAATGCAGAACAATGTCATATATTCACCCCAGTACAGAGATCTGGGCCTAAATCCATCGTTTTTTTGCTCACCATGCCATTCCAGTTTGAACCCAGCCATATGCAAATCAGTCTTGACCCTGTGCCCCATGGGAACAGTCCAGCCCGAACTGCCAAGCCAGGTCCACCCTGGACTGGAAACAAGCATCCTAGGACCGGTTTCGGGCTTTCAGCCTTCATCAGCCAGGATAGCTTGATTCCAGTGGCATGGAGAGCACGGGACTCACGTCTGAGCATATCCTTCCCACTCGGGGTGACAAATGCAAAAACAACAATTGATGGACAGAATGCAGAACAATGTCATACATTCACCCCAGTACAGAGATCTGGGCCTAAATCCATCGTTTTTTTGCTCACCATGCCATTCCAGTTTGAACCCAGCCATATGCAAATCAGTCTTGACCCTGTGCCCCATGGGAACAGTCCAGCCCGAACTGCCAAGCCAGGTTCTCCCTGGACTGGAAACAAGCATCCTAGGACCGGTTTCAGGCTTTTAGCCCTCATCAGCCAGGATAGCTTGATTCCAGTGGCATGGAGAGCACGGGACTCACGTCTGAGCATACCCTCCCACTCGGGGTGACAAATGCAAAAACAACAATTGATGGACAGAATGCAGAACAATGTCATACATTCACCCCAGTACAGAGATCTGGGCCTAAATCCATTGTTTTTTTGCTCACCATGCCATTCCAGTTTGAACCCAGCCATATGCAAATCAGTCTTGACCCTGTGCCCCATGGGAACAGTCCAGCCCGAACTGCCAAGCCAGGTCCTCCCTGGACTGGAAACAAGCATCCTAGGACCGGTTTCGGGCTTTCAGCCCTCATCAGCCAGGATAGCTTGATTCCAGTGGCATGAAGAGCACGGGACTCACGTCTGAGCGTTCCCATGAGGCACAGGGTCAAGACTGATTTGCATATGGCCATGTCTGAACTGGGGTGGCGTAGTGGGCAAAATAACGATGGATTTAACCCAGATCTCTTGACTTGGGGAGAATGTCTGCATTGTCAGCATTCCGTCCATCATTTGTTTGTTGTAACGCTTTTCGCCCTAAGTGGGATGGGTATTCCCAGACGTGGGACCCGTGCTCACTACGCCACTGGAGTCAAGCTATCCTAACTGATGACGGCTGATAGCCAGAAACCGGTCCTAGGATGCTTGATTCCGGTCCAGGGAAGACATGGCTTGGCAGTTTGGGCTGGACTGTTCCCATGAGGCACAAGGTCAAGACTGATTTGCATATGGCCATGTCTGAACTGGGGTGGCGTAGTGGGCAAAATAACGATGGATTTAACCCAGATCTCTTGACTGGGGGAGAATGTCTGCATTGTCAGCATTCCGTCCATCATTTGTTTGTTGTAACGCTTTTCGCCCTAAGTGGGATGGGTATTCCCAGACGTGGGACCCGTGCTCACTACGCCACTGGAGTCAAGCTATCCTGGCTGATGACGGCTGATAGCCAGAAACCGGTCCTAGGATGCTTGATTCCGGTCCAGGGAAGACATGGCTTGGCAGTTCGGGCTGGACTGTTCCCATGAGGCACAGGGTCAAGACTGATTTGCATATGGCCATGTCTGGACTGGGGTGGCGTAGTGGGCAAAATAACGATGGATTTAACCCAGATCTCTTGACTAGGGGAGAATGTCTGCATTGTCAGCATTCCGTCCATCATTTGTTTGTTGTAACGCTTTTCGCCCTAAGTGGGATGGGTATTCCCAGACGTGGGACCCTTGCTCACTACGCCACTGGAGTCAAGCTATCCTGGCTGATGACGGCTGATAGCCAGAAACCGGTCCTAGGATGCTTGATTCCGGTCCAGGGAAGACATGGCTTGGCAGTTCGGGCTGGACTGTTCCCATGAGGCACAGGGTCAAGACTGATTTGCATATGGCCATGTCTGAACTGGGGTGGCGTAGTGGGCAAAATAACGATGGATTTAACCCAGATCTCTTGACTGGGGGAGAATGTCTGCATTGTCAGCATTCCGTCCATCATTTGTTTGTTGTAACGCAGTTGTATCACAAGCATGATGCAACTCCAGCAATGCATGGGTCCAGCCTATTCCTGTGGCACTGCATCATCCTTATAGCTGCCACGAGGCAGGCGCAAGGTCTTGACACAGTGGTGGCCTACAATTGTTGCAGTGAAATCTGATCGATTTCACTGCACCACTCCTATGAGGCTTTGTGGCATGGACATCCTGGCTGTTGGGGGGCTTGGGGGGGTTGTTGTTCTGTGCTGCACTTGGCCCTGGCTGTTCCATTCTGCATTCCATTGGTTTTGTTTACTATTTTTCATTGGAGTTCGACTTATAGACTATTTTTGCATCTAGAGGCACAAAAAGTCACGTTGGGCTGACTAACGTGAGTTTTTTGCAGTTAATGGGCCTTTCGTCAGTTTTCACCCGTTAACATCAATCAATCAATCAATCAATCAAGAAATTTGTATTGCGCACTACTCACCCGGAAGGGTCTCAAGGCGCCTGAGGGAGGGGGTCTGCTACTGCTCGAACAGCCAGGTCTTGAGCTGTCTCCTGAAGGCGAGGTGGTCCGGGGTCAGTCGCAGGTGGATTGGCAGGGAGTTCCATGTCTTAGCCGCCAGGTATGAGAAGGATCTTCCTCCGGCGGTGGTTCTCTGGATGCGAGGGACGACGGCGAGGGCGAGGTTTGCGGATCGTAGCTGGCGGGTGGGCGTGTAGAAGGTCAGGCGGTCGTTGAGGTATCTTGGACCAAGGTCGTGGAGGGATTTGTGTGCGTGGGTGAGGAGTCTGAACGTGATCCCCTTGTTGACGGGGAGCCAGTGCAGGTCCCTCAGATGGCTCGATATGTGGCTGTGTCGGGGGACGTCCAGGATGAGTCGGGCGGAGGCGTTCTGGATACGTTGAAGTCTTTTCTGAAGCTTGGCTGTTGTACCGGCGTAGAGGGTGTTTCCGTAGTCTAGTCTGCTGGTGACGAGGGCCTGGGTGACCGTCTTCCTGGTCTCGGTCGGGATCCAGCGGAAGATCTTACGGAGCATGCGAAGGTTGTGGAAGCAGGCTGAGGATGCGGCGTTGACTTGTCTGGTCATAGATAGGGAGGAGTCCAGGATGACGCCCAAGTTGCGTGCGTGGTCCGTAGGCTTGGGTGCGGTGCCTAGGGCCGGGGGCCACCAGGAGTCGTCCCATGCGGAGGGCGATGGTCCCAGGATGAGGACTTCTGTCTTGTCCGTGTTCAATTTCAGGCGGCTGATGTCCATCCATTTGGCGACGTCTTTCATCCCTTCGTGTAGGCTGGTTTTGGCGGTGTCGGGGTCTCTGGTGAGGGAGAGAATCAGCTGGGTGTCATCGGCGTAGGAGATGATGTTGAGGTTGTGTTGGCGTGCGATGGCAGCGAGGGGTTTCATGTAGATGTTGAAGAGAGTGGGGCTGAGCGATGATCCTTGCGGGACGCCGCAGATGACTCCGGTGGCCTCAGAGAGGAAAGGAGGGAGGCGTACTCTCTGTGTTCTGCCGGAGAGGTATGAGGTGATCCATTCCAGGGCCGTGCCTTGGATGCCGGTGTCATTGAGGCATTGGACTAGGGTGCGGTGGCAGACAGTGTCAAATGCTGCGGAGAGGTCTAGGAGGATGAGTGCCGCTGTTTCACCGTTGTCAAGCAGGGCTCGGATGTCGTCGGTGGCTGCGATGAGGGCGGTCTCGGTGCTGTGGTTGGCTCTGAATCCGGACTGTGATGGGTCGAGGGATCCGTTCGACTTGAGGAAGGCGGCCAGTTGCTTGTTGACGACCTTCTCGATGACTTTGGCGGGGAAGGGAAGGAGCGAGATGGGGCGGAAGTTCTTGAGGTCGGTCGGGTCCGCTGTTGGTTTCTTCAGCAGAGCGCTGAGCTCGGCGTGCTTCCAGCTTTCCGGGAAGGTGGCTGTGTCGAAGGAGGTGTTGATGATGTCTCGGAGGTGGGGTGCGATGGTAGAGGCGGCCTTGTTGAAGACATGGTGGGGGCACGGGTCTGTCGGCGATCCGGAGTGGATGGTGTTCATCATGCGTGTTGTGTCTTCGGGGGTCACCTTGGTCCATGTCTGGAGGATGGCGGCGGGGTGCGTAGGTTCGACCGATGGGTGCGGGGGTGAAACGCCGAAGCTGTTGTGGATGTTGGCGATCTTGCAGTGGAAGTACGAGGCGAGGGAGTCGCAGAGCTCCTGTGAGGGAGTGATGTCGTTGTTGCCGGTGCTGGGGTTAGAGAACTCCTTGACGATGTTGAAGAGCTCCTTGCTGTCATGGGCGTTCTTGTCCAGTCGTTCCTTCAGAGATTTCTTCTTGGTGGTGCGGATGAGCTGGTGGTGTCTGCGGGTAGCGAGTTTGAGGGCGGTCATGTTGTCGGCGGTCTTGTCGAGGAGCCAGGCCTTCTCGAGGGTGCGGCAGGCCTTCTTGGAGTTCTTGAGTTCGTCGGTGAACCAGGGGGCCTTCTTGCTTCTGTGCCTGGTGAGTGGGTTCTTCAGTGGGGCGAGGTCGCCGGCGCAGGAGGTCAGCCACTGAGTGAGGTTGAGGGCTGCTGTGTTAGGGTCCGATGTCCTGACAGGTGGGTTCTGACTGAGGGAGGTGGCGAGCTGGTCGACGGTGATCTTGCTCCAGTTCCTGTGGGGAACCCGCTTCGGGTGGTGGTGGACCGTGTTCTTTTTGAAGCTGAAGTGGACGCAGCTGTGGTCAGTCCAGTGAAGTCCGGTGGAGTGGCTGAAGGTGACGTGCTTGCTGGATGAGAAGACGGGGTCGAGCGTGTGGCCGGCGTAGTGGGTGGGGGTGTTGACCAGTTGCTTCAGCCCGAGGTTGGCCAGGTTGTCCATCAGGGTGGTGGTGTTGCGGTCGTTGTTGTTCTCCAGGTGGAAGTTGAGGTCCCCGAGGAGGATGTAGTCGGCGGAGGGGAGGGCATGCGGGCTGATGAAGTCGGCGATGTCTTCGCTGAATTGTGTGCGTGGTCCCGGGGGTCTGTAGATGAGGGTGCCTCTGAGGGTGGTCTTGGGGTTGAGGTGGATCTGGAAATGCAGGTGTTCGGCGGCGTTGAGAGTGTCGGTGGAGTCAGTCGAGATGCGAATGGTGCTTTTGTGGACGATGGCGATGCCTCCTCCGGTCTGGTTGACGCGATCTTTCCTGATGATCTTGTAGCCGTCCGGGATGGCGATGGCGATGTCGGGGGCTGAGGAGGCGTTCATCCAGGTTTCCGTGAGGAAGGCAACGTCAGGAGATGCGGTGTCGAGGAGGTCCCAGAGTTCCACGGCGTGTCTGTGGACGGAGCGGGTGTTGAGCAGGATGCACTTCAGGTGGTTGCTGTTGTCCGTCTTGGTGGGTGCGGTGCCGGTGCGGAGGCAGGAGAATTTGCAGGATCTGCAGGCGAAGGGTCCGTGGGTGTGTCGCGGGGATGCTAGGTGGCACCCGGGGGTTCGGGCGGTGTTGAGTGCGATGAGTGTGGCGGCATCGTAGGTCCTGCGGGGGGGCTGGCGGGCGCGGGGGCCAGGGGGTCTGGCGCTGGGCGCGGTCCAGGCGCAGACGGGCTTACCTTTGGCGCACCTTCGGCGCTCAATCGGCGCTCCCGATGCGCGCGTCCGCTGCGCGGTCGCTGAGGGGGCGTCATAAGTAGTGAGCCGGGAGGGAGGGTCAGCTGGGAGGCGGGAGGCTGGGTGGCCAATGGGAAGGAAGGGGAGGCGGGACTGCGGGGTCAGTGGCGGGAAACCGGAACTGGGAGGCGGGAAAGGAAGGCGAGTGACCGGGGCAGCGGCAGCGGTGAGCTGGCACGAAGAAGAAGGGCAGCAGAGCAGGCAGCGAGCGGAGGGCAGTACCTGGAAGTTGCGGGGCAGAGGTCGGCGGCGGCGGATGAGGTAAGTGGCGTCAGGGGGGTCAGCGGTGACAGCAGGCAGGCAGGCAGGCGTCAGGTAGGCAGGCATCAGGTAGCAGGCGTCGGGTAGCAGCAGTGGAAGGGGAGCGACCACCTGTGAGGAACAGGGGGTCACAGTGACCAGCGCGGAGTGGACCCCTTAAGTAGTGAGCCGGGAGGGAGGGTCAGCTGGGAGGCGGGAGGCTGGGTGGCCAATGGGAAGGAAGGGGAGGCGGGACTGCGGGGTCAGTGGTGGGAAACCGGAACTGGGAGGCGGGAAAGGAAGGCGAGTGACCGGGGCAGCGGCGGCGGTGAGCTGGCACGAAGAAGAAGGGCAGCAGAGCAGGCAGCGAGCGGAGGGCAGTACCTGGAAGTTGCGGGGCAGAGGTCGGCGGCGGCGGATGAGGTAAGTGGCGTCAGGGGGGTCAGCGGTGACAGCAGGCGAGCAGGCAGGCGTCAGGTAGTGGCGGGGCAGAGGTCAGCGGTGGCGGAAGAGGTAAGTGGCGTCAGGGGGGTCAGCGGTGACAGCAGGCAGGCAGGCAGGCATCAGGTAGGCAGGCGTCAGGTAGCAGGCGTCGGGTAGCAGCAGTGGAAGGGGAGCGACCACCTGTGAGGAACACAGAATTTGTTAGCCTTAACGCTAGTGTTAGCAACAGTTTTCACCATTGCTACATGAAACTATCGCCATATAGCGATGCATATAAAATACATTGCTAACAGGGTGATAGTTTTTGGTGATAGGCCGCGTTAAGAAAACTGCTGCTAACTAGCGTTAGCAGCAGTTCTTGTACATATACCCCCCACTTTCTTGAGTCACAAAATGTTTTCATGCCTTCCACTCTCACCATCTATCATATGCCTGGTTTGAATGACATCCTGAATTTCCATTGGGTCCTACAATCCTTCTGGGGTACCTGATCACCCGGTGCGAGCAGGCGCTGGGCTGCTCTCTCCCAAAGGCTTGCCCTCAGTTTGTTCTGCACCTTCCTGTTTTGGGTGCCTTCAGAATCATACTCTGGTTGAGTCCATTCCAAGTGAATAGGAAGCGTGTCACATCAGTGGCCCTTCAGCATGAGAGTCCAATGGGGACTGGGTGGTACAGTGCAGTGTGCAATGGTATTCCCGAAGGAACCAATGAAGGCTAAGTTCCGGGTTTACACCTTCATGGTGGCAATTAGCAGGGTTTTGTTCAATGTCCGTATGAACCTCTTGACCTCCGTATTACATATGGCCACTATGGTGTGATTTGGCGGTGCCCTATGCCTAGGCGGTAGAGCAGATCCCGGAACACAGTCCTCTAAAACAGTGGTTCATTATCTGTTTTTATCTCTTCTGGAAGGCAAATGGGGTCAATGCCTTCTCCAATGCTGGTGCCACCTTTGCAAACATCATCAACTCAATAAGCTCCACAATGGGGTACTTTGAATAGCAGACCATCTGGAAGACTGCCAAAATTGATGGCAACCTTGGACCATGGAGTGTCACAAGGCTCCTCTATTATAATCGGTATAGGCACTTCAGGGCTGCTAATGACTTGACATGTTGCACTCTGTTGTACAAGACCATCAATCACCGCCTCCAGCCCAGGCTACTACACCTTCCCTCATAGACAAGACTTTGTTTTTGCCATCCCCTAATGCTCACCATAGGCAAGCACAGCCACCTGTCATGTCCGGCTCTCAGGAATGATCGAATGATCAGTCTGTGGTCCCACAAGATGAGACCCACCTGGGTGGCTCTGAGCTCATGCTGGAGCCTCCATAATTGTGTGAGATGCACTTTGTCCGTGCCACTCCAGATGTTCACGTTAGACCTGGCCCTTATTGCAGGGTTATGCCCAAACTTTTTTGCTTCCTTCCTCCTATTTGTTCTGACCTGTTTTTGTTGGCTTTAGGACTCTGGGCACTTTGCCACTATTGATCAGTGTGAAAGTGCATATGCTCTCTGTGTAAATAGTTATTACGATTATTTATCCATGACTGGCATTTTTGATTAACTGGTTGGCCCCTACTAAAGTGCACGGTGTGTGCCCAGGGCCTGTAAATCAAATCCTACTAGTGGCCTGCAGCACTGGTTGTGCCACTCACACAAGTAGCCTTTCAAATGTGTCTCAGACCTGCCACTGCAGTGTTAAACTTCAGTGCACTTACCTGCAAGGCCCTAACTCTCTGTTGTCTTACATGTAAGTCACCCCTAAGATTGGCCCAAGATAGCCCCATGGGCAGAGTGCAGTGCATGCAAAAGGTAGGACATGTAGTGGTGTGTTTTACTAGTTCTGATTGTGAAATACTGTGCATTTTGTTTTTCACTATTGAAAGGCCTGTCTTTCCCATAGGTGATCATTAGAGCTGCCATGTAACATTTTACAAGTGTAACTTTCCATTGGGAACAGCTAGAGATTTAACGTGTAGGCTCTCTCAACTCAGAATTTAATAACACGTCTTTCAGTAAGGGTAGTTTTTAAATTGTATGTTTGCAAATGCCACTTTTAGAAAGTGGACATTTTCTTGTTTAACCAACCTGTGTGCCTCTGTCTGATTGTGGATTCAATGTCTGGTTTTAGACTGACCGGGGCTGTTTGTGCATTCACTCCAGACACTCACACAAAGGGAGCAGAGGTGTGCCCTGCATCTGCTACTGAGCCATCCTGGGCTAGAGTGGTGGGAGGAAGTGTTAATAGTACCTGAATAGGCTGTGGCTGCCCTGGAAAATGATGTCTGCACCCTGTGTAGTGTGGCTGGAACATGGGGGGACAGAACTGGTTTTGCTGCGCAAGAGAAACTTTCTAAACAATGACTTTAAAGGGAGAAAGGGGTATAAGTATTAGACCTAAAACCCCAGAACTTTAGAAAACTTCTGGATTAGGAGAACCCTGACACGAAGAAGAGCTGAAGAGCTGCCAGGAGGAGTACTGCCCCTTTGATGTGTGTTGCTTTGTTTGGCTGACCTGCAGTTGCTGCTTCTGTCTGTGGGCAGTGGAAAGGACTGGACTTTTGCCTTGCTGTGGGATGCTGCTTAAGAAGATTCTCCAAGGCCTTGATGTAGAACTTGCCTCCTGTTAAGAAGTCTCAGGAACACAAAGACCTAACCTGCAACATCCTTGATCTCCACTGCTGCGAGTTCTGACCTGCCTTGTGGTGCCAAATCCAGTTCTGGGCCCTTGGAGATTGTTTCTGCTGCAAAGAATTACCAAGAACAGACAAAATATGCCCTTCTTCAAGCCATATTTTCCGATGCAGCACTGCCGTGCGGGAGATGAACCAATTGTACTGCCCCGTGCAGCCAAAGAAACGACACAGCGCCTGTCAGCGGCCTGAAGAACCACCACATGCCGACTCTCCGGTCTCCGAAGTCCGAGATTCCCACACTGGGATGTATGACGTTACAACGCATACATATACATCGCGGTACATTACATCGCGGTTTTTACAATGCAAGTCACGTTTCAGCGCCAGGAGGCTCCGTCTGGAGTGACAGTTGCGCTATATAAGCTCACCTTTCATTCATTCATTCAGTCGTTACAACGACTTGCGCTAGGTGGCGCTCTAGGACAAGGAATAGGACTTAGGAGTAGTATAATTTACTATTCCAACTCTAGTCTACGTACAGTAGGGAAGGTGTTGGATAGTAAATTATACTATTCCTCGTCCTAGAGCGCCATCTAGCGCAAGTCGTTGTAACGACTTGCGTTGTAAAGACCGCGATGTAATGGCATCGCGATGTAATGCCCGCGTTGTAAATGATGTTTCCCCCCACACTGACTCTGATGCAGGCCCTCCAGTGCAGCTAAAATAAATTACGCATTGTGAGACCGAGGCTGAAGAAATCGACGCAGTGCCTGTTTGCTGCCATCGCATCGACCTCCAGCTCATCCTGGATTTCCACGCATCTTGCCTGTGCACAAAGCTTTCCCAACACAGCACCTTCAGACCAGAACCGTCTTGGAATCAACACATCACTTCACCCTATAGTCCGGATTCGACACATCACTTCTGTATGCAGCAGAACTGTCACATCACCTCCCCAAGGATTCAGGAACTGATGCATAACTGTGTTTTCCGACACTTCCCTCCTCTGCGGCTGGTTTGGCTTGCGAATTTAGATGCATTTGAGGTACTTTGTGTAAAAATCACTCATCCATAGATTTCTATGAACAGAATTGCTTGAAACCTTTTAAAAGTCGTATGTTGAGTTGTGTATGTTGGATGTTTGTTATTTTGGTCTTGTTTGGTTTAGATGAAGATACTTTATGATTCTAAACTGGTGTGGTGCCCATTTGTAGTGTTTTTACTGTGCTGGTGTGTGTGTTATGTACAAATACTTTGCACATTGCCTTTGAGATAAACATGACTGCTCGTGCCAAGCTACCAAGTGGGTAAGCAGGGGTTATTTGGGTGTGAAACTCCCTTACCCTGACTAGAAGTAAGGGTCCCTACTTGGACAGGGTACAAGCCACTGCCAACTAAAGACCCTCATTTCTAACAGTGCATCCTGCAGAAAGGAGTGCCAAGGCCCTTGTTGCAGTGCTTCCAGAACCTTTTTCAGCACTGGGTCACCAGCGATCACTTCACCAACCTCTGGGAGACTCAATGACCTTGGACTGGCCCCTTGGTTCACCAGGTAGATGTACTTCTCTGTTTGACCAGCCAACAGCTCCATCTCGCTGTGGACTTGCGGTAGATGCTGCAATAGGAAGTCAGCTGAATTTTAAACCCTTGCCTGTAGACCACTTCAAACTTATAGTGCTGCAGCTGTATTGTCCACCATTTAATACAGAGCGGTGGATGGGGCACTGTTCCCTGGAACAAAGTTACGAGTGGCTGATGATCAGTGACCATACGGAATGATCACCCACACAGTTAAAATGAAAATTTCAACAAGCCCACTTTATAACGAGTGCATTCCTCTTGATCTGTTCATACCTCGCTCCTGTCGGCATTAGCGCTCTACTTGCCAGAGGTGCCCATCTTCCAGGCTTAACTTCTTGCATAAGCACCACCCCAAGGCCCAGTAGGCTCGAATCCACCACCAGCTCTGTTCTTTTATTCGGATCAAAATGGGCGATAGTTACATTACATAGAAGTGCCGGCTTTACCTTCTGGAATGCCTTCTCTTCGCTTGGTCCCCACACCCAGTGAGCATTCGCTTTCGTCAGTGCCCTCATGGGCTCCACAATGGTCACCAGGCTGGAGCTGAACCAACCACAATAAGTAGCCAGAAACTGCGCACCTCTGTGGCATTGCCTGGCCCTGGGAAATGTCTGACTGCATGCAATTTTGTACTCCCTCCTGGCTAAAGACATACAAAAAATTCAATGCTTGTCTGGAAGAAGGCATTTCAAAGTGCCATTCAGATACTAATGATGTTCCTCAGCTGTGGCAAAGTATATTGAAAAGTTGTCACTGAGGATCATTACGTCTTGGAGGCCTGATAGCACCTCCCTGCTCACATTCTAAAATACCTCAGCTGCGGATGACATTCCGAAGCTTAGTTGCTTGTAACATCACATGCCCTGGTGCATAGAACATTTTGTTATATATCAGCACCATTGGATGATTTGTGCCTCGGCCTCCCTGGGCTGATCATCCGGTGTACACATGCTAACCAGCTCACAGAGGAGGGCATAGAAACTATCAATCAATTCACCTTCACGCTGGTGGGCTTGGTAGAGCTAAGGCGTTCGAAATCTGGATTCAGATGTGGGTCGAAATGCCCATTAAGGGCCCACACCACTGTGTCATAGCCATCCGCTGTTCCTGTGTTAGGGAGATGTTCAAACAGTTTATAGATCTCTTTTCCCACATAGTAAAGAAGCAGGGAGTGCTTGACTGCACCATCAATCTCACAGGTGGCTATGAAATAATTATTCAGCCTGCTCACCCACGTCTTCCACCTGTGTGCAGCCATGGCAGGATCATTGAGTTCACCGAAGGGTTGAAGAGTGTGTGTTCTTGGGGAGCAGGCCGCAGAGGTGACGCCTGGGCATGCATCTCATTGTCATCATTTTTCATGACCCTGTATATACAAATGCACTCAACTCACCAAAAGAAAAATCAGGCACTGTCCCTTGTCCCTGGCACTGTGAGCCACCAGTGCAGTGTGCCAATAGTCTCACCGTTCACCAGTAGGCCTCTTATCATGTGTTCTGCTGCGCATAGTAGAGCAAGCCACTTCTCTTCTCTCAATATCATCATTCCTGCGGCCTAGGTATGCGTAGGTATGCGTATGCAGTCCCTGGGAGGGCCAGGAGCCGTGGGGGCTTGACTTCCCAGTCATGGCAGATCAGGACATGGTTGCAAGGTTCCCGGGGATGCACTGTGCATCCTCACTCTGTCTGGCTGACTGCTGGAGTCTCAACGTGCTCCAGCAGGTGAGGTCTGCTACAGCAATGAGTGGACTGGGCCGTGATGGGTGCTTCCTTGAGCATGTTCCTTGTGATCAATATGCAGGGCAGAAACACGGAGCCCAGGGGCCGATTATGTGGCAGCAAAGTGATCACCAATGCAGGGCGGAGCTGCAGAGAGCAGCGGCCGCCTGCATGGCAGGAGAGCGGCTCCCTTGCCGCGTAGGTCACTCCTCGTCACCAACTGTTGTGGTGCGGGCCAGCCACCTGAAGGCTGAATTAAATAAGCAAACTCAACACAATGCATTTGGTATGGGCGAAAAGACCACATGCGGGCACAGTCCCTTTTATTTATAGACTCGGGCCACGCCTGCCGAGAGGGTGTTGGTCACAGTGGCAGCTGGCATCTATGGAGAGTGGTATGGTGGGCAAATGAGTGGTGGGTGGGTACATGCACTATGGCAAGCTGCATGTAAGGGGCAAATAAAATGAATAAAGAAACATTTACTTACCTTACATGCTGCACAACACGTCCTCCTCGCTCAAGTCCGGTGTTCAGCGCGGGCCCCAGCCAACTCCCTTAAACAATTCTGGTGCTTATGTCTCTGCTCTCATGCTGTTAACCAGTACGACAGACGTGCCAAGATTGAAGAGAGCAGCCTCTCTTGGCGCTCCTGAGGGCACTGGAGGCCTGTACTTGCTCTCAATCAAGCTGTCTACAACAGCTGGGTTAGAGAGGTTTGAAGTGCGCATATCTGGCTGGCCATCGCAAGGTACATGCACACATTAAAGTTACGTGCACAGGCAGCCCAACAATTCTCCCTGTTGCTGCTAATCAGCAGGCCCTGCCTCATCCTGACACTCAGCTCCGGACGTGTTAATGAAAACTGAAATGGTAATAAACTGACTTTATTACCATTCATTTTTATTTTCTGGGGGCATTTAGTTGGTGGGATGATGATCATTTGCTCTAATGGAGGAGCCGCCCCTGGTGGTGCATGACATCCGGGGCATAGGTAAGCCCCTACAGTGGCCTGGTGGCTTGCTACACCTCGGGCAATAGGTCACAGGTAGAATGTCTTAGACAAAAAACTTAATTTCTGTATTCTGTACTCAGAGCTTACAAGAAAATCACTTAAGGTTACGGTGCATCACAACAGCCACGTGTTAGAGGAGCTTTGAACGTACTCTATGAAACAATTACAGTTTTTATTGCCACCTCTCTAGTTTCCTCAAAGTATACAATGATCTCTAATACGGTACGAGATGTAAGGTTTTAAAGTAAACCACTGACTTCATATCAAATTCTTAATAAACCTATATGTGGTCATATCCAAAATAAAATATTTTAATCGAAATATAGCCCTCAGGTTATATATTAAAGTATTGAGTTATTTAATGTTGCTATACATAATAACGTTTTCAAATGTTTGAATACAAAGTGCCTGGGCTATTTATTTGGTAGGGGAATGTCTCCCCAAGGTAAGTTGTCTGAGAAATGGAGGAAGATTGGAAAAAAATAAAAAAATGTGAAAGATATGGATAAGCAGTGGTGAACTGGAAACCAAAATTGGATATGATAAACTTTTTCAAACCAGCCTTAAACCATTACAAGCTAAGACTAGAATAGGGAGGCAGTCTTGGGTCATGGCAGCACAACCTCCTCTGATAACAGGCCCAGAGGCAGGAGCACACCAGGAAAAAGCCAAACTGAAGAATGACTAGTTCGGGCATGTGCATAAGTAGTTTTATACATTTTGCGACTGCTCATATGCAATGCAGCCCTCAGGGCTTTAAACTGTACACAACTATGAGAGTTGCAGCCCGTCGTCTATGTGAAGTGCACAGATTCCAAAGCACTTCAGTGTGGCACTTTTCTCGGATAATGTCTGACGGGTTAGAGCACTAAAAATCATGAAATAAGTACAATATATCATAGAAGATCTATTCTTATTGCCAGTAAAAGGGTACTTTGTTTGATTTGTATTTTGTATTTAAATACTACTTGGTGTCATATCTGTAGGAGAGTAGGATCTGCTTCTTATCGTTAACCCCACATTTTGCTGATGTATCACTTTTTTCGACTTAGACTGACTGGGATCCTGCTATCCAGGACCCCAGTCTAGCTGTTTTCCCCTCTAAATTGATTACATGTACTTTAGGTACACCCCAGATTGGATACTGGGGTACCCTTATCAGTCCTTAGTATATGGTACACCCTGTACCTAGGGCATATGTACCCCAGAGGCCTCCCAGGGGCTGCAGCATGTATTATGCCACCCCTGAGAGACCATTCAAACTGACACCACAGGTCTGCTACTGCAGCCTGTGTAAGGTGGTGCATGCACCCCTTACTTAGATATAGGTTCACCATATCTATTCTAAATCACTGCACATATAAACCTATCAGTCACCCCTATGGCAGGCCTTATCAATCTTGATGGTAGGGTGCTGGGTTTTATGTGAGAAGGTGCCCCTGCATGAGCAGAGCCCGTCTGTAGCCTTCGGAACCTATTTTCCGGGGTTGTTTGTGATGCAGCCAACCATATATATTTAAGTGCATTATAACCTTGAGGTAAATGCTAACTTTAAAACGGCTGCTTAGAAACATGTCGTGTTTGGTGTCAAACACCTTGGAATCATACCTCCCTGCCAGTAACTGGTGGGGGAGGTATGATTCCACCCTTCTAGAGGGACTTATGTGAAACACTGGTACACCCGGTACCAGCTTTCTCGACCTGGGCATCACAAAATGGATGCTGCCAGCCACAGACACGAGTCTGCCCTCCTCCTGCTGCTGAGCCAAGCTCGAGCAGGGGAAGGCTTGACAATAGGTTTCCTGTAACCACCTCCCAGACGTGATTTAGTGTATTGGGGCTGGGTGGGTGCAGTCTGAGAATGTTTGAAAGTCTGCACCGGAGGCACATTTGGTGTCCCTGTGCATAGTCCAGTTAAAATCGGTAGCAGGAGCCATTTGCTCCTCCTCTAGCGTGAAACTGGACAAAGGACATGGGTGTAGTCACCCTTCTGTCCTGACCCTCCCCTAGGTGGGTCCCCAGAGTTTGTCCCACCCCTTCCTTGGGTATAAAGTAGGAACCCTGGCTACAGGACTTTAAATTTTATCTGGACTAAACTCTGCTATAAAAACCAAGTACTTCAACGAACTATGCTTCACTGGACGACTGAAGAATCTCCCTTCGAGCAAAGGAGTTACTCGCCTGCAGCAGCAGGCACCTTAACGCATCTGACTGGTTTGCATCTCCTGAGCTCCTGAGGACTCAGAAGATTTCTGCAACACAGGAGGTGGGTTCCCGAGGTCTCTGAGGTGGATCTGTTCTCTCAGCAATTCTGAGACCAGTATCCCTCGCGGGGACCGTGCAACCCGAACCCCTGTGCACCGTGTACTTTTGCAGCAGCATATGCTTTATGTCGATCCCTGAGGCTGTGCTTTGGGCTACGTGTAGTCCTGACCCCAGCAGTATTTCCACCAAAGATTTTCGGCCTACACTCCACGAGTGTTCCGTGGGCTGATATTTCGTGATTCAGCTCAAGGTCCCTTCGCGATCCCTGGTCCGTTGGCCTGTGGATCCCTGTGAAGGTAATTTTCCCTTTCCTTGGGCTTTCCTGGTTTCTCCAGACGTGCCCTGACTCTCCATTGCTTGAAGAGTCCCCAGGATCTTGCTGGTCCTCACCGTAGCTTGTTTCCTCTGCCCGCATGGGTTGCAGTTGCCAAGGCTTGTTGATGATCGATCTGGACACTGACCCCCACGCACTCGACATCCTTCATGGGACAGCTCACCTCTGGACTTTGGTTGTCGTAGACATCTCCTGGTCCCCGTGGCTGCAGAGTCAAGCATCCTATCTTTTCACCTAAAGCACCCGACATCGGTGGGCATTCGTCTACCGAGCCCCGGGTCACCCTGAAGTGACCCAGACTCTGTCCTCTCTGCTTTCAGGTTCTTCTCACCTCGGATCCAGGCTTGGATTCCACCGGACACTTTTCATCTTCCCGGCAGCAGCATTTTTTTGCATAACGCCATTGAAAACGACAAAGGTTTCCGACACCACTTGACCCCTATGCACCTGACTCCTCTGGGATGGGTAACACGGGTATCTCAGTACTCTCAAGGGTGCTGGCCTTGGAACCTTCTATGTTCCAAGGGGTTTGCTTAAGGTCCTCTCCGAAGTGTCCTTAAACTCTAAAATTCCAACTGTGACTTTCCCATAGGGTTGTACGGAGCTCGCGCCTGTGTTCTCACACTGCACCCATCCTCCGTGGGTCCACTGTGTCACTACTTTGGATGGTTCCTTGGGGTCCCAGCGATTCTAAGTGCTCTAGGCACTGTGTCTAGTTAAGTTGTGGTTGTTATACCACTTTCTTAGTATATGGTTCGGTCTCCCCCTGAAGCCAGCTGTGTATTGTGCTATTTACTATCGTTCTAGTGATTTAAGATATGGGGGCATATTATCAAGGACGGTGTTAAAATTATTGCTGGTTTAGCGGCAGAGAACTGCCGCTAAAGTGGCGATAATGGGCTTGATAATATGCCCTTGAGAATTCCAATAGAAGCCCAGGTTCACACCAGAACATGGACTTCTATTGGAATTCTCAAGGGCATATTATCAAGCCCATTATCGCCGCTTTAGCGGCAGTTTTCTGCCCGCTAAACCGGCGATAATTTTTAACGCCGTCCTTGATAATATGCCCCTGTGTGCTTTGTGCTCTAATCCCATAAAGAGGTTAGTAAAGAGTGTTGAGTGAGAAATACATATATTTTATATATCTCTTGTGTGGTTCTCCTTTCATTTGGTCATTCAGGTGGTTCTGATCTGGTAAAACAAGCTGCTTTACATTCCTTCGAGACTTAGCCTGAAGGCTGCTCTCCACATCTACCACTATGACAGCTTTCTACAAAAAGTTGTCTTTAACCGAATCATCAATAAGGGTCGTTTGGACTGGTGCAAGGTGCCCACTTCAATTAGTGGACAGCATATACCAGGCCAACTTCTCATAATATCTCTTGCACAGCATTACATCACGGACACCTGTGGGGTGGTGGTGTGAACACAGTTTGGTCTGAGATTCTGTTTCTGCAAATAGCATAGTGCAGGCATCTAGCTCGTGCTTTCTTCCAGACATACTGCTGAGTTTTCGACTCCTCTTCCACTTGATAATTCTGTGGATGTTAAAGTGCATTTTTAAATACATTTTGCCAATATTCTTTTTGTCTGGTTTTATTTATTTAAACTGCCAAACATAAACCTGAAAATCAAGTATTCTATACCACTGTTTACAGAAGAGCTTTGTTTCTAACTGAAATATTTGGGGGGACGCTTTCCCTTAGGTGTTCTAGCATAGACAGAAGTTCACAACGTTCTAATCATTTTCCTAGTTTTTATTATGGCTTTTTATGGGGCATTTTAAAAGCTCTTAAATATTCTGAGAAAACAACAGGAAGCAAAACAGTAACTACAAGGGATAATTATACCTTGCCCAAAGTATGACGATTTACAAAGACTAAACATTTACACTGGCGAAAAAGTGCTGAGATTGTGTTTTTTGTGCTTCCACGGGTGCAGGGAAATTATCGTGTTACTGAGTGCAGTTGAAAACGCATTCCCATTGTCATGCTGCTATCTGTCGGTGCTTGTGGTAAGCACACCAAGTGGCAAACTCACCTAACTGCCATTTACTCTGCTAACCACAGGTTTGAAGTCAAAGAAGTGTTTGTTGACGCGAGATTTGTGTAATGACTGTTTCTTATAAAGTGAGTTCTTCTGGTATTTTACAGGCACCCACATCCTCTGTATGGTACCACCTCAAAGGCAACAGTTTACTGCACCTTTGTGCTTGTCATTATCTGCATTTTACAGAGTTAATGATGAACGGTTGAACAAATTGCAAGGTAGGGAATTTCCAAAATGGGACCCGAGAATGGGGCTGCGTGAGACAGTTTGTATATGGATTCAGCACCTTTGATGTTTTTGACTGACACCATTTTCTGCACTGCTCATAGGGTACGCATTCAAGACTAGCCCCAAAAACCTGTTGAGTCGGGAGAGGGAACTCTCAGAATTGCATTTACCATATGTTCTCAATGTGCTTCACTCCATAAATGATACATTGAGTTCATGTCTCTCCCAAAACAATTGGGGCCTTATTTATGAGGCCTTGCGACACTTTTGCGCTGCCATTGCGTTACTTTTTGTAATGCACCGGCCGCATAAAAAATGCACAATGTTGCTTTCTACTTAAAAAGTGACGCATCTAGGCAGATCCGTCAATTTGTAATCACCTGCGCCACATTATACTTGCGCCAGGTATAATGTGGCGCAGGGTGGGCGTTACCCTCCAAAAAGTCTTGTAGAAGTGGTGCATTGAAATCTATAAGACTTCAGTGCGCCGCTTTTAGGACGCTACTGCATCAACTTCCCACGCCTACCTTAAAGCAGGCGTAAGACTGACGCAGGCCCTTTCATGTGAAAGGACACATTGCTGAAGTTGTGTCTGTTTTCTGACAAACCACAGCAATGCACCGCTTTTACGCCTATGAATACATCAGAAATACTAACGTATCTGTAACTCCTTGCAACATGGAGCGCCATACATTTATTACGGTGCATCCATCCTGTCACAAAGAGGGCGCAGTGAAAACTGCATTCACGCAGCGATGCGACAGCTTTCATAAATGAGGCACGTAGAGCTTGGTTTATCACAGGAACTAAAAACTGCCGAGCACCCCTAACACCCTCATTATGAGTGTCCTCTAAAATTCCAATTTGGGCAGTAATAGTTAATAAAATGCATACACTGCAAGATACAATTGATCACTGTGGTGTACGAAATTAACATGGGCGATAATTATCACACTAATGAGGCCCTAAATAGACCCGAATCCGAGATCATGCTTTTTGCTCAAGGGTCTTCCACACAAGATTTTGCCAGCATCTCCATTAAAATAGAAAATGCCCGAATATTGGGTAGATTTTCAACCAAAGTGGAGCACAAACATTTTGTTTATAAATAGTGTTTATGATTTCTGTGCTTTTTTTAAATCTGTGTATTCACTGTTAAGTGAGTGGGATCAGCCATTTATGCTATTTATGTTACCATTAAAGTAAATATAGGTCATCATCTTCCCACATAGATGTCACATGGCCCCATTTCTTGTATGTCACATTCAGCCAGACCAGGCTTTTTAGCCAAGGGCACCTTATTCTTCAAAATAGTTTATTAAGACAATTATAATCGATGTGAACTTACAAAAACAATAGCAATACATGTACAACAACACACATCACTCTTATCCAGTACATGCAATATAGTTTTAAAAACCAATTAATTAAGACATTTGTACTTTAAAACACCACCAACAACAATAGAAACCAAGTGGAAATTCATGGAAAAAGGCTGTTCAAAACCATGTGCGGTCATATGAGGTTGATTGCTGTAGTATCCAGTCTCACGTTGCTGTCCATGATGGCTGGTGCGTGTGGGCCAGCAGAAGGGAAGCAACATAGAGAAACAGTGGACTGCACTGAGAAGTGAGAGAAGCGAGATGTGACATTATATAACGTACAAGGTGGAGCTTTAAGATAACCGATCTGCAGTTACCCCACCCAGGAAAAGATTTGACTGTGGCCACAGGGGTTTCCCGCTGCCCATCAAGAATCCAGCAGGAGGATCATGGTTTGCCTGCAGCGCGGCTCGTTGTATGGCCTGGGAGTGGCTGGACTGTACCATATCGCCAGAGGCGTAGCTAGAGCTTGTGGCGCCCGGGGCTATCCCTCAGATTGCCGCCCCTGGAGAGGGGGATGAGGGGTGCTGGGGAAAAAGGACCGAGAGACACATAGTATCGCCGCTAATAGTTACCTCGATCATGCAAGTTACATGCACATACATGACACCGTCCAAGGCTACACAGTTAAATACACCGGTGACCGGCAGTACAAAGGAGAACACACAGACTGCCACCCTGCAGGATTTCAGGAAGGGCCTAAAAACATGGTTATTCGATTAACGTCCCTAATCAGCAGCACCGCCCCCACCCTCCAGCGCCTAGATACCCTCACAGGTGATAAGTAGCGCTATGCAAAACCAGTTTGTTTGATTGATTGACACCCGATTTCCACACATCGTTTGTGCGCTACATTAGTTTTATCTGTAAAATTGTATGTCTTTGCAAGTTAAGTGACCACTTCAAGGGAGATTGTGCTGTCTATAAATGACACTGCGCGAACACACCATGCTTTAATGATATATGTTCAACATTGTGAGTTCAGTGATGAAGCACTGATGGCAGCGACGCCACTCTGAAAATTGTTCGAGCACCACTGGGTGTTCCCAATCCTGTTTCTCTTGGTTATTACCTTCTCTGACTCAACGAAATTCTAGTCCCCCTCCCATATGAATGTGTCACAAGCCCTCTGGACATTATTAAGGCAGGTATTGGCCTGATAATGTGGTAACCAGATATTTTACTCATTTGCATTTTTAAAGAAGGGCGCATGTTGTGTGTGTTTTTAGTGTCTCACCAGAGTGACCAAAAAAAGAAGCCTGCTGTGGTAGGCCCTTTATAGTTTTCAGAGCTTGATTCAGTCTCTGACAATTCTATGTTTATTTGTAAATTGCTGGCCTCTGCGCTAAGGCTGGGTGTTAAGCAGTCTGGATTCCCCCTTGCACAATTGTTGGCTCAATTACTTTAACTGTAACTCTAAACCTAGAACACAAACCCTAACCACAAACCTGCGTTAAGACCCAATCGAAACACTTGTGTTTATCCAAATCTTAAAACTAACCCGCAATCTAAGCATAATCATACATGTATCTCTAAACCTATTGTTAATCCAAGCGATGCTAATAATTCCAGTCCTCGTTCCACCCCTATCCCATTCATCTAACCATCACCCTCATCCTAGTTATAACCTAATTCTTTCTAACACTAATATTGACTGTCACTCCAACTCAAACACTAATACCAGCTTTAAGGCAACCCCTATCTCGTGCCCTAACTCGAGAATAGCAGATCTTGTTTCAGTGCAAGATTTGTGCATGCTGTGGTGCCTTATGTTAAAAACAAGATCTGCAAACTTTAGTCCATTCTCTAGATGTCACCAGGTAGGTATGTGAAACTGCCCTACTCACTGGCCTATCGAGCCTGGCTTCCCCAACATTATTGTTAATCTCAGCAGCAAGGCTTACTGCAAACATGGAAAAGGACAGTCCACAGCTCATCAGTTAGAGAATGTCTGAGCTCGCTCCCAGTAGAGAAACACTGCATACTCAGGACAGTGTGTATAACCTTCAAAGCCCTTCACCAACCTACCTAGCATCAGCAATTACACGTCACTGAGCAAAACAGAAACCCCAGAAACAAAGAAGCACTGATGCTTGTAGCTCTGAAATTCAACATAAAAAAATCGTATGGCCTTATTTAGAGATTGGTGAATGGAATACTCTGCCACACAGTGGCACATATCCTGTGCTCTGTATACAAAGGCTATAGGCTAAAATGCACCTGTTTGTTTGTGTCTGAGCATCCCATCGGCCAAACTCCAAAGTAGGCCCTTACTCCATCTCAATAACAGCACCCAGAATATGGATTTTTTTATTTATTCAATAAAACTCCATATTCATGCCTCATAACACCTAACACTAACACTTACGTTTGTGACATTTAATTGCAGCTCTCTCCAGCACCTGCACCGCCACATATGCAGTGTCATTCTTAAATCAAATATTGTAGAGTGAAGAACAAACTGACTACTTAACGTTCACTATAAGACAACACGTCTTTGCTAACATGGATTTATATGACTTGGATGCATTTCTCAAAATATGTATCTACAAATTGCAAAATGCTCTGCCGTCATCCTGAACATTTCTTTGTAAATATGTATGTTTATTATTTGGAATCATTTCTCACATTTTTTTGTAAAAATAAAAAACTGTAGAGTACTTTAACATCGTCTGCGTGTGGTATAAAATTTCAAATAAAGAAATAAAAACGTAGAAATTACCAGCATTCGCAGGGTTCTATACTTTATGGAATGCTCTCCGACACCCCACTGTACAACCGGCGGCCATGTCTACGTTTCTACAGGGCAATGCCTGCAATGTTCACCTCATGGTTTGTGCACGTGGAGGGGCGCAGTTGGCACCGGAAGTACAGCTAACAGCAGCAGGCCGGACATAAAGGAAGCATAGCTGCCAAGGTTTCAGATTGCTAAGTGTGACATTTTTATAATGTCAGCGTAATTATGAGTGACATTTCAACAACTATGAGTGACACTTTTTTCGCAAGGAAAATCAAGCAATAAAAACAAAGGCAACATAAATATCAGAAATTACACCCATTTGAGCAACGAGAAACTGTAAGAAGATTTTAAAACGGCTGCAAAGCACTGGAAATGGAAGGGTACATGCGTAGCTTAGAGGTCACAACCCCTCTGCAGACTGTAATTTATCTCAAAAGGACACACTGAGCAATTTGATAAAAATCAATTCGTTGATAACAGCATGGTGTGCGTCACCGCCCGTTATTTATTAACAATCTGAAGCTACGTTGCATTGCTAGTCTAAGCAATTAACATTGAGACACAATTAAGCATGGGGTGCATGCAAGCCTCAGAAGAAAAGTTTGATTAAAGTACACATAGCCTAGGGGTCACAATTCGGCTGTAGGCAGTTTTATTTCAAAGATATACTTTTTGAGAGAGTGAGCATTAAAAAGCCCGCACTATCTAAGAGTACGTGCACCAGTGCGTGTTATGCAGCAGGCTGTAAAAGTAGTCTAAAAAATACGTATAGCACTGCACAGAAGTGTTTGCTTTAAAACATACCTGCACTCGTACTGACTCCTGAAGATGAATGACTTCTTGTGGCAGCTGTGCATCGGATCCCACGCGCAGGTGCCAACATGAGAAGCTTAGACAGCTCCTATACTTCTGCACAGGTTCGCCGGCGACTCAGAAGGCCTGCCTCACTCGAGTAAGCCATAGGTAGGCCTGAGGTCATGGGTCGAGTCGCCAGGCGGGATCTCATCATGCTGCTTTGAGCCGCTCTCAGCGGCCTTGCCCAGCACTTAGCAGGCTGTTGACCAACTTAATTTAGCCGCGGCCGGCGTTGTCTGGGCCCGCCTGTCCTGGATGGCGTGCATCGGTGGTGGGAATCAATCCATTTAGGGGAGGGGATGTGGTCCGTCGGCCGCGCTGCCGACTTTGGTGCAGAAAAACCAGGGTTCGAGCCTCGAGGTCGCGTCCACATCCTGTGATTCTGGGCAAATCACTTAATCTCCCCGTGCCTGAATATGTAATGTAAATACGGTGCTCATGTACAGCGCTCCAATACCTTCGGGTCGAGTTCGCGCTATATAAAAGATGCAACAAAAAAAAATCCCCACCGGGACATGGTCAAGTAGCTCGAAGCTGGCTCCCACGCTATCGCGTTGTGCAGAATTATGGCGCCGCCTAAACGTGCAGCACAAACCTTCGATAAATGCCGCCCGGTCGATGTGCACCGCGGGTGGCAGCTGAGCTCAGCATGACTGCGGGACCAGGCTGTGACTCGTCCCTGCCTTAGCGGGAGGTTGACATTGCCCAGGAGAGACTGGTGACCCGGTCGCGACTCGTGCACGCACCACACGGTGCGTGCAGCGTGCGTGCGCTTGTGCAGGCAGTAGTTGCAAGCAGGTCACGTGAGCTTGCTTGGCGCTTGCACTTCAAACAGGGCCGCGAGGCACTGGCGGCCCGTTGCGGCGGCCTTTATAATTTATTTGGGGACTGGGGACACTGACTGACAAAGTGTTAGACAGTTAGTGTCCCCAAATAAATTATAAAGGCCGCCGCAACGGGCCGCCAGTGCCACGCGGCTGCCACCTCCAGAACAGTGCTGCCTGGGGCGGTTCGCCCCCCTCACCCCCCCCTAGCTATGCCACTGGTACTGATGTGCTTAGGGGATCAACAGCTACTGCGGAGAGTAAGTGTACCTGCTGCTCCATCATAACTAATGTTGGTGTCAATTCAGCTCAGTGTTCCTGAAGATGCCTGTCTTTAAATGTCCTTAATGAGCGACCGAATTGCATCTAGAGTATGCTGTTGCTCTAAAAAGAAGATTAGATGAGACATAGGCCAGTTTTGCTGCCAGGTTTATCCTTTATTGACTAGGGCAGCCGGAGCAGTCTCTTCTGTAATTATAGCACTATGAGTCGCTATTTCTCCCTGAAGAGGGTCCTCTTTCACCACTTGTAGGAAATCATCTAGGAAATCTGAATAGGATATCATTTAGAATAGAATAGAGAGGAAGAATAGTTGTCTATTTATTTCCTCTTCATATCCATGGCATTTTTAATTGCACATGTAGTGATAGTGTTTCGAGTTATTTTTACTATTACAGAGAAAGTCTTCACTTTTTTCCAGAAGCAGAATACCAGGAAAGACCATATTTTCCCATATGCGCTGCAGAACCTCAGTCCCTTGTAAGAACCTTCCCTTAATGTCTTCCTCCTCAGTATGCTGCCCACCAGGTAGGTATAGACAATTTTTCTTGCAGGAGGAAGGGATTGTCCCTGGTTTAAAATGTTGCAGTCATTGCCATTTCAATCATGCGCTGTTTATCTAATGTAGATGGAGCTAATTCAGGGGAATCATCACTTTCGGGGTCAGGCTTACCCATCATCCAAATGGCGCCTCTTAACCTGACACTTCTTGTACTGCTCTATTTTCTGCATAAACACAGCCACAATCACCCACACAACACTGTGGCTCACGATCTACAAAAATGCAAATGACTTTCTCCCTCATTTATGTTGCTAAGCAACATTGACTCTCACGAAGTGGCGCCATTACAGAGTCAGGCAGCTGCATCCACATAATTGAATAATCCCCACTTGCTTCACTCCAGTAGAAGTGTTCCAAGTAAACAGAATGCACGCTGATCCAAAATTGTTCTGCTGAAGCAGGACCGCAGTAGAACTGCCACAGTTTTGTATTACGAGAGCAGCGGCTTCCATGCTGTCCTCAATACTTCATACGGGCCTGCTAAAACAGGACCTCTTATACTGTTGTATTAGCTATGACGTCGCTATAGAAGAGGCTTATGTCTACTATAGACTTACAATAAATGTAAATCAACATTATCACCAGTACCCAGTGAACATACTTGCACAGAAACAACAGAACACGGAGTGAGGTGGGTTGCCTTCCATTTATCTTGCCTTCCATTTATGTTAATCATATGATAGGCAAAAGCAGTTGGCAATATGGGAGGGAAGGGAAAACAAGTGATTTTTTTTACCTATGTATTTTTTTGGCTTGATGACCTGTTATGTCCAAAAAAGCATTCTCTCATGAATTAAGGGTTATTGGGAGGAAGACGGATGAGGACATAATGGCTGGCACCCTCCACTTTTCAGCAGTGCTGCTGCTATACTTCTATTAGGAATGCGCTTGTCTGTGTCCGTGCCTGAATATGTAATGTAAATACGGTCAGGTGCTCATGTACAGCGCTCCAATACCTTCGGGTCGAGTTCGCGCTATATAAAAGATGCAAAAAAAAAAAAATTCCCACCGGCACATGGTCGAGTAGCTCGAAGCGTTGTGCAGAATTATGGCGCCACCTTAAACGTCGTGCAGCACAAACCTTCGATAAATGCCGCCCGGTCGATGTGCACCGCGGGTGGCAGCTGAGCTCAGCATGACGACTGCGGGACCTGCCTTAGCGGGAGGTTGACATTGCCCAGGAGACTGGTGACCCGGTCGCGACCACACGGTGCGTGCAGCGTGCAGCGTGCCTGCGCTTGTGCAGGCAGTAGTTGCAAGCAGGTCACGTGAGCTTGCTTGGCGCTTACACTTCAAACAGGGCCGCCACCGCGAGGCACTGGCGGCCCGTTGCGGCGGCCTTTATAATTTATTTGGGGACTGGGGACACTGACTGACAAAGTGTTAGACAGTTAGTGTCCCCAAATAAATTATAAAGGCCGCCGAAACGGGCCGCCAGTGCCACGCGGCCGCCGCCTCCAGAACAGTGCCGCCTGGGGCGGTCCGCCCCCCTCGCCCCCCCTAGCTACGCATATCGCAGAAGCACTTGGGTAGCCAGTGTCACGGGCGAGTTCTAGGCACTAGGTAGCCATTGAAAGGGCGAGTGTGATACAGAGTGGAAGTGCCCTGCTTAGCAGTGGGTTTGGCTTGCACCCTCCTCACTCTCCCACCCTGCCAAGCAGTCTCGACATCTAGCTGACTGCCTGACAGTTTCCTAGGCCTCCTCCTCTCCAGATCTCACCAGGCCTTGCTACGGGCTGCAATCAGTTGAAATCACAGTCAAACCAAACTGCCACAGTCCAGTGAGCCACCAGGCCAATAAGGTGAGAGTATGAGTGAAGTGAGAGTGAGTTAAGCTCACAGGCTTCAAATCAAACAACCTATCAAGTATTCTAAACCATTCTCATCCATTCGAGTCGAGTCCAGTCCGGTCCAGTTCAGTTCAGTTCCGAGGCCTTCCGTTCCGTGCTACCCGGTGAGTACCATTGCTGGGGAGGCATTTAGACGTGCACATTGGTTTGTGCCGGTCCTGACGGGTTTGGGTACACAGATCCGGTCTGCACTGTTTTAGCAGTGGATCTGTACTGTTTAGCAGTATATCCAGTATGTTCATGTATATAATTCAGTGTTATCTAGTATTAGTATTATGTCAGTAGTTAGTTTTCTCTTAATTATCATTGTTCGTTAAATGTTAAATGTTAAATGTTTTAATGTGTTTAAAAATTGTGGTATGAATGAGTGTTCATTATTGTGTTTATCGTATTAATTGTGTTCAAGTCTAGTTTGAGTCAGAATCAAGTAGCAAGGTTTAAAGATGCCGTTCTTTTCAAAATTAAGACAGATTAAAACTAGAAAAGGAGTACTCGAAGAAGCTGTTCCCATTCCACCTAGGGACACTCCAGGGTATTTTATGTACCATAAGCATGGCCTAGATGCCGTATTATATCTTGACTTATGGGTGGACTACACCAAGGATCTAGCAGAAAGTCAGAGGTGGCCCGCAGCTGGGACATGGGATGCAGATTGCATCATGAGAGTAGAAGAAGAATTATGGAAAAGGAAAGCCAGACAGTCACAGAAAGATGCCATTGAACTATGGCGTAAAGAATCGCATAGGCGCACAGAGAAAGCTCTCAGACAAGAAGAGAAAAGTAGGGAGAACTCAAATAAAGCCCGAGAAAACGTATTAGTTGAGGAAGGTATCCGAGTAAAAACAGAACAAGTAGATAGACAACGAAACACTCTTATGAATGGTATGTATCCTCTTTTGGCCGAAGGTTTACCTAAGGCCACCCCGGAAATACCGAAAGATTTGCCACCCCCATTACTCCCGATTAAAGCACATCCCAAGACCGCAAAAGATATTTTCCTTTCCTCCTATTTAGACGATGTAGCTCCCGAATATGTTAATGTTCCACCACGCACGCCACCTGTCGATGGTGCTCAACCCCGAGATCATCCGCCCCCAACTCCGCAACCACAAACTCCTCCGCATATTCCAATAGGTCCATCTGTTTCCACCGCTTTTCCTGCATCCACAGTTTCTACCTTACATCCCACAAATCCTTTCGTGTCTAGCACCTCAGAAGGTGCGACAGGAGGTGCGGCAGCAATTTTTGCCACGCCACCATCACGAAGTAAATCGTCTCTTAGAGATTTAGCAAACCAACGTACACCCCAAATAGCAACGTCCGACATGTTTAAGGAACATCTTGTAGATTGTAGATATGATCCAGTGCCCGGTAAAAATGACAGAATGCTGCTATCATCACTACGTATACGACGAGCTTCAATGTATTTAACGACACTACCAGGAATGATTAAACATTTAGACAATATATATCGCTTTGTCCAAACAGGGCAAGGCCCTGAAAGTATAGACCAAGCCATGGAATATCAGAAAGTGGATATACAGAGACTACTGTTACGTTTCTTCATAAACTGCTTGATCAGAGACAGAGATAGGTCCGAGGTAGACCAGGATGAAATGCAAGTACTTACCAGATGGGGTCAGAATATATCAGAGGGAAAACATGATAAACAGACATGTATAGTAGCTATGTGCCGAAAGATCCGCAAAGAAGTAGAACGAATACATAAAGCCAGATTGGAGGCAGACAAAACTGAATCAGAGGGAGAGGAGGAGGAAGAATCAGAAATGGCCACAGGACAATTAGAAACGATAGCCTATGTAGGTAGGGGAAGACCTTGTAACAATACCAGACACTTTAATGATCCGATACGTCCGACACGCCCAGAATGTAACAGACATTTTCAAGCCCTTATGCTAAATACGAAGTCCCCTGAACACTTATTCCAGGCTGCTGATAAATTACTCCGAGACCGAAGGGGGTATCATATGCTCGATTCTATGGATGAACAAGAATTAGCCAAGTCAGCAGTACAATGGGCTGACAGTTCTGAAAAATACAGTGATGATGCGCTAGCACACACGTTTTTGAACCTTACCCCAGACGAACAGCGTTTAGCTGGTATATACATGATACAGCACCTCGTTATATTGTATAGAAGCCAACGTTCCGATCCTGGTCCCCTACCTGATATACTGATAGAATTACTCACGAATAAATGGAGAGGTTCAGGTACTGATTTAATTAAAGAAATTTTAGAATATCGACACCAGTACACTGTCTTCGTATGCCCAGAACATGTTTCAGTTCCCCCCAAGGAAAGAAAAACGTATCACATAGACAGACAGAATCCCTTACGCGAAGTGCACCCAATCAGAGGTGAGGACAATACTTTTAAACGCGTGTTTGTGTACACGCCCATAACTAAAATTGAATTATTAGAAATGAAGAAAGTAGTCCCTAGCCATGACAAAGACCCAGCAGGTTTCCACCGTGAGATAAAAGACATGTTACTCATGGGAGAGTATACTTATCCTGACATTATGAAAATACTAAAAGTTTTATTGCCTGCCGGTATTTACGAGAAACTCAAAGAAAAGGAATGGGAGGTGGGAGACCAAAAGATAGAGTGGACAGCACTAGAAAACGAAGAGAAAGCCCGAGCTGCAGGTTCAGGGCTTGGGGAAAAGACTACAGCATTGCCAGGATTATTAGTGCAGGTACTACCACGTTTATTAACTACGAAAAAGGAAGACTGGGGTGCAATTTCAGCCTGTAAACAAAAACAAGATGAAGACACTAGTGATTTCTATTCCCGATTTGAAAAATGTTTTGGTATTAATAGTGGCATAAAAGCAAGTAGTGAGTCGTATCCACATCTGTTTGTGACAAAATTAGTTGAAAATTCCCTGCCCCAAGTTAAGAGTAGAGTATTAAAATTCGAGGGTACTTGGCAAGGTAACACACCGTCACAGATGTTACAAATGTTACAATATCATCACAATAGAATTAGAGAAGAACAAGAACATGAACAAAGACGTATGAAAGACATGAAAATGAAAATGCTTGTTGCTCAGTCAGTTCCAGCTGACGGTCATAAAAAGGGTACGACACAGTCCAATGATTCAGTAGGTCCTGTTAGAGGGACATGCAACTATTGTAAACAGCCAGGTCATTATATACACGATTGCGCAGTTCTGAAACATAATATCTCTACGGGTATAACGAAAGAGAGACCACGTCCGCCTAGACAGGATCAGATCCAACAACAAGTACCTCAGAATATACAGCCTATGCCGGCTGTACAACAGACCGCACCACAACAACAACAACAACAACAACAACAGCCACAGCCTATTGCTGCAACACAAAACACGACACAACAGATGTACCAGTATGCACAAAATGACTATCCAGAGTATCAGCGCTACACATGAAATAGCCTAGAGAGGGAAGTTGGCCTACCCCTTATTGAGGTTCCCGTAGATCAAGAAGGTCCTTACGTACAGAGTCAAGTATTAGGGAAAGACAGAAAGTTTCTACTCGATACAGGGGCAAGCAGAACCACTATCAGTCACAGCGAAGTCCCAGGGGCACCCCTCTCAGGCTCACAAAATATTTCCCTTGGTTTTTCAGGAAAGCCCACTATTAACGAAGTATCGCAACCACTTGCATTCACAGTCGGTCCATTAACACGGACTACAGATCTATTGCTTACGAAATCATGCCCAGAAAACTTGTTAGGTATAAAAACATTGAAGGCTCTAGGAGCTATAATATGTTGTTCTCCGGAAGAAGTACGACTATTTTTGCGTGACTTCAAAGGTCACTATGTGTCCAGAGACATGGATCACCGGTTACAGAATTTACCCACACATTTATGGGCGCAAGGCCCCACTGATGTTGGTTGCATGCACATTACACCATATCGAGTCACACTCAAAACAGGAGTGGTACTACCACGAATACGACAATACAAGTTACCCCCAGATGCTGTAGTGGCTTTACTGCAAATCATTGACGAGCTCATTGCACAAGGAGTGGTTGTAGAAACGGACTCCAATGTGTGTAATTCCCCGATAATTCCGATTCTTAAACGAACTGATCCAAAAGCACCACCAGTATATCGATTAGTTATTGATCTGCGAGAATTAAATAAATGCATTGTACCACAATACCCCGTGGTCCCAGATATCTCTTCATTGCTAACAGCCATAGATTCAGAAGCAACGTTCTTTACTGTAATTGACCTCAAGAACGCTTTCTTTAGCGTCCCAATCGATCTGGAAAGCCAATATTTGTTCGGATTCAATTTGAATGGACGAAGTTTTAAATTCGCACGCGCACCTCAAGGATTCACAGAAAGCCCCAGCATCTATAGCCAAGCACTGAAAAGAGAACTTGACAGTATCCACATGCCAGCTAACACTGCCCTGCTTCAATACGTCGATGATCTGCTGATCACCGCCCGAAGCGAACCTGAATGTGAAAAAGCATCACTGACGGTTTTACATTTCTTAGCCGACAAGGGGCACAAAGTGTCCCCTTCAAAGCTGCAATTCTGTGTCCAGCAAGTTGTGTACCTTGGGCACTTGCTGTCCAAGGGGGGAAGACAGCTTACACCCGACCGTATCCAGTTAATTGTTAACATGCCGCCACCCAAGACACAAAAGGAAGTACGGGCATTCATAGGCCTCACTTCGTACTGTAGGCAGTGGATCCCTCAATATGCATTTCTAGCAAAACCACTCATTCAGTTGACAACACAGGAGGCAGCGACATCGACTGTCCTCCCTTGGACTCAGGAACATACGCAAGCTTTTGAAAGCTTAAAGAAAGCTTTATGTCAAGCACCTGTTTTAGCAACACCATGTTACAGCAAACGTTTTACACTTTTCGTTACAGAACGTGAAGGTACTGCTTTGTCAGTACTCACGCAGGAACAAGCAGGATCACACAAGCCATGTGCTTATTTTTCCAGTACATTAGATCCCGTAGCTCAGGCTCTTCCTGCGTGCCTGAAATCAGTCGCAGCAACAGCTTTAGCAATCAGACAAAGCGATGCCATAGTGTTAGGACATCAATTGACAGTACAAGTACCACACGCAGTAGAGGTTCTCTTGAACCGGACCCAAACACAACACTTAACTATAGCAAGACTGACGGGTTATGAATTGACATTGTTCCAGCCACACATAGAAATCAGACGTTGTAGTACATTAAACCCTGCCACACTTTTGCCATTAAGTGGAACAGACCCATTGGCACATGATTGTATTGAAGTTATTACTATTACGACGAAACCCAGACAAGACTTGACAGATATTCCATTATCAGATCCAGACCTAACCTTGTATGTAGATGGTTCATGCATGAGAACAAATACAGGAGAGTTAGTGGCCGCTTATGCAGTCACAACAGATACTGAAATTATTGAAACGAATTGTATCGACACCTTGTCAGCTCAAGCAGCAGAGCTCATCGCTCTGACACAAGCCTGTATTCAAGCCAAAAATAAGAAAGTCAACATATACACAGATTCACGTTATGCATTCGGAGTCGTCCATGACTTCGGCGTGCTTTGGCGAGAGAGAGGTTATTTAACTTCTCACGGTGCCCACATCCAGCACGGTCCCCTTATTCAAGCTCTGTTAGATGCAATACATCTGCCGACTGCAATATCGATTATGAAGTGTAAAGCCCATACAAAAGTGACTGACATTATTTCTCAGGGTAACGACCTAGCTGACAGAACAGCTAAACAGACTGCTCAGAATCAGACTCATCCAACTGACACGACAAAGACAATAGTTCCGACACCAACACACTGCATGACAGTTAAGGATCCCGCCCTTGATGTAATTGACATACAGACACATGCTACACCAGAAGAAATAAAGAGATGGACTGAATTAGGAGGGATCCAAACGGATCAAGGATGGATGACGAAGGGAAAATCTATATGGTTTCTTCCTGACTCCATGGTTCCATGTCATCATTAACACAATACATAGTCCAGCGCACCTAGGAGAGAAAGCTATGCTAGACAGAATTCAACACATTTGGTTCAATAAACACTTGCGAGCAGCAGCTAAACAGAAAGTACGTACTTGTATGATTTGTTGTCAGTTCAATCCAGGAAAAGGCGTACCTGTAGAACAGGGTGGATTTCAACCCCCCGATCACCCTTTTGAAGTCCTCCAGATGGATTATATCCAGATGGAACGATGTCGAGGATTCAAATATGTCCTTGTAGTTGTATGCGCTCTTTCCCGGTGGACAGAGGCGTATCCCGTCTCAGATTACACTGCTCCGACTACTGCCAAACAGTTAGTTCGAGAATTCTTCCCACGGTATGGTTTGCCCCGTATCGTGTACTCAGACAATGGCCAGCCATTCTCATCCGAGCTAATGAAACATGTTTCACTTCTGTTAGGCTATCAATGGAAATTCCACTGTGTCCGACATCCCGAGGCAGCAGGTCTCGTGGAGCGGCATAATCAAACTTTGAAAATTAGACTGTCCAAAGTATGTAGAGAAAAAGGTGTCGATTGGATAGTAGCTTTACCAGTTGCGCTCTTTTACATGAGAATGGTAGCACACTCTCGAACGGGGCTATCCCCGTATGAGGTGATCTTTGGTAGACCACCAAATATGTGGGGGACGCCTATACCCCGTAAAATAACTGATGTTGATTGTAATATGCTGACAGATTACCTGGCTTCCTTGATGTCTGCACTACAATCTTGTCGTTCACAGGTAGCTGCAGCTTTTCCCGATAACACTGAGGTGAAGCCCCATGACGTGGTTCCGGGAGACCTTGTACTTGTAAGGAACTTCGACAGAAGGAACCCGCTGGAGCCTCGCTGGCAGTCGCCTAAACTCGTCTTATTGACAACAAGGACAGCTGTGATGATTGAGGGACGTAAAGGGTGGTTGCACTCGAGCCATATCAAAAAATTTCATGGACTATCATCCGACTTGAATTTTCAGCCCTGCATTCCCTCACAGACTGACTCAAAACTCCCCCTGGTTGACAAGCCAGAAAAAGAAAACTATAAACTGAAACTAAGGTCTAGCAAGTCAGACAATTTGATTGTTTAAGTCCTCTCCAAGGTGAATCGGTTGAATTTGTCTCTGACATGTATCCTCTAGACCGAAATAGAGAGAGAAATAGACAGAAACAGCTCAAGAAACATGCGTACTGTAAATCACTTCGTAGTCACTGCATAGTGACATTGTTAATTATGTTTTTTCTAAGTCTTCTGATTATCATTGCCAGTATATTATTACACATGTATTACCCTATTTCCAAGCGTGCTTTCAATGCTACTGCCGAACATTCTTTTAGCGAATTACCCCCGCATGAGTTGTCTTATAGATTTGCGCTGCGCAACAACACATTCATTAGTATGCTACATCATTCTCATCAGACCAGCAATGCTACAAATTGTTGGATATGTGGCCGACTCCCTCCCTATCAGAAATACAAGGGAGTTCTGCCCCTCTTTCCGTATCCATTCACACACAATGGCTCCTGTGGAGCATGGTTTAGTTTGATTAATTCCCTAGATTCAAATTCAGTAGTTTATCAAGACAACTGGGTTTGGGGAAACCTGAACCTAGTTTTACTTAAAGTCTGCTACCCTAACAAGGAGGGACTTCCCAAAAGAACAGGAACTGATCTAGAAAATGAAGTATATGGATTAGGTAACTTTACACTTAATCTCATGATCCTGAATGTTGAATCCGAAGCTACACCAATCTTGCCCGCTATGTCAGTATTTCCAGTTAGAGGCGAATTATGTGTAAGAAAGAATGGTTCAATACACATGGGCCATAGTAAATGTACCACTGTAATAGAATTCAGTGATAAAGGCAAATCTACATTTAGAGCTTCTCGTCACTCCTACTTCATCTGTGGTCACACCGCATACATACGCCTACCCCTAGATTGGGATGGTACCTGTTACATTGCATTCCTTCTGCCACCTGTTTTCCTAGCCCCGCCTGATTACCATAGGAATACCCATTTAGTACACAATAGACAGCAGAGAGATCTCCCGATTGTCGACTACACCGAAACAGCATGGGAGCAATACACAGATTTCAATAAAGGTTTCTTTCCCTACATAGGTACAGTCACTAATAGTAAGCTGATACGTAGATTAACTAGAACCCTTGAAGCAGTAGTGAATGAAACTACTTCCGCATTAGGCAACTTAACAGAGGAGCAGTCTGCGATGCGGATTGTTGTTCTTCAAAATCGTCTTGTCCTTGACGTCATACTGGCCGATAGGGGCGGAGCTTGCAGGGTCATCGGATCAAGTTGCTGTGTTTTCATACCAGAAAACGCGCCGTCAGTATATAAAGCTATAACTCGACTTCATAAGATCGTAAGCCAGATACACCAGAATCCAGGCACCTGGACTTGGTCCGGTTGGTTCTGGAGCGTGTTGTCAGCCTGGGGATGGAGGATCCTATCCTTCCTAGGTATTGGCTTTCTCATTCTATTCAGTTGCTGCTTGTGTCTACAATGTGGGCCAGCGATTTGTGGTCTGTGTGCCACATCGTGTATCCCGCCTTCAAATTTTCATTCAAGATCCCGGAAGAAGAAAGAAGAACAAATGATGCTATATGAACAGATTGATGGATTGATGAAGATGGATATTTCATGAGGGTCCGTAGGGGACAAGGAGGGAATGAGGAGATATGAATTTTTATAGTCAATTGTGTCCCCTATCTTAGACCCCAACGACTCCATGTACATGCTACAAGTACATGTATGTTCCCTCCAGTTCCAGCTATGAAGACGCAAATACATGTGCGTCCAACGCTAACATGTCCTCTTTCAGATCCGCCATGAATGGGTCGAATATTCCATTCCTAAGTATGATTGGCCACCGACTTTATATGGTTCACTTTTCACGTTTTACAGTTCAGGCGAGTAGGCCCTGAATTCTGCCATCAAGCCTTTTCCTGCTTCTGCCTCTGAAATGCTCCAGCTTGGACCTGCATCCGTATCCATGAACTTTGTCCTACTCCCTGCGCGGCTAACGGTGCCTGACGCGGACTGTTGCCTGCCAAAAAACTGTATTTAGCCTTCAAGTTATCTGCTCCGCTCCTCATCCAATGCATTCCTGTCTAGTAGTTTAGGTAAACATCCTTCCAGCTACCGAGCAAAGAGCTCGGCCTCGCTGTCTTCATGCAAGTAATTCATAGCCCCTGTTACCATGGAAGATTCCTGCCCCCTCGCATCCCATGTAGACACATAGACGCTTGTACATGCACTAACAGTCAGTATAGAATAGATTCCGTCCGAGAGACCTTTCCTTTTGGATAAAACAGTTCCTTAAACAAAGATATTAGATACGATTTGGGATTAGGTTGACCTGACCCCCAGACTTCTGTCTCCACATGTAGAGCTAAATGTCAATTCCCCTTCACCCTCTAGTTGCACGTCAATCACACGTCATGCGGCTGCGCGCGCATCTCTGCCAAATATTTCTGCTGACACTGCAGGATTCTCTTATGGATCCACCCACTTGTGACATCATTTTAAATGACGTTTCTGGTATACGCCTGTTATTACGCCTATTTTCATTACGTATGTGTATTCTTATCTGTATTATCAGCTGTTACGCCTCCTGCATCTGTCTTAATGCAATGCTTTTCATATATATATTGTTACTTGTCAATAATGTTTTGCCTATCCCTTCCTGAACCTTCGTGGTGATGGAATAAGATTGCCTGGTTCGAACCATAATTCCTTTGTAAGGAATAAAGCCCTTTTCAGAACCTCTAATACCACGGATTCTGCCTCTTATTTTGACTGAGTTATTCTTACTAGACTTTACCGCATAAAAAATAGTACAGGTAATTTAAATATTTACCACACAATCATGCGCTGTTTATCTAATGTAGATGGAGCTAATTCAGGGGAATCATCACTTTCGGGGTCAGGCTTACCCATCATCCAAATGGCGCCTCTTAACCTGACACTTCTTGTACTGCTCTATTTTCTGCATAACCACAGCCACAATCACCCACACAACACTGTGGCTCACGATCTACAAAAATGCAAATGACTTTCTCCCTCATTTATGTTGCTAAGCAACATTGACTCTCGCGAAGTGGCGCCATTACAGAGTCAGGCAGCTGCATCCACATAATTGAATAATCCCCACTTGCTTCACTCCAGTAGAAGTGTTCCAAGTAAACAGAATGCACGCTGATCCAAAATTGTTCTGCTGAAGCAGGACCGCAGTAGAACTGCCACAGTTTTGTATTACGAGAGCAGCGGCTTCCATGCTGTCCTCAATACTTCATACGGGCCTGCTAAAACAGGACCTCTTATACTGTTGTATTAGCTATGACGTCGCTATAGAAGAGGCTTATGTCTACTATAGACTTACAATAAATGTAAATCAACATTATCACCAGTACCCAGTGAACATACTTGCACAGAAACAACAGAACACGGAGTGAGGTGGGTTGCCTTCCATTTATCTTGCCTTCCATTTATGTTAATCATATGATAGGCAAAAGCAGTTGGCAATATGGGAGGGAAGGGAAAACAAGTGATTTTTTTTACCTATGTATTTTTTTGGCTTGATGACCTGTTATGTCCACAAAAGCATTCTCTCATGAATTAAGGGTTATTGGGAGGAAGACGGATGAGGACATAATGGCTGGCACCCTCCACTTTTCAGCAGTGCTGCTGCTATACTTCTATTAGGAATGCGCTTGTCTGTGTCCGTGCCTGAATATGTAATGTAAATACGGTCAGGTGCTCATGTACAGCGCTCCAATACCTTCGGGTCGAGTTTGCGCTATATAAAAGATGCAAAAAAAAAAAAATTCCCACCGGCACATGGTCGAGTAGCTCGAAGCTCGAAGCGTTGTGCAGAATTATGGCGCCACCTTAAACGTCGTGCAGCACAAACCTTCGATAAATGCCGCCCGGTCGATGTGCACCGCGGGTGGCAGCTGAGCTCAGCATGACGACTGCGGGACCTGCCTTAGCGGGAGGTTGACATTGCCCAGGAGACTGGTGACCCGGTCGCGACCACACGGTGCGTGCAGCGTGCAGCGTGCCTGCGCTTGTGCAGGCAGTAGTTGCAAGCAGGTCACGTGAGCTTGCTTGGCGCTTACACTTCAAACAGGGCCGCCACCGCGAGGCACTGGCGGCCCGTTGCGGCGGCCTTTATAATTTATTTGGGGACTGGGGACACTGACTGACAAAGTGTTAGACAGTTAGTGTCCCCAAATAAATTATAAAGGCCGCCGAAACGGGCCGCCAGTGCCACGCGGCCGCCGCCTCCAGAACAGTGCCGCCTGGGGCGGTCCGCCCCCCTCGCCCCCCCTAGCTACGCATATCGCAGAAGCACTTGGGTAGCCAGTGTCACGGGCGAGTTCTAGGCACTAGGTAGCCATTGAAAGGGCGAGTGTGGTACAGAGTGGAAGTGCCCTGCTTAGCAGTGGGTTTGGCTTGCACCCTCCTCACTCTCCCACCCTGCCAAGCAGTCTCGACATCTAGCTGACTGCCTGACAGTTTCCTAGGCCTCCTCCTCTCCAGATCTCACCAGGCCTTGCTACGGGCTGCAATCAGTTGAAATCACAGTCAAACCAAACTGCCACAGTCCAGTGAGCCACCAGGCCAATAAGGTGAGAGTATGAGTGAAGTGAGAGTGAGTTAAGCTCACAGGCTTCAAATCAAACAACCTATCAAGTATTCTAAACCATTCTCATCCATTCAGGGAGACCCACATGCCTCTGAGCACAAAAGTACTGGAGGTTACAAAAATGGGTGGGCGCAATTGGGTACATGAAGCTAATGATGACGTGATGAAATAACTATGGCAACCAAGTCAAGGTCCCAGGGTGCAACCCAAAAAAATATATAAGCTTGGAAAAAATCAGAGCAAAATTCTAAAGATCCTATTTTAAACCTCCCAAAAGGGGCTCAATCCCACATCAACTTTGAACGCCTCAACAAATGATGAATCCCAGATATCTTGCTTCTCTACACTGTTAGGTGAAGCATGGGACTTAACTTAGCAATCAGTGAAAAAGTCAGAGTTCCCATCATCACAGTCTCCCACAAAGCACAAAATGCATGAAAAGTCTCCTACGCTTCCTCCAATAAGCAACAATTCATCTAACTCATTAACCCCTGTCTTGCTTTCTCTTCAGAACACCTGAGCACAACTTCAAAATACCAGGAAGCAATGTGAACACTCAAAAAGAATTGGACTCTACACACTTTAGAATACCAAAATACAATGTGAACAAAGCTCAACATTCATTTGCCAAGTAAAGGGGAATATTTGTTGCAGCAAGTTCCTGTAAATCAAAAGGCAACAATGTACATGTAAAATAAATGCATATAGTGAATGTATATACACAGGGATAAATGCATAGAAAGATAACTGCATCTATACAAGTATAAACGCATTGAAAGAAAACTGCATGTTCACAAATATCAGTAATTACAACTTGGAATACTTCACCGGCTGTCTGTCTTGCATCATCCTGCTAGCAAGACTGGTGAACCTGTTGACAGTTTCAGTAGGAGCTCTCAGTTGGGAAGGGGCTCCAGGCAGTTTGTCCACTCCTAAAAGAGTTCCTGTCAAAGCGCCAAGAGCTCTCCATCTTTATACTCCTTACTAATCAGGAGGGAGACTTCTAGAAGCTCCCCCTCCCTTCATCTGTCCTATAGGTGTTGGCCACACTCCCTGAATCGAGGTCACTCAACTGAGCTTGACAGTCTCCGATGGGGGCTGAGGAAGACGTTTTCACTTTCTCATCCTTGAACACTGTACACCTTCCATACTGTCTGTACTAACAGCTTATCCCCCTTGCTCTGTGAAATGAGAAACATAAAACATTCTGTGTGTGTGCAAGTAACCTGGGCCTGCAGTGGCGGCTGGTGACTTTTGAAATCGGTAGGGCGTAAAGTCGGTGATGAGTTTGATTTTAGTGAGTGAATTGACTAAGCACAGATTTCATAATATATTCAGTTAGATTTCAAAAACTAGAGGGCCAAAAATTGTACCTTTTTAAACTACTTTTCGATAAAGAATTTGCTTGAAAATCAATAAGGAAGCAGTAAGTAAATAGTACTAAGAAAGAGTAAAGGCCTCTGCACGTGCTCAGAGAGGGCCCCAGACAAAGTTTCATTTAATAATGGATGTTTGGAAGGTGAATTTCATTGCAAATCAGTGAATACACTAGTTTGGGATACAGGCTTTCATGACATTTATTTTAATGCAAAATATTTTATTAAATTATGTTCAACGTGTTCAATGAACACAAACATAATTAAATATAACAATTAAATGATGTGCCAATACAACCTAATTTGGCATATTAATCCTCTGCAGCAGATCTGACCCACGCGTTCCATGATTTGCCCACCTAAAACATGAGTAGTGTTCAGATTGCCCAATTTAAATAATTAACTTGGGGACCAGCGGCTAGAAAAAGCGAAAAACTTCTATGTCCAGAAAGCGGAGGGGAAGAATAGGTGCAGATTAATAGGTGAACATGGAGTGCGGTGGTGCCTGTGAACAGGCAGGCTCCCGGTGAGCAGGTAGACCGGAACTGTGGTATACAATTCAGTGGCTCCAGGAAGTGACGTGTAAGTGGATGCACTATGTGTCAAAAGAGAGGGCAGGCAGTCACCAAATGAAGCTTGAAAGTGACAGAGTAGAGGAAGGTGAGCTTAATGAATTAGGGGCCCGCCTCAAGGCGCACTTTCAGCAGAGCAGCTGCGGCATGGTGCTACCTGTACTATAATGTGCTTCAGCATCTCTTCAGATGTTTTAGGCGCTATATAAATGCAAGTTCAAGTGATCAACATTAGAGAACACCGCTGCTTGAACCATCTTATGGTTGTAATGCTGTTCAATGTTAGCACATGTGTCAAGAAACAGCAATCATGGAGATACTTCTGGCTGCCTTTTCAAGTTATTTTTAGTAATAATTAAAATATTGCTTATATTTAAGTTGCCAATTTGTCATCTGCAAACAGCAGTGGCACACATCACATCTCAGATCTGTGTTTGCTGTCACTCTCTGTGTGTTTTCAATAGGCTGTCGTTCCAAATAGTCTATTGTTCCAAATTGACATTCCATTTACTCCTGAAAACCCCTCCAACCCAACGTTTCACTCCCTCTATAAACAAATGCCACAGGTGTGACCCCATGTTTACCATATGTATGCAGTAAGAGGGATACATTTTGAGGTAATGGGCGCTCCCGGGACTAGACACGAGACAAGGCAGGTAATTTGTTTGACGTATGCGCCTAATGAACACGCGTGCCATGCAGCTGCAGAAGATTTAAGAATGCGCCCACAATCATCTTAATTCTGTTCTACTGTAAAACAAGGAACGGACATATAGGAAGCAGAAGCAGCCGGCATGCTCGAGGGAGGGGGGGATCGTGGCCCGCGGGTTCGGGAATAAAACAAATTACAATTAAAATAAAAGTAAACATACCTGAGTGCCGCCGGGATACCGCACTGCCTCTGCTCTGGCCTGTACTGGTGGGTCCGCGTGCTCCTGCTGCAGGAAGCAGCCGGCAGGCAGTTTCCCTCCACTACGCAACGCAAGGGAAGCCAATCACAATGCTGGTAGGTGCAGCAGGCTGGCGCCCCAGCCAGGACATTTTCTCAGCATAGAGAAAGACGGAGAGTGGGCGGTCCTGCTCGAGGGCAGGGGGAGTGGCTTACCCACTGTTGTGGGTACTGACTGTTTGGTCTGCCCTGAGCTGACCAAACAGTCAGTACCCACAACAGTGGGTAAGCCACTCCCCCGGCTCTCAAGCAGGACCGCCCACCCCCCACCCCCAACCAGGCACAGAGGCACTTCTGCTTTCTCGCAATGCGAGAAGGCAGAAACATAAATGGTAGTTTATACCGTTTATGTTTCTGCCTTCTCACACTGCGAGAAAGCAGTGGGGCAACGCCCCCACGCCCCAATGGGGGCCTGCCTGTGTTCGCAGCTGAAAGGCAGCATCAGACAGATACAAGATGGAACCATGCTCACAAATGTAATTAAAGCGATATGGAGTCAATGGTCAACACAATCTCACAAACAAACGAGCCTGAGCAGTGTTAGCCTCGACGTTGCACTAGTGTATCATAATGAATATCTTAAGTATTTCTACTCACAACTTTCCGTGACCCCACTGCATAGAGGACACAATTAATAAGTAACCAAAAGAGATGCTGAAAATGAGCGTCAATTGTATCCAAAGAAATTTCTCATATTCCGTTGCAAATACCAATTTTACAACAACATCAAATACATGTTTAGAAGTCTATCCAATGTGAACAATTTGACATAATTGATTTTCCTGGAGTCTTGTGAATGTTTCAAAGAGTCCAACTTTTATTTAAATTCAAAACAACTTTTTAAATCATCCCAGCTAACGTGTTTCATCCCGTAGGGCTTCATCAGGGTTGTGTTTTCCGTGGAATTGTATAATGACATAAAGTGGAGCTTCAGTGTCAATTTCCTTAATTGTCTTCTATTTTTCTGGGTGGTATAATACTTCCTAATTTATCTAGCTCCTTCATGTGCCAGAACCAAGTGTGACAAGAAAATCAATTATATCAAATTGTTTACATTGGAGAAATTTCTGAACATTTATTTGATTTTGTCGTAAAATTGGTATTTGCAACAGAATATGAAAAATTTATTTGGATACAATTGACGCTCCTTTTCAGCATCTCTTTGACATGATCTCACAATGTATTAATGCCTGTAGCATTACAACATCATGCTCTCAGTTAACCAAATGTAAATCCATGGTAAGAGAGAACTTGGAATATGTCACTCCTCCATTACTCCCCAGGCTTTTAGTAACCATGGACACCCCTAGTCCATAAAACTCTACTGAAGGTAAAGGAGGAATTAAAGGGGACAACATTAAATTTCAATCATTTGTATAATCTATGGTTGTGGAATTCCACATTATCGGCGGAAAAGTTGCAGTATTGGCGAATAATTTCCTCACTATCTACCATATGTGGGCCAAATAAAGATCTGTAGCAATGCAGACCTGTGAAATCGAGATATTCAGCCTTCAGTAGAAACACAGGTAACGGAGATGTACAAACAAGTGGTGTTTATTCAAGAAGTACAGCAAGAGGACCCCAGCCACAGCTGTCGTCCTGAACACTCTGTCACACACTCCACGCAGGGAGCTTAGCTTAGAACCTTTAGCGCTGTGACATTCTAAAGCGTGTCACAGGGGTACAAACCATTATCAACAGAGAGAGGGGGTGAGGGGAATGAACAGTGTTGCCCTAAAGCGGAGGATACCACACATTCCCCTCATTTACAATTTATAAGAATAACAGTGCAATAGGAGAGAGGTGAATGGTGACACAGATTGTTTGTCAACATAGTGTTCCAAATACTTTGGGGGACAAACCTTCCAGCCACTCGCCCTAGGAAGGGAGTTGGCCTGCCTGGTACAAACAGGCTCAGGTGACCTGGCAGTATTTTGGACTCTACGCTCATTTTTCTCAGGGCTGTTTGTGTCCACAGTGGGAGCAGTGTACTTCACCACCCGACACAGGTTTCAAATCTTTCCTTCTTGCGTTGGTACAGCATTCCTGAACAACTTTACAATTTTATTAGGCTCTGTAAACTCTGACCAGTTCGCTTTACCTGAGGGTGCTTTGACTTTGATCAGATCCCCCACTTTGAATCCCATGTCCTTAACTGCATGTGATCTATCGAACCTGGCTTTCCTATCAGTCATGGCCTTTCATTCTCTGTCCCGCCACTGTGCCTCTTTTGAGAGACCTGTCCAACCTTTGTACCACTTCATCCAACCTGATACTAGTCTTGAGTTGAGTTTTCTAGCTTTCAGTAGTTCAAACAGTGTCATACCTGTGGTTTGATGTGGTGTCAGCCTATAAGCCTCTAGATGTTTTACAGCTTAGTCTTTCCAGCACAACCCACCTGCCCTCGCTAGTTGGATACGCTCCTTGATGGTTGAACCTTTCGACCATTCCATTAGTCTCTGGGTGGTACAGTACACATAACTTGTGTTTTTTCCCCAGTAAACTCTAGGAATTCCCTCAATTCCTTTGAGCAGATTTGCACCCCATTGCCCGTAAGTATGCTACTTGGCACACCTTCCCTGATAAACACTTCTAGTAGGAAGTCTATGACAGTTCTTGTAGTGATTTCAGACACAAACTTTAACTTGGGCCACCTGGAATAAAGATCCATGAGTACCAGTATGTAAGGTGTGCGATATTCCCCTGCCAAGGGACCCACTATGTCAAGAGCCACATCTGTCCACGGGCCAACTGGAAGTGACCTACAGTGCATGGGAGGATGTGTGTTGTTTGAGAACCTTGTCGCTGGTGGAGCATGGTACACATTCTCTTATTTTATTCTCGATTTCTAGATTCATGCTGGGCCACCAATAGTCTAGATACAACCTCTATTTGGTCTTGGTAACTCCCAGGTGCCCCTCTCAATGTCTCCGAAGGGACCGACCTTGTACCCCTGAAAAGACAATCATCTGCAATGGATAGTTCGTCTTTGACCATCCAGAATGGTCTAAGTGTCTCTTCCCGCTTGCCTTTGTCCACCCAACCACCCTTGGTCTTTTCACACACCCTCTGCAGGAGCACGTCAGCCCTCAAGGCTTCCTTCCAACGTTCTTCCTCTACTGCTCCTTGGGTAATAACACATACGTTCTTGGTCTGCATCTCATTGTCTTCCTCATTGTGTTCATCACTATCGACAGCTTCATCACGTTTTTCTCTCACCAGGCGAGAGAGGCAGTCGGCTGCAAAGTTCCTCACCCCAGGTACATATTCGACCTCAAAAGTATACTGTTATAGGCTCACCACCCACTGCCTGATTCTGCTTGAGATGGAGTCTAGCCCCTTCTTTGTGAAGACTTCGACAAGAGGCTTATGATCGGTCCTCAGGTCGAACTTCATTCCCCACACAAAGTCTCTGAATTTGTTAACGTCCCAATGTGCCGCCAAGGCCTCTTTCTCAATCACTGAATAGTTGAACTCTGCCTGGTGTAGTGAGCGAGATGCGAGCGCTATAGTTTCCTCCCCTTCCTCTCCCATTTGCATCAGAACCGCTCCTAATCCTTTGGAGCTGGCTTTGGTGGTTATCACGGTCTTACTGCCTGGTACGAAGGATTTGAGGTTGGGTGCTTCAGCCAAAGCCTTTTTAATGTCTTCAAACTCCTTCTGGCACGCATCACTCCAGTCGAAGGTTACCCCTTTCCTTAGTAAATTGCGGATAGTGTATGTGCGTCTGGCAAAGTTCTAAACAATCTTGATGTAGAATTCTACCATTCCCATGAAGGATTTTATCTTAAGAATGGTGTTTTGCAGATCTGCTTTAGGGCGAATGTCCTCCGTTGTTACTTTGTGCCCTAGGAACTCTATCTTAGCGCACCCAATCTTGCACTTTTCTCTCTTTACCGTAAGACCTTGTTCTTGGAACCTCTTAAGCACCTGTCTGAATCTAACTTTGTGTTGTGTACCATCCTCTCCAAAGATCAGAACATCAGCCTGGTAGCAAAGTACACCAGGTATGCCCTTTAGGAGGTTACTCATGATCGTTTGAAAGACTGCAGCAGCAGACACAAGTCAAAAAGGCATGCGCTTGAACTTGTAGGACCCCATGGCCGTGATGAACTCTGTGAGTTCTTGTGATTCAGGGTGGAGCCTGACTTGGTAGTAGGCAGAGGTTATATCTAGTGTAGTGAATACCTTTGCCCCTGCTAACCTGCTCATCATTTGTGTAATGTTGGGCAGAGGGTACTTGTCCACTATGACTTCCCTATTTAGTGCTCTTAGATCAATGCATAAACGCACTGCGCCATCACCCTTCTTGGCTGCAACAATGGGCGCCAACCACTTAGTGGCTTCTACTGATTTGATCACCTCCAACCTGCACAACTTCTCTAATTCCTCCATCACTGCTTACTGCATCGAAATGGGCAAGTCCCTCACCTTGGCTGAGACTGGTTTGGAGTTCTCTTTGAGTCTTATTCTGTGGGCATAGTGCTTCCAACTGTTTGGTGAAAACATCCCTGAATTCTTCTTCTATCCCCTCCAGTGCTTTGCCCACCTCTTGTACTAATTTCTGGGGGTTCTTGTTGGGATTGAGATAAATGCTTAAATCCTTTTGTGCTTGCCAACCTAGTATGTTGTCCACTTTTCTTGGATACATATATTTTAGTGACCACAAATCTGCCTTTTTAACTTACTGAACCCCAGAAGTAACCCTTCATCTGTATGGGTTGCCCTCCGTAGCCTCCCCGTCTTACATCCATTCTCTGCAGTGTCAATTTTCCCTTCGATACTTTCTCAAAATCTTCCATAGATATTATTGTCAGTTTTGAACAAGAATCGAACATAGCTCCAACCCTTGTCTCCTCAACAGCTATGAAATCCTTGGGATTGCTCACAGTCTCTCCCTCAATCTGTAACACAATTTCATCGCAGACATGGCTGATGTCATCTCTGCTGTTCTTTTTGTAATTAGCATTACTTCTGCAACACGCTCTAAAATTACCTTTCCTACCACACCTATTACATGTTGCTTTTAGAGCAAGGTGAGGAAATATGAATTTTTATGATCAATTGTGTCCCCTATCTAGACCCCAACGGCTCCATGTACATGCTACAAGTACATGTATGTTCCCTCCACTTCAAGCTATGAAGACGCAAATACAATTGTGTCCAACGTTAATATGTCCTCTTTCAGATCTGCCATGAATGGGTCCGATATTCCGTTCCTAAGTATGCCTTGCCACCGTCTTTATATGGTATACTTTTCACGTTTTCTAGCTCTGGCAAGGTAGGCCCTGAATTCTGCCATCGAGCTTTTCCTGCTTCTGCCTCTGAATGCTCCAGCCTGGACCTGTATCTGTATCCATGAACTTTGTCTTACTTCCTGCGCGGCTAACGGTGCCTAGCCCGGCCTGTTGCCTGCCAAAACTGTATTCAGCCTTCAAGTTATCTGCTCCGCTCCTCGAGAAATGCATTCCTGTCTAGTAGCTTAGGTAAACATCCCTCCAGCTGCAGAGCAAAGGGCCCGGCCTTACTGTCTCTGTGCAAGTAATTCATGACTTTCGTTACCATGGTAGGCCCATGCCCCCTCGCATCTCATGTAGACACTTAGACGCTTGTACACGCACTAGCAGTCAGTATAGAATAGACTCTGTCCGAAAAGACCTTTCCTTCCAGATAATATAGTTCCTTAAACACAATATATTAGATATGATTTGGGATTAGGTTGTCCTGACATCCCAGACTTCTGTCTCCTCATGTAGGGCTAAATGTCGAGTTCCCTTCACCCTCTAGTTGCACGTCAATCACACGTCATGCGGCTGCGCGCGCATCTCTGTCATGTATTTTTGCTGACTTTGCAGGATTCTCTTATGGATCCACCCACTTGTGTCATCATCATAATGACGTTTCTAGTATACGTCTTTATGCACACCTATTGTAACGCCTTTTTCATTACGTATGTGTATTCTTATCAGCTGTTACGCCTTCTGCATATGTCTTTACTGTAATGCATTTTACTATAAATATTATAACCTGTCAATAATGTATTGCTGATCCCTTCCTGAACCCTGAACCTTCGTGGTGACGGAACTCGATTGCCTGGTTCGAACCATCATTCCTTTGTAAGGAATAAATTCCCTATTATAACCTCGAATACCACGGATTCTGCCTCTTATTTTTACTGAGTTATTCGTATTGAATTTTACCGCATAAATTAAGTCTAGGTAATTTAAATTTACCACATAATTGGCGCCCGAACAGGGACACCTCTCACACCCCACGCGCCGGAGGTGCGTTGCAGACCCGGTCTCCTGCCACAGCCGGACGGACAATTACGCGTACCCGCAGGATTTCCTGTATCTCCCTCAGGCCAACGGGGGCGACTGAGGCTGCGATCAACACCCAGACGAGGCGGTGAGGAGTGCGGAGAATCCCGACCAGAGCCTAGCTGAGAGAGCAAGATCCGAGGTATACAGAGGCCCACCAGATTCCGAAGTTTCCGAAGTATCTAAGTCACGAGTCGAGTCCAGTCCAGTTTGGTCTAGTCCAGTCCAGACTTCCGAGGCCTTCCGTTCCGTGCTTCCCGGTGAGTACCGTTGCTGGGGACGCATCTAGACGTGCACATTAGTTTGTGCCGGTCAAGACGGGTTTGGGTACACAGACCTGGTCTGCACTGTTTTAGCAGTGTATCTGTACTGTTTAGCAGTACATACAGTATATCTAGTATTATGCAGTTAACTAGTTTTATTCTAATTATTATTGTTCGTTTCTAAAAAGTTTGTGATATGTTTTAAATGTCGTGGTATGAGTGATTGTTCGATCTTCATTATTGTGTTTATTGTAATTATTGTGTTCAAGACCGAGTAAGAATTAAGTAGCCAGGTTCAAGATGCCGTTATTTTCAAAATTAAGACAGATAAAAACTAGAAAAGGGATACTTGAGGAAGCTGTTCCCATTCCACCTAGGGACACTCCAGGGTACTTTATGTACCATAAACATGGCCTAGATGCCGTATTATATCTTGATCTATGGGTGGACTACACCAAGGATTTAGCAGAGAGTCAGAGATGGCCCGCTACTGGAACATGGGATGCAGATTGCATCATGAGAGTAGAAGAAGTAATATGGAAAAAGAAAGCCAGACAGTCACAGAAAGATGCCATTGAACTATGGCGTAAAGAATCGCATAGACGCACAGAGAAAGCGCTCAGAAAGGAAGAGAAAAGTAGGGAAGATTCAGAAAGAGCCCGAGAAAACATATTAATTGACGAAGGTATCCGAGTAAAAACAGAACAAGTAGACAGACAACGAAACACCCTTATGAATGGTATGTATCCTCTTCTGGCCGAGGGTTTGCCTAAGGCCACCCTGGAGGTACCAAAAGACCTGCCACCTCCATTACTCCCGATTAAAGTACATCCCAAGACCGCAAAGGACATTTTCCTTTCTTCCTATTTAGATGATGCAGCCCCCGAATATGCTAATGGTGCGCAGCAACGCACACCACCTGTTAACGACGCTCAACCCCAAGATCAGCTGCACCCACCTCCGCAGCAACAAACTCCTCCTCACGTTCTAAACATTCCATCTGTTTCTACAGTCCTTCCTGCACCCACACTCTCTACCCTACACCCAACAAATCCTTTTGGACTTGGCACCTCAGGAGGTGCGACAGGAGGTTTTTCCACGCCACCGCCAGCAACTAGATTGACTTATAGGGATTTAGCACACCAACGTACACCCCAAAGAGCTAATGACAATATATTAAATGAGCCTCTTACAGATTGTAGATATGATCCAGTGCCAGGTAAACACGACAGAATGTTGCTATCTTCAGTACGTTTACGACGAGTTGCAAACTATTTAATGACATTACCAGGAATGGTTGAACATCTAGACAAAATATATCGCTTTGTCCAAACAGGGCAAGGTCCTGAAAGTATTGGCGAGGCCATGGAATACCAGAAAGTAGACATGCAAAAATTATTGTTACGCTTTTTCATAAACTGCTTGATCAGAAACAGAGATAGGCCTGAGGTAGATCAGGAGGAAATGCAAGTACTTACCAGATGGGGTCAGAATATAGCAGACGGAAAACATGATAAACAGAAGTATATAGAAGTCATGTGCCGAAAGATCAGAAAAGAAGTAGAACGAATACATGAAAGAAGATTAGAAGCAGATAAAACTGAATCAGAGGAAGAGGAGGAGGAACAGTCAGAAATGAACACAGGACAATCAGAATTACCAGCTAGACAAACGATAGCTTATGTAGGAAAAGGAAGATCTTTTAATAATCCAATACGTCCGATACGTCCAGAATGTAACAGAATTTTTCAAACAGTTATCTCAAATCCAAGGACCCCTGAACACTTATTCCAGGCTACTGATAAATTACTTCGAGAACGAAGGGGGTACCATGTGCTCGATTCTATGGATGAACAAGAATTAGCCAGGTCAGCAGTACAATGGGCTGACAGCTCTGAAAAATACAGTGATGATGCGCTAGCACACACGTTTCTGAACCTCACCCCAGATGAACAGCGTTTAGCTGGTATATACATGATACAACATCTCC